>NC_081861.1:83307600-83955600 GCF_963259705.1 Myotis daubentonii | reverse complement strand
CTTCTACTCCCACCTTGCTGAGAGTTTTTATCAAAAATGGGTGTTGGGTTTAGTGAAATGCTTTTTCTGCATCAATTGATATGACCATGTGGTTTTTTTCTTTCAATTTGTTTATGTGATATATCACGTTTATTGATTTGCGGATATTGTACGATCCTTGCATCCCTGGTATAAATTCTACTTGGTCATGGTGTATGATCTTTCTGATGAACGGCTGGATCTGATTTGCTAAGATTTTGTTGAGGATTTTGGCATCTGTGTTCATGAGGGAAATTGGCCTGTAATTCTCTTTCATTGTGTTGTCTTTACCTGGTTTTGGTATTAGGGTGATGCTGGCTTCATAGAATGAGCTTGGAAGTGTTCCTTCCTCTTGAATTTTTTGTAGTAGTCTGAGGAGGATAGGTTTTAGTTCTTCCTTGAATGTTTGGTAAAATTCCCCTGTGAAGCCATCTGGTCCTGGGCTTTTGTTTGCTGGAAGCTTTTTGATGACAGCTTCAATTTCTTCCATAGTTATTGGCCTGTTGAGATATTTAGATTCTTCCTGATTGAGTTTTTGAATGTTGTATTTTTCTAGGAATTTATCCATTTCCTCCAGGTTGTCTAGTTTGTTGAGGTAGAGCTGTCCATAGTATTTTTTAACAATCATTTGTATTTCTGTGGGGTCTGTTATTTCGCCTCTATCGTTTCTGATTCTGTTTATTTGGGTCCTCTCTCTTTGCTTCTTGGTGAGTCTGGCTTGAGGTTTGTCAATTTTGTTTATCCTTTCGAAGAACCAGCTCTTGGTTTCATTGATTTTCTGTATTTTTTTTTTTTTTGGTCTCTATGTCATTTAATTCTGATCTAATCTTTATTATCTCCTTCCTTCTGCTCACTTTGGGATTTTTCGTTGTTGTTGTTTTGCTCTCTTTCTAATTCTTTGAGTTGTAGAGTTAGATGATTTACTACCATTTTTTCTTGTTTTTTTGAGATAGGCCTGTAGAGCTATAAACTTCCCTCTCAGGACTGCTTTCATTGCATTGCAAAGGTTTTGGATTGTTGTGTTTTCATTGTCATTAGTTTCCAGGATGATTTTAATTTCTTCTTTGATCTCATGTGTAACCCAAACAATATTTAATAACATGCTATTCAGCTTCCAAGTGTTTGAGAATTTTGGGTTGTTTTTAGTTTAGTTTATTTCTAATGTTATGTCATCGTGGTCTGAGAAGATGCTTGGTATGATTCCAATCTTCTTGAATTTGCGGAGACTTTGCTTGTGACCCAATATGTCGTCTATTTTTGAATCTGTCCTATGAGCACTTGAGTAGAATGTATATTCTGTGGCTGTGGGGTGAAGTGTTTTCAAGATGTCAATTAAGTCCACCTGATCTAGTGAGTCCTTTAGGATTGCTGTTTCTTTGCTGATTTTTCGTCTAGAGGAATTATCCAGTGATGTCCGTGGTGTATTAAAGTCCCCTACTATGATTGTATTGTTGTCGATCTCTCCTTTGATATCTTCCAGGAGTTTTTTTTATGTATTTGGGTGTTCCTGCGTTGGGTGCATATATGTTTATCAGGGTTCTATCTTCTTGTTGTATTGATCAGTTTAGTATTATGAAGTGGCCTTCCGTATCTCTTGTTATGGCCTTCACTTTGAGGTCTATTATGTCCGATATAAGTATTGCTACCCCAACTTTCTTTTCCTTTCAATTTGCCTGAAAGATAGGTTTCCATCCCTTCACGTTCAGTCTGTGTGAGTCCCTTCTAATGAGGCTGGTCTCTTGTAGACAGCAAATGTATGGGTCATGATTTTTTATCTATTCAGCCACTAGATGTCTTTTGGTTGGAGCATTTAGCCCATTTACATTTAAAGTTATTATTGAAAGGTACTTGTTTGTAGCCATTTCTTTTTTGTGTGTGGCTGTTTTCTTTCTGAGCTTTTTATTTCTTCTTTTTACACCAGTCCCTTTAGCATTTCTTGCATTTCTGGCTTGGTAGTGATAAACTCCCTTAGCCTTTTTTTGTCTGTGAAGCTTCTTATTTCCCATTCAGTTTTGAATGATAGCCTTGCTGGATAGAGTATTCTTGGATTCAGTCCTTTGCTTTGCATCACTTTGTAAATTTCCGTCCATTCTTTTCTGGCCCGATGTGTTTCTGTTGAGAAATCATTTGATAATCTAATGGGAGATCCCTTGTATGTAACTTAGCTTTTTTAAAAAATATATTTTATTGATTTTTTACGGAGAGGAAGGGAGAGGGATAGAGAGTTAGAAACATCGATGAGAGAGAAATATCGATCCGCTGCCTCCTGCACACCTCCTACTGGGGATGTGCCCACAACCAAGGTACATGCCCTTGACCAGAATCAAGGACAAGGATCAGTCTGAATGGGGATTTTTTTCTAAATAATTTCTCATACTGGCAAGTAAAAAAGAAGCTGATGTTGAATTTAGGTTTGGATTGGGGTGGGGATGGGATGGATGGTGGTGGTCGCAGTCATGAGGAACTGTGTGTTGTGTTAGTGCTGGAAGTGTATCATAAAGAATTTGATTTCCTTTTTACATGGCAGACTATTGAATACTGTTAAACTAATGAAAGGATGGTCACCTCAATATCTGAAGTTTTATGCCACAACTGGTCGAGTTTTCCCTTTAACTACTTGCTCTAGAACAGCATTGCTGGTTATTGGAGACACTAGAGAAGTGAGGTTTCACACTGTTTCACTGATGATTCAATTCATGTTACATTTGCCGCATACATAATTAAGATATTAGTGATAAGGGAAATTGTGTATGGTTTACATGGTTATTATCTTCACAATTTTTCTGTAAATCTGTATATATTCTAAATAGTCCATGAAAAAAAACTCAAAATCTTAGGAAACGTCAATATCTGAACTTAGTGGAATGGACCACTGAAATGCCGGGGGAGTATGGCAATTGTCTTGGAGGAAACACCACCTCCCTGCCATATGCTGACTATAATGGAACTAGAGGAAGAGAGACAGAGAGAGAGAGAGAGAGAGAGAGAGAGAGAGAGAGAGAGAGAGAGAGAGAGAGAGGACAGTTTGGGAAAAATTTTAGGAGTTAAGAAGAACGTCTCTGTTCTATAACCAGAGTGTCTGAGATTTCTGCATCCTCTGCCACCCCCTCCCCTCCTGGATGTTCAAGCTGAGGTTTTGTGATGTCAAGCCACACCATGGCAACCACTGATTTTGGGCAACCAGAGCTGAAGTGAGTGGGTCCGCATTAACTTTAAGTGTATATATAGAGGTAGGGCACCTTTGAGTAGTATCTGTGACCTCAAGATAGCAAAACTTAATAAGACGATATTGTAGATGAGTAGAGATAAGGAATGAGACTCCAAATACGAGGATGGATGAAGAAACTGCAAGTCCAAAAGTGAATTTATATTTGTATTGGGTTGTGGGTGGATGGTGGTGGTGGCAATCATGAGGAACAGAGTGTTGGGTTTGTGCTGGCAGTGTAAAATAATGAACTTGATTTCCTTTTTACACATTAGACTATTGAAAATTGTTAAACTATTGAAAGGATGGTCTGCTCAAGATCTGAAGCTTTATGCCACAACTGGTCAAAGTTTTTCCTTTCACAACTTGTTCTGGAAGAGCATTGCTGGATATTGGAGATACTAGAGAAGTGAGGTTTGACTCAGTTTCACTGATGGGGAGGGGTCTAAGGAGGGGGCAGGCATTTGAGAAGGGAGTAATGTAATTTTCTTTAGTTCGGGCACCAGACAAGCCATTCCATACTGAGCCAGACTCTTAGCATAAGGACAAGGAGCAGTCTGAATGGGGATTTTTTTCTAAATAATTTCTCATACTGGAAAGGAAAAAAGAAGCTGATGTTTAATTTAGGTTTGGATTGGGGGGGGGGATGGGATGGATGGTGCTGGTCGCAGTCATGAGGAACTGGGTGTTGTGTTAGTGCTGGAAGTGTGTCATAAAGAATTTGATTTCCTTTTTACATGGCAGACTATTGAATACTGTTAAACTATTGAAAGGATGGTCACCTCAATATCTGAAATTTTATGCCACAACTGCTCTAGTTTTTCCTTTAACTACTTGCTCTAGAACAGCATTGCTGGTTATTGGAGATACTAGAGAAGTGAGGTTTCACACTGTTTCACTGATGATTCAATTCATGTTACATTTGCCGCATCCATAATTAAGATATTAGTGATAAGGGAAATTGTGTATGGTTTACATGGTTATTATCTTCAAATTTTTACTGTAAATCTGTAAATATTCTAAATAGTCCATGAAAAAAAACTCAAAATCTTAGGAAATGTCAATATCTGAACTTAGTGGAATGGACCACTGAAATGACGGGGGAGTATGGCAATTGTCTTGGAGAAAACACCACCTACCTTCCATATGCTGACTATAATGGAACTAGGGGAAGAGAGAGAGAGAGAGAGAGAGAGAGAGAGAGAGAGAGAGAGAGAGAGAGAACAGTTTGGGAAAAATTTTAGGAGTTAAGAGGAACGTCTCTGTTCTATAACCAGAGTGTCTGAGATTTCTGCATCCTCTGCCACGCCCTCCCCTCCTGGATGGCCAAGCTGAGGTTTTGTGATGTCAAGCCACACCATGGCAACCACGGATTTTGGGCAACCAGAGCTGAAGTGAGTGGCTCTTCATTAACCGTAAGTGTATATATAGAGGCCAGGCCCCTTCGAGTAGTATCTGTTGCCTGAAGATAGCGAAACATAATAAGACGATATTGTAGATGAGTAGAGATAATGAATGAGACTCCAAACACGAGGATGGATGAAGAAACTGCAAGTCCAAAAGTGAATTTATATTTGTATTGGCGGGTGGGTGGATGGTGGTGGTGGCAATCATGAGGAACAGCGTGTTGGGTTCGGGCTGGCAGTGTAAAATAATGAATTTGGTTTCCTTTTTACATGTTAGACTATTGAAAATTGTTAAACTATTGAAAGGATGTTCTGCTCAAGATCTGAAGTTTTATGCCGCAACTGGTCAAAGTTTTTCCTTAAAGAACTTGGTCTGGAAGAGCATTCCTGCATATTGGATATACTAGAGAAGTGAGGTTTGACTCAGTTTCACTCATGGGGAGGGGTCTAAGGAGGGGGCAGGCATTTGAGAAGGGAGTAATGTAATTTTCTTTAGTTGGGGCACCAGACAAGCCATTCCATACTGAGCCAGACTCTTAACATAAGGACAAGGATCAGTCTGAATGGGGATTTTTTTCTAAATAATTTCTCATACTGGCAAGTAAAAAAGAAGCTGATGTTGAATTTAGGTTTGGATTGGGGTGGGGATGGGATGGATGGTGGTGGTCGCAGTCATGAGGAACTGTGTGTTGTGTTAGTGCTGGAAGTGTATCATAAAGAATTTGATTTCCTTTTTACATGGCAGACTATTGAATACTGTTAAACTAATGAAAGGATGGTCACCTCAATATCTGAAGTTTTATGCCACAACTGCTCTAGTTTTTCCTTTAACTACTTGCTCTAGAACAGCATTGCTGGTTATTGGAGATACTAGAGAAGTGAGGTTTCACACTGTTTCACTGATGATTCAATTCATGTTACATTTGCCGCATACATAATTAAGATATTAGTGATAAGGGAAATTGTGTATGGTTTACATGGTTATTATCTTCACAATTTTTCTGTAAATCTGTAAATATTCTAAATAGTCCATGAAAAAAAACTCAAAATCTTAGGAAACGTCAATATCTGAACTTAGTGGAATGGACCACTGAAATGCCAGGGGAGTATGGCAATTGTCTTGGAGGAAACACCACCTCCCTGCCATATGCTGACTATAATGGAACTAGAGGAAGAGAGAGAGAGAGAGAGAGAGAGAGAGAGAGAGAGAGAGAGAGTGAGAGAGAGAGAGAGAGAGAGAGAGAGAGAGAGAGAGAGAGAGAACAGTTTGGGAAAAATTTTAGGAGTTAAGAAGAACGTCTCTGTTCTATAACCAGAGTGTCTGAGATTTCCGCATCCTCTGCCACCCCCTCCCCTCCTGGATGTTCAAGCTGAGGTTTTGTGATGTCAAGCCACACCATGGCAACCACTGATTTTGGGCAACCAGAGCTGAAGTGAGTGGGTCCGCATTAACTTTAAGTGTATATATTGAGGTAGGGCACCTTTGAGTAGTATCTGTGACCTCAAGATAGCAAAACTTAATAAGACGATATTGTAGATGAGTAGAGATAAGGAATGAGACTCCAAATACGAGGATGGATGAAGAAACTGCAAGTCCAAAAGTGAATTTATATTTGTATTGGGTTGTGGGTGGATGGTGGTGGTGGCAATCATGAGGAACAGAGTGTTGGGTTTGTGCTGGCAGTGTAAAATAATGAACTTGATTTCCTTTTTACACATTAGACTATTGAAAATTGTTAAACTATTGAAAGGATGGTCTGCTCAAGATCTGAAGCTTTATGCCACAACTGGTCAAAGTTTTTCCTTTCACAACTTGTTCTGGAAGAGCATTGCTGGATATTGGAGATACTAGAGAAGTGAGGTTTGACTCAGTTTCACTGATGGGGAGGGGTCTAAGGAGTGGGCAGGCATTTGAGAAGGGAGTAATGTAATTTTCTTTAGTTCGGGCACCAGACAAGCCATTCCATACTGAGCCAGACTCTTAGCATAAGGACAAGGAGCAGTCTGAATGGGGATTTTTTTCTAAATAATTTCTCATACTGGCAAGTAAAAAAGAAGCTGATGTTGAATTTAGGTTTGGATTGGGGTGGGGATGGGATGGATGGTGGTGGTCGCAGTCATGAGGAACTGTGTGTTGTGTTAGTGCTGGAAGTGTATCATAAAGAATTTGATTTCCTTTTTACATGGCAGACTATTGAATACTGTTAAACTAATGAAAGGATGGTCACCTCAATATCTGAAGTTTTATGGCACAACTGGTCGAGTTTTTCCTTTAACTACTTGCTCTAGAACAGCATTGCTGGTTATTGGAGATACTAGAGAAGTGAGGTTTCACACTGTTTCACTGATGATTCAATTCATGTTACATTTGCCGCATACATAATTAAGATATTAGTGATAAGGGAAATTGTGTATGGTTTACATGGTTATTATCTTCACAATTTTTCTGTAAATCTGTAAATATTCTAAATAGTCCATGAAAAAAAACTCAAAATCTTAGGAAACGTCAATATCTGAACTTAATGGAATGGACCACTGAAATGCCGGGGGAGTATGGCAATTGTCTTGGAGGAAACACCACCTCCCTGCCATATGCTGACTATAATGGAACTAGAGGAAGAGAGAGAGAGAGAGAGAGAGAGAGAGAGAGAGAGAGAGAGAGAGAGAGAGAGAGAGAGAACAGTTTGGGAAAAATTTTAGGAGTTAAGAAGAACGTCTCTGTTCTATAACCAGAGTGTCTGAGATTTCTGCATCCTCTGCCACCCCCTCCCCTCCTGGATGTTCAAGCTGAGGTTTTGTGATGTCAAGCCACACCATGGCAACCACTGATTTTGGGCAACCAGAGCTGAAGTTAGTGGGTCCGCATTAACTTTAAGTGTATATATAGAGGTAGGGCACCTTTGAGTAGTATCTGTGACCTCAAGATAGCAAAACTTAATAAGACGATATTGTAGATGAGTAGAGATAAGGAATGAGACTCCAAATACGAGGATGGATGAAGAAACTGCAAGTCCAAAAGTGAATTTATATTTGTATTGGCGGGTGGGTGGATGGTGGTGGTGGCAATCATGAGGAACAGAGTGTTGGGTTTGTGCTGGCAGTGTAAAATAATGAACTTGATTTCCTTTTTACACATTAGACTATTGAAAATTGTTAAACTATTGAAAGGATGGTCTGCTCAAGATCTGAAGCTTTATGCCACAACTGGTCAAAGTTTTTCCTTTCACAACTTGTTCTGGAAGAGCATTGCTGGATATTGGAGATACTAGAGAAGTGAGGTTTGA
This sequence comes from Myotis daubentonii, assembly GCF_963259705.1. Taxonomy (NCBI): domain Eukaryota; kingdom Metazoa; phylum Chordata; class Mammalia; order Chiroptera; family Vespertilionidae; genus Myotis; species Myotis daubentonii. The sequence goes on along the minus strand of NC_081861.1, from coordinate 83,947,687 downwards.
CTCAGTTTCACTGATGGGGAGGGGTCTAAGGAGTGGGCAGGCATTTGAGAAGGGAGTAATGTAATTTTCTTTAGTTCGGGCACCAGACAAGCCATTCCATACTGAGCCAGACTCTTAGCATAAGGACAAGGAGCAGTCTGAATGGGGATTTTTTTCTAAATAATTTCTCATACTGGAAAGGAAAAAAGAAGCTGATGTTTAATTTAGGTTTGGATTGGGGGGGGATGGGATGGATGGTGGTGGTCGCAGTCATGAGGAACTGGGTGTTGTGTTAGTGCTGGAAGTGTATCATAAAGAATTTGATTTCCTTTTTACATGGCAGACTATTGAATACTGTTAAACTATTGAAAGGATGGTCACCTCAATATCTGAAATTTTATGCCAAAACTGCTCTAGTTTTTCCTTTAACTACTTGCTCTAGAACAGCATTGCTGGTTATTGGAGATACTAGAGAAGTGAGGTTTCACACTGTTTCACTGATGATTCAATTCATGTTACATTTGCCGCATACATAATTAAGATATTAGTGATAAGGGAAATTGTGTATGGTTTACATGGTTATTATCTTCAAATTTTTACTGTAAATCTGTAAATATTCTAAATAGTCCATGAAAAAAAACTCAAAATCTTAGGAAATGTCAATATCTGAACTTAGTGGAATGGACCACTGAAATGACGGGGGAGTATGGCAATTGTCTTGGAGAAAACACCACCTACCTTCCATATGCTGACTATAATGGAACTAGAGGAAGAGAGAGAGAGAGAGAGAGAGAGAGAGAGAGAGAGAGAGAGAGAGAACAGTTTGGGAAAAATTTTAGGAGTTAAGAGGAACGTCTCTGTTCTATAACCAGAGTGTCTGAGATTTCTGCATCCTCTGCCACCCCCTCCCCTCCTGGATGGTCAAGCTGAGGTTTTGTGATGTCAAGCCACACCATGGCAACCACGGATTTTGGGCAACCAGAGCTGAAGTGAGTGGCTCTTCATTAACCGTAAGTGTATATATAGAGGCCAGGCCCCTTCGAGTAGTATCTGTTGCCTGAAGATAGCGAAACTTAATAAGACGATATTGTAGATGAGTAGAGATAATGAATGAGACTCCAAACACGAGGATGGATGAAGAAACTGCAAGTCGAAAAGTGAATTTATATTTGTATTGGCGGGTGTGTGGATGGTGGTGGTGGCAATCATGAGGAACAGCGTGTTGGGTTCGGGCTGGCAGTGTAAAATAATGAATTTGATTTCCTTTTTACATGTTAGACTATTGAAAATTGTTAAACTATTGAAAGGATGTTCTGCTCAAGATCTGAAGTTTTATGCCGCAACTGGTCAAAGTTTTTCCTTTCACAACTTGTTCTGGAAGAGCATTGCTGGATATTGGAGATACTAGAGAAGTGAGGTTTGACTCAGTTTCACTGATGGGGAGGGGTCTAAGGAGGGGGCAGGCATTTGAGAAGGGAGTAATGTAATTTCCTTTAGTTGGGGCACCAGACAAGCCATTCCATACTGAGCCAGACTCTTAACATAAGGACAAGGATCAGTCTGAATGGGGATTTTTTTCTAAATAATTTCTCATACTGGCAAGTAAAAAAGAAGCTGATGTTGAATTTAGGTTTGGATTGGGGTGGGGATGGGATGGATGGTGGTGGTCGCAGTCATGAGGAACTGTGTGTTGTGTTAGTGCTGGAAGTGTATCATAAAGAATTTGATTTCCTTTTTACATGGCAGACTATTGAATACTGTTAAACTAATGAAAGGATGGTCACCTCAATATCTGAAGTTTTATGCCACAACTGGTCGAGTTTTTCCTTTAACTACTTGCTCTAGAACAGCATTGCTGATTATTGGAGATACTAGAGAAGTGAGGTTTCACACTGTTTCACTGATGATTCAATTCATGTTACATTTGCCGCATACATAATTAAGATATTAGTGATAAGGGAAATTGTGTATGGTTTACATGGTTATTATCTTCACAATTTTTCTGTAAATCTGTAAATATTCTAAATATTCCATGAAAAAAACCTCAAAATCTTAGGGAACGTCAATATCTGAACTTAATGGAATGGACCACTGAAATGCCGGGGGAGTATGGCAATTGTCTTGGAGGAAACACCACCTCCCTGCCATATGCTGACTATAATGGAACTAGAGGAAGAGAGAGAGAGAGAGAGAGAGAGAGAGAGAGAGAGAGAGAGAGAGAGAGAGAGAGAGAACAGTTTGGGAAAAATTTTAGGAGTTAAGAAGAACGTCTCTGTTCTATAACCAGAGTGTCTGAGATTTCTGCATCCTCTGCCACCCCCTCCCCTCCTGGATGTTCAAGCTGAGGTTTTGTGATGTCAAGCCACACCATGGCAACCACTGATTTTGGGCAACCAGAGCTGAAGTGAGTGGGTCCGCATTAACTTTTTAAGTGTATATATAGAGGTAGGGCACCTTTGAGTAGTATCTGTGACCTCAAGATAGCAAAACTTAATAAGACGATATTGTAGATGAGTAGAGATAAGGAATGAGAGTCCAAATACGAGGATGGATGAAGAAACTGCAAGTCCAAAAGTGAATTTATATTTGTATTGGGTTGTGGGTGGATGGTGGTGGTGGCAATCATGAGGAACAGAGTGTTGGGTTTGTGCTGGCAGTGTAAAATAATGAACTTGATTTCCTTTTTACACATTAGACTATTGAAAATTGTTAAACTATTGAAAGGATGTTCTGCTCAAGATCTGAAGCTTTATGCCACAACTGGTCAAAGTTTTTCCTTTCACAACTTGTTCTGGAAGAGCATTGCTGGATATTGGAGATACTAGAGAAGTGAGGTTTGACTCAGTTTCACTGATGGGGAGGGGTCTAAGGAGGGGGCAGGCATTTGAGAAGGGAGTAATGTAATTTTCTTTAGTTCGGGCACCAGACAAGCCATTCCATACTGAGCCAGACTCTTAGCATAAGGACAAGGAGCAGTCTGAATGGGGATTTTTTTCTAAATAATTTCTCATACTGGAAAGGAAAAAAGAAGCTGATGTTTAATTTAGGTTTGGATTGGGGGGGGGATGGGATGGATGGTGGTGGTCCCAGTCATGAGGAACTGGGTGTTGTGTTAGTGCTGGAAGTGTATCATAAAGAATTTGATTTCCTTTTTACATGGCAGACTATTGAATACTGTTAAACTATTGAAAGGATGGTCACCTCAATATCTGAAATTTTATGCCACAACTGCTCTAGTTTTTCCTTTAACTACTTGCTCTAGAACAGCATTGCTGGTTATTGGAGATACTAGAGAAGTGCGGTTTCACACTGTTTCACTGATGATTCAATTCATGTTACATTTGCCGCATACATTATTAAGATATTAGTGATAAGGGAAATTGTGTATGGTTTACATGGTTATTATCTTCAAATTTTTACTGTAAATCTGTAAATATTCTAAATAGTCCATGAAAAAAAACTCAAAATCTTAGGAAATGTCAATATCTGAACTTAGTGGAATGGACCACTGAAATGACGGGGGAGTATGGCAATTGTCTTGGAGAAAACACCACCTACCTTCCATATGCTGACTATAATGGAACTAGAGGAAGAGAGAGAGAGAGAGAGAGAGAGAGAGAGAGAGAGAGAGAGAACAGTTTGGGAAAAATTTTAGGAGTTAAGAGGAACGTCTCTGTTCTATAACCAGAGTGTCTGAGATTTCTGCATCCTCTGCCACCCCCTCCCCTCCTGGATGGTCAAGCTGAGGTTTTGTGATGTCAAGCCACACCATGGCAACCACGGATTTTGGGCAACCAGAGCTGAAGTGAGTGGCTCTTCATTAACCGTAAGTGTATATATAGAGGCCAGGCCCCTTCGAGTAGTATCTGTTGCCTGAAGATAGCGAAACTTAATAAGACGATATTGTAGATGAGTAGAGATAATGAATGAGACTCCAAACACGAGGATGGATGAAGAAACTGCAAGTCCAAAAGTGAATTTATATTTGTATTGGCGGGTGGGTGGATGGTGGTGGTGGCAATCATGAGGAACAGCGTGTTGGGTTCGGGCTGGCAGTGTAAAATTATGAATTTGGTTTCCTTTTTACATGTTAGACTATTGAAAATTGTTAAACTATTGAAAGGATGTTCTGCTCAAGATCTGAAGTTTTATGCCGCAACTGGTCAAAGTTTTTCCTTAAAGAACTTGGTCTGGAAGAGCATTCCTGCATACTGGATATACTAGAGAAGTGAGGTTTGACTCAGTTTCACTGATGGGGAGGGGTCTAAGGAGGGGGCAGGCATTTGAGAAGGGAGTAATGTAATTTTCTTTAGTTGGGGCACCAGACAAGCCATTCCATACTGAGCCAGACTCTTAACATAAGGACAAGGATCAGTCTGAATGGGGATTTTTTTCTAAATAATTTCTCATACTGGCAAGTAAAAAAGAAGCTGATGTTGAATTTAGGTTTGGATTGGGGTGGGGATGGGATGGATGGTGGTGGTCGCAGTCATGAGGAACTGTGTGTTGTGTTAGTGCTGGAAGTGTATCATAAAGAATTTGATTTCCTTTTTACATGGCAGACTATTGAATACTGTTAAACTAATGAAAGGATGGTCACCTCAATATCTGAAGTTTTATGCCACAACTGGTCGAGTTTTTCCTTTAACTACTTGCTCTAGAACAGCATTGCTGGTTATTGGAGATACTAGAGAAGTGAGGTTTCACACTGTTTCACTGATGATTCAATTCATGTTACATTTGCCGCATACATAATTAAGATATTAGTGATAAGGGAAATTGTGTATGGTTTACATGGTTATTATCTTCACAATTTTTCTGTAAATCTGTAAATATTCTAAATAGTCCATGAAAAAAAACTCAAAATCTTAGGAAATGTCAATATCTGAACTTAGTGGAATGGACCACTGAAATGACGGGGGAGTATGGCAATTGTCTTGGAGAAAACACCACCTACCTTCCATATGCTGACTATAATGGAACTAGAGGAAGAGAGAGAGAGAGAGAGAGAGAGAGAGAGAGAGAGAGAGAACAGTTTGGGAAAAATTTTAGGAGTTAAGAGGAACGTCTCTGTTCTATAACCAGAGTGTCTGAGATTTCTGCATCCTCTGCCACCCCCTCCCCTCCTGGATGGTCAAGCTGAGGTTTTGTGATGTCAAGCCACACCATGGCAACCACGGATTTTGGGCAACCAGAGCTGAAGTGAGTGGCTCTTCATTAACCGTAAGTGTATATATAGAGGCCAGGCCCCTTCGAGTAGTATCTGTTGCCTGAAGATAGCGAAACTTAATAAGACGATATTGTAGATGAGTAGAGATAATGAATGAGACTCCAAACACGAGGATGGATGAAGAAACTGCAAGTCCAAAAGTGAATTTATATTTGTATTGGCGGGTGGGTGGATGGTGGTGGTGGCAATCATGAGGAACAGCGTGTTGGGTTCGGGCTGGCAGTGTAAAATTATGAATTTGGTTTCCTTTTTACATGTTAGACTATTGAAAATTGTTAAACTATTGAAAGGATGTTCTGCTCAAGATCTGAAGTTTTATGCCGCAACTGGTCAAAGTTTTTCCTTTCACAACTTGTTCTGGAAGAGCATTGCTGGATATTGGAGATACTAGAGAAGTGAGGTTTGACTCAGTTTCACTGATGGGGAGGGGTCTAAGGAGGGGGCAGGCATTTGAGAAGGGAGTAATGTAATTTCCTTTAGTTGGGGCACCAGACAAGCCATTCCATACTGAGCCAGACTCTTAACATAAGGACAAGGATCAGTCTGAATGGGGATTTTTTTCTAAATAATTTCTCATACTGGCAAGTAAAAAAGAAGCTGATGTTGAATTTAGGTTTGGATTGGGGTGGGGATGGGATGGATGGTGGTGGTCGCAGTCATGAGGAACTGTGTGTTGTGTTAGTGCTGGAAGTGTATCATAAAGAATTTGATTTCCTTTTTACATGGCAGACTATTGAATACTGTTAAACTAATGAAAGGATGGTCACCTCAATATCTGAAGTTTTATGCCACAACTGGTCGAGTTTTTCCTTTAACTACTTGCTCTAGAACAGCATTGCTGGTTATTGGAGATACTAGAGAAGTGAGGTTTCACACTGTTTCACTGATGATTCAATTCATGTTACATTTGCCGCATACATAATTAAGATATTAGTGATAAGGGAAATTGTGTATGGTTTACATGGTTATTATCTTCACAATTTTTCTGTAAATCTGTAAATATTCTAAATAGTCCATGAAAAAAAACTCAAAATCTTAGGAAACGTCAATATCTGAACTTAGTGGAATGGACCACTGAAATGCCGGGGGAGTATGGCAATTGTCTTGGAGGAAACACCACCTCCCTGCCATATGCTGACTATAATGGAACTAGAGGAAGAGAGAGAGAGAGAGAGAGAGAGAGAGAGAGAGAGAGAGAGAGAGAGAGAGAGAGAGAAAGAGAGAGAGAGAGGACAGTTTGGGAAAAATTTTAGGAGTTAAGAAGAACGTCTCTGTTCTATAACCAGAGTGTCTGAGATTTCTGCATCCTCTGCCACCCCCTCCCCTCCTGGATGGTCAAGCTGAGGTTTTGTGATGTCAAGCCACACCATGGCAACCACTGATTTTGGGCAACCAGAGCTGAAGTGAGTGGGTCCGCATTAACTTTAAGTGTATATATAGAGGCAGGGCACCTTTGAGTAGTATCTGTGACCTCAAGATAGCAAAACTTAATAAGACGATATTGTAGATGAGTAGAGATAAGGAATGAGACTCCAAATACGAGGATGGATGAAGAAACTGCAAGTCCAAAAGTGAATTTATATTTGTATTGGGTTGTGGGTGGATGGTGGTGGTGGCAATCATGAGGAACAGAGTGTTGGGTTTGTGCTGGCAGTGTAAAATAATGAACTTGATTTCCTTTTTACACATTAGACTATTGAAAATTGTTAAACTATTGAAAGGATGTTCTGCTCAAGATCTGAAGTTTTATGCCGCAACTGGTCAAAGTTTTTCCTTAAAGAACTTGGTCTGGAAGAGCATTCCTGCATATTGGATATACTAGAGAAGTGAGGTTTGACTCAGTTTCACTCATGGGGAGGGGTCTAAGGAGGGGGCAGGCATTTGAGAAGGGAGTAATGTAATTTTCTTTAGTTCGGGCACCAGACAAGCCATTCCATACTGAGCCAGACTCTTAACATAAGGACAAGGATCAGTCTGAATGGGGATTTTTTTCTAAATAATTTCTCATACTGGCAAGGAAAAAAGAAGCTGATGTTGAATTTAGGTTTGGATTGGGGTGGGGATGGGATGGATGGTGGTGGTCGCAGTCATGAGGAACTGTGTGTTGTGTTAGTGCTGGAAGTGTATCATAAAGAATTTGATTTCCTTTTTACATGGCAGACTATTGAATACTGTTAAACTAATGAAAGGATGGTCACCTCAATATCTGAAGTTTTATGCCACAACTGGTCGAGTTTTTCCTTTAACTACTTGCTCTAGAACAGCATTGCTGGTTATTGGAGATACTAGAGAAGTGAGGTTTCACACTGTTTCACTGATGATTCAATTCATGTTACATTTGCCGCATACATAATTAAGATATTAGTGATAAGGGAAATTGTGTATGGTTTACATGGTTATTATCTTCACAATTTTTCTGTAAATCTGTAAATATTCTAAATAGTCCATGAAAAAAAACTCAAAATCTTAGGAAACGTCAATATCTGAACTTAGTGGAATGGACCACTGAAATGCCGGGGGAGTATGGCAATTGTCTTGGAGGAAACACCACCTCCCTGCCATATGCTGACTATAATGGAACTAGAGGAAGAGAGAGAGAGAGAGAGAGAGAGAGAGAGAGAGAGAGAGAGAGAGAGAAAGAGAGAGAGAGAGGACAGTTTGGGAAAAATTTTAGGAGTTAAGAAGAACGTCTCTGTTCTATAACCAGAGTGTCTGAGATTTCTGCATCCTCTGCCACCCCCTCCCCTCCTGGATGGTCAAGCTGAGGTTTTGTGATGTCAAGCCACACCATGGCAACCACTGATTTTGGGCAACCAGAGCTGAAGTGAGTGGGTCCGCATTAACTTTAAGTGTATATATAGAGGCAGGGCACCTTTGAGTAGTATCTGTGACCTCAAGATAGCAAAACTTAATAAGACGATATTGTAGATGAGTAGAGATAAGGAATGAGACTCCAAATACGAGGATGGATGAAGAAACTGCAAGTCCAAAAGTGAATTTATATTTGTATTGGGTTGTGGGTGGATGGTGGTGGTGGCAATCATGAGGAACAGAGTGTTGGGTTTGTGCTGGCAGTGTAAAATAATGAACTTGATTTCCTTTTTACACATTAGACTATTGAAAATTGTTAAACTATTGAAAGGATGTTCTGCTCAAGATCTGAAGTTTTATGCCGCAACTGGTCAAAGTTTTTCCTTAAAGAACTTGGTCTGGAAGAGCATTCCTGCATATTGGATATACTAGAGAAGTGAGGTTTGACTCAGTTTCACTCATGGGGAGGGGTCTAAGGAGGGGGCAGGCATTTGAGAAGGGAGTAATGTAATTTTCTTTAGTTCGGGCACCAGACAAGCCATTCCATACTGAGCCAGACTCTTAACATAAGGACAAGGATCAGTCTGAATGGGGATTTTTTTCTAAATAATTTCTCATACTGGCAAGGAAAAAAGAAGCTGATGTTGAATTTAGGTTTGGATTGGGGTGGGGATGGGATGGATGGTGGTGGTCGCAGTCATGAGGAACTGTGTGTTGTGTTAGTGCTGGAAGTGTATCATAAAGAATTTGATTTCCTTTTTACATGGCAGACTATTGAATACTGTTAAACTAATGAAAGGATGGTCACCTCAATATCTGAAGTTTTATGCCACAACTGGTCGAGTTTTTCCTTTAACTACTTGCTCTAGAACAGCATTGCTGGTTATTGGAGATACTAGAGAAGTGAGGTTTCACACTGTTTCACTGATGATTCAATTCATGTTACATTTGCCGCATACATAATTAAGATATTAGTGATAAGGGAAATTGTGTATGGTTTACATGGTTATTATCTTCACAATTTTTCTGTAAATCTGTAAATATTCTAAATAGTCCATGAAAAAAAACTCAAAATCTTAGGAAACGTCAATATCTGAACTTAGTGGAATGGACCACTGAAATGCCGGGGGAGTATGGCAATTGTCTTGGAGGAAACACCACCTCCCTGCCATATGCTGACTATAATGGAACTAGAGGAGAGAGAGAGAGAGAGAGAGAGAGAGAGAGAGAGAGAGAGAGAGAGAGAGAGAGAGAGGACAGTTTGGGAAAAATTTTAGGAGTTAAGAAGAACGTCTCTGTTCTATAACCAGAGTGTCTGAGATTTCTGCATCCTCTGCCACCCCCTCCCCTCCTGGATGGTCAAGCTGAGGTTTTGTGATGTCAAGCCACACCATGGCAACCACTGATTTTGGGCAACCAGAGCTGAAGTGAGTGGGTCCGCATTAACTTTAAGTGTATATATAGAGGCAGGGCACCTTTGAGTAGTATCTGTGACCTCAAGATAGCAAAACTTAATAAGACGATATTGTAGATGAGTAGAGATAAGGAATGAGAGTCCAAATACGAGGATGGATGAAGAAACTGCAAGTCCAAAAGTGAATTTATATTTGTATTGGGTTGTGGGTGGATGGTGGTGGTGGCAATCATGAGGAACAGAGTGTTGGGTTTGTGCTGGCAGTGTAAAATAATGAACTTGATTTCCTTTTTACACATTAGACTATTGAAAATTGTTAAACTATTGAAAGGATGGTCTGCTCAAGATCTGAAGCTTTATGCCACAACTGGTCAAAGTTTTTCCTTTCACAACTTGTTCTGGAAGAGCATTGCTGGATATTGGAGATACTAGAGAAGTGAGGTTTGACTCAGTTTCACTGATGGGGAGGGGTCTAAGGAGGGGGCAGGCATTTGAGAAGGGAGTAATGTAATTTTCTTTAGTTCGGGCACCAGACAAGCCATTCCATACTGAGCCAGACTCTTAGCATAAGGACAAGGAGCAGTCTGAATGGGGATTTTTTTCTAAATAATTTCTCATACTGGAAAGGAAAAAAGAAGCTGATGTTTAATTTAGGTTTGGATTGGGGGGGGGATGGGATGGATGGTGGTGGTCCCAGTCATGAGGAACTGGGTGTTGTGTTAGTGCTGGAAGTGTATCATAAAGAATTTGATTTCCTTTTTACATGGCAGACTATTGAATACTGTTAAACTATTGAAAGGATGGTCACCTCAATATCTGAAATTTTATGCCACAACTGCTCTAGTTTTTCCTTTAACTACTTGCTCTAGAACAGCATTGCTGGTTATTGGAGATACTAGAGAAGTGCGGTTTCACACTGTTTCACTGATGATTCAATTCATGTTACATTTGCCGCATACATTATTAAGATATTAGTGATAAGGGAAATTGTGTATGGTTTACATGGTTATTATCTTCAAATTTTTACTGTAAATCTGTAAATATTCTAAATAGTCCATGAAAAAAAACTCAAAATCTTAGGAAATGTCAATATCTGAACTTAGTGGAATGGACCACTGAAATGACGGGGGAGTATGGCAATTGTCTTGGAGAAAACACCACCTACCTTCCATATGCTGACTATAATGGAACTAGAGGAAGAGAGAGAGAGAGAGAGAGAGAGAGAGAGAGAACAGTTTGGGAAAAATTTTAGGAGTTAAGAGGAACGTCTCTGTTCTATAACCAGAGTGTCTGAGATTTCTGCATCCTCTGCCACCCCCTCCCCTCCTGGATGGTCAAGCTGAGGTTTTGTGATGTCAAGCCACACCATGGCAACCACGGATTTTGGGCAACCAGAGCTGAAGTGAGTGGCTCTTCATTAACCGTAAGTGTATATATAGAGGCCAGGCCCCTTCGAGTAGTATCTGTTGCCTGAAGATAGCGAAACTTAATAAGACGATATTGTAGATGAGTAGAGATAATGAATGAGACTCCAAACACGAGGATGGATGAAGAAACTGCAAGTCCAAAAGTGAATTTATATTTGTATTGGCGGGTGGGTGGATGGTGGTGGTGGCAATCATGAGGAACAGCGTGTTGGGTTCGGGCTGGCAGTGTAAAATTATGAATTTGGTTTCCTTTTTACATGTTAGACTATTGAAAATTGTTAAACTATTGAAAGGATGTTCTGCTCAAGATCTGAAGTTTTATGCCGCAACTGGTCAAAGTTTTTCCTTAAAGAACTTGGTCTGGAAGAGCATTCCTGCATACTGGATATACTAGAGAAGTGAGGTTTGACTCAGTTTCACTGATGGGGAGGGGTCTAAGGAGGGGGCAGGCATTTGAGAAGGGAGTAATGTAATTTTCTTTAGTTGGGGCACCAGACAAGCCATTCCATACTGAGCCAGACTCTTAACATAAGGACAAGGATCAGTCTGAATGGGGATTTTTTTCTAAATAATTTCTCATACTGGCAAGTAAAAAAGAAGCTGATGTTGAATTTAGGTTTGGATTGGGGTGGGGATGGGATGGATGGTGGTGGTCGCAGTCATGAGGAACTGTGTGTTGTGTTAGTGCTGGAAGTGTATCATAAAGAATTTGATTTCCTTTTTACATGGCAGACTATTGAATACTGTTAAACTAATGAAAGGATGGTCACCTCAATATCTGAAGTTTTATGCCACAACTGGTCGAGTTTTTCCTTTAACTACTTGCTCTAGAACAGCATTGCTGGTTATTGGAGATACTAGAGAAGTGAGGTTTCACACTGTTTCACTGATGATTCAATTCATGTTACATTTGCCGCATACATAATTAAGATATTAGTGATAAGGGAAATTGTGTATGGTTTACATGGTTATTATCTTCACAATTTTTCTGTAAATCTGTAAATATTCTAAATAGTCCATGAAAAAAAACTCAAAATCTTAGGAAACGTCAATATCTGAACTTAGTGGAATGGACCACTGAAATGCCGGGGGTGTATGGCAATTGTCTTGGAGGAAACACCACCTCCCTGCCATATGCTGACAATAATGGAACTAGAGGAAGAGAGAGAGAGAGAGAGAGAGAGAGAGAGAGAGAGAGAGAGAGAGAGAGAGAACAGTTTGGGAAAAATTTTAGGAGTTAAGAAGAACGTCTCTGTTCAATAACCAGAGTGTCTGAGATTTCTGCATCCTCTGCCACCCCCTCCCCTCCTGGATGGTCAAGCTGAGGTTTTGTGATGTCAAGCCACACCATGGCAACCACTGATTTTGGGCAACCAGAGCTGAAGTGAGTGGGTCCGCATTAACTTTAAGTGTATATATAGAGGCAGGGCACCTTTGAGTAGTATCTGTGACCTCAAGATAGCAAAACTTAATAAGACGATATTGTAGATGAGTAGAGATAAGGAATGAGACTCCAAATACGAGGATGGATGAAGAAACTGCAAGTCCAAAAGTGAATTTATATTTGTATTGGGTTGTGGGTGGATGGTGGTGGTGGCAATCATGAGGAACAGAGTGTTGGGTTTGTGCTGGCAGTGTAAAATAATGAACTTGATTTCCTTTTTACACATTAGACTATTGAAAATTGTTAAACTATTGAAAGGATGGTCTGCTCAAGATCTGAAGCTTTATGCCACAACTGGTCAAAGTTTTTCCTTTCACAACTTGTTCTGGAAGAGCATTGCTGGATATTGGAGATACTAGAGAAGTGAGGTTTGACTCAGTTTCACTGATGGGGAGGGGTCTAAGGAGGGGGCAGGCATTTGAGAAGGGAGTAATGTAATTTTCTTTAGTTCGGGCACCAGACAAGCCATTCCATACTGAGCCAGACTCTTAGCATAAGGACAAGGATCAGTCTGAATGGGGATTTTTTTCTAAATAATTTCTCATACTGGCAAGGAAAAAAGAAGCTGATGTTGAATTTAGGTTTGGATTGGGGTGGGGATGGGATGGATGGTGGTGGTCGCAGTCATGAGGAACTGTGTGTTGTGTTAGTGCTGGAAGTGTATCATAAAGAATTTGATTTCCTTTTTACATGGCAGACTATTGAATACTGTTAAACTAATGAAAGGATGGTCACCTCAATATCTGAAGTTTTATGCCACAACTGGTCGAGTTTTTCCTTTAACTACTTGCTCTAGAACAGCATTGCTGGTTATTGGAGATACTAGAGAAGTGAGGTTTCACACTGTTTCACTGATGATTCAATTCATGTTACATTTGCCGCATACATAATTAAGATATTAGTGATAAGGGAAATTGTGTATGGTTTACATGGTTATTATCTTCACAATTTTTCTGTAAATCTGTAAATATTCTAAATAGTCCATGAAAAAAAACTCAAAATCTTAGGAAACGTCAATATCTGAACTTAGTGGAATGGACCACTGAAATGCCGGGGGAGTATGGCAATTGTCTTGGAGGAAACACCACCTCCCTGCCATATGCTGACTATAATGGAACTAGAGGAAGAGAGAGAGAGAGAGAGAGAGAGAGAGAGAGAGAGAGAGAGAGAGAGAGAGAGAGAGAAAGAGAGAGAGAGAGGACAGTTTGGTAAAAATTTTAGGAGTTAAGAAGAACGTCTCTGTTCTATAACCAGAGTGTCTGAGATTTCTGCATCCTCTGCCACCCCCTCCCCTCCTGGATGGTCAAGCTGAGGTTTTGTGATGTCAAGCCACACCATGGCAACCACTGATTTTGGGCAACCAGAGCTGAAGTGAGTGGGTCCGCATTAACTTTAAGTGTATATATAGAGGCAGGGCACCTTTGAGTAGTATCTGTGACCTCAAGATAGCAAAACTTAATAAGACGATATTGTAGATGAGTAGAGATAAGGAATGAGACTCCAAATACGAGGATGGATGAAGAAACTGCAAGTCCAAAAGTGAATTTATATTTGTATTGGGTTGTGGGTGGATGGTGGTGGTGGGAATCATGAGGAACAGAGTGTTGGGTTTGTGCTGGCAGTGTAAAATAATGAACTTGATTTCCTTTTTACACATTAGACTATTGAAAATTGTTAAACTATTGAAAGGATGTTCTGCTCAAGATCTGAAGTTTTATGCCGCAACTGGTCAAAGTTTTTCCTTAAAGAACTTGGTCTGGAAGAGCATTCCTGCATATTGGATATACTAGAGAAGTGAGGTTTGACTCAGTTTCACTCATGGGGAGGGGTCTAAGGAGGGGGCAGGCATTTGAGAAGGGAGTAATGTAATTTTCTTTAGTTCGGGCACCAGACAAGCCATTCCATACTGAGCCAGACTCTTAACATAAGGACAAGGATCAGTCTGAATGGGGATTTTTTTCTAAATAATTTCTCATACTGGCAAGGAAAAAAGAAGCTGATGTTGAATTTAGGTTTGGATTGGGGTGGGGATGGGATGGATGGTGGTGGTCGCAGTCATGAGGAACTGTGTGTTGTGTTAGTGCTGGAAGTGTATCATAAAGAATTTGATTTCCTTTTTACATGGCAGACTATTGAATACTGTTAAACTAATGAAAGGATGGTCACCTCAATATCTGAAGTTTTATGCCACAACTGGTCGAGTTTTTCCTTTAACTACTTGCTCTAGAACAGCATTGCTGGTTATTGGAGATACTAGAGAAGTGAGGTTTCACACTGTTTCACTGATGATTCAATTCATGTTACATTTGCCGCATACATAATTAAGATATTAGTGATAAGGGAAATTGTGTATGGTTTACATGGTTATTATCTTCACAATTTTTCTGTAAATCTGTAAATATTCTAAATAGTCCATGAAAAAAAACTCAAAATCTTAGGAAACGTCAATATCTGAACTTAGTGGAATGGACCACTGAAATGCCGGGGGAGTATGGCAATTGTCTTGGAGGAAACACCACCTCCCTGCCATATGCTGACTATAATGGAACTAGAGGAAGAGAGAGAGAGAGAGAGAGAGAGAGAGAGAGAGAGAGAGAGAGAGAGAGAGAGAGAGAGGACAGTTTGGGAAAAATTTTAGGAGTTAAGAAGAACGTCTCTGTTCTATAACCAGAGTGTCTGAGATTTCTGCATCCTCTGCCACCCCCTCCCCTCCTGGATGGTCAAGCTGAGGTTTTGTGATGTCAAGCCACACCATGGCAACCACTGATTTTGGGCAACCAGAGCTGAAGTGAGTGGGTCCGCATTAACTTTAAGTGTATATATAGAGGCAGGGCACCTTTGAGTAGTATCTGTGACCTCAAGATAGCAAAACTTAATAAGACGATATTGTAGATGAGTAGAGATAAGGAATGAGACTCCAAATACGAGGATGGATGAAGAAACTGCAAGTCCAAAAGTGAATTTATATTTGTATTGGGTTGTGGGTGGATGGTGGTGGTGGCAATCATGAGGAACAGAGTGTTGGGTTTGTGCTGGCAGTGTAAAATAATGAACTTGATTTCCTTTTTACACATTAGACTATTGAAAATTGTTAAACTATTGAAAGGATGGTCTGCTCAAGATCTGAAGCTTTATGCCACAACTGGTCAAAGTTTTTCCTTTCACAACTTGTTCTGGAAGAGCATTGCTGGATATTGGAGATACTAGAGAAGTGAGGTTTGACTCAGTTTCACTGATGGGGAGGGGTCTAAGGAGGGGGCAGGCATTTGAGAAGGGAGTAATGTAATTTTCTTTAGTTCGGGCACCAGACAAGCCATTCCATACTGAGCCAGACTCTTAGCATAAGGACAAGGATCAGTCTGAATGGGGATTTTTTTCTAAATAATTTCTCATACTGGCAAGGAAAAAAGAAGCTGATGTTGAATTTAGGTTTGGATTGGGGTGGGGATGGGATGGATGGTGGTGGTCGCAGTCATGAGGAACTGTGTGTTGTGTTAGTGCTGGAAGTGTATCATAAAGAATTTGATTTCCTTTTTACATGGCAGACTATTGAATACTGTTAAACTAATGAAAGGATGGTCACCTCAATATCTGAAGTTTTATGCCACAACTGGTCGAGTTTTTCCTTTAACTACTTGCTCTAGAACAGCATTGCTGGTTATTGGAGATACTAGAGAAGTGAGGTTTCACACTGTTTCACTGATGATTCAATTCATGTTACATTTGCCGCATACATAATTAAGATATTAGTGATAAGGGAAATTGTGTATGGTTTACATGGTTATTATCTTCACAATTTTTCTGTAAATCTGTAAATATTCTAAATAGTCCATGAAAAAAAACTCAAAATCTTAGGAAACGTCAATATCTGAACTTAGTGGAATGGACCACTGAAATGCCGGGGGAGTATGGCAATTGTCTTGGAGGAAACACCACCTCCCTGCCATATGCTGACTATAATGGAACTAGAGGAAGAGAGAGAGAGAGAGAGAGAGAGAGAGAGAGAGAGAGAGAGAGAGAGAGAGAGAGAGGACAGTTTGGGAAAAATTTTAGGAGTTAAGAAGAACGTCTCTGTTCTATAACCAGAGTGTCTGAGATTTCTGCATCCTCTGCCACCCCCTCCCCTCCTGGATGGTCAAGCTGAGGTTTTGTGATGTCAAGCCACACCATGGCAACCACTGATTTTGGGCAACCAGAGCTGAAGTGAGTGGGTCCGCATTAACTTTAAGTGTATATATAGAGGCAGGGCACCTTTGAGTAGTATCTGTGACCTCAAGATAGCAAAACTTAATAAGACGATATTGTAGATGAGTAGAGATAAGGAATGAGACTCCAAATACGAGGATGGATGAAGAAACTGCAAGTCCAAAAGTGAATTTATATTTGTATTGGGTTGTGGGTGGATGGTGGTGGTGGCAATCATGAGGAACAGAGTGTTGGGTTTGTGCTGGCAGTGTAAAATAATGAACTTGATTTCCTTTTTACACATTAGACTATTGAAAATTGTTAAACTATTGAAAGGATTTTCTGCTCAAGATCTGAAGCTTTATGCCACAACTGGTCAAAGTTTTTCCTTTCACAACTTGTTCTGGAAGAGCATTGCTGGATATTGGAGATACTAGAGAAGTGAGGTTTGACTCAGTTTCACTGATGGGGAGGGGTCTAAGGAGGGGGCAGGCATTTGAGAAGGGAGTAATGTAATTTTCTTTAGTTCGGGCACCAGACAAGCCATTCCATACTGAGCCAGACTCTTAGCATAAGGACAAGGATCAGTCTGAATGGGGATTTTTTTCTAAATAATTTCTCATACTGGAAAGGAAAAAAGAAGCTGATGTTTAATTTAGGTTTGGATTGGGGGGGGGGATGGGATGGATGGTGGTGGTCGCAGTCATGAGGAACTGTGTGTTGTGTTAGTGCTGGAAGTGTATCATAAAGAATTTGATTTCCTTTTTACATGGCAGACTATTGAATACTGTTAAACTAATGAAAGGATGGTCACCTCAATATCTGAAGTTTTATGCCACAACTGGTCGAGTTTTTCCTTTAACTACTTGCTCTAGAACAGCATTGCTGGTTATTGGAGATACTAGAGAAGTGAGGTTTCACACTGTTTCACTGATGATTCAATTCATGTTACATTTGCCGCATCCATAATTAAGATATTAGTGATAAGGGAAATTGTGTATGGTTTACATGGTTATTATCTTCACAATTTTTCTGTAAATCTGTAAATATTCTAAATAGTCCATGAAAAAAAACTCAAAATCTTAGGAAACCTCAATATCTGAACTTAGTGGAATGGACCACTGAAATGCCGGGGGAGTATGGCAATTGTCTTGGAGGAAACACCACCTCCCTGCCATATGCTGACTATAATGGAACTAGAGGAAGAGAGAGAGAGAGAGAGAGAGAGAGAGAGAGAGAGAGAGAGAGAGAGAGAGAGAGAGAGGACAGTTTGGGAAAAATTTTAGGAGTTAAGAAGAACGTCTCTGTTCTATAACCAGAGTGTCTGAGATTTCTGCATCCTCTGCCACCCCCTCCCCTCCTGGATGGTCAAGCTGAGGTTTTGTGATGTCAAGCCACACCATGGCAACCACTGATTTTGGGCAACCAGAGCTGAAGTGAGTGGGTCCGCATTAACTTTAAGTGTATATATAGAGGCAGGGCACCTTTGAGTAGTATCTGTGACCTCAAGATAGCAAAACTTAATAAGACGATATTGTAGATGAGTAGAGATAAGGAATGAGACTCCAAATACGAGGATGGATGAAGAAACTGCAAGTCCAAAAGTGAATTTATATTTGTATTGGGTTGTGGGTGGATGGTGGTGGTGGCAATCATGAGGAACAGAGTGTTGGGTTTGTGCTGGCAGTGTAAAATAATGAACTTGATTTCCTTTTTACACATTAGACTATTGAAAATTGTTAAACTATTGAAAGGATGGTCTGCTCAAGATCTGAAGCTTTATGCCACAACTGGTCAAAGTTTTTCCTTTCACAACTTGTTCTGGAAGAGCATTGCTGGATATTGGAGATACTAGAGAAGTGAGGTTTGACTCAGTTTCACTGATGGGGAGGGGTCTAAGGAGGGGGCAGGCATTTGAGAAGGGAGTAATGTAATTTTCTTTAGTTCGGGCACCAGACAAGCCATTCCATACTGAGCCAGACTCTTAGCATAAGGACAAGGATCAGTCTGAATGGGGATTTTTTTCTAAATAATTTCTCATACTGGCAAGGAAAAAAGAAGCTGATGTTGAATTTAGGTTTGGATTGGGGTGGGGATGGGATGGATGGTGGTGGTCGCAGTCATGAGGAACTGTGTGTTGTGTTAGTGCTGGAAGTGTATCATAAAGAATTTGATTTCCTTTTTACATGGCAGACTATTGAATACTGTTAAACTAATGAAAGGATGGTCACCTCAATATCTGAAGTTTTATGCCACAACTGGTCGAGTTTTTCCTTTAACTACTTGCTCTAGAACAGCATTGCTGGTTATTGGAGATACTAGAGAAGTGAGGTTTCACACTGTTTCACTGATGATTCAATTCATGTTACATTTGCCGCATACATAATTAAGATATTAGTGATAAGGGAAATTGTGTATGGTTTACATGGTTATTATCTTCACAATTTTTCTGTAAATCTGTAAATATTCTAAATAGTCCATGAAAAAAAACTCAAAATCTTAGGAAACGTCAATATCTGAACTTAGTGGAATGGACCACTGAAATGCCGGGGGAGTATGGCAATTGTCTTGGAGGAAACACCACCTCCCTGCCATATGCTGACTATAATGGAACTAGAGGAAGAGAGAGAGAGAGAGAGAGAGAGAGAGAGAGAGGACAGTTTGGGAAAAATTTTAGGAGTTAAGAAGAACGTCTCTGTTCTATAACCAGAGTGTCTGAGATTTCTGCATCCTCTGCCACCCCCTCCCCTCCTGGATGGTCAAGCTGAGGTTTTGTGATGTCAAGCCACACCATGGCAACCACTGATTTTGGGCAACCAGAGCTGAAGTGAGTGGGTCCGCATTAACTTTAAGTGTATATATAGAGGCAGGGCACCTTTGAGTAGTATCTGTGACCTCAAGATAGCAAAACTTAATAAGACGATATTGTAGATGAGTAGAGATAAGGAATGAGACTCCAAATACGAGGATGGATGAAGAAACTGCAAGTCCAAAAGTGAATTTATATTTGTATTGGGTTGTGGGTGGATGGTGGTGGTGGCAATCATGAGGAACAGAGTGTTGGGTTTGTGCTGGCAGTGTAAAATAATGAACTTGATTTCCTTTTTACACATTAGACTATTGAAAATTGTTAAACTATTGAAAGGATTTTCTGCTCAAGATCTGAAGCTTTATGCCACAACTGGTCAAAGTTTTTCCTTTCACAACTTGTTCTGGAAGAGCATTGCTGGATATTGGAGATACTAGAGAAGTGAGGTTTGACTCAGTTTCACTGATGGGGAGGGGTCTAAGGAGGGGGCAGGCATTTGAGAAGGGAGTAATGTAATTTTCTTTAGTTCGGGCACCAGACAAGCCATTCCATACTGAGCCAGACTCTTAGCATAAGGACAAGGATCAGTCTGAATGGGGATTTTTTTCTAAATAATTTCTCATACTGGAAAGGAAAAAAGAAGCTGATGTTTAATTTAGGTTTGGATTGGGGTGGGGATGGGATGGATGGTGGTGGTCGCAGTCATGAGGAACTGTGTGTTGTGTTAGTGCTGGAAGTGTATCATAAAGAATTTGATTTCCTTTTTACATGGCAGACTATTGAATACTGTTAAACTAATGAAAGGATGGTCACCTCAATATCTGAAGTTTTATGCCACAACTGGTCGAGTTTTTCCTTTAACTACTTGCTCTAGAACAGCATTGCTGGTTATTGGAGATACTAGAGAAGTGAGGTTTCACACTGTTTCACTGATGATTCAATTCATGTTACATTTGCCGCATCCATAATTAAGATATTAGTGATAAGGGAAATTGTGTATGGTTTACATGGTTATTATCTTCACAATTTTTCTGTAAATCTGTAAATATTCTAAATAGTCCATGAAAAAAAACTCAAAATCTTAGGAAACCTCAATATCTGAACTTAGTGGAATGGACCACTGAAATGCCGGGGGAGTATGGCAATTGTCTTGGAGGAAACACCACCTCCCTGCCATATGCTGACTATAATGGAACTAGAGGAAGAGAGAGAGAGAGAGAGAGAGAGAGAGAGAGAGAGAGAGAGAGAGAGAGAGAGAGAGAGGACAGTTTGGGAAAAATTTTAGGAGTTAAGAAGAACGTCTCTGTTCTATAACCAGAGTGTCTGAGATTTCTGCATCCTCTGCCACCCCCTCCCCTCCTGGATGGTCAAGCTGAGGTTTTGTGATGTCAAGCCACACCATGGCAACCACTGATTTTGGGCAACCAGAGCTGAAGTGAGTGGGTCCGCATTAACTTTAAGTGTATATATAGAGGCAGGGCACCTTTGAGTAGTATCTGTGACCTCAAGATAGCAAAACTTAATAAGACGATATTGTAGATGAGTAGAGATAAGGAATGAGACTCCAAATACGAGGATGGATGAAGAAACTGCAAGTCCAAAAGTGAATTTATATTTGTATTGGGTTGTGGGTGGATGGTGGTGGTGGCAATCATGAGGAACAGAGTGTTGGGTTTGTGCTGGCAGTGTAAAATAATGAACTTGATTTCCTTTTTACACATTAGACTATTGAAAATTGTTAAACTATTGAAAGGATGGTCTGCTCAAGATCTGAAGCTTTATGCCACAACTGGTCAAAGTTTTTCCTTTCACAACTTGTTCTGGAAGAGCATTGCTGGATATTGGAGATACTAGAGAAGTGAGGTTTGACTCAGTTTCACTGATGGGGAGGGGTCTAAGGAGGGGGCAGGCATTTGAGAAGGGAGTAATGTAATTTTCTTTAGTTCGGGCACCAGACAAGCCATTCCATACTGAGCCAGACTCTTAGCATAAGGACAAGGATCAGTCTGAATGGGGATTTTTTTCTAAATAATTTCTCATACTGGAAAGGAAAAAAGAAGCTGATGTTGAATTTAGGTTTGGATTGGGGGGGGGATGGGATGGATGGTGGTGGTCGCAGTCATGAGGAACTGTGTGTTGTGTTAGTGCTGGAAGTGTATCATAAAGAATTTGATTTCCTTTTTACATGGCAGACTATTGAATACTGTTAAACTATTGAAAGGATGGTCACCTCAATATCTGAAGTTTTATGCCACAACTGGTCGAGTTTTTCCTTTAACTACTTGCTCTAGAACAGCATTGCTGGTTATTGGAGATACTAGAGAAGTGAGGTTTCACACTGTTTCACTGATGATTCAATTCATGTCACATTTGCCGCATCCATAATTAAGATATTAGTGATAAGGGAAATTGTGTATGGTTTACATGGTTATTATCTTCAAATTTTTACTGTAAATCTGTAAATATTCTAAATAGTCCATGAAAAAAAACTCAAAATCTTAGGAAATGTCAATATCTGAACTTAGTGGAATGGACCACTGAAATGACGGGGGAGTATGGCAATTGTCTTGGAGAAAACACCACCTACCTTCCATATGCTGACTATAATGGAACTAGAGGAAGAGAGAGAGAGAGAGAGAGAGAGAGAGAGAGAGAGAGAGAGAGAGAGAGAGAACAGTTTGGGAAAAATTTTAGGAGTTAAGAGGAACGTCTCTGTTCTATAACCAGAGTGTCTGAGATTTCTGCATCCTCTGCCACCCCCTCCCCTCCTGGATGGTCAAGCTGAGGTTTTGTGATGTCAAGCCACACCATGGCAACCACGGATTTTGGGCAACCAGAGCTGAAGTGAGTGGCTCTTCATTAACCGTAAGTGTATATATAGAGGCCAGGCCCCTTCGAGTAGTATCTGTTGCCTGAAGATAGCGAAACTTAATAAGACGATATTGTAGATGAGTAGAGATAATGAATGAGACTCCAAACACGAGGATGGATGAAGAAACTGCAAGTCCAAAAGTGAATTTATATTTGTATTGGCGGGTGGGTGGATGGTGGTGGTGGCAATCATGAGGAACAGCGTGTTGGGTTCGGGCTGGCAGTGTAAAATAATGAATTTGGTTTCCTTTTTACATGTTAGACTATTGAAAATTGTTAAACTATTGAAAGGATGTTCTGCTCAAGATCTGAAGTTTTATGCCGCAACTGGTCAAAGTTTTTCCTTAAAGAACTTGGTCTGGAAGAGCATTCCTGCATACTGGATATACTAGAGAAGTGAGGTTTGACTCAGTTTCACTCATGGGGAGGGGTCTAAGGAGGGGGCAGGCATTTGAGAAGGGAGTAATGTAATTTTCTTTAGTTGGGGCACCAGACAAGCCATTCCATACTGAGCCAGACTCTTAACAGAAGGACAAGGATCAGTCTGAATGGGGATTTTTTTCTAAATAATTTCTCATACTGGCAAGTAAAAAAGAAGCTGATGTTGAATTTAGGTTTGGATTGGGGTGGGGATGGGATGGATGGTGGTGGTCGCAGTCATGAGGAACTGTGTGTTGTGTTAGTGCTGGAAGTGTATCATAAAGAATTTGATTTCCTTTTTACATGGCAGACTATTGAATACTGTTAAACTAATGAAAGGATGGTCACCTCAATATCTGAAGTTTTATGCCACAACTGGTCGAGTTTTTCCTTTAACTACTTGCTCTAGAACAGCATTGCTGGTTATTGGAGATACTAGAGAAGTGAGGTTTCACACTGTTTCACTGATGATTCAATTCATGTTACATTTGCCGCATACATAATTAAGATATTAGTGATAAGGGAAATTGTGTATGGTTTACATGGTTATTATCTTCACAATTTTTCTGTAAATCTGTAAATATTCTAAATAGTCCATGAAAAAAAACTCAAAATCTTAGGAAACGTCAATATCTGAACTTAGTGGAATGGACCACTGAAATGCCGGGGGTGTATGGCAATTGTCTTGGAGGAAACACCACCTCCCTGCCATATGCTGACTATAATGGAACTAGAGGAAGAGAGAGAGAGAGAGAGAGAGAGAGAGAGAGAGAGAGAGAGAGAGAGAGAGAGAGAGAGGACAGTTTGGGAAAAATTTTAGGAGTTAAGAAGAACGTCTCTGTTCTATAACCAGAGTGTCTGAGATTTCTGCATCCTCTGCCACCCCCTCCCCTCCTGGATGGTCAAGCTGAGGTTTTGTGATGTCAAGCCACACCATGGCAACCACGGATTTTGGGCAACCAGAGCTGAAGTGAGTGGCTCTTCATTAACCGTAAGTGTATATATAGAGGCCAGGCCCCTTCGAGTAGTATCTGTTGCCTGAAGATAGCGAAACTTAATAAGACGATATTGTAGATGAGTAGAGATAATGAATGAGACTCCAAACACGAGGATGGATGAAGAAACTGCAAGTCCAAAAGTGAATTTATATTTGTATTGGCGGGTGGGTGGATGGTGGTGGTGGCAATCATGAGGAACAGCGTGTTGCGTTCGGGCTGGCAGTGTAAAATAATGAATTTGGTTTCCTTTTTACATGTTAGACTATTGAAAATTGTTAAACTATTGAAAGGATGTTCTGCTCAAGATCTGAAGTTTTATGCCGCAACTGGTCAAAGTTTTTCCTTAAAGAACTTGGTCTGGAAGAGCATTCCTGCATACTGGATATACTAGAGAAGTGAGGTTTGACTCAGTTTCATTTATGGGGAGGGGTCTAAGGAGGGGGCAGGCATTTGAGAAGGGAGTAATGTAATTTTCTTTAGTTGGGGCACCAGACAAGCCATTCCATACTGAGCCAGACTCTTAACAGAAGGACAAGGATCAGTCTGAATGGGGATTTTTTTCTAAATAATTTCTCATACTGGCAAGTAAAAAAGAAGCTGATGTTGAATTTAGGTTTGGATTGGGGTGGGGATGGGATGGATGGTGGTGGTCGCAGTCATGAGGAACTGTGTGTTGTGTTAGTGCTGGAAGTGTATCATAAAGAATTTGATTTCCTTTTTACATGGCAGACTATTGAATACTGTTAAACTAATGAAAGGATGGTCACCTCAATATCTGAAGTTTTATGCCACAACTGGTCGAGTTTTTCCTTTAACTACTTGCTCTAGAACAGCATTGCTGGTTATTGGAGATACTAGAGAAGTGAGGTTTCACACTGTTTCACTGATGATTCAATTCATGTTACATTTGCCGCATACATAATTAAGATATTAGTGATAAGGGAAATTGTGTATGGTTTACATGGTTATTATCTTCACAATTTTTCTGTAAATCTGTAAATATTCTAAATAGTCCATGAAAAAAAACTCAAAATCTTAGGAAACGTCAATATCTGAACTTAGTGGAATGGACCACTGAAATGCCGGGGGTGTATGGCAATTGTCTTCTAGGAAACACCACCTCCCTGCCATATGCTGACTATAATGGAACTAGAGGAAGAGAGAGAGAGAGAGAGAGAGAGAGAGAGAGAGAGAGAGAGAGAGAGAGAGAGAGAGAGAGAGAACAGTTTGGGAAAAATTTTAGGAGTTAAGAGGAACGTCTCTGTTCTATAACCAGAGTGTCTGAGATTTCTGCATCCTCTGCCACCCCCTCCCCTCCTGGATGGTCAAGCTGAGGTTTTGTGATGTCAAGCCACACCATGGCAACCACGGATTTTGGGCAACCAGAGCTGAAGTGAGTGGCTCTTCATTAACCGTAAGTGTATATATAGAGGCCAGGCCCCTTCGAGTAGTATCTGTTGCCTGAAGATAGCGAAACTTAATAAGACGATATTGTAGATGAGTAGAGATAATGAATGAGACTCCAAACACGAGGATGGATGAAGAAACTGCAAGTCCAAAAGTGAATTTATATTTGTATTGGCGGGTGGGTGGATGGTGGTGGTGGCAATCATGAGGAACAGCGTGTTGGGTTCGGGCTGGCAGTGTAAAATAATGAATTTGGTTTCCTTTTTACATGTTAGACTATTGAAAATTGTTAAACTATTGAAAGGATGTTCTGCTCAAGATCTGAAGTTTTATGCCGCAACTGGTCAAAGTTTTTCCTTAAAGAACTTGGTCTGGAAGAGCATTCCTGCATACTGGATATACTAGAGAAGTGAGGTTTGACTCAGTTTCACTCATGGGGAGGGGTCTAAGGAGGGGGCAGGCATTTGAGAAGGGAGTAATGTAATTTTCTTTAGTTGGGGCACCAGACAAGCCATTCCATACTGAGCCAGACTCTTAACATAAGGACAAGGATCAGTCTGAATGGGGATTTTTTTCTAAATAATTTCTCATACTGGCAAGTAAAAAAGAAGCTGATGTTGAATTTAGGTTTGGATTGGGGTGGGGATGGGATGGATGGTGGTGGTCGCAGTCATGAGGAACTGTGTGTTGTGTTAGTGCTGGAAGTGTATCATAAAGAATTTGATTTCCTTTTTACATGGCAGACTATTGAATACTGTTAAACTAATGAAAGGATGGTCACCTCAATATCTGAAGTTTTATGCCACAACTGGTCGAGTTTTTCCTTTAACTACTTGCTCTAGAACAGCATTGCTGGTTATTGGAGATACTAGAGAAGTGAGGTTTCACACTGTTTCACTGATGATTCAATTCATGTTACATTTGCCGCATACATAATTAAGATATTAGTGATAAGGGAAATTGTGTATGGTTTACATGGTTATTATCTTCACAATTTTTCTGTAAATCTGTAAATATTCTAAATAGTCCATGAAAAAAACTCAAAATCTTAGGAAACGTCAATATCTGAACTTAGTGGAATGGACCACTGAAATGCCGGGGGAGTATGGCAATTGTCTTGGAGGAAACACCACCTCCCTGCCATATGCTGACTATAATGGAACTAGAGGAAGAGAGAGAGAGAGAGAGAGAGAGAGAGAGAGAGAGAGAGAGAGAGAGAGAGAGAGAGAGGACAGTTTGGGAAAAATTTTAGGAGTTAAGAAGAACGTCTCTGTTCTATAACCAGAGTGTCTGAGATTTCTGCATCCTCTGCCACCCCCTCCCCTCCTGGATGGTCAAGCTGAGGTTTTGTGATGTCAAGCCACACCATGGCAACCACTGATTTTGGGCAACCAGAGCTGAAGTGAGTGGGTCCGCATTAACTTTAAGTGTATATATAGAGGCAGGGCACCTTTGAGTAGTATCTGTGACCTCAAGATAGCAAAACTTAATAAGACGATATTGTAGATGAGTGGAGATAAGGAATGAGACTCCAAATACGAGGATGGATGAAGAAACTGCAAGTCCAAAAGTGAATTTATATTTGTATTGGGTTGTGGGTGGATGGTGGTGGTGGCAATCATGAGGAACAGAGTGTTGGGTTTGTGCTGGCAATGTAAAATAATGAACTTGATTTCCTTTTTACACATTAGACTATTGAAAATTGTTAAACTATTGAAAGGATGGTCTGCTCAAGATCTGAAGCTTTATGCCACAACTGGTCAAAGTTTTTCCTTTCACAACTTGTTCTGGAAGAGCATTGCTGGATATTGGAGATACTAGAGAAGTGAGGTTTGACTCAGTTTCACTGATGGGGAGGGCTCTAAGGAGGGGGCAGGCATTTGAGAAGGGAGTAATGTAATTTTCTTTAGTTCGGGCACCAGACAAGCCATTCCATACTGAGCCAGACTCTTAGCATAAGGACAAGGAGCAGTCTGAATGGGGATTTTTTTCTAAATAATTTCTCATACTGGCAAGTAAAAAAGAATCTGATGTTGAATTTAGGTTTGGATTGGGGGGGGGATGGGATGGATGGTGGTGGTCGCAGTCATGAGGAACTGGGTGTTGTGTTAGTGCTGGAAGTGTATCATAAAGAATTTGATTTCCTTTTTACATGGCAGACTATTGAATACTGTTAAACTATTGAAAGGATGGTCACCTCAATATCTGAAATTTTATGCCACAACTGCTCTAGTTTTTCCTTTAACTACTTGCTCTAGAACAGCATTGCTGGTTATTGGAGATACTAGAGAAGTGAGGTTTCACACTGTTTCACTGATGATTCAATTCATGTTACATTTGCCGCATACATAATTAAGATTTTAGTGATAAGGGAAATTGTGTATGGTTTACATGGTTATTATCTTCAAATTTTTACTGTAAATCTGTAAATATTCTAAATAGTCCATGAAAAAAAACTCAAAATCTTAGGAAATGTCAATATCTGAACTTAGTGGAATGGACCACTGAAATGACGGGGGAGTATGGCAATTGTCTTGGAGAAAACACAACCTACCTTCCATATGCTGACTATAATGGAACTAGGGGAAGAGAGAGAGAGAGAGAGAGAGAGAGAGAGAGAGAGAGAGAGAGAGAGAAGAGTTTGGGAAAAATTTTAGGAGTTAAGAGGAACGTCTCTGTTCTATAACCAGAGTGTCTGAGATTTCTGCATCCTCTGCCACCCCCTCCCCTCCTGGATGGTCAAGCTGAGGTTTTGTGATGTCAAGCCACACCATGGCAACCACGGATTTTGGGCAACCAGAGCTGAAGTGAGTGGCTCTTCATTAACCGTAAGTGTATATATAGAGGCCAGGCCCCTTCGAGTAGTATCTGTTGCCTGAAGATAGCGAAACATAATAAGACGATATTGTAGATGAGTAGAGATAATGAATGAGACTCCAAACACGAGGATGGATGAAGAAACTGCAAGTCCAAAAGTGAATTTATATTTGTATTGGCGGGTGGGTGGATGGTGGTGGTGGCAATCATGAGGAACAGCGTGTTGGGTTCGGGCTGGCAGTGTAAAATAATGAATTTGGTTTCCTTTTTACATGTTAGACTATTGAAAATTGTTAAACTATTGAAAGGATGTTCTGCTCAAGATCTGAAGTTTTATGCCGCAACTGGTCAAAGTTTTTCCTTTCACAACTTGTTCTGGAAGAGCATTGCTGGATATTGGAGATACTAGAGAAGTGAGGTTTGACTCAGTTTCACTGATGGGGAGGGGTCTAAGGAGGGGGCAGGCATTTGAGAAGGGAGTAATGTAATTTTCTTTAGTTGGGGCACCAGACAAGCCATTCCATACTGAGCCAGACTCTTAACATAAGGACAAGGATCAGTCTGAATGGGGATTTTTTTCTAAATAATTTCTCATACTGGCAAGTAAAAAAGAAGCTGATGTTGAATTTAGGTTTGGATTGGGGTGGGGATGGGATGGATGGTGGTGGTCGCAGTCATGAGGAACTGTGTGTTGTGTTAGTGCTGGAAGTGTATCATAAAGAATTTGATTTCCTTTTTACATGGCAGACTATTGAATACTGTTAAACTAATGAAAGGATGGCCACCTCAATATCTGAAGTTTTATGCCACAACTGGTCGAGTTTTTCCTTTAACTACTTGCTCTAGAACAGCATTGCTGGTATTGGAGATACATGAGAAGTGAGGTTTCACACTGTTTCACTGATGATTCAATTCATGTTACATTTGCCGCATACATAATTAAGATATTAGTGATAAGGGAAATTGTGTATGGTGTACATGGTTATTATCTTCACAATTTTTCTGTAAATCTGTAAATATTCTAAAATAAATAGTCCATGAAAAAAAACTCAAAATCTTAGGAAACGTCAATATCTGAACTTAGTGGAATGGACCACTGAAATGCCGGGGGAGTATGGCAATTGTCTTGGAGGAAACACCACCTCCCTGCCATATGCTGACTATAATGGAACTAGAGGAAGAGAGAGAGAGAGAGAGAGAGAGAGAGAGAGAGAGAGAGAGAGAGAGAGAGAGAGAGAGAGGACAGTTTGGGAAAAATTTTTGGAGTTAAGAAGAACGTCTCTGTTCTATAACCAGAGTGTCTGAGATTTCTGCATCCTCTGCCACCCCCTCCCCTCCTGGATGGTCAAGCTGAGGTTTTGTGATGTCAAGCCACACCATGGCAACCACGGATTTTGGGCAACCAGAGCTGAAGTGAGTGGCTCTTCATTAACCGTAAGTGTATATATAGAGGCCAGGCCCCTTCGAGTAGTATCTGTTGCCTGAAGATAGCGAAACATAATAAGACGATATTGTAGATGAGTAGAGATAATGAATGAGACTCCAAACACGAGGATGGATGAAGAAACTGCAAGTCCAAAAGTGAATTTATATTTGTATTGGCAGGTGGGTGGATGGTGGTGGTGGCAATCATGAGGAACAGCGTGTTGGGTTCGGGCTGGCAGTGTAAAATAATGAATTTGGTTTCCTTTTTACATGTTAGACTATTGAAAATTGTTAAACTATTGAAAGGATGGTGTGCTCAAGATCTGAAGCTTTATGCCACAACTGGTCAAAGTTTTTCCTTTCACAACTTGTTCTGGAAGAGCATTGCTGGATATTGAAGATACTAGAGAAGTGAGGTTTGACTCAGTTTCACTGATGGGGAGGGGTCTAAGGAGGGGGCAGGCATTTGAGAAGGGAGTAATGTAATTTTCTTTAGTTCGGGCACCAGACAAGCCATTCCATACTGAGCCAGACTCTTAGCATAAGGACAAGGAGCAGTCTGAATGGGGATTTTTTTCTAAATAATTTCTCATACTGGCAAGTAAAAAAGAAGCTGATGTTGAATTTAGGTTTGGATTGGGGTGGGGATGGGATGGATGGTGGTGGTCGCAGTCATGAGGAACTGTGTGTTGTGTTAGTGCTGGAAGTGTATCATAAAGAATTTGATTTCCTTTTTACATGGCAGACTATTGAATACTGTTAATCTAATGAAAGGATGGTCACCTCAATATCTGAAGTTTTATGCCACAACTGGTCGAGTTTTTCCTTTAACTACTTGCTCTAGAACAGCATTGCTGGTTATTGGAGATACTAGAGAAGTGAGGTTTCACACTGTTTCACTGATGATTCAATTCATGTTACATTTGCCGCATACATAATTAAGATATTAGTGATAAGGGAAATTGTGTATGGTTTACATGGTTATTATCTTCACAATTTTTCTGTAAATCTGTAAATATTCTAAATAGTCCATGAAAAAAAACTCAAAATCTTAGGAAACGTCAATATCTGAACTTAGTGGAATGGACCACTGAAATGACGGGGGAGTATGGCAATTGTCTTGGAGAAAACACCATCTACCTTCCATATGCTGACTATAATGGAACTAGAGGAGAGAGAGAGAGAGAGAGAGAGAGAGAGAGAGAGAGAGAGAGAGAGAGAACAGTTTGGGAAAAATTTTTGGAGTTAAGAACGTCTCTGTTCTATAACCAGAGTGTCTGAGATTTCTGCATCCTCTGCCACCCCCTCCCCTCCTGGATGGTCAAGCTGAGGTTTTGTGATGTCAAGCCACACCATGGCAACCACGGATTTTGGGCAACCAGAGCTGAAGTGAGTGGCTCTTCATTAACCGTAAGTGTATATATAGAGGCCAGGCCCCTTCGAGTATTATCTGTTGCCTGAAAATAGCGAAACATAATAAGACGATATTGTAGATGAGTAGAGATAATGAATGAGACTCCAAACACGAGGATGGATGAAGAAACTGCAAGTCCAAAAGTGAATTTATATTTGTATTGGCGGGTGGGTGGATGGTGGTGGTGGCAATCATGAGGAACAGCGTGTTGGGTTCGGGCTGGCAGTGTAAAATAATGAATTTGGTTTCCTTTTTACATGTTAGACTATTGAAAATTGTTAAACTATTGAAAGGATGGTGTGCTCAAGATCTGAAGCTTTATGCCACAACTGGTCAAAGTTTTTCCTTTCACAACTTGTTCTGGAAGAGCATTGCTGGATATTGAAGATACTAGAGAAGTGAGGTTTGACTCAGTTTCACTGATGGGGAGGGGTCTAAGGAGGGGGCAGGCATTTGAGAAGGGAGTAATGTAATTTTCTTTAGTTCGGGCACCAGACAAGCCATTCCATACTGAGCCAGACTCTTAGCATAAGGACAAGGAGCAGTCTGAATGGGGATTTTTTTCTAAATAATTTCTCATACTGGCAAGTAAAAAAGAAGCTGATGTTGAATTTAGGTTTGGATTGGGGTGGGGATGGGATGGATGGTGGTGGTCGCAGTCATGAGGAACTGTGTGTTGTGTTAGTGCTGGAAGTGTATCATAAAGAATTTGATTTCCTTTTTACATGGCAGACTATTGAATACTGTTAATCTAATGAAAGGATGGTCACCTCAATATCTGAAGTTTTATGCCACAACTGGTCGAGTTTTTCCTTTAACTACTTGCTCTAGAACAGCATTGCTGGTTATTGGAGATACTAGAGAAGTGAGGTTTCACACTGTTTCACTGATGATTCAATTCATGTTACATTTGCCGCATACATAATTAAGATATTAGTGATAAGGGAAATTGTGTATGGTTTACATGGTTATTATCTTCACAATTTTTCTGTAAATCTGTAAATATTCTAAATAGTCCATGAAAAAAAACTCAAAATCTTAGGAAACGTCAATATCTGAACTTAGTGGAATGGACCACTGAAATGCCGGGGGAGTATGGCAATTGTCTTGGAGAAAACACCACCTACCTTCCATATGCTGACTATAATGGAACTAGAGGAAGAGAGAGAGAGAGAGAGAGAGAGAGAGAGAGAGAGAGAGAGAGAGAGAACAGTTTGGGAAAAATTTTAGGAGTTAAGAGGAACGTCTCTGTTCTATAACCAGAGTGTTTGAGATTTCTGCATCCTCTGCCACCCACTCCCCTCCTGGATCGTCAAGCTGAGGTTTTGTGATGTCAAGCCACACCATGGCAACCACGGATTTTGGGCAACCAGAGCTGAAGTGAGTGGCTCTTCATTAACCGTAAGTGTATATATAGAGGCCAGGCCCCTTCGAGTAGTATCTGTTGCCTGAAGATAGCGAAACTTAATAAGACGATATTGTAGATGAGTAGAGATAATGAATGAGACTCCAAACACGAGGATGGATGAAGAAACTGCAAGTCCAAAAGTGAATTTATATTTGTATTGGCGGGTGGGTGGATGGTGGTGGTGGCAATCATGAGGAACAGCGTGTTGGGTTCGGGCTGGCAGTGTAAAATAATGAATTTGGTTTCCTTTTTACATGTTAGACTATTGAAAATTGTTAAACTATTGAAAGGATGTTCTGCTCAAGATCTGAAGTTTTATGCCGCAACTGGTCAAAGTTTTTCCTTAAAGAACTTGGTCTGGAAGAGCATTCCTGCATATTGGATATACTAGAGAAGTGAGGTTTGACTCAGTTTCACTCATGGGGAGGGGTCTAAGGAGGGGGCAGGCATTTGAGAAGGGAGTAATGTAATTTTCTTTAGTTGGGGCACCAGACAAGCCATTCCATACTGAGCCAGACTCTTAGCATAAGGACAAGGATCAGTCTGAATGGGGATTTTTTTCTAAATAATTTCTCATACTGGCAAGTAAAAAAGAAGCTGATGTTGAATTTAGGTTTGGATTGGGGTGGGGATGGGATGGATGGTGGTGGTCGCAGTCATGAGGAACTGTGTGTTGTGTTAGTGCTGGAAGTGTATCATAAAGAATTTGATTTCCTTTTTACATGGCAGACTATTGAATACTGTTAAACTAATGAAAGGATGGTCACCTCAATATCTGAAGTTTTATGCCACAACTGGTCGAGTTTTTCCTTTAACTACTTGCTCTAGAACAGCATTGCTGGTATTGGAGATACATGAGAAGTGAGGTTTCACACTGTTTCACTGATGATTCAATTCATGTTACATTTGCCGCATACATAATTAAGATATTAGTGATAAGGGAAATTGTGTATGGTGTACATGGTTATTATCTTCACAATTTTTCTGTAAATCTGTAAATATTCTAAAATAAATAGTCCATGAAAAAAAACTCAAAATCTTAGGAAACGTCAATATCTGAACTTAGTGGAATGGACCACTGAAATGCCGGGGGAGTATGGCAATTGTCTTGGAGGAAACACCACCTCCCTGCCATATGCTGACTATAATGGAACTAGAGGAAGAGAGAGAGAGAGAGAGAGAGAGAGAGAGAGAGAGAGAGAGAGAGAGAGAGAGAGAGGACAGTTTGGGAAAAATTTTAGGAGTTAAGAAGAACGTCTCTGTTCTATAACCAGAGTGTCTGAGATTTCTGCATCCTCTGCCACCCCCTCCCCTCCTGGATGGTCAAGCTGAGGTTTTGTGATGTCAAGCCACACCATGGCAACCACGGATTTTGGGCAACCAGAGCTGAAGTGAGTGGCTCTTCATTAACCGTAAGTGTATATATAGAGGCCAGGCCCCTTCGAGTAGTATCTGTTGCCTGAAGATAGCGAAACATAATAAGACGATATTGTAGATGAGTAGAGATAATGAATGAGACTCCAAACACGAGGATGGATGAAGAAACTGCAAGTCCAAAAGTGAATTTATATTTGTATTGGCGGGTGGGTGGATGGTGGTGGTGGCAATCATGAGGAACAGCGTGTTGGGTTCGGGCTGGCAGTGTGAAATAATGAATTTGGTTTCCTTTTTACATGTTAGACTATTGAAAATTGTTAAACTATTGAAAGGATGGTGTGCTCAAGATCTGAAGCTTTATGCCACAACTGGTCAAAGTTTTTCCTTTCACAACTTGTTCTGGAAGAGCATTGCTGGATATTGAAGATACTAGAGAAGTGAGGTTTGACTCAGTTTCACTGATGGGGAGGGGTCTAAGGAGGGGGCAGGCATTTGAGAAGGGAGTAATGTAATTTTCTTTAGTTCGGGCACCAGACAAGCCATTCCATACTGAGCCAGACTCTTAGCATAAGGACAAGGAGCAGTCTGAATGGGGATTTTTTTCTAAATAATTTCTCATACTGGCAAGTAAAAAAGAAGCTGATGTTGAATTTAGGTTTGGATTGGGGTGGGGATGGGATGGATGGTGGTGGTCGCAGTCATGAGGAACTGTGTGTTGTGTTAGTGCTGGAAGTGTATCATAAAGAATTTGATTTCCTTTTTACATGGCAGACTATTGAATACTGTTAATCTAATGAAAGGATGGTCACCTCAATATCTGAAGTTTTATGCCACAACTGGTCGAGTTTTCCTTTAACTACTTGCTCTAGAACAGCATTGCTGGTTATTGGAGATACTAGAGAAGTGAGGTTTCACACTGTTTCACTGATGATTCAATTCATGTTACATTTGCCGCATACATAATTAAGATATTAGTGATAAGGGAAATTGTGTATGGTTTACATGGTTATTATCTTCACAATTTTTCTGTAAATCTGTAAATATTCTAAATAGTCCATGAAAAAAAACTCAAAATCTTAGGAAACGTCAATATCTGAACTTAGTGGAATGGACCACTGAAATGCCGGGGGAGTATGGCAATTGTCTTGGAGAAAACACCACCTACCTTCCATATGCTGACTATAATGGAACTAGAGGAGAGAGAGAGAGAGAGAGAGAGAGAGAGAGAGAGAGAGAGAGAGAGAGAGAACAGTTTGGGAAAAATTTTAGGAGTTAAGAGGAACGTCTCTGTTCTATAACCAGAGTGTCTGAGATTTCTGCATCCTCTGCCACCCACTCCCCTCCTGGATGGTCAAGCTGAGGTTTTGTGATGTCAAGCCACACCATGGCAACCACGGATTTTGGGCAACCAGAGCTGAAGTGAGTGGCTCTTCATTAACCGTAAGTGTATATATAGAGGCCAGGGCCTTCGAGTAGTATCTGTTGCCTGAAGATAGCGAAACTTAATAAGACGATATTGTAGATGAGTAGAGATAATGAATGAGACTCCAAACACGAGGATGGATGAAGAAACTGCAAGTCCAAAAGTGAATTTATATTTGTATTGGCGGGTAGGTGGATGGTGGTGGTGGCAATCATGAGGAACAGCGTGTTGGGTTCGGGCTGGCAGTGTAAAATAATGAATTTGGTTTCCTTTTTCCATGTTAGACTATTGAAAATTGTTAAACTATTGAAAGGATGGTGTGCTCAAGATCTGAAGCTTTATGCCACAACTGGTCAAAGTTTTTCCTTTCACAACTTGTTTTGGAAGAGCATTGCTGGATATTGAAGATACTAGAGAAGTGAGGTTTGACTCAGTTTCACTGATGGGGAGGGGTCTAAGGAGGGGGCAGGCATTTGAGAAGGGAGTAATGTAATTTTCTTTAGTTCGGGCACCAGACAAGCCATTCCATACTGAGCCAGACTCTTAGCATAAGGACAAGGAGCAGTCTGAATGGGGATTTTTTTCTAAATAATTTCTCATACTGGCAAGTAAAAAAGAAGCTGATGTTGAATTTAGGTTTGGATTGGGGTGGGGATGGGATGGATGGTGGTGGTCGCAGTCATGAGGAACTGTGTGTTGTGTTAGTGCTGGAAGTGTATCATAAAGAATTTGATTTCCTTTTTACATGGCAGACTATTGAATACTGTTAATCTAATGAAAGGATGGTCACCTCAATATCTGAAGTTTTATGCCACAACTGGTCGAGTTTTTCCTTTAACTACTTGCTCTAGAACAGCATTGCTGGTATTGGAGATACATGAGAAGTGAGGTTTCACACTGTTTCACTGATGATTCAATTCATGTTACATTTGCCGCATACATAATTAAGATATTAGTGATAAGGGAAATTGTGTATGGTGTACATGGTTATTATCTTCACAATTTTTCTGTAAATCTGTAAATATTCTAAAATAAATAGTCCATGAAAAAAAACTCAAAATCTTAGGAAACGTCAATATCTGAACTTAGTGGAATGGACCACTGAAATGCCGGGGGAGTATGGCAATTGTCTTGGAGGAAACACCACCTCCCTGCCATATGCTGACTATAATGGAACTAGAGGAAGAGAGAGAGAGAGAGAGAGAGAGAGAGAGAGAGAGAGAGAGAGAGAGAGAGAGAGAGAGGACAGTTTGGGAAAAATTTTAGGAGTTAAGAAGAACGTCTCTGTTCTATAACCAGAGTGTCTGAGATTTCTGCATCCTCTGCCACCCCCTCCCCTCCTGGATGGTCAAGCTGAGGTTTTGTGATGTCAAGCCACACCATGGCAACCACGGATTTTGGGCAACCAGAGCTGAAGTGAGTGGCTCTTCATTAACCGTAAGTGTATATATAGAGGCCAGTCCCCTTCGAGTAGTATCTGTTGCCTGAAGATAGCGAAACTTAATAAGACGATATTGTAGATGAGTAGAGATAATGAATGAGACTCCAAACACGAGGATGGATGAAGAAACTGCAAGTCCAAAAGTGAATTTATATTTGTATTGGCGGGTGGGTGGATGGTGGTGGTGGCAATCATGAGGAACAGCGTGTTGGGTTCGGGCTGGCAGTGTGAAATAATGAATTTGGTTTCCTTTTTACATGTTAGACTATTGAAAATTGTTAAACTATTGAAAGGATGGTGTGCTCAAGATCTGAAGCTTTATGCCACAACTGGTCAAAGTTTTTCCTTTCACAACTTGTTCTGGAAGAGCATTGCTGGATATTGAAGATACTAGAGAAGTGAGGTTTGACTCAGTTTCACTGATGGGGAGGGGTCTAAGGAGGGGGCAGGCATTTGAGAAGGGAGTAATGTAATTTTCTTTAGTTCGGGCACCAGACAAGCCATTCCATACTGAGCCAGACTCTTAGCATAAGGACAAGGAGCAGTCTGAATGGGGATTTTTTTCTAAATAATTTCTCATACTGGCAAGTAAAAAAGAAGCTGATGTTGAATTTAGGTTTGGATTGGGGTGGGGATGGGATGGATGGTGGTGGTCGCAGTCATGAGGAACTGTGTGTTGTGTTAGTGCTGGAAGTGTATCATAAAGAATTTGATTTCCTTTTTACATGGCAGACTATTGAATACTGTTAATCTAATGAAAGGATGGTCACCTCAATATCTGAAGTTTTATGCCACAACTGGTCGAGTTTTTCCTTTAACTACTTGCTCTAGAACAGCATTGCTGGTTATTGGAGATACTAGAGAAGTGAGGTTTCACACTGTTTCACTGATGATTCAATTCATGTTACATTTGCCGCATACATAATTAAGATATTAGTGATAAGGGAAATTGTGTATGGTTTACATGGTTATTATCTTCACAATTTTTCTGTAAATCTGTAAATATTCTAAATAGTCCATGAAAAAAAACTCAAAATCTTAGGAAACGTCAATATCTGAACTTAGTGGAATGGACCACTGAAATGCCGGGGGAGTATGGCAATTGTCTTGGAGAAAACACCACCTACCTTCCATATGCTGACTATAATGGAACTAGAGGAAGAGAGAGAGAGAGAGAGAGAGAGAGAGAGAGAGAGAGAGAGAGAGAGAGAGAGAGAACAGTTTGGGAAAAATTTTAGGAGTTAAGAGGAACGTCTCTGTTCTATAACCAGAGTGTTTGAGATTTCTGCATCCTCTGCCACCCACTCCCCTCCTGGATGGTCAAGCTGAGGTTTTGTGATGTCAAGCCACACCATGGCAACCACGGATTTTGGGCAACCAGAGCTGAAGTGAGTGGCTCTTCATTAACCGTAAGTGTATATATAGAGGCCAGGCCCCTTCGAGTAGTATCTGTTGCCTGAAGATAGCGAAACTTAATAAGACGATATTGTAGATGAGTAGAGATAATGAATGAGACTCCAAACACGAGGATGGATGAAGAAACTGCAAGTCCAAAAGTGAATTTATATTTGTATTGGCGGGTAGGTGGATGGTGGTGGTGGCAATCATGAGGAACAGCGTGTTGGGTTCGGGCTGGCAGTGTAAAATAATGAATTTGGTTTCCTTTTTCCATGTTAGACTATTGAAAATTGTTAAACTATTGAAAGGATGGTGTGCTCAAGATCTGAAGCTTTATGCCACAACTGGTCAAAGTTTTTCCTTTCACAACTTGTTTTGGAAGAGCATTGCTGGATATTGAAGATACTAGAGAAGTGAGGTTTGACTCAGTTTCACTGATGGGGAGGGGTCTAAGGAGGGGGCAGGCATTTGAGAAGGGAGTAATGTAATTTTCTTTAGTTCGGGCACCAGACAAGCCATTCCATACTGAGCCAGACTCTTAGCATAAGGACAAGGAGCAGTCTGAATGGGGATTTTTTTCTAAATAATTTCTCATACTGGCAAGTAAAAAAGAAGCTGATGTTGAATTTAGGTTTGGATTGGGGTGGGGATGGGATGGATGGTGGTGGTCGCAGTCATGAGGAACTGTGTGTTGTGTTAGTGCTGGAAGTGTATCATAAAGAATTTGATTTCCTTTTTACATGGCAGACTATTGAATACTGTTAAACTAATGAAAGGATGGTCACCTCAATATCTGAAGTTTTATGCCACAACTGGTCGAGTTTTTCCTTTAACTACTTGCTCTAGAACAGCATTGCTGGTATTGGAGATACATGAGAAGTGAGGTTTCACACTGTTTCACTGATGATTCAATTCATGTTACATTTGCCGCATACATAATTAAGATATTAGTGATAAGGGAAATTGTGTATGGTGTACATGGTTATTATCTTCACAATTTTTCTGTAAATCTGTAAATATTCTAAAATAAATAGTCCATGAAAAAAAACTCAAAATCTTAGGAAACGTCAATATCTGAACTTAGTGGAATGGACCACTGAAATGCCGGGGGAGTATGGCAATTGTCTTGGAGGAAACACCACCTCCCTGCCATATGCTGACTATAATGGAACTAGAGGAAGAGAGAGAGAGAGAGAGAGAGAGAGAGAGAGAGAGAGAGAGAGAGAGAACAGTTTGGGAAAAATTTTAGGAGTTAAGAAGAACGTCTCTGTTCTATAACCAGAGTGTCTGAGATTTCTGCATCCTCTGCCACCCCCTCCCCTCCTGGATGGTCAAGCTGAGGTTTTGTGATGTCAAGCCACACCATGGCAACCACGGATTTTGGGCAACCAGAGCTGAAGTGAGTGGCTCTTCATTAACCGTAAGTGTATATATAGAGGCCAGGCCCCTTCGAGTAGTATCTGTTGCCTGAAGATAGCGAAACTTAATAAGACGATATTGTAGATGAGTAGAGATAATGAATGAGACTCCAAACACGAGGATGGATGAAGAAACTGCAAGTCCAAAAGTGAATTTATATTTGTATTGGCGGGTGGGTGGATGGTGGTGGTGGCAATCATGAGGAACAGCGTGTTGGGTTCGGGCTGGCAGTGTAAAATAATGAATTTGGTTTCCTTTTTACATGTTAGACTATTGAAAATTGTTAAACTATTGAAAGGATGGTGTGCTCAAGATCTGAAGCTTTATGCCACAACTAGTCAAAGTTTTTCCTTTCGCAACTTGTTCTGCAAGAGCATTGCTGGATATTGGAGATACTAGAGAAGTGAGGTTTGACTCAGTTTCACTGATGGGGAGGGGTCTAAGGAGGGGGCAGGCATTTGAGAAGGGAGTAATGTAATTTTCTTTAGTTCGGGCACCAGACAAGCCATTCCATACTGAGCCAGACTCTTAGCATAAGGACAAGGAGTAGTCTGAATGGGGATTTTTTTCTAAATAATTTCTCATACTGGCAAGTAAAAAAGAAGCTGATGTTGAATTTAGGTTTGGATTGGGGTGGGGATGGGATGGATGGTGGTGGTCGCAGTCATGAGGAACTGTGTGTTGTGTTAGTGCTGGAAGTGTATCATAAAGAATTTGATTTCCTTTTTACATGGCGGACTATTGAATACTGTTAATCTAATGAAAGGATGGTCACCTCAATATCTGAAGTTTTATGCCACAACTGGTCGAGTTTTTCCTTTAACTACTTGCTCTAGAACAGCATTGCTGGTTATTGGAGATACTAGAGAAGTGAGGTTTCACACTGTTTCACTGATGATTCAATTCATGTTACATTTGCCGCATACATAATTAAGATATTAGTGATAAGGGAAATTGTGTATGGTTTACATGGTTATTATCTTCACAATTTTTCTGTAAATCTGTAAATATTCTAAATAGTCCATGAAAAAAAACTCAAAATCTTAGGAAACGTCAATATCTGAACTTAGTGGAATGGACCACTGAAATGCCGGGGGAGTATGGCAATTGTCTTGGAGAAAACACCACCTACCTTCCATATGCTGACTATAATGGAACTAGAGGAAGAGAGAGAGAGAGAGAGAGAGAGAGAGAGAGAGAGAGAGAGAGAGAGAGAGAGAGAGAACAGTTTGGGAAAAATTTTAGGAGTTAAGAGGAACGTCTCTGTTCTATAACCAGAGTGTCTGAGATTTCTGCATCCTCTGCCACCCACTCCCCTCCTGGATGGTCAAGCTGAGGTTTTGTGATGTCAAGCCACACCATGGCAACCACGGATTTTGGGCAACCAGAGCTGAAGTGAGTGGCTCTTCATTAACCGTAAGTGTATATATAGAGGCCAGGGCCTTCGAGTAGTATCTGTTGCCTGAAGATAGCGAAACTTAATAAGACGATATTGTAGATGAGTAGAGATAATGAATGAGACTCCAAACACGAGGATGGATGAAGAAACTGCAAGTCCAAAAGTGAATTTATATTTGTATTGGCGGGTGGGTGGATGGTGGTGGTGGCAATCATGAGGAACAGCGTGTTGGGTTCGGGCTGGCAGTGTAAAATAATGAATTTGGTTTCCTTTTTACATGTTAGACTATTGAAAATTGTTAAACTATTGAAAGGATGGTGTGCTCAAGATCTGAAGCTTTATGCCACAACTGGTCAAAGTTTTTCCTTTCACAACTTGTTCTGGAAGAGCATTGCTGGATATTGAAGATACTAGAGAAGTGAGGTTTGACTCAGTTTCACTGATGGGGAGGGGTCTAAGGAGGGGGCAGGCATTTGAGAAGGGAGTAATGTAATTTTCTTTAGTTCGGGCACCAGACAAGCCATTCCATACTGAGCCAGACTCTTAGCATAAGGACAAGGAGCAGTCTGAATGGGGATTTTTTTCTAAATAATTTCTCATACTGGCAAGTAAAAAAGAAGCTGATGTTGAATTTAGGTTTGGATTGGGGTGGGGATGGGATGGATGGTGGTGGTCGCAGTCATGAGGAACTGTGTGTTGTGTTAGTGCTGGAAGTGTATCATAAAGAATTTGATTTCCTTTTTACATGGCAGACTATTGAATACTGTTAAACTAATGAAAGGATGGTCACCTCAATATCTGAAGTTTTATGCCACAACTGGTCGAGTTTTTCCTTTAACTACTTGCTCTAGAACAGCATTGCTGGTATTGGAGATACATGAGAAGTGAGGTTTCACACTGTTTCACTGATGATTCAATTCATGTTACATTTGCCGCATACATAATTAAGATATTAGTGATAAGGGAAATTGTGTATGGTGTACATGGTTATTATCTTCACAATTTTTCTGTAAATCTGTAAATATTCTAAAATAAATAGTCCATGAAAAAAAACTCAAAATCTTAGGAAACGTCAATATCTGAACTTAGTGGAATGGACCACTGAAATGACAGGGGAGTATGGCAATTTTCTTGGTGGAAAAACCACCACCCTGCCATATGCTGAATATAATGGTACAAGAGGTATTGAGGGAGAGAGAAAGAGAGGATAGTTTGGGAAAAATTTTAGGAGTTAAGAGGAACGTCTCTCTTCTATAACCAGAGTGTCTGAGATTTCTGCATCCTCTGCCACCCCCTCCCCTCCTGGATGGTCAAGCTGAGGTTTTGTGATGTCAAGCCACACCATAGCAACCACTGATTTTGGGTAACCAGAGCTGAAGTGAGTGGCTCCTCATTAACCTTAAGTGTATATATGGAGGCCAGATCCCTTTGAGTAGTATCTCTTGCCACAAGATAGCGAAACTTAATAAGACGATATTGTAGATGTGTAGAGATAAGGAATGAGACTCCAAATACGAGGATGGATGAAGAAACTGCAAGTCCAAAAGTGAATTTATATTTGTATTGTGGGGTGGGGGGATGGTGGTGGTGGCAATCATGAGGAACAGAGTGTTGGGTTTGTGCTGGCAGTGTAAAATAATGAACTTGATTTCCTTTTTACACATTAGACTATTGAAAATTGTTAAACTATTGAAAGGATGGTCTGCTCAAGATCTGAAGTTTTATGCCACAACTGGTCAAAGTTTTTCCTTTCACAACTTGTTCTGGAAGAGCATTGCTGGATATTGGAGATACTAGAGAAGTGAGGTTTGACTCAGTTTCACTGATGGGGAGGGGTCTAAGGAGGGGGCAGGCATTTGAGAAGGGAATAATGTAATTTTCTTTAGTTGGGGCACCAGACAAGCCATTCCATACTGAGCCAGACTCTTAGCATAAGGACAAGGAGCAGTCTGAATGGGGATTTTTTTCTAAATAATTTCTCATACTGGCAAGTAAAAAAGAAGCTGATGTTGAATTTAGGTTTGGATTGGGGTGGGGATGGGATGGATGGTGGTGGTCGCAGTCATGAGGAACTGTGTGTTGTGTTAGTGCTGGAAGTGTATCATAAAGAATTTGATTTCCTTTTTACATGGCAGACTATTGAATACTGTTAAACTATTGAAAGGATGGTCACCTCAATATCTGAAGTTTTATGCCACAACTGGTCGAGTTTTCCCTTTAACTACTTGCTCTAGAACAGCATTGCTGGTTATTGGAGATACTAGAGAAGTGAGGTTTCACACTGTTTCACTGATGATTCAATTCATGTTACATTTGCCGCATACATAATTAAGATATTAGTGATAAGGGAAATTGTGTATGGTTTACATGGTTATTATCTTCACAATTTTTCTGTAAATCTGTAAATATTCTAAATAGTCCATGAAAAAAAACTCAAAATCTTAGGAAACGTCAATATCTGAACTTAGTGGAATGGACCACTGAAATGCCGGGGGAGTATGGCAATTGTCTTGGAGAAAACACCACCTACCTTCCATATGCTGACTATACTGGAACTAGAGGAAGAGAGAGAGAGAGAGAGAGAGAGAGAGAGAGAGAGAGAGAGAGAGAGAGAACAGTTTGGGAAAAATTTTAGGAGTTAAGAGGAACGTCTCTGTTCTATAACCAGAGTGTCTGAGATTTCTGCATCCTCTGCCACCCACTCCCCTCCTGGATGGTCAAGCTGAGGTTTTGTGATGTCAAGCCACACCATGGCAACCACGGATTTTGGGCAACCAGAGCTGAAGTGAGTGGCTCTTCATTAACCGTAAGTGTATATTTAGAGGCCAGGCCCCTTCGAGTAGTATCTGTTGCCTGAAGATAGCGAAACTTAATAAGACGATATTGTAGATGAGTAGAGATAATGAATGAGACTCCAAACACGAGGATGGATGAAGAAACTGCAAGTCCAAAAGTGAATTTATATTTGTATTGGCGGGTGGGTGGATGGTGGTGGTGGCAATCATGAGGAACAGCGTGTTGGGTTCGGGCTGGCAGTGTAAAATAATGAATTTGGTTTCCTTTTTACATGTTAGACTATTGAAAATTGTTAAACTATTGAAAGGATGGTGTGCTCAAGATCTGAAGCTTTATGCCACAACTGGTCAAAGTTTTTCCTTTCACAACTTGTTCTGGAAGAGCATTGCTGGATATTGAAGATACTAGAGAAGTGAGGTTTGACTCAGTTTCACTGATGGGGAGGGGTCTAAGGAGGGGGCAGGCATTTGAGAAGGGAGTAATGTAATTTTCTTTAGTTCGGGCACCAGACAAGCCATTCCATACTGAGCCAGACTCTTAGCATAAGGACAAGGAGCAGTCTGAATGGGGATTTTTTTCTAAATAATTTCTCATACTGGCAAGTAAAAAAGAAGCTGATGTTGAATTTAGGTTTGGATTGGGGTGGGGATGGGATGGATGGTGGTGGTCGCAGTCATGAGGAACTGTGTGTTGTGTTAGTGCTGGAAGTGTATCATAAAGAATTTGATTTCCTTTTTACATGGCAGACTATTGAATACTGTTAAACTAATGAAAGGATGGTCACCTCAATATCTGAAGTTTTATGCCACAACTGGTCGAGTTTTTCCTTTAACTACTTGCTCTAGAACAGCATTGCTGGTATTGGAGATACATGAGAAGTGAGGTTTCACACTGTTTCACTGATGATTCAATTCATGTTACATTTGCCGCATACATAATTAAGATATTAGTGATAAGGGAAATTGTGTATGGTGTACATGGTTATTATCTTCACAATTTTTCTGTAAATCTGTAAATATTCTAAAATAAATAGTCCATGAAAAAAAACTCAAAATCTTAGGAAACGTCAATATCTGAACTTAGTGGAATGGACCACTGAAATGACAGGGGAGTATGGCAATTTTCTTGGTGGAAAAACCACCTCCCTGCCATATGCTGAATATAATGGTACAAGAGGTATTGAGGGAGAGAGAAAGAGAGGATAGTTTGGGAAAAATTTTAGGAGTTAAGAGGAACGTCTCTCTTCTATAACCAGAGTGTCTGAGATTTCTGCATCCTCTGCCACCCCCTCCCCTCCTGGATGGTCAAGCTGAGGTTTTGTGATGTCAAGCCACACCATAGCAACCACTGATTTTGGGTAACCAGAGCTGAAGTGAGTGGCTCCTCATTAACCTTAAGTGTATATATGGAGGCCAGATCCCTTTGAGTAGTATCTCTTGCCACAAGATAGCGAAACTTAATAAGACGATATTGTAGATGTGTAGAGATAAGGAATGAGACTCCAAATACGAGGATGGATGAAGAAACTGCAAGTCCAAAAGTGAATTTATATTTGTATTGCGGGGTGGGGGGATGGTGGTGGTGGCAATCATGAGGAACAGAGTGTTGGGTTTGTGCTGGCAGTGTAAAATAATGAACTTGATTTCATTTTTACACATTAGACTATT
The DNA here is from genome assembly GCF_963259705.1 of Myotis daubentonii. Lineage (NCBI taxonomy): Eukaryota > Metazoa > Chordata > Mammalia > Chiroptera > Vespertilionidae > Myotis > Myotis daubentonii. Next base: position 83,902,708 of record NC_081861.1, on the reverse strand, counting down.
GAAAATTGTTAAACTATTGAAAGGATGGTGTGCTCAAGATCTGAAGCTTTATGCCACAACTGGTCAAAGTTTTTCCTTTCACAACTTGTTCTGGAAGAGCATTGCTGGATATTGAAGATACTAGAGAAGTGAGGTTTGACTCAGTTTCACTGATGGGGAGGGGTCTAAGGAGGGGGCAGGCATTTGAGAAGGGAGTAATGTAATTTTCTTTAGTTCGGGCACCAGACAAGCCATTCCATACTGAGCCAGACTCTTAGCATAAGGACAAGGAGCAGTCTGAATGGGGATTTTTTTCTAAATAATTTCTCATACTGGCAAGTAAAAAAGAAGCTGATGTTGAATTTAGGTTTGGATTGGGGTGGGGATGGGATGGATGGTGGTGGTCGCAGTCATGAGGAACTGTGTGTTGTGTTAGTGCTGGAAGTGTATCATAAAGAATTTGATTTCCTTTTTACATGGCAGACTATTGAATACTGTTAAACTAATGAAAGGATGGTCACCTCAATATCTGAAGTTTTATGCCACAACTGGTCGAGTTTTTCCTTTAACTACTTGCTCTAGAACAGCATTGCTGGTATTGGAGATACATGAGAAGTGAGGTTTCACACTGTTTCACTGATGATTCAATTCATGTTACATTTGCCGCATACATAATTAAGATATTAGTGATAAGGGAAATTGTGTATGGTGTACATGGTTATTATCTTCACAATTTTTCTGTAAATCTGTAAATATTCTAAAATAAATAGTCCATGAAAAAAAACTCAAAATCTTAGGAAACGTCAATATCTGAACTTAGTGGAATGGACCACTGAAATGACAGGGGAGTATGGCAATTTTCTTGGTGGAAAAACCACCTCCCTGCCATATGCTGAATATAATGGTACAAGAGGTATTGAGGGAGAGAGAAAGAGAGGATAGTTTGGGAAAAATTTTAGGAGTTAAGAGGAACGTCTCTCTTCTATAACCAGAGTGTCTGAGATTTCTGCATCCTCTGCCACCCCCTCCCCTCCTGGATGGTCAAGCTGAGGTTTTGTGATGTCAAGCCACACCATAGCAACCACTGATTTTGGGTAACCAGAGCTGAAGTGAGTGGCTCCTCATTAACCTTAAGTGTATATATGGAGGCCAGATCCCTTTGAGTAGTATCTCTTGCCACAAGATAGCGAAACTTAATAAGACGATATTGTAGATGTGTAGAGATAAGGAATGAGACTCCAAATACGAGGATGGATGAAGAAACTGCAAGTCCAAAAGTGAATTTATATTTGTATTGCGGGGTGGGGGGATGGTGGTGGTGGCAATCATGAGGAACAGAGTGTTGGGTTTGTGCTGGCAGTGTAAAATAATGAACTTGATTTCATTTTTACACATTAGACTATTGAAAATTGTTAAACTATTGAAAGGATGGTCTGCTCAAGATCTGAAGTTTTATGCCACAACTGGTCAAAGTTTTTCCTTTCACAACTTGTTCTGGAAGAGCATTGCTGGATATTGGAGATACTAGAGAAGTGAGGTTTGACTCAGTTTCACTGATGGGGAGGGGTCTAAGGAGGGGGCAGGCATTTGAGAAGGGAATAATGTAATTTTCTTTAGTTGGGGCACCAGACAAGCCATTCCATACTGAGCCAGACTCTTAGCATAAGGACAAGGAGCAGTCTGAATGGGGATTTTTTTCTAAATAATTTCTCATACTGGCAAGTAAAAAAGAAGCTGATGTTGAATTTAGGTTTGGATTGGGGTGGGGATGGGATGGATGGTGGTGGTCGCAGTCATGAGGAACTGTGTGTTGTGTTAGTGCTGGAAGTGTATCATAAAGAATTTGATTTCCTTTTTACATGGCAGACTATTGAATACTGTTAAACTATTGAAAGGATGGTCACCTCAATATCTGAAGTTTTATGCCACAACTGGTCGAGTTTTCCCTTTAACTACTTGCTCTAGAACAGCATTGCTGGTTATTGGAGATACTAGAGAAGTGAGGTTTCACACTGTTTCACTGATGATTCAATTCATGTTACATTTGCCGCATACATAATTAAGATATTAGTGATAAGGGAAATTGTGTATGGTTTACATGGTTATTATCTTCACAATTTTTCTGTAAATCTGTAAATATTCTAAATAGTCCATGAAAAAAAACTCAAAATCTTAGGAAACGTCAATATCTGAACTTAGTGGAATGGACCACTGAAATGCCGGGGGAGTATGGCAATTGTCTTGGAGGAAACACCACCTCCCTGCCATATGCTGACTATAATGGAACTAGAGGAAGAGAAGAGAGAGAGAGAGAGAGAGAGAGAGAGAGAGAGAGAGAGAGAGAGAGAGAGAGAGGACAGTTTGGGAAAAATTTTAGGAGTTAAGAAGAATGTCTCTGTTCTATAACCAGAGTGTCTGAGATTTCTGCATCCTCTGCCACCCCCTCCCCTTCTGGATGGTCAAGCTGAGGTTTTGTGATGTCAAGCCACACCATGGCAACCACGGATTTTGGGCAACCAGAGCTGAAGTGAGTGGCTCTTCATTAACCGTAAGTGTATATATAGAGGCCAGGCCCCTTCGAGTAGTATCTGTTGCCTGAAGATAGCGAAACTTAATAAGACGATATTGTAGATGAGTAGAGATAATGAATGAGACTCCAAACACGAGGATGGATGAAGAAACTGCAAGTCCAAAAGTGAATTTATATTTGTATTGGCGGGTGGGTGGATGGTGGTGGTGGCAATCATGAGGAACAGCGTGTTGGGTTCGGGCTGGCAGTGTAAAATAATGAATTTGGTTTCCTTTTTACATGTTAGACTATTGAAAATTGTTAAACTATTGAAAGGATATTCTGCTCAAGATCTGAAGTTTTATGCCGCAACTGGTCAAAGTTTTTCCTTAAAGAACTTGGTCTGGAAGAGCATTCCTGCATATTGGATATACTAGAGAAGTGAGGTTTGACTCAGTTTCACTCATGGGGAGGGGTCTAAGGAGGGGGCAGGCATTTGAGAAGGGAGTAATGTAATTTTCTTTAGTTGGGGCACTAGACAAGCCATTCCATACTGAGCCAGACTCTTAACATAAGGACAAGGATCAGTCTGAATGGGGATTTTTTTCTAAATAATTTCTCATACTGGCAAGTAAAAAAGAAGCTGATGTTGAATTTAGGTTTGGATTGGGGTGGGGATGGGATGGATGGTGGTGGTCGCAGTCATGAGGAACTGTGTGTTGTGTTAGTGCTGGAAGTGTATCATAAAGAATTTGATTTCCTTTTTACATGGCAGACTATTGAATACTGTTAAACTAATGAAAGGATGGTCACCTCAATATCTGAAGTTTTATGCCACAACTGGTCGAGTTTTTCCTTTAACTACTTGCTCTAGAACAGCATTGCTGGTATTGGAGATACATGAGAAGTGAGGTTTCACACTGTTTCACTGATGATTCAATTCATGTTACATTTGCCGCATACATAATTAAGATATTAGTGATAAGGGAAATTGTGTATGGTGTACATGGTTATTATCTTCACAATTTTTCTGTAAATCTGTAAATATTCTAAAATAAATAGTCCATGAAAAAAAACTCAAAATCTTAGGAAACGTCAATATCTGAACTTAGTGGAATGGACCACTGAAATGACAGGGGAGTATGGCAATTTTCTTGGTGGAAAAACCACCTCCCTGCCATATGCTGAATATAATGGTACAAGAGGTATTGAGGGAGAGAGAAAGAGAGGATAGTTTGGGAAAAATTTTAGGAGTTAAGAGGAACGTCTCTCTTCTATAACCAGAGTGTCTGAGATTTCTGCATCCTCTGCCACCCCCTCCCCTCCTGGATGGTCAAGCTGAGGTTTTGTGATGTCAAGCCACACCATAGCAACCACTGATTTTGGGTAACCAGAGCTGAAGTGAGTGGCTCCTCATTAACCTTAAGTGTATATATGGAGGCCAGATCCCTTTGAGTAGTATCTCTTGCCACAAGATAGCGAAACTTAATAAGACGATATTGTAGATGTGTAGAGATAAGGAATGAGACTCCAAATACGAGGATGGATGAAGAAACTGCAAGTCCAAAAGTGAATTTATATTTGTATTGCGGGGTGGGGGGATGGTGGTGGTGGCAATCATGAGGAACAGAGTGTTGGGTTTGTGCTGGCAGTGTAAAATAATGAACTTGATTTCATTTTTACACATTAGACTATTGAAAATTGTTAAACTATTGAAAGGATGGTCTGCTCAAGATCTGAAGTTTTATGCCACAACTGGTCAAAGTTTTTCCTTTCACAACTTGTTCTGGAAGAGCATTGCTGGATATTGGAGATACTAGAGAAGTGAGGTTTGACTCAGTTTCACTGATGGGGAGGGGTCTAAGGAGGGGGCAGGCATTTGAGAAGGGAATAATGTAATTTTCTTTAGTCGGGGCACCAGACAAGCCATTCCATACTGAGCCAGACTCTTAGCATAAGGACAAGGAGCAGTCTGAATGGGGATTTTTTTCTAAATAATTTCTCATACTGGCAAGTAAAAAAGAAGCTGATGTTGAATTTAGGTTTGGATTGGGGTGGGGATGGGATGGATGGTGGTGGTCGCAGTCATGAGGAACTGTGTGTTGTGTTAGTGCTGGAAGTGTATCATAAAGAATTTGATTTCCTTTTTACATGGCAGACTATTGAATACTGTTAAACTATTGAAAGGATGGTCACCTCAATATCTGAAGTTTTATGCCACAACTGGTCGAGTTTTCCCTTTAACTACTTGCTCTAGAACAGCATTGCTGGTTATTGGAGATACTAGAGAAGTGGGGTTTCACACTGTTTCACTGATGATTCAATTCATGTTACATTTGCCGCATACATAATTAAGATATTAGTGATAAGGGAAATTGTGTATGGTTTACATGGTTATTATCTTCACAATTTTTCTGTAAATCTGTAAATATTCTAAATAGTCCATGAAAAAAACCTCAAAATCTTAGGAAACGTCAATATCTGAACTTAGTGGAATGGACCACTGAAATGCCGGGGGAGTATGGCAATTGTCTTGGAGGAAACACCACCTCCCTGCCATATGCTGACTATAATGGAACTAGAGGAAGAGAGAGAGAGAGAGAGAGAGAGAGAGAGAGAGAGAGAGAGAGAGAGAGAGAGAGGACAGTTTGGGAAAAATTTTAGGAGTTAAGAAGAACGTCTCTGTTCTATAACCAGAGTGTCTGAGATTTCTGCATCCTCTGCCACCCCCTCCCCTTCTGGATGGTCAAGCTGAGGTTTTGTGATGTCAAGCCACACCATGGCAACCACGGATTTTGGGCAACCAGAGCTGAAGTGAGTGGCTCTTCATTAACCGTAAGTGTATATATAGAGGCCAGGCCCCTTCGAGTAGTATCTGTTGCCTGAAGATAGCGAAACTTAATAAGACGATATTGTAGATGAGTAGAGATAATGAATGAGACTCCAAACACGAGGATGGATGAAGAAACTGCAAGTCCAAAAGTGAATTTATATTTGTATTGGCGGGTGGGTGGATGGTGGTGGTGGCAATCATGAGGAACAGCGTGTTGGGTTCGGGCTGGCAGTGTAAAATAATGAATTTGGTTTCCTTTTTACATGTTAGACTATTGAAAATTGTTAAACTATTGAAAGGATATTCTGCTCAAGATCTGAAGTTTTATGCCGCAACTGGTCAAAGTTTTTCCTTAAAGAACTTGGTCTGGAAGAGCATTCCTGCATATTGGATATACTAGAGAAGTGAGGTTTGACTCAGTTTCACTCATGGGGAGGGGTCTAAGGAGGGGGCAGGCATTTGAGAAGGGAGTAATGTAATTTTCTTTAGTTGGGGCACTAGACAAGCCATTCCATACTGAGCCAGACTCTTAACATAAGGACAAGGATCAGTCTGAATGGGGATTTTTTTCTAAATAATTTCTCATACTGGCAAGTAAAAAAGAAGCTGATGTTGAATTTAGGTTTGGATTGGGGTGGGGATGGGATGGATGGTGGTGGTCGCAGTCATGAGGAACTGTGTGTTGTGTTAGTGCTGGAAGTGTATCATAAAGAATTTGATTTCCTTTTTACATGGCAGACTATTGAATACTGTTAAACTAATGAAAGGATGGTCACCTCAATATCTGAAGTTTTATGCCACAACTGGTCGAGTTTTTCCTTTAACTACTTGCTCTAGAACAGCATTGCTGGTATTGGAGATACATGAGAAGTGAGGTTTCACACTGTTTCACTGATGATTCAATTCATGTTACATTTGCCGCATACATAATTAAGATATTAGTGATAAGGGAAATTGTGTATGGTGTACATGGTTATTATCTTCACAATTTTTCTGTAAATCTGTAAATATTCTAAAATAAATAGTCCATGAAAAAAAACTCAAAATCTTAGGAAACGTCAATATCTGAACTTAGTGGAATGGACCACTGAAATGACAGGGGAGTATGGCAATTTTCTTGGTGGAAAAACCACCTCCCTGCCATATGCTGAATATAATGGTACAAGAGGTATTGAGGGAGAGAGAAAGAGAGGATAGTTTGGGAAAAATTTTAGGAGTTAAGAGGAACGTCTCTCTTCTATAACCAGAGTGTCTGAGATTTCTGCATCCTCTGCCACCCCCTCCCCTCCTGGATGGTCAAGCTGAGGTTTTGTGATGTCAAGCCACACCATAGCAACCACTGATTTTGGGTAACCAGAGCTGAAGTGAGTGGCTCCTCATTAACCTTAAGTGTATATATGGAGGCCAGATCCCTTTGAGTAGTATCTCTTGCCACAAGATAGCGAAACTTAATAAGACGATATTGTAGATGTGTAGAGATAAGGAATGAGACTCCAAATACGAGGATGGATGAAGAAACTGCAAGTCCAAAAGTGAATTTATATTTGTATTGCGGGGTGGGGGGATGGTGGTGGTGGCAATCATGAGGAACAGAGTGTTGGGTTTGTGCTGGCAGTGTAAAATAATGAACTTGATTTCATTTTTACACATTAGACTATTGAAAATTGTTAAACTATTGAAAGGATGGTCTGCTCAAGATCTGAAGTTTTATGCCACAACTGGTCAAAGTTTTTCCTTTCACAACTTGTTCTGGAAGAGCATTGCTGGATATTGGAGATACTAGAGAAGTGAGGTTTGACTCAGTTTCACTGATGGGGAGGGGTCTAAGGAGGGGGCAGGCATTTGAGAAGGGAATAATGTAATTTTCTTTAGTCGGGGCACCAGACAAGCCATTCCATACTGAGCCAGACTCTTAGCATAAGGACAAGGAGCAGTCTGAATGGGGATTTTTTTCTAAATAATTTCTCATACTGGCAAGTAAAAAAGAAGCTGATGTTGAATTTAGGTTTGGATTGGGGTGGGGATGGGATGGATGGTGGTGGTCGCAGTCATGAGGAACTGTGTGTTGTGTTAGTGCTGGAAGTGTATCATAAAGAATTTGATTTCCTTTTTACATGGCAGACTATTGAATACTGTTAAACTATTGAAAGGATGGTCACCTCAATATCTGAAGTTTTATGCCACAACTGGTCGAGTTTTCCCTTTAACTACTTGCTCTAGAACAGCATTGCTGGTTATTGGAGATACTAGAGAAGTGGGGTTTCACACTGTTTCACTGATGATTCAATTCATGTTACATTTGCCGCATACATAATTAAGATATTAGTGATAAGGGAAATTGTGTATGGTTTACATGGTTATTATCTTCACAATTTTTCTGTAAATCTGTAAATATTCTAAATAGTCCATGAAAAAAACCTCAAAATCTTAGGAAACGTCAATATCTGAACTTAGTGGAATGGACCACTGAAATGCCGGGGGAGTATGGCAATTGTCTTGGAGGAAACACCACCTCCCTGCCATATGCTGACTATAATGGAACTAGAGGAAGAGAGAGAGAGAGAGAGAGAGAGAGAGAGAGAGAGAGAGAGAGAGAGAGAGAGAGAGGACAGTTTGGGAAAAATTTTAGGAGTTAAGAAGAACGTCTCTGTTCTATAACCAGAGTGTCTGAGATTTCTGCATCCTCTGCCACCCCCTCCCCTTCTGGATGGTCAAGCTGAGGTTTTGTGATGTCAAGCCACACCATGGCAACCACGGATTTTGGGCAACCAGAGCTGAAGTGAGTGGCTCTTCATTAACCGTAAGTGTATATATAGAGGCCAGGCCCCTTCGAGTAGTATCTGTTGCCTGAAGATAGCGAAACTTAATAAGACGATATTGTAGATGAGTAGAGATACTGAATGAGACTCCAAACACGAGGATGGATGAAGAAACTGCAAGTCCAAAAGTGAATTTATATTTGTATTGGCGGGAGGGTGGATGGTGTTGGTGGCAATCATGAGGAACAGCGTGTTGGGTTCGGGCTGGCAGTGTAAAATAATGAATTTGGTTTCCTTTTTACATGTTAGACTATTGAAAATTGTTAAACTATTGAAAGGATGTTCTGCTCAAGATCTGAAGTTTTATGCCGCAACTGGTCAAAGTTTTTCCTTATAGAACTTGGTCTGGAAGAGCATTCCTGCATATTGGATATACTAGAGAAGTGAGGTTTGACTCAGTTTCACTCATGGGGAGGGGTCTAAGGAGGGGGCAGGCATTTGAGAAGGGAGTAATGTAATTTTCTTTAGTTGGGGCACCAGACAAGCCATTCCATACTGAGCCAGACTCTTAACATAAGGACAAGGATCAGTCTGAATGGGGATTTTTTTCTAAATAATTTCTCATACTGGCAAGTAAAAAAGAAGCTGATGTTGAATTTAGGTTTGGATTGGGGGGGGGATGGGATGGATGGTGGTGGTCGCAGTCATGAGGAACTGTGTGTTGTGTTAGTGCTGGAAGTGTATCATAAAGAATTTGATTTCCTTTTTACATGGCAGACTATTGAATACTGTTAAACTAATGAAAGGATGGTCACCTCAATATCTGAAGTTTTATGCCACAACTGGTCGAGTTTTTCCTTTAACTACTTGCTCTAGAACAGCATTGCTGGTATTGGAGATACATGAGAAGTGAGGTTTCACACTGTTTCACTGATGATTCAATTCATGTTACATTTGCCGCATACATAATTAAGATATTAGTGATAAGGGAAATTGTGTATGGTGTACATGGTTATTATCTTCACAATTTTTCTGTAAATCTGTAAATATTCTAAAATAAATAGTCCATGAAAAAAAACTCAAAATCTTAGGAAACGTCAATATCTGAACTTAGTGGAATGGACCACTGAAATGACAGGGGAGTATGGCAATTTTCTTGGTGGAAAAACCACCTCCCTGCCATATGCTGAATATAATGGTACAAGAGGTATTGAGGGAGAGAGAAAGAGAGGATAGTTTGGGAAAAATTTTAGGAGTTAAGAGGAACGTCTCTCTTCTATAACCAGAGTGTCTGAGATTTCTGCATCCTCTGCCACCCCCTCCCCTCCTGGATGGTCAAGCTGAGGTTTTGTGATGTCAAGCCACACCATAGCAACCACTGATTTTGGGTAACCAGAGCTGAAGTGAGTGGCTCCTCATTAACCTTAAGTGTATATATGGAGGCCAGATCCCTTTGAGTAGTATCTCTTGCCACAAGATAGCGAAACTTAATAAGACGATATTGTAGATGTGTAGAGATAAGGAATGAGACTCCAAATACGAGGATGGATGAAGAAACTGCAAGTCCAAAAGTGAATTTATATTTGTATTGCGGGGTGGGGGGATGGTGGTGGTGGCAATCATGAGGAACAGAGTGTTGGGTTTGTGCTGGCAGTGTAAAATAATGAACTTGATTTCATTTTTACACATTAGACTATTGAAAATTGTTAAACTATTGAAAGGATGGTCTGCTCAAGATCTGAAGTTTTATGCCACAACTGGTCAAAGTTTTTCCTTTCACAACTTGTTCTGGAAGAGCATTGCTGGATATGGAGATACTAGAGAAGTGAGGTTTGACTCAGTTTCACTGATGGGGAGGGGTCTAAGGAGGGGGCAGGCATTTGAGAAGGGAATAATGTAATTTTCTTTAGTTGGGGCACCAGACAAGCCATTCCATACTGAGCCAGACTCTTAGCATAAGGACAAGGAGCAGTCTGAATGGGGATTTTTTTCTAAATAATTTCTCATACTGGCAAGTAAAAAAGAAGCTGATGTTGAATTTAGGTTTGGATTGGGGTGGGGATGGGATGGATGGTGGTGGTCGCAGTCATGAGGAACTGTGTGTTGTGTTAGTGCTGGAAGTGTATCATAAAGAATTTGATTTCCTTTTTACATGGCAGACTATTGAATACTGTTAAACTATTGAAAGGATGGTCACCTCAATATTTGAAGTTTTATGCCACAACTGGTCGAGTTTTCCCTTTAACTACTTGCTCTAGAACAGCATTGCTGGTTATTGGAGATACTAGAGAAGTGAGGTTTCACACTGTTTCACTGATGATTCAATTCATGTTACATTTGCCGCATACATAATTAAGATATTAGTGATAAGGGAAATTGTGTATGGTTTACATGGTTATTATCTTCACAATTTTTCTGTAAATCTGTAAATATTCTAAATAGTCCATGAAAAAAAACTCAAAATCTTAGGAAACGTCAATATCTGAACTTAGTGGAATGGACCACTGAAATGCCGGGGAAGTATGGCAATTGTCTTGGAGGAAACACCACCACCCTGCCATATGCTGACTATAATGGAACTAGAGGAAGAGAAGAGAGAGAGAGAGAGAGAGAGAGAGAGAGAGAGAGAGAGAGAGAGAGAGAGAGAGAGAACAGTTTGGGAAAAATTTTAGGAGTTAAGAAGAACGTCTCTGTTCTATAACCAGAGTGTCTGAGATTTCTGCATCCTCTGCCACCCCCTCCCCTTCTGGATGGTCAAGCTGAGGCTTTGTGATGTCAAGCCACACCATGGCAACCACGGATTTTGGGCAACCAGAGCTGAAGTGAGTGGCTCTTCATTAACCGTAAGTGTATATATAGAGGCCAGGCCCCTTCGAGTAGTATCTGTTGCCTGAAGATAGCGAAACTTAATAAGACGATATTGTAGATGAGTAGAGATAATGAATGAGACTCCAAACACGAGGATGGATGAAGAAACTGCAAGTCCAAAAGTGAATTTATATTTGTATTGGCGGGTGGGTGGATGGTGTTGGTGGCAATCATGAGGAACAGCGTGTTGGGTTCGGGCTGGCAGTGTAAAATAATGAATTTGGTTTCCTTTTTACATGTTAGACTATTGAAAATTGTTAAACTATTGAAAGGATATTCTGCTCAAGATCTGAAGTTTTATGCCGCAACTGGTCAAAGTTTTTCCTTAAAGAACTTGGTCTGGAAGAGCATTCCTGCATATTGGATATACTAGAGAAGTGAGGTTTGACTCAGTTTCACTCATGGGGAGGGTTCTAAGGAGGGGGCAGGCATTTGAGAAGGGAGTAATGTAATTTTCTTTAGTTGGGGCACCAGACAAGCCATTCCATACTGAGCCAGACTCTTAACATAAGGACAAGGATCAGTCTGAATGGGGATTTTTTTCTAAATAATTTCTCATACTGGCAAGTAAAAAAGAAGCTGATGTTGAATTTAGGTTTGGATTGGGGTGGGGATGGGATGGATGGTGGTGGTCGCAGTCATGAGGAACTGTGTGTTGTGTTAGTGCTGGAAGTGTATCATAAAGAATTTGATTTCCTTTTTACATGGCAGACTATTGAATACTGTTAAACTAATGAAAGGATGGTCACCTCAATATCTGAAGTTTTATGCCACAACTGGTCGAGTTTTTCCTTTAACTACTTGCTCTAGAACAGCATTGCTGGTATTGGAGATACATGAGAAGTGAGGTTTCACACTGTTTCACTGATGATTCAATTCATGTTACATTTGCCGCATACATAATTAAGATATTAGTGATAAGGGAAATTGTGTATGGTGTACATGGTTATTATCTTCACAATTTTTCTGTAAATCTGTAAATATTCTAAAATAAATAGTCCATGAAAAAAAACTCAAAATCTTAGGAAACGTCAATATCTGAACTTAGTGGAATGGACCACTGAAATGACAGGGGAGTATGGCAATTTTCTTGGTGGAAAAACCACCTCCCTGCCATATGCTGAATATAATGGTACAAGAGGTATTGAGGGAGAGAGAAAGAGAGGATAGTTTGGGAAAAATTTTAGGAGTTAAGAGGAACGTCTCTCTTCTATAACCAGAGTGTCTGAGATTTCTGCATCCTCTGCCACCCCCTCCCCTCCTGGATGGTCAAGCTGAGGTTTTGTGATGTCAAGCCACACCATAGGAACCACTGATTTTGGGTAACCAGAGCTGAAGTGAGTGGCTCCTCATTAACCTTAAGTGTATATATGGAGGCCAGATCCCTTTGAGTAGTATCTCTTGCCACAAGATAGCGAAACTTAATAAGACGATATTGTAGATGTGTAGAGATAAGGAATGAGACTCCAAATACGAGGATGGATGAAGAAACTGCAAGTCCAAAAGTGAATTTATATTTGTATTGCGGGGTGGGGGGATGGTGGTGGTGGCAATCATGAGGAACAGAGTGTTGGGTTTGTGCTGGCAGTGTAAAATAATGAACTTGATTTCATTTTTACACATTAGACTATTGAAAATTGTTAAACTATTGAAAGGATGGTCTGCTCAAGATCTGAAGTTTTATGCCACAACTGGTCAAAGTTTTTCCTTTCACAACTTGTTCTGGAAGAGCATTGCTGGATATTGGAGATACTAGAGAAGTGAGGTTTGACTCAGTTTCACTGATGGGGAGGGGTCTAAGGAGGGGACAGGCATTTGAGAAGGGAGTAATGTAATTTTCTTTAGTTGGGGCACCAGACAAGCCATTCCATACTGAGCCAGACTCTTAGCATAAGGAAAAGGAGCAGTCTGAATGGGGATTTTTTTCTAAATAATTTCTCATACTGGAAAGGAAAAAAGAAGCTGATGTTTAATTTAGGTTTGGATTGGGGGGGGGATGGGATGGATGGTGGTGGTCGCAGTCATGAGGAACTGTGTGTTGTGTTAGTGCTGGAAGTGTATCATAAAGAATTTGATTTCCTTTTTACATGGCAGACTATTGAATACTGTTAAACTATAGAAAGGATGGTCACCTCAATATCTGAAGTTTTATGCCACAACTGGTCGAGTTTTCCCTTTAACTACTTGCTCTAGAACAGCATTGCTGGTATTGGAGATACATGAGAAGTGAGGTTTCACACTGTTTCACTGATGATTCAACTCATGTTACATTTGCTGCATACATAATTAAGATATTAGTGATAAGGGAAATTGTGTATGGTTTACATGGTTATTATCTTCACAATTTTTCTGTAAATCTGTAAATATTCTAAATAGTCCATGAAAAAAACCTCAAAATCTTAGGAAAGGTCAATATCTGAACTTAGTGGAATGGACCACTGAAATGCCAGGGGAGTATGGCAATTGTCTTGGAGGAAACACCACCTCCCTGCCATATGCTGACTATAATGGAACTAGAGGAAGAGAGAGAGAGAGAGAGAGAGAGAGAGAGAGAGAGAGAGAGAGAGAGAGATAGAGAGAGAGAGAGAGAGAGAACAGTTTGGGAAAAATTTTAGGAGTTAAGAAGAACGTCTCTGTTCTATAACCAGAGTGTCTGAGATTTCTGCATCCTCTGCCACCCCCTCCCCTCCTGGATGGTCAAGCTGAGGTTTTGTGATGTCAAGCCACACCATGGCAACCACGGATTTTGGGCAACCAGAGCTGAAGTGAGTGGCTCTTCATTAACCGTAAGTGTATATATAGGGGCCAGGCCCCTTCGAGTAGTATCTGTTGCCTGAAGATAGCGAAACTTAATAAGACGATATTGTAGATGAGTAGAGATAATGAATGAGACTCCAAACACGAGGATGGATGAAGAAACTGCAAGTCCAAAAGTGAATTTATATTTGTATTGGCGGGTGGGTGGATGGTGGTGGTGGCAATCATGAGGAACAGCGTGTTGGGTTCGGGCTGGCAGTGTAAAATAATGAATTTGGTTTCCTTTTTACATGTTAGACTATTGAAAATTGTTAAACTATTGAAAGGATGTTCTGCTCAAGATCTGAAGTTTTATGCCGCAACTGGTCAAAGTTTTTCCTTAAAGAACTTGGTCTGGAAGAGCATTCCTGCATAGTGGATATACTAGAGAAGTGAGGTTTGACTCAGTTTCACTCATGGGGAGGGGTCTAAGGAGGGGGCAGGCATTTGAGAACGGAGTAATGTAATTTTCTTTAGTTGGGGCACCAGACAAGCCATTCCATACTGAGCCAGACTCTTAACATAAGGACAAGGATCAGTCTGAATGGGGATTTTTTTCTAAATAATTTCTCATACTGGCAAGTAAAAAAGAAGCTGATGTTGAATTTAGGTTTGGATTGGGGTGGGGATGGGATGGATGGTGGTGGTCGCAGTCATGAGGAACTGTGTGTTGTGTTAGTGCTGGAAGTGTATCATAAAGAATTTGATTTCCTTTTTACATGGCAGACTATTGAATACTGTTAAACTAATGAAAGGATGGTCACCTCAATATCTGAAGTTTTATGCCACAACTGGTCGAGTTTTTCCTTTAACTACTTGCTCTAGAACAGCATTGCTGGTATTGGAGATACATGAGAAGTGAGGTTTCACACTGTTTCACTGATGATTCAATTCATGTTACATTTGCCACATACATAATTAAGATATTAGTGATAAGGGAAATTGTGTATGGTGTACATGGTTATTATCTTCACAATTTTTTTGTAAATCTGTAAATATTCTAAAATAAATAGTCCATGAAAAAAAACTCAAAATCTTAGGAAACGTCAATATCTGAACTTAGTGGAATGAACCACTGAAATGACAGAGGATTATGGCAATTTTCTTGGTGGAAAAACCACCTCTCTGCCATATGCTGAATATAATGGTACAAGAGGTATTGAGGGAGAGAGAAAGAGAGGATAGTTTGGGAAAAATTTTAGGAGTTAAGAGGAACGTCTCTCTTCTATAACCAGAGTGTCTGAGATTTCTGCATCCTCTGCCACCCCCTCCCCTCCTGGATGGTCAAGCTGAGGTTTTGTGATGTCAAGCCACACCATAGCAACCACTGATTTTGGGTAACCAGAGCTGAAGTGAGTGGCTCCTCATTAACCTTAAGTGTATATATGGAGGCCAGATCCCTTTGAGTAGTATCTCTTGCCACAAGATAGCGAAACTTAATAAGACGATATTGTAGATGTGTAGAGATAAGGAATGAGACTCCAAATACGAGGATGGATGAAGAAACTGCAAGTCCAAAAGTGAATTTATATTTGTATTGCGGGGTGGGGGGATGGTGGTGGTGGCAATCATGAGGAACAGAGTGTTGGGTTTGTGCTGGCAGTGTAAAATAATGAACTTGATTTCATTTTTACACATTAGACTATTGAAAATTGTTAAACTATTGAAAGGATGGTCTGCTCAAGATCTGAAGTTTTATGCCACAACTGGTCAAAGTTTTTCCTTTCACAACTTGTTCTGGAAGAGCATTGCTGGATATTGGAGATACTAGAGAAGTGAGGTTTGACTCAGTTTCACTGATGGGGAGGGGTCTAAGGAGGGGGCAGGCATTTGAGAAGGGAATAATGTAATTTTCTTTAGTTGGGGCACCAGACAAGCCATTCCATACTGAGCCAGACTCTTAGCATAAGGACAAGGAGCAGTCTGAATGGGGATTTTTTTCTAAATAATTTCTCATACTGGCAAGTAAAAAAGAAGCTGATGTTGAATTTAGGTTTGGATTGGGGTGGGGATGTGATGGATGGTGGTGGTCGCAGTCATGAGGAACTGTGTGTTGTGTTAGTGCTGGAAGTGTATCATAAAGAATTTGATTTCCTTTTTACATGGCAGACTATTGAATACTGTTAAACTATTGAAAGGATGGTCACCTCAATATCTGAAGTTTTATGCCACAACTGGTCGAGTTTTCCCTTTAACTACTTGCTCTAGAACAGCATTGCTGGTTATTGGAGATACTAGAGAAGTGAGGTTTCACACTGTTTCACTGATGATTCAATTCATGTTACATTTGCCGCATACATAATTAAGATATTAGTGATAAGGGAAATTGTGTATGGTTTACATGGTTATTATCTTCACAATTTTTCTGTAAATCTGTAAATATTCTAAATAGTCCATGAAAAAAACCTCAAAATCTTAGGAAACGTCAATATCTGAACTTAGTGGAATGGACCACTGAAATGCCAGGGGAGTATGGCAATTGTCTCGGAGGAAACACCACCTCCCTGCCATATGCTGACTATAATGGAACTAGAGGAAGAGAGAGAGAGAGGGAGAGAGAGAGAGAGAGAGAGAGAGAGAGAGAGAGAGAGAGAGAGAGAGAGAGAGGACAGTTTGGGAAAAATTTTAGGAGTTAAGAAGAACGTCTCTGTTCTATAACCAGAGTGTCTGAGATTTCTGCATCCTCTGCCACCCCCTCCCCTCCTGGATGGTCAAGCTGAGGTTTTGTGATGTCAAGCCACACCATGGCAACCACGGATTTTGGGCAACCAGAGCTGAAGTGAGTGGCTCTTCATTAACCGTAAGTGTATATATAGGGGCCAGGCCCCTTCGAGTAGTATCTGTTGCCTGAAGATAGCGAAACTTAATAAGACGATATTGTAGATGAGTAGAGATAATGAATGAGACTCCAAACACGAGGATGGATGAAGAAACTGCAAGTCCAAAAGTGAATTTATATTTGTATTGGCGGGTGGGTGGATGGTGGTGGTGGCAATCATGAGGAACAGCGTGTTGGGTTCGGGCTGGCAGTGTAAAATAATGAATTTGGTTTCCTTTTTACATGTTAGACTATTGAAAATTGTTAAACTATTGAAAGGATGTTCTGCTCAAGATCTGAAGTTTTATGCCGCAACTGGTCAAAGTTTTTCCTTAAAGAACTTGGTCTGGAAGAGCATTCCTGCATATTGGATATACTAGAGAAGTGAGGTTTGACTCAGTTTCACTCATGGGGAGGGGTCTAAGGAGGGGGGAGGCATTTGAGAAGGGAGTAATGTAATTTTCTTTAGTTGGGGCACCAGACAAGCCATTCCATACTGAGCCAGACTCTTAACATAAGGACAAGGATCAGTCTGAATGGGGATTTTTTTCTAAATAATTTCTCATACTGGCAAGTAAAAAAGAAGCTGATGTTGAATTTAGGTTTGGATTGGGGTGGGGATGGGATGGATGGTGGTGGTCGCAGTCATGAGGAACTGTGTGTTGTGTTAGTGCTGGAAGTGTATCATAAAGAATTTGATTTCCTTTTTACATGGCAGACTATTGAATACTGTTGAACTATTGAAAGGATGGTCACCTCAATATCTGAAGTTTTATGCCACAACTGGTCGAGTTTTTCCTTTAACTACTTGCTCTAGAACAGCATTGCTGGTATTGGAGATACATGAGAAGTGAGGTTTCACACTGTTTCACTGATGATTCAATTCATGTTACATTTGCCACATACATAATTAAGATATTAGTGATAAGGGAAATTGTGTATGGTGTACATGGTTATTATCTTCACAATTTTTCTGTAAATCTGTAAATATTCTAAAATAAATAGTCCATGAAAAAAAACTCAAAATCTTAGGAAACGTCAATATCTGAACTTAGTGGAATGGACCACTGAAATGACAGGGGAGTATGGCAATTTTCTTGGTGGAAAAACCACCTCCCTACCATATGCTGAATATAATGGTACAAGAGGTATTGAGGGAGAGAGAAATAGAGGATAGTTTGGGAAAAATTTTAGGAGTTAAGAGGAACGTCTCTCTTCTATAACCAGAGTGTCTGAGATTTCTGCATCCTCTGCCACCCCCTCCCCTCCTGGATGGTCAAGCTGAGGTTTTGTGATGTCAAGCCACACCATAGCAACCACTGATTTTGGGTAACCAGAGCTGAAGTGAGTGGCTCCTCATTAACCTTAAGTGTATATATGGAGGCCAGATCCCTTTGAGTAGTATCTCTTGCCACAAGATAGCGAAACTTAATAAGACGATATTGTAGATGTGTAGAGATAAGGAATGAGACTCCAAATACGAGGATGGATGAAGAAACTGCAAGTCCAAAAGTGAATTTATATTTGTATTGCGGGGTGGGGGGATGGTGGTGGTGGCAATCATGAGGAACAGAGTGTTGGGTTTGTGCTGGCAGTGTAAAATAATGAACTTGATTTCATTTTTACACATTAGACTATTGAAAATTGTTAAACTATTGAAAGGATGGTCTGCTCAAGATCTGAAGTTTTATGCCACAACTGGTCAAAGTTTTTCCTTTCACAACTTGTTCTGGAAGAGCATTGCTGGATATTGGAGATACTAGAGAAGTGAGGTTTGACTCAGTTTCACTGATGGGGAGGGGTCTAAGGAGGGGGGCAGGCATTTGAGAAGGGAATAATGTAATTTTCTTTAGTTGGGGCACCAGACAAGCCATTCCATACTGAGCCAGACTCTTAGCATAAGGACAAGGAGCAGTCTGAATGGGGATTTTTTTCTAAATAATTTCCCATACTGGAAAGGAAAAAAGAAGCTGATGTTTAATTTAGGTTTGGATAGGGGGGGGGGATGGGATGGATGGTGGTGGTCGCAGTCATGAGGAACTGTGTGTTGTGTTAGTGCTGGAAGTGTATCATAAAGAATTTGATTTCCTTTTTACATGGCAGACTATTGAATGCTGTTAAACTATTGAAAGGATGGTTACCTCAATATCTGAAGTTTTATGCCACAACTGGTCGAGTTTTCCCTTTAACTACTTGCTCTATTACAGCATTGCTGGTTATTGGAGATACTAGAGAAGTGAGGTTTCACACTGTTTCACTGATGATTCAATTCATGTTACATTTGCCGCATACATAATTAAGATATTTGTGATAAGGGAAATTCTGTATGGTTTACATGGTTATTATCTTCACAATTTTTCTGTAAATCTGTAAATATTCTAAATAGTCCATGAAAAAAACCTCAAAATCTTAGGAAACGTCAATATCTGAACTTAGTGGAATGGACCACTGAAATGACGGGGGAATATGGCAATTGTCTTGGAGGAAACACCACCTCCCTGCCATATACTGACTATAATGGAACTAGAGGAAGAGAGAGAGAGAGAGAGAGAGAGAGAGAGAGAGAGAGAGAGAGAGAGAGAGAGAGAGGACAGTTTGGGAAAAATTTTAGGAGTTAGGAGGAACGTCTCTGTTCTATAACCAGAGTGTCTGAGATTTCTGCATCCTCTGCCACCCCCTCCCCTCCTTGATGGTCAAGCTGAGGTTTTGTGATGTCAAGCCACACCATGGCAACCACGGATTTTGGGCAACCAGAGCTGAAGTGAGTGGCTCTTCATTAACCGTAAGTGTATATATAGAGGCCAGGCCCCTTCGAGTAGTATCTGTTGCCTGAAGATAGCGAAACTTAATAAGACGATATTGTAGGTGAGTAGAGATAATGAATGAGACTCCAAACACGAGGATGGATGAAGAAACTGCAAGTCCAAAAGTGAATTTATATTTGTATTGGCGGGTGGGTGGATGGTGGTGGTGGCAATCATGAGGAACAGCGTGTTGGGTTCGGGCTGGCAGTGTAAAATAATGAATTTGGTTTCCTTTTTACATGTTAGACTATTGAAAATTGTTAAACTATTGAAAGGATGTTCTGCTCAAGATCTGAAGTTTTATGCCGCAACTGGTCAAAGTTTTTCCTTAAAGAACTTGGTCTGGAAGAGCATTCCTGCATATTGGATATACTAGAGAAGTGAGGTTTGACTCAGTTTCACTCATGGGGAGGGGTCTAAGGAGGGGGCAGGCATTTGAGAAGGGAGTAATGTAATTTTCTTTAGTTGGGGCACCAGACAAGCCATTCCATACTGAGCCAGACTCTTAACATAAGGACAAGGATCAGTCTGAATGGGGATTTTTTTCTAAATAATTTCTCATACTGGCAAGTAAAAAAGAAGCTGATGTTGAATTTAGGTTTGGATTGGGGTGGGGATGGGATGGATGGTGGTGGTCGCAGTCATGAGGAACTGTGTGTTGTGTTAGTGCTGGAAGTGTATCATAAAGAATTTGATTTCCTTTTTACATGGCAGACTATTGAATACTGTTAAACTAATGAAAGGATGGTCACCTCAATATCTGAAGTTTTATGCCACAACTGGTCGAGTTTTTCCTTTAACTACTTGCTCTAGAACAGCATTGCTGGTTATTGGAGATACTAGAGAAGTGAGGTTTCACACTGTTTCACTGATGATTCAATTCATGTTACATTTGCCGCATACATAATTAAGATATTAGTGATAAGGGAAATTGTGTATGGTGTAAATGGTTATTATCTTCACAGTTTTTCTGTAAATCTGTAAATATTCTAAAATAAATAGTCCATGAAAAAAAACTCAAAATCTTAGGAAACGTCAATATCTGAACTTAGTGGAATGGACCACTGCAATGACGGGGGAGTATGGCAAATGTCTTGGAGAAAACACCACCTACCTTCCATATGCTGACTATAATGGAACTAGAGGAAGAGAGAGAGAGAGAGAGAGAGAGAGAGAGAGAGAGAGAGAGAGAGAGAGGAACAGTTTGGGAAAAATTTTACGAGTTAAGAGGAACGTCTCTGTTCTATAACCAGAGTGTCTGAGATTTTTGCATCCTCTGCCACCCACTCCCCTCCTGGATGGTCAAGCTGAGGTTTTGTGATGTCAAGCCACACCATGGCAACCACGGATTTTGGGCAACCAGAGCTGAAGTGAGTGGCTCTTCATTAACCGTAAGTGTATACATAGAGGCCAGGCCCCTTCGAGTAGTATCTGTTGCCTGAAGATAGCGAAACTTAATAAGACGATATTGTAGATGAGTAGAGATAATGAATGAGACTCCAAACACGAGGATGGATGAAGAAACTGCAAGTCCAAAAGTGAATTTATATTTGTATTGGCGGGTGGGTGGATGGTGGTGGTGGCAATCATGAGGAACAGCGTGTTGGGTTCGGGCTGGCAGTGTAAAATAATGAATTTGGTTTCCTTTTTACATGTTAGACTATTGAAAATTGTTAAACTATTGAAAGGATGTTCTGCTCAAGATCTGAAGTTTTATGCTGCAACTGGTCAAAGTTTTTCCTTAAAGAACTTGGTCTGGAAGAGCATTCCTGCATATTGGATATACTAGAGAAGTGAGGTTTGACTCAGTTTCACTCATGGGGAGGGGTCTAAGGAGGGGGCAGGCATTTGAGAAGGGAGTAATGTAATTTTCTTTAGTTGGGGCACCAGACAAGCCATTCCATACTGAGCCAGACTCTTAGCATAAGGACGAGGAGCAGTCTGAATGGGGATTTTTTTCTAAATAATTTCTCATACTGGAAAGGAAAAAAGAAGCTGATGTTTAATTTAGGTTTGGATTGGTGGGGAGATGGGATGGATGGTCGTGGTCGCAGTCATGAGGAACAGGGTGTTGTGTTAGTGCTGGAAGTGTATCATAAAGAATTTGATTTCCTTTTTACATGGCAGACTATTGAATACTGTTAAACTATTGAAAGGATGGTCACCTCAATATCTGAAGTTTTATGCCACAACTGGTCGAGTTTTTCCTTTAACTACTTGCTCTAGAACAGCATTGCTGGTTATTGGAGATACTAGATAAGTGAGGTTTCACACTGTTTCACTGATGAATCAATTCATGGTACATTTGCCGCATACATAATTAAGATATTAGTAATAAGGGAAATTGGGTACGGTGTACATGGTTATTATCTTCACAATTTTTCTGTAAATCTGGAAATATTCTAAAATAAAACATCCATTAAAACAACACTCAAAATCCTAGGAAACGTTAATATCTGAACTTAGTGGAATGGACCACTGAAATGACGGGGGAGTATGGCAATTGTCTTGGAGGAATCACCACCTCCCTGCCATATGCTGACTATAATGGAACTAGAGGAATTGAGAGAGAGAGAGAAAGAGAGGACAGTTCGGGAAAAATTTTAGGAGTTAAGAGGAACGTCTCTGTTCTATAGCCAGATTGTCTGAGATTTCTGCATCCTCTGCCACCCCCTCCCCTCCTGGATGGTCAAGCTGAGGTTTTGTGATGTCAAGCCACACCATAGCAACCACTGATTCTGGGCAACCAGAGCTGAAGTGAGTGGCTCCTCATTAACCTTAAGTGTATATATAGAGGCCAGATCCCTTTGAGTAGTATCTGTTGCCTCAAGATAGCGAATCTTAATAAGAGGATATTGTAGATGTGTAGAGATAAGGAATGAGACTCCAAATACGAGGATGGATCAAGAAACTGCAAGTCTAAAAGTGAATTTAGATTTGTATTGGGGGGTGGGTGGATGGTGGTGGTGGCCATCATGAGGAACAGGGTTTTGTGTTAGTGCTGGCAGTGTATAATAAAGAATTTGATTTCCTTTTTACATGGCAGACTATTGAATACTGTAAAACTATTGAAAGGGTGGTAAGCTCAAGTTCTGAAGTTTTATGCCTCAACTGGTCCTGTTTTTCCTTTCACAACTTGGTCTGGAAGAGCATTGCTGCATATTGGAGATACTACAGAAGTGAGGTTTGACTCCGTTTCACTGATGGGGAATGGTCGAAGGAGGGGGCAGGCATTTGAGAAGTGAGTAATATAATTTTCTTTAGTTGGGGCACCAGAGGAGCCATCCCATACTGAGCCAGACATTAGCATTTGGAGGCCGCAGGGGGATAACCGGCAGGGAGGAGAGGGACCCCTTGTTTAGGGCAGGAGACTCTCCCTCACTTGTCGCAGGGCACTCACCAAGATACCCCACACCTGTGAAGAACGACTATCAAGGAGGCTTCCAGTCCACCCAAAACTTTCAATTCGGAAACCAAGCCACCTGGACTCTTGAGGGAGGTAAGGACCGGTCATTAAAGTGGATTTGGTACGTCCCACAGAAGGACCTATATGGAGGGCTGGACGCAGTGGTACTCCTGCCCCTGACCCCCGGCCACGACAGTGGCTGGGGTCCTTATTTGTGCGGCTGTCGGCTGCACTGGGTTTGTCTGTCTGGTATTTGTTTGACTTGTTGTTTATTGTCAAAAAGTTGTTTGCCTCTGTGTACACCCTGCTGCAATGTTTTTTGAAAAATTTTCAGGACTTCAAGGAGCGAGCTGCAGGTTCCGGGCAGCCTTAGGTTGCATTTGGCTGATTTATTTTGTCTTTGTTCTTTGTTGTCTTGGTCTTTGTCAAATGTGCTAGGGTCAGTCATCTTCGTTGACCCCCTACTAGTCTGGCCGACTCTGAGTGAGTGGAAGGGGAGTTGATCACCTCCCGGGAAGCCATAGAGCTCCCTTAGGCAATTAGTCAGGAATTGGTTGGAATGTTTAAACTCTGAATAAACATTTGGTAGAAGTCAAAACTCAGACTGTCTGGTGTATGAATGTAAGTATGAGAGTCTGTGTGAAGTGAAAGAAACTGAAGTTCTGGGGTAGATTTAAAAGTTATAATGTTAATGCTTTTTGATTTACTGCGATTCTGTGAATGGGAGTGGCCCACTTTCCAGGAGAGGTTGCCTGATGCAGGGTCTTTTGATCTGACCACTGCCTACCAGGTCAATTATGTAATATACGGCCGCCCAGGCCATCCTAATCAAATTCCTTATATTCAGATTTGTGTTGACATATTGTCAAGAAACCCCGGTGAATGACAGCTTGCCTCCTGAGGGGAAAATTGGGACAGCGACAGACAGTCCTCTTGGCGTCGGCCCAGAAGAACAAAACTCCTCCTGTTCTCCAGGGTCCAAGTGAGGATGCATTTACTAGGGTAAGGCTTCCCCTGTATGCTCCCCCACCCGCTGGCCCGATGGTGGCTAAAGACCCTGGCCCGAACCACTGTCTCCTCCACAGCCGGTTTCCTTTCCTCCGAAAACACCAGTCCAGGACCCAGCTTCGTTCTCCCCTCCTCACACTAGGCAAGGGACAGCATATGGAGAGAGAGGGAGAGAGAGAGGGGAAGAACCGGCAGGACCCAGCAGCATCCGGGTGTCCTGCAGTTCCTAGGCTGCCACTACGGCAGGCAGGCCTTTTAGATTTGGGTCCAGACAGGTATTCTTTCATGGTCTATGTCCCCTTTTCTACTAGTGACCTGTACAATTGGAAGAACCAGAATCCTTCTTTCTCCCAGAACCCACAGGGGTTAATCTCTCTTTTAGAGTCTGTGTTTTTTACCCATCAACCTACCTGGGATGATTGCCAACAGTTGATACAAACTCTTTTCACTTCAGAGGAGAGAGAGAGAGAGTCAAGGCAGAAGGGAGGAGATTTGTACTGGGACCAGATTGGCAGCCTACCTCTGACCAAGATAGATTAGAGGCTGTGTTTCCCTCCAGGGGACCTGACTGGAATCCCAATAGTGAGAGGGGAAAGGAGGATCTAAATCGGTATTGCCAGACTCTATTGGGGGACATCCGAGCTGCTGCTTGGAGACCCACAAACCTCTCAAAAGGGACAGAGACAGTCCAGGGGCCTAATGAGATCCGGGCAGCATTCCTGGATAGGCTGTGCGAGGCCTATCAGGTGTATACCCGCATAGACCCTGATGCCCCAGAAAATCAGAGGGCTGTCATTGTAGCATTTGTTTCCCAGGCGGCCCCAGATATTAGAAAATATTGCAGAAGTTAGAAGGCTTTGAGGGGAAATCAATCTCTGAGTTGGTTGAGGTAGCCCAGAAGGTTTTTAACAATCGGGAGGACCTGACAGCAGGTTTAAACACCCGGATGGCCAAGGTCCTCCTGGCCCTGAACGAGGAAAAAGGCCCAAGGGGCTGGAGTGACAATAAGAATAAAGGAAAGCCTCATGGGAGAAAAGGAGTCCAACCCAGGCTTGGAAGAAATCAGTGTGCACTTTGCAACAAGGAAGGACACTGGAAAAGGGAGTGCCCTGAAAGTTCTGGGGAACTGACTCCCGTGCTGGTGGAGGGGGTGGATTAGGGTTGCCAGGGCTCAGCTGGCCCCCAAGAGCCCAGGATAACTCTGACAGTGGGGGGCGAAAAGGTGGACTTCCTTGTGGATACGGGAGCCACCTTCTCTGTCGTGCAACAGCCAGTGGGTCCGGTCTCTAAGACCAAAATCCCCATCAAAGGGGCAACTGGAAAAGTGCAATCCTACCCATGGACAAAAGGTCAGATCAGCGACCTAGGAAACGGCTCAGTGACTCACTCATTCCTAGTAATGCCAGAGTGCCCTTACCCTCTGCTAGGCCGGGACTTGCTGAGTAAATTATGGGCCACAATCTCTTTTAAAGGGCCAGGGCCAGAGGTCAAGTTGCAAGACCCAGGGACTGCGGGGATCTATCTTCTGACATTGCCCTTACAGGAGGAATATTTACTACATGAGGAGGAGCCTGGGGAAGTCTCCGCAGATACCTATCTCCAACAACTAAGACAGGCTATCCTGGGAGTTTGGGCAGAGGACAATCTGCCAGGGTTAGCTAAACACCGGCCTCCAATTGTAGTCCACTTAACCAGCAGTAACACCCCAGTCAGAATCCGGCAATATCCAATGAGCCAGAAAGCAAGAGTGGGAATCGCCAAGCACATTAAGAGGCTGAAAGAGGCTGGAATCTTGATTCCTTACCAATCTGCTTGGAAGAATCCCCTGTTGCCAATACAGAAACCAGGGACTGAGGATTTCAGGCCAGTGCAGGACTTAAGGGAAGTAAACAAGAGGGTTGAGACTATCCATCCCATGATTCTGAACCCTTACACTCTTCTCATCCTCCTCAAGCAAGAACACTGGTTCTATACTGTTTTAAAGCTCAAGGATGTCTTTTTCTCCCTTCCCTTGGCAAAGCAGAGTCAATCTATTTTCGCCTTCGAGTGAGTGGACCTGACAGATGGAGAGTCTGGACAGTTATCTTGGACTTGGTTGCCACAAGGATTTAAGAATGCATCCAGTCTGTTCGATGAGGCCCTAAACCAAGACCTCTGGGAGTTCCGTCATGACCATCCACGGGTGACTCTGCTCCAATATGTAGACGACTTCCTACTGCCCACTTAAGAGGAACAGGACTGTAGACAGGCAACTTGAGAGTTGCTGACCACCCTAGATCATTTGGGGTATCGGGTCTCAACAAAGAAAGCTCAGCTTTGCACTACCCGAGTAACATATTTGGGTTACAACATAGAAGGGGGTAGGTGAACTTTATCCAGTAGCAGAATAAAG
This sequence comes from Myotis daubentonii, assembly GCF_963259705.1. Classification (NCBI taxonomy): domain Eukaryota; kingdom Metazoa; phylum Chordata; class Mammalia; order Chiroptera; family Vespertilionidae; genus Myotis; species Myotis daubentonii. The sequence goes on along the minus strand of NC_081861.1, from coordinate 83,876,536 downwards.
GCCATTTTGTCAATCCACAGGCCTACCAGCAAAAGGCAAGTCCGGGAGTTCCTCGAGGCAGTGGGTTATTGCAGGCTATGGATACTAGGTTTTGCAGAAATTGCGAGACCACTATACTCTGTAACGGGGGAAAGGAGGCTGCCCTGGTCGGGACAGAAAAGGAGGAAGAGGCTTATAAGAGACTGAAAGAAGCCCTGATAAGCACCCCGGCACTCACCCTGCCAGACCTAACCAAACCCTTTCAACTATATGTAGCTGAAAGCAAAGGGGTGGCGAAAGGGGTCCTCACACAACCCCTAGGACCATGGAAACGCCCAGTAGCTTATCCCTCTAAAAGACTCCACCCTGTGGCCTCGGGATGGCCCAACTGCTTGAGAGCCATTGCAGCCACCGCTCTCCTGGTAAAGGAACCCTCAAAGCTAACCTTTGGCCAAAATCTCCAAGTAGTTCCTCCGCATGCAGTTGAGACCATATTAAGGAACCCCCCGGGAGAGATGGATGTCCAACATCCGCATTACCCAGTACCAGGTGTTACTGCTAGACCCACCATGAGTCAGCTTCCTGAAAACAGCTGCCTTAAACCCAGCCACACTCCTCCCTGACGAGGAGGCAGAGCCCCCTTTGCATGACTGCGAGGAGACATTGACTGCCCTCACTTCCCTTTGAGAGGACCTTGTGGACCAGCCCCTGCAGAATCCAGATGAGACCCTCTACACCAACAGGAGCAGCTTCGTGGAGGAAGGTACCCGGTATGCAGGGACAGGAGTGGTGACACAAAAGGAGGTTCTCTGGGCACAGGCCTTAGGACTAGGCACCTCAGCTCCAAATGCAGAACTTATAGAACTCACTCACGCCCTCTGGTGGGGAAAAGGAAAAAGAGTGGACATTATCACAGACAGTCGGTATGCTTTCGCCACTGTACACATGCATGTGGCCCTATATCAGGAAAGAGGCCTCCTGACCTCAGGAGGAAAGGACATTAAAAATGCTTCTGAGATACTTAACCTCCTGGCAGCCATATGGGGGCCAAAAGAAGAGGCAGTAATTCATTGCCGAGGGCACCAGAAGGGTGATAGTCCCGAAGCACAGGGAAATCGACTTGCAGACCAAACCGCCAAGGACGAGGCTTAAAGACCAGTAGGGCCCCGAGAAGTTCTTGTAGCCCTGCCAGCACGAAGGCTCCCAGAGAAGCCTACTTATGTGATGGGGGAGCAGAGGCTAGCTGTGAAACTAGGGGCCCAGGAAGTAGAAGCTGGATGGCTAATCCTGCCAGATGATAGGCCTATAGTGCCAGAAGCCCTGGGGCGGACCATCACTTCCAAGACCCACCAGAGCACCCACCTGGGGGGAACAAAGCTATCAGAACTACTGGGAAGATAATTTTACATCCCAGGGCTCCAGAAAAATATCCCAAGATGTGGCTAGGAGGTGCCAAGTGTTTGCCCGGGTAAACCAAGTGCCCCCGTTGTGGACGCGCCGGGGCAGCGATTCCGAGTAAAGAACCCTGGAGAACACTGCGAAGTGGACTTCACCGAGATACCAGGAGGACAAGGAGGGTATAAATACTTGCTGGTTTTCATTGATAACTTCTCTGGCTGGCCTGAGGCATACACAACCAAGGCAGAGACAGCACAGTCCTTACAGGCTTTGCAGAGCAGCACCTCGTGGGCACGATGTGTGATGAGAGCCTTAAGGAAGGAGGACGTGCTGCGATCCAGCCCAACACAGCCTGCCTTCTCTCTGGGAGGTCTCGTCTGGGTGCAGAGCCAGGACCCTAGCAGCCTGGAACCTAGCTGGGATGGACCTTACCAGGTGGTGCTGAGCACTCCAACCGCCATCAAAGTCACAGGAAAGAGGCACTGGATCCATCAAAGGCAGGTTAAGAAAATGAAGGACAGCCTCGAGGGTTGGCGGGTCCAGAAGACCGGAGACCCTTTGAAGGTCAGACTCACTTGGTGTTCTTCCTAACTCTCCTCATCTGCCTGCAGCCGGGACTGGGAAATCCCCATTCGGCCAGAAATTACTCTTGGGAGGTCACAGGTACTACTGATGGGACTGTTATAGACTCTGTTGTTGGAACAGGGGCGCCTGTCATCCCGACAGATCTCTGTAAACTGTTTGGAGAAAACTGGCGAAATTCCCCTAGCAAAACTGCATCCACTGGGGATGGCTCAGGGGGGCCATCAGTGGGTAACCAAAGCCAGGGGTTACGGGTGCGGAGACTTAACCCTAGAGCAAGTATTGTGGCACACTGGACATTATGCCTGCCTCCGAGAAGGGGGTAGGAACTGTGGAGGAGAGGGTGACTTCTATTGTGCCTCTTAGGGTTGTAAGACCCTAGCCCCATGGCAAAATCCTCCCACCAACAAGCTCCTCTGTCTGAACAGAGAGGTTAGACCAGGGGCCCCGAAGAAGAACTGCACAATCGGAAATTGTAACCCTGTCCTCCTCATGCCTCTTGCCTGGAGGACTGAACAAAGAGAAGGGAGACAGAGTTGTAGACTAAGACTCTATGTAAGCGGCCGAGACCCTGGCCAGCTCTTCACCATTCAAAGCCGAACTCTTCCCCGGTGGTCCAACCCGATTGGCCCCTTGCATCCCCTAGACAAGCCAGAGAGGCCAAGCCAGGCACAGCACCCAGCCCCAGCTAAACCTCCTGTTTCCCCAGGGTCAGAAAGCTCTGGGAGCCACAGCCCTACTCCACCTGAAGCCACGACCTCGCCAGAACTTGGGGAACTACAACAGCTTTTGGATACAGGCTGTAAAGTTAACAGTTTTATACACCCAATACTCCAGAATCATAGAGGAGGACGCTGAATCAAAGATTTGATTCCCAATTAAGACAAGTAGGGAATGTACTGGGTTGCAAATCGGGGGGCGCTGTACCTTCTGTTCTTGGAACAGACAGATAGGAAGGTACTGACATCAGGTCAGGCCTTGAGATATGGTCTCATGGTCTCTCCTCAATATACTGTGCTCTCTGTTCCCGGAAAACATAGATACGAAAGTGATAATGCTATACTGTGTCAAGAACAAATTGCCTAAACAAGGTTTTGTAACTTTGTAGTTTTTGCAAATAAATAGGCTGTAATGCTTGGAGTCATTGCTACAGTTCCGCCTTTGCTTCCACGGGGTGATGGAACAGCAAACACCTGGACAGCTTAATAAAGGTTGCTAAGTATAAATTCTGAGTCGGTGGTCTATCTCACTGAGCCAACCCATAACAGGGGGTGGGTGGGATGAATGGTGGTAGTCGAAGTCATGAGGAAAAGGGTGTTGTGTTAGTTCTGGCAGTGAATAATAAAGAATTTGATTTCCTTTTTACATGGTAGACTATTGAATATTGTTAAACCATTGAAAGGATTTTCAGCTCAAGATCTGAGGTTTATGCCACGAGTGGTCCAGTTTTTCCTTTAACAACTTGGTCTAGAAGAGCATTGCCGGATATTGGAGATACTAGAGAAGTGAGGTTTCATTATAACTGTTTCACTGATGATTCACTTCATGTTACATTTGCCCCATACATTAGTAAGATATTAGTAATAAGGGAAATTGGGTATGGTATACATGGTTATTATCTTCACAATTTTTCTGCAAATCTGGAACTATTCTAAAATAAAACATCCATTAAAACAACACTCAAAATCCTAGGAAATGGTAGCAAATGAACATAGTGGAATGGACCACTGAAATGATGGGGGAGTATGGGAATTGTCTTAGAGGAAACAGCACCTCCCTGCAATATTCTGGACTATAATGGTAGTAGAGGGAATGAGAGAGAGAGAGAGAGGACAGTTCGGGAAAAATTTTAGGAGTTAAGAGGAAGGTTTCTGTTCTATACCAGTGTGTCTGAGATTTCTGTATCCTCTGCCACCCCCGCCCCTCCTGGATGGTCAAGCTGAGGCTTTGTGATGTCAAGACACACCATGGCAACCACTGATTTTGGGCAACCAGAGCTGAGGTGAGTGGCTCCTCATTAACCTTAAGAGTATATATAGAGGCTAAGACCCTTGAGTAGAGTCTGTTGCCTCAAAATAGAGAAACTTAATAGGACGATAGTGTAGAATAGTAGAAATAAGGAATAAGACTCCAAACACAAGGATGGATGAAGAAACTGCAAGTACAAAAGTGAGTTTATGTTTGTATTAAGGGGGGTTGGATGGATGGTGGTGGTCACAGTCATGAGAAACAGTGTGTTGTGTTAGTGCTGGCATTGTATAATAAAGAAGTTGATTTCCTTTTTACATGGCAGACTATTAAATACAGTTAAACTATTGAAAGGATGGTCAGCTCAAGATGTGAAGTTTTATGCCACAACTGGTCCAGTTTTTTCTTTAACAACTTGCTCTACAACAGCATTGATGGATACTGGAGATACTAGAGAAGTGAGGTTTCACTCTAAGTGTTCCACTGATGATTCACTTCATTACATCTGCCCCTTACATAAGTAAGATATTAGTAATAAGGGAAATTGGGTATGGTGTGCGTGGTTATTATCTTCAAAATTTTTCTGTAAATCTGGAAATATTCTAAAATAAAACATACATTAAAACAACACTCAAAATCCTAGGAAATGTTCATATCTGAACATAGTGGAATGGACCACTGAAATGACGGGGGTGTACGGCAATTGTCTCAGAGGAAACACCACCTCCCTGCCACATGATGGAATATAATGGAATGAGAAGAAATGAGAGAGAGAGAGATAGGTCAGTTTGGGAAAAATTATAGGAGTTAAGAGGAAGGTCTCTGTTCTATAACCAGAATGTCTGAGATTTCTGCATCCTCTGCCACCCCCGCCCTTCCTGGATGGTCAAGCTGAGGCTTTGTGATGTCAAGCCACACCAAGGCAATCACTGATTTTGGGCAACAAGAGCTGAGGTGAGTGGCTCCTCATTAACCTAAACAGTATATATAGAGGCCAGCACCATTTTTGTAGTGTCTGTTGCCTCAAGATAGTGAAACTTAATAAGATGATATTGTAGACTAGTAGAGATAAGGAACAGGACTCCAAACACAAGGATGGATGAAGAAACTGCAAGTCCAAAAGTTAATTAGAAGTCTGTTTCTCAACTGGATGATGAAGAAGTGAATAAGGTCAGAATACCTTATTCAAATGCTGCAGCTTCCCCAGTAACTCCTCACCCAAGTTTCTGGCCTTGTGCTTTTTTTGCCACAGACACTTCCTCATTCAATCCTTTGCCATTTAATTACAAGCACATTTCCTAATCATTTTCCAATTTCTTCCCCAAAACCAATGTCTTTCTGTGTTTAACTTATTTCCAAACTACATAACCAAGATATTACCGATGGTAACTTTGGACTTTAAGCTGAATGAAGACAAGAGGGAGAAAGACAGAAAGAATGCGATAATTGTATTTTACTACAGGTAGGGTTAAACCTCCAGTAAGCAAGACAACAACCTCCAGGAGGTAAGGAAGAAAAGAACCTGGTGTTCAATTTAGGTTTGGATTGGGGGGTGGGGGTGGGATGGATGGTGGTGCTCCTAGTCATGAGGAATAGGGTGTTCTTTTAGTGCTGGCAGTGTATAATAATGGATTTGATTTCCTTTTTAAAAGGTAGACTATTGAATATAGTTAAACTATTGATGGGATTGTCAGCTCAAGATGTGAAGTTTTATGCCACAACTGGTACAGTTTTTCCTTTAACATCTGGGTCTAGAACTGCAATGCTGGATATTGGAGGTACTAGAGAAGTGAGGTTTCACTCTAACTGTTTCACTTTTGATTCATTTCATGTTACATTTGCCCCATACCCTAGTAAGATATTAGTAATAAGGGAAATTGGGTATGGTGTACACGGATATTATCTTCACAATTTTTCTGTAAATCTGGAACTATTCTAAAATAAATCATCTATTAAAACAACACTCAAAATTCTAGGGAAATTTAATATCTGAACGTAGTTGAATGGACCACTGAAATGACGGTGGAGTATGGCAATTGTCTGAGAGGAAACAACACCTCCCTGCCATATGCTGGACTATATTGGAACTACAGGAAATGAGAGAGAGAGAGAGAGAGAGAGAGAGAGAGAGAGAGAGAGAGAGAGAGATCAGTTTGGGAAAAATTTTAAGTGGCAAGCCGAAGCTCTCGTATGTATAACGAGAGCATCTGAGACTTCTGCATCCTCTTCCAACCCCGACCATCCTGGATGGTCAAGCTGAGGCTTTGTGATGTGAACCACACCATGGCAACCACTTAATTTGGGCACCCAGAGCAGTACTGAGTGGCTCCTCATAGACTTAGAGAGTATATATACAGGCTAGGACCCTTTCAGTAGTGTCTCTTGCCTCAAGATAGCGAAACTTACTAAGAAGGTATTGTAGACTAGTAGAGATAAGGAATAACACTCCAAACACAAGGATCAGTGAACAAACTCAAAGTCCTAAAGTGCATTGGAAGTCAGTTTCTCAACTGGTGAAGAAGTGCTTAAGGACAGAATACCTTATTCATATGCTGCCCCTTACCCAGTAATTCACTACCCAAGTTTCTGGCCTTGTGCTTTTTGGCAACAGACCCTTCCTTATTCAAATCATTGTCATTCAATTACAAGTACCTTTCCAAATCATTTTCCAATTACTTCCTCTAAACCAATGTCTTTCTGTGTTTAACTTGTTTTCAAACTACATATGCTATGCCCAGATTTCAACATTCCCTCAAGACAGACCACATGTGAGCCGAGTCCGATGCAAAAGCATAGAGTCTTTTATTCAAGCCTGGGACGTGGTCCCCCTCCTGCCTCCATTACTAGATGCAAGAGAGAGCTCCGAGTCCCAAGGAAACAAAGAATTTATAGGGCTTGCTGTCGGAGGGTGGGTGCACACACTGACCACTAATTTGGCCGATTCTTGTTGGATGATTGAGAGTAGGGGGCAAGAGACACCAGGGTAGGGTGCAGCTAGGGTCTGGTAACAGAAAGACAGGGGGGTGGCGAGCATACTCTTGGCCTTGGGCTAGTATCCCCCACTTTCCCATTGGCTGAGATAAGGGCAGGCTGAGTAACTGATACATTCTGCGGCTTTTTCTGGGAACAGGGGATAAGGGCACAGCTACCAGTCCTGTTCTGTCCTTTCATTCCCCCCTTGTCTTAGAACTTCCGGGTAAATCATAAGATGGACTGAACTATCAACTGAACTACTTTTATACACTTCTTGACAAATTGTACTAGTCTGTTAATAATGCAAGGGCCCTAAGTCAACAGCAGCAGGAGTATTACAAGGGGTCTGCGGAGGTCCGCTGTCTTCTTGATGGTGTTCTGCAGTGGGTGTGTCTAATCAGAGGTCACATACCAGTCAGGCTCCCTGCTGTCCTGGGCACAGAATGATCTGGGCTTGTGACATGGCAGAGACTACCTATAACAAATGGTCTGGTGGAAGGGAAAGAAAACATTTCAGTTTTAATAACCTTCATCAAAAGAGTTTTTCTTCTTAAAAATTCCTCTATGGCTATCAAAATGCCAAATCAAGATTAATTTATCTACAGTATTCAATTTGGCCTGATGTTTGCATAAACACAACAAGAATGGTAACTGACTACCTTTGCTGGAATTTCATGATTGAATCTTAATATGCACCATTGGGCCAGGAAACCAAGCCATCCAGCTGCCATCAGGCCTGCCTCCAGTATTTGCTGCATTAGGTGAATCCCTCACCTGTAGCAACTCTACCTGAGCCCATGCTCTAGGCTTTAAGGCCCATCTCAGTAGCCCTACTACTTGTTGTGGTCCAGAGTGTGTGGGGGTTCCACAGGGATGCAGAGGTGTCCTTATTGCTCCACTTCTACTCTTTCCAACCGCCAGTGATGGTAGGGCATGGGCCTGAAGCTCCAGCGCCAGCCACATTCAGGGCTCCCAAGCAGGATACTAGGCTTTCTCCGTGGCACTCTTATTGGATTAAAGTCTTCAGAGCTCATACAGGTTTCTTTAAAACATGATACAATAAAGTTTCCGGTTAAGAAAATCACTACTTAAAACTGGTCTTATTGAGTTTATTCCAAGAAATGTATTGCCCTGACTTATTAAGCATTGACAGATTTCAGAGGAATCATAAAATGAGATAAACATACTGATCTGCTCTAAGATCTTCTGATTTTTCTTGTCAGTCCTTTAAGAATGCATAACTATGCCTCAGACCTTCCATTCTAAATACGACATTCCCAGCTCTCAACTGCCGAGGTTTGTACCACCCTTGATATGGGTATGGTCATGCAGGCCTGCAAGACAGTACACAGGCTGCCAACTTTTAGCTGTTTCTCAATAGAGACCAAAACCTGATGGGTATTCTTCTTTGTCCAGTTGGGAATCTTCCCTCTTGGCAGCGAAACACCCTTTACATTTGGGGTTCATCCCATATAGTCCCCTTCCAGGTCATCTAACACATAGCTATAACAATGTCCCTCAGTGTGGGAGACTCGACACTTACCAGTTATATCCAAAGACTACCAAGGACTATAGACCATCACCGGCCCACAGGTACAGCTACATTTAAACCTGTAAGAGAATTGAAGGTTAATACAACATATTATTACACTGAAACATAATATGGGACACATGGCCGCTTCAAGCAGCTAAATGCTACAATACTAAACATGAGATTTGGCAGGGCTACACACACATTTTAGGGAGGTGACTAAAGTACACTCTTTGACCTTTCTATATAAGGTAAAATTGTCCTTGTCTTTCTGAAGCCATGTTTATGAAGATGCAGGCATCATCTGAGCCTATTATACAATTTTCTGCAGGTATAGTCCTTTTCAAGTTGGGGTGAGTCCTGGGGTCCTGAACTTCTTTACCCATACAGAGTCCCCATGATGGAAAGGATGTACAGAGTCCGAGGTGGCACTGCCAGGGCATCTTGAACAAGCTTATGTGTGGCTTGTCATTTCTCTAAGAGATCACGTCCAAGTAAGGGGTACAGGCATTCTGGCATAACTAGAAACGAATGAGTTACCATGTTCTTTCTGAGGTCCACAGTCCACTTTGATGTACAAAGAAAAAGGCACTTTGTCCGGTGGCTCTTAGAACTGGTGTCTTCATAGATGTTACTGGTCCCATTGGCTCTATCAAGACTGAATAGGCTGCTCGAGAATACACCAGATAATTAACGGGGGTTCTATTTATCTACAAATATTTATACCTAAGTAGACATATAAACATCAAATAAACATCCACATTTACACCTTTTCAGTGAACAAGTATTTTTACAGTCTTGGGAATTTTGGCAGATAACAGGAACACTGCCCAAGTTCCCTGATGGGGGCCTGACAAGCACAGATATGGGGGCCTTTGGCTGGGGGGTGTAGGGTCTCCATCCTTTCTCTCTCGGCACTCCTAAGGACTGGATCATTGGAGAGGTCTCTTCACCTAGGCAAGGCTGTGCTGAGCCATCTGGGGCAAAAGTGCTTTCTGCTTCCATTTTGCCTAAAAGGTCTCTGTCCATTAGAGGGACCAGGTCAACTGGTAAATAGAGAAATTCTTGAACCACCTGATGGCCGCCTAACTGACATCGGCGGGGGCGGCAGAACAGTCTGCAGCTGTGGTACCATACTACCATACGGGTAGCTCCAATAATGGTGACTTCCTGTCCTGAGAGGGGAGCTACCTTCTGAGTAACTACCAAGTGCTCTGCCCCTGTATCAATCTTAAAATTCACAGTCTGGCCCCCAATCTTCATTTTGACCATCTACTCATGGGGGCCCAGTTGGAAAAAGCCCAGTCTGTCCTAAGAAGAGTCAGCTGTTGCCAGTCCAAGGAGGTCTGCCTCAGTCGGCTCTGGCTAATAGTGGTTGGGTAGTTTGGATGGCCTTGCCAGCTTCTTCTGGCCTGGTACTAAACTTTACTCTGTCCCTTCTTACACATGCAGAACTGGACCCAAGGCAGCGAGGTTTGAGCAATTTTAAAATTCCTTAACATACATTTTATCATTCATGTTGCAGGGAGGGACCGGGTTGGCTCCTCCTGAATAAAATAACTCATCAAAATAAGGCTTATTTTCTAACTTTATTTTTCCCTGGGTGTGGACAACAAATGACACTAATCAGATTGACATAAAGGATGTAACCTTTGTTTAGGGAGGCAAATGCAAAGCATTTACTCCCAAGTGTCATTGGTTTAGGGAAGATAGGATTTCTGCTCAGTTTCCCTATTTTACTAGTCCCAGCTTACTGGTCTATCATGCATTCAATTTTATTAAAATGTATTCTGGCACAGGAGAAAGTTGTTTTGCTGTACACAGGTAGTTTAACCCCTATATAACTGGGCTTGGACCTCTGCCCAGCAAACTGGAGTCTATAAGTTTACTATGCAGCCTCCGGTTTTTCTAACCCAACGATGTTTCAGCCAGTCCCTGAGTCAGACTCCTCCTCTCTTGGAGAATTTCAAAGTCCTGATGGCTTCCAGGTCCAGGCAGAGTGCCTTTTTGTTAACCCTTAGGGTCTGCTTTTTGCCTTTTTAACAGTTTCCTTCGTGGCAGAGCAGCAACCAGGCCTCTTTCAAGGGAGTGCACTAGAATGGGATATTAGCCCCTCCTGAGAGCAGGCTGCTCCACCTAGGGTCTCCCAGGGGCCCAGCCAGAGCGACCCCCAGGAAATTCTGGAAGCCACTGCCCTTTTGCAGTGGTATGAACTCAAGCAGTGGGTTCACTGGATGTAGCCGGCAGCGAAGCGCTCGCTGGCTTCTGCCTGCTCGTGCCCACAAGCTCTGCCCCGCAGCAACACCTCACGGGTAGCTCCAGCACCTCGGAGTTCTCCAGCTTAGCCTGCACTTTGGTGCCCAACAGCAGCTGCTGCAGCTCAAGTAGGCTAGGGTTGATCCAGGAGCAGGCGGCATCTTCTCCTCCAGGGGCTTCTGTGCCTTGTGGTCAGCTCAGGCATTCAACGCCCCCTTCTTTGACCTGGCTCTCAGGGGCTGAGTCTGCCTGGCAAACAGTTCTAAATTACCAAGGGGGCTGCGGATTCTAGCTTTGTGCCTCCTCTGCTTTTCTAGCGGGAGTTTAGTTGTTGTTGTGTTTTTTTGTTTGTTTGTTTGTTCATTTTTATTCTTAGAAACCTTGATCCTTTAATGTTTTCCAAATTGAATATTCAGTAATTTTGGATTAATATTTATGAACATATTTTAAATGTACTTTTACTCTTAATATATATCTAGAACTTTTGTGATAAAACTCAGAACAGGTATCAGTCTGATTCAGCATTGGAGGGGTTAAAAGAATAAACCAAGGCAGAGAAAGACTTTGCTTATAATTATTTTTTTGTAACCTTGAAGTTCATTGATAAACCTGTTAGGTTTGCAGCCAGCAGCATAACTACCAAAACCTGGCCCCCCTTGTCTCAGCCCAGGCCCATTTCTTTTCCTCACAGAGTTGGCCTGGAAATATAACGGGTGCATAGGGAGGTTTCTTGCATACAGAAAACCTGGAGACCATCTGAAATCCAGTTACAGATGCTTTCAGAATCCGGATGAGGGAGGAAGGGAAAGACCAGGTTATGTTCTCTATGTGGGTTATAATAAACAATTGAAAACAGCAAGTTAAACAAAATACAGTCACAGGCAGTAATTCTCTCCATCCTGCGGAGCTGTCCACCAAAGAGATAAGAAAACCATGAATAACAAGTTCTTTGAAATTTGCTACTTTGTTAATTTGCTAAGCAAACAGTTCACTTGAAAAGACTTCTCTCTTGCTCTTTTATAAGCAATCTCAGAACCAAGCCATCCTGGAATTACAGCGATTTACAACCCAGGTAAGAGCAACTTATAGACAGAAATTTATATTAACTAAGTGGGCTGATTCCTTCTGTAATGTCGAGCAAAAGACTCTGAGAACTGCTAGAGATTCTTGCAGCCCATCCCGGGTCCAGTCCAAACATTCAGCCAGATGAATTAACAGAAATGCAAAATAAATCAAAGTAACTTCCACTTCACGCAGACTAGTAATGAATAGTCAAAATAGACAAACACTCGTATTCACACTCTCTCGGTAGACTAGCCCAGGCTGGAGCTGAGCAGAAAACAAAACAATGCCCAACTTCCCAGACGAGCGTTAGGGCACTCCTTGCACCCATGTCCCAGAACAGAATTCTCGACCAACCTTTTGGTGAGAACCTACAGGAGGAGTTAAGACTGCTTCCAGTCCCCCCTCTCTGTAGCAAATTGGCTAGCCCTACACAAACAAAGAGCTGTTCACTAATGCTTTCTCAATGTCTCGGCATTCATTCCAACTCCACAATCTCTATTGTACCCCTTCAAAAGTATTTTTAACAGGTTTACTTTTTCCCGACCTCATGATGATTGGTGAGGAGAGACAGACAATGGAGGGAGTGACCTGTTTTCACAGGTCCTTACTCAGTTGCCCGCCTGACCGAAGTCGTGGAGCCACACAAAGGAGAGGAGAGGACAGGCACCCTCCCTCCACACTCATGTACTTTCACCAAACATTCATTCAGCAAAGGCATTTAGCTCCCACAACACACAATTTTTCCCAATTCAAACCGAAACTTAAACTTTTAGCAAATATTCAGCATTTCTCAATCAGTAACATTTTTAAGAATAAACATCAAAAATGCAAGACATACGTTTTTTATCATTTGAATTCAGGAAGCTTCAAGGTCCCAAGTTCCCAGCAGTTCTGGAAAACCACACTGAGGCTGGCAAGCAGGTTTGGCCCAGCCCTTGACTTTAAAACGACCATAATGCTTAAAGGAGTTGTTTGAGTCTGTCCCATCACGTCCGTCCAGTAAGTCCACAGAAAACAGAAAGAAAAAATACAGACAAATACAGTCTTCCAACTCTATGGAAGCAAAACTGCTGGGAGCCGGTCCATGCTTGCTGTTTCAAGGGACCTGGCATATATAGCATACGGTTCTTAATATGTTTGCTCACCTTCTTGGCGCTGTGTTTTAACCAAGGTGACCTCTCTGAGAAAGGTTGAATCCCCAGGTAGGGATTTTCCCCTGAAGTTAGGGAGGGAATAAGACCCCTCAACTTAGTGCCAGACGGGTAATTAATCACTTTAACTATGAACAAGCATGCTTAAGCTACATAATCTTTACTCCCTGGAATGGAGATAAGAAACGCCCTATCCTTTGTAATAGAGATTGATAGGATTGAATCAACTGGTATAAATACAGATGTAACAAGACAGAAAGAGACAGAACTTAGAAGAGAACCAAGAAGACAGAACCTACACAGAACCTACAGAGAGAAGAACTTCGCTGGAGAGAACATGGCAAAAGATCCTGGACTGAACTTGACTACAGAAATTGTCAAGAGAACCTGACTAGAACCTGGTGACTGAACCTGGCTGGAGAACCTGGACAGAACCTGGCCGGAGAACCTAGCGAGGGAACATGGCCACAGAACCTGGCTGGAGAACCTGGAGAACCTAGCGAGAGAACATGGACACAGAACCTGGCTGGAGATCCTAAGCAGAACCTCTCTGGAGATCCAGACCAGAACTTGGCTGGAGATCCTGGCTGTAGATCCTGGCTAGGCTGCTGATCAAATGAACACTGTGTCCGTGTCCTTCCTTCTTCGCCGACTCCGTCTACGCCTTTGGGAACCCCTGGACCTGCTGTTGCTGGACCCCGGCACAAAACCAAAACAACCTTCCAACACCGTAGAAGCAAAACTACAGATTAGATAAGACGATGGCCATGCACCACTAGTCTCTGTTTGAGGGTTTTCTCGGCCCCTAGAGATGGAGGATCGGGGCATCCCCCAACTCCTCCCATGAGTGGGCCCCCAGTGCATCTACCTAGTTCGTTACGGGCATTACAGATTTCATAATTGAGCTCACACAGGACAGAACATACAGAAAACAACAGACAACACACAGACACTTACTGCGGTTAGTCAGACCCTCCTATTCGGGGTCCCTCGTGAGTCTCCGGGGTCCCAGACGAGCCCTCAAATGTTAGGCCCAGATTTCAAGATCCCCCAAGACAGACTACTAAGGAGCCGAGTCCGATGCAAAAGCATAAAGTATTTTATTCAAGTCCGGGACTTGGTCCGCCCCACTGCCTGCTTTACTGGATGCAAAAGAGAGCCCCGAGTCCCAAGGGAACAAAGTATTTATAGGGCTTGTTGTCAGGGGTGGGGGCACACTCTGACCACTGATTTGGCCTATGCCAGTTTGTTGAGTGATGGCAGGGGGCTAGTGAGGCTAGGGCATGGTACCGCTAGGGTTCTTCTTACACAAAGATAGGCGGGTAGCTAGCATATTCTTGGGCTTGGGCTAGTTTCCCCCCCATTCCCATTGGCTGAGATAAGGGCAGGCTGAGTAACTGATACATGCTGTGTCTTTTTCTTGGAAGAGAGGATAAGGACACAGCTATCAGTCCTGTTCTGTCCTTTCACATAACCAAGATTTTGGCGATGGTAAATTAGGTCTTTAAGCTGAATGAAGACAAGAGGGAGAAAGACAGAAAAAATCAGATAATTGTATTTTTCTACAGGAAGGGGAAAACCTCCAGTAAGAAAGCCAACAAATGCAGAAGAAGAAATGCTGGAGTTTTCATCTACCAGAGGTGATACCCAGGGTCTCCCAGAGGAACACACTTAACAATGTGTATCCCTCTATCAAAAATGCTTCAGAAATGGGCATTATGAGAAGATGAAAACATTAATGGTCTCCTTGAATAAATACCACCAAGGGTATGAAGGAAATGATTTTGTATTTTTGCGAGTTTTCAGATGATGGGGAGGGATATAAGGAGGGGGAAGGCATGTGAGAAGAAAGAAATGTAGAATTCTTTAATTGGGGCACCAGACAAGCCATTCCATACTGAGCCAGGCACTTAGCATAAGGACAAAGAGAATACTGAATGGGGATTTTTTCCTCAACACTTTCTCATACTTGCAAGGAAGAAAGAAGCTGATGTTTAATTTAGGTTTGGATTGGGGGTGGGGGGGTGGGATTGATGGTGGTGTGTTGAGTGTTTCCTTCCATGTCCAGCGTGGAGTAGTGTTCGGTATCTGAAAGTGGAGCCGCACAACAAATGAGAAAAAAAGACACGAGATAACTTTGCAATATTGGAGGTGCAGGCGAGCAAGTCCAACTCAAGGAGAGGGACTTCGACCCATGCTCAGGCTGCTCCAATCTTTTATTGATCTGGAGTAGCCTTTAGGCAGGTGACTCCCCATTAACAGGAAGACTAGCCCATCAGCAAGGATTTACATAATAATAAATGGGGGAGTAGTTTCAGCTATCACTGTCTGGATAAACAGAGGTGGTGCCTAGCTCTGAGCTTTGCTAGGGCTTCAAAGGCACCCAGCATTCCGGGGGTTTCGGGGAGTTCTCTGTCTATGCTTATCAGATAGTGAATGCAATAAACAGTTTCCCACATCTCCCCCTTATTTTTTCTTTAAGAAATAATCAAGTCCCAATTTCAATGTCCAAAAGTTCTGAGTCCATGTTCCAAGGTCCAAAAGTTCATGTGTACATGCCAGCAATGAAATGTTGGATCTGGATGCTGGAAAATGCCGGTCCGGTCCTTTCTGGTCTTGTCCTGGGCAACCTGCAGCGCCGCACAGCTGGTGACTGCTAGTATGGCAAGGCGTCTTCCACCATCTCCATTTCTGAACTGTCTCTTCTGTCTTCGTGCCTGGCTTTTTGTGATCCGTTGTTACAGGAATCCACATGGTCTTGTAGCTGGTCTCTGAAAGCATACAAACATATTCTCGACCAAAGGTTAAAGGAAAAAAAACAAAACCTTACTTGGGGTCTTTTCTGTAACATGATCTTTCCCTGGCTTACCCTGGCATAATGTGTGTTTTTTCTGGGTGTCTAACTATTAGCATTATAAACGAAAAAAAATTTTCTCTAAATGTAATTTAGTTACAGGATCTATTTCCTTACATGGTATTCTTCCACTATATTTTTCCACTATCCCCCACCCCCCATTTTTGATTTAATTAGGAGACTTCTTGGAAATTTTATAATGCAGTCTAGATAGCTTTAAATGTTAATTTTTTGCACGCAAAAAAAATGAACCTGAGCATGCTTTAGGTTCATAGCATGTTTACGAAGAAATGAAAATTTTTGTTAATACTTTTTGAATAATTACTCATTTCAAATTAGCCAAATTTAATTAATTTGAAAACTATTTTGCTTCCAAATTTAATATTTTAACAATAATCTTAATTTACACTGTAAATATTAATGAAAAGGATCACTTTACATCCTTGTGAAGGCTCTGAGCATTACTGTTGTTAGGCTAGATTTAGACATAGGGTCTGTTAGCCAAGCCTCCGTTTATCTGGATTCTGATTTCAGCTGGACCAAATCTCTTCTGTTGTTTGGTTCCTGATCTGGGCTGGACATGGGAAGCAAGAAGCAGCCATGGGGACAGGAGACCTTCCTCAGAAGGGCCGAGTGTTCAAGCCCGTGCACCATTGGCGGGGGGTCTGTGCCCCACCTTTGTTGCACCCCAAGTTTTCTCCTACTGGCCCCTGGCTGTGCCTGTCTTAGGTTGCCCCACCCTGTGGGGTCTTACCCGTCATTGACTACCAACTATCTCTGGGCCAAGTAGGGTGATGTGAGGTTCAGTTCTGTCTCCTTGTTAACCTATGTCCCTCTGGCCTCATGCCCAGCAACTTCCTTTGGATCCCCTTGCCTGCTGGCGGGGCCCTGGCATTGATCATAGGGAACCCAGGTTTCTTCTCCAGAGAGGGCCCAGCTTACGCCATTGGGCCAGAGACAGATCCATGGTACCAGCTTTTCATGATCCCAGCTTGAACAGAGAGCTCAGATAACACCTGTAGGCAATTGGATTCCTCTTGGCAGAAAAAAGTCAAGATAGGTCAATACAGAATGCTTAAGTGCCTGCCCCAGGAGGCCCTCCACACAATGGAAAGGAATAAATCCCTTCATGTAAACCATTCAAATTCATTTGTAAATTTGTTTGGGATAAATGCACAATATACTGTTTTAAAGCATCAAAAATTATTAATGAGACTTGTAGAATAATACCATGTAAGAATATTCTTTGCTGTAGGTCATGACAACTTAATTTTAAACTGGCTGTCTCAAAGTTTGGAATGAGGAACCTAGTTTGCCGAAAACAAAAGCAATTTACAGAAGCAGAGACAGCATGCTATCCAAATTACAGTTTTGGGTAAACACATTATCTAGAGTCCTTAGGTAACCTAGGTAAAACTTAGGCATGTTATCTAAATTCCAGTTTTGGATCTAGAAACCTTGAGTGACCTGGGTTAAACTTAGGCACTTAGGCAGTTTTGGGTCTCCAGGACACTGAGTTGACATGCTAACTGGAGCCCTCTGAACTTGGTATAGCTGTGCTGTCCTTCCCAGGTAAAGGAAAAATGTGCCTTCTAAGACATATGAAATTTATAGTTTTTACCTGAATTAATTATTACCATACTTCACTTTACTGTGCTCCAGGTGGCCTCTGGGCTATTGGTTGTCTGGTTTGTCTTCCTCCTGTTCCTCATCTTCAGTGGACTGCTTGGAGTCGCTACTCTCTGTGGCTGAGGTAGTTGATTGTTTACAGCTACATGTTATGGCTCCAGGCGCAAGATCTTCAGTCTGGCTAGATTCCTGATGCAGTTTAATATTTCTAGCAGGAATCCATATGGGTTTGGAAAAATTCTCTGGGAATATACAAGTATACCCTCTGCCAAAGCTTAATAATGGGTCAGGTCCCTTCCATAAACCAGATTCGGGATCCTTCCATTTAACTAGACCATTTTCTTTTGTTTTATTCTGACACCAATGTAGCTCCATAGGTGTCTTTGCATCAGCATCACAAGTGAAAAAAATTAGAGTAAGTAAGGCTTGATGCAGCCTACCCACAGGTGATTTCTCCATCATCCCTCCTTTTTGTTTTCCTAATTGATATTTCAGTCTTTGGTGTTGACGTTCAATAATGGCCGGTCCTGGGGAATTATATGGTATTCCTGTAATGTGCTGAATTTTCCACTTTTTACAAAATTCCTGGAATTGACAGCTTGTATAAGCAGGTCCATTATCAGTTTTAATAATCTTTGGAATTCCCATGATGGCAAAAGCAGCTAAGCAATGATTAATAACCTGTTTTGCCGTCTCTCTTGTAGATACAGTGGCCCACAGGACTTTGAAAAAGTATCTACAGAGGCATGTAACGCCCCAAGACATCCAAAAGGAGTATAATGTGTTACATCCATTTGGCAGATATGGTCCCTTAGCAAACCTCTAGGGTTGACTCCTGTGTTAGTCCCTTGAGGTAGATGTAACATGCAACTGGGACATTCCTTGATAATCTGTTTTGCTTTCTGTTGAGAGATTGAGAATTGTTTGGACAACATTTTAGCAGGCTGATGTAAAAGCTGATGAGACTCTGAAGCCTCTTTTAATAAAGCAACCAATTGATCAGCATGTGCATTTCCCTTAGTTAATGGGCCAGGTAATACACTGTGAGCCCTGATGTGAGTGATATAAAAAGGCTATTTTCTCTGCTGCACAATCTGCTGAACCTGCTTAAATATTAAGAATAAACTTTGGGCCGAAACCAGTTTGGCTCAGTGGATAGAGCGTCGGCCTGCGGACTGAAAGGTCCCAGGTTCGATTCCGGTCAAGGGCGTGTGCCTGGGTTGCGGGCACATCCCCGGTGGGGGATGTGCAGGAGGCGGCTGGTCGATGTTTCTCTCTCATCGATGTTTCTGACTCTCTATCTCTCTCCCTTCCTCTCTGTAAAAAATCAATAAAATATATTTTAAAAAAAAAAAAAAGAATAAACTTTGGTCACTAAGCCATTTCAGCCGGGCAGTTTCAATTCTACTTACTAGGCCCGAAGCATAAGAGGAATCAGAAATTATGTTAACAGGCTGTTGGAAATCTTGCAATGCAGCCTTAATAGCTTCTAACTCAATTCTTTGCACAGAAGTATGACTGGTCAGTATGACTCGGTCAGAATTTATAGCGTGATAGGCAGCTTTCCCATTTGATGACCCATCAGTAAAATCAGTTAAAGCTCCAGGAATTGGTTCCTGCCTAGTATGTTTTGGTATAATGATGGAGGTCTTATTTAAAAATTGTAAAAGTTTATCTTTTAATAGGTGACAACTAAGTTCCCCTGAATATCCACTTAACCCAATTTGCCAATTTACATCAGTTTGAAAGAACATTTCTAATTGCTTTCCAGTGAGGGGAAGATAGATGCATTTAGGTTCTTCTCCTCTAAGCTGCTTGCAACGCTTCCTAAGCTGATATATTAATTGAGCCATCAGTCCTATATAAGTAATAGCAGTTTCAGAGGACTGATGGCCTAGGTGGACCCATTCAATAATAGCGGGAGAGTCTTTATTTTAGAAGATGACTCCAGTGGGACTATTTGCAGTATGGTTAATCTGTCCCAATAAAGGCAATTCAGGCTGTACCCGTGCTACTTGAGCTGAGGATATTGCCTGTTCAATTCTTAGCAACTCCTTTCTGGCATCATCTGTTAGTGTTCTGGGTGAGGAAAGTCAGAGTCACCCCTAAGTATATCAAATAAATTTGTCATTTCTCCCGTAGAGATTTTTAGGTAGGGTCTTAGCCAGTTAATGTCCCTTAATAATTTCTGAAAATCATTTAAAATTTTATGACAATCTTTTCTTAGTTCCACCTTTTGTGGCCTAATGCATTGGTTTTCAATAATGGTTCCCAGATATTTAAAAGATGTTTCTTTTTGTACCTTTTCTGGAGCAATTTTTAAGCCCCATTTAGGGAGCTCCTTCTCTAATTGGAAAAATATTCCTAAAGTCTGCTCTTCCCGTGGACTTGCTAAGAGCAAGTCATCCATGTAATGGATAATGTAACATCGGGAATATCTGTCCCTTAAAGTTTGAACAGCTTGAGCCACATATTTTTGGCACAAGGTAGGGCTATTGGCCATTCCTTGAGGCAAAACTTTCCACTGATATCTTCTCATGGGTTCTATATTATTAATAGATGGCACTGAAAAGGCAAATCTTTCTTTATCTTGAGGTGCCAAGGGAATGGTGAAAAAACAATCCTTCAGATCTACTACTATGAGAGACCAATTTAAAGGGATTTGTGAAGGCGCTGGGAGTCCAGGTTGCAAAGCTCCCATGGTATGCATAGTACCATTAATTGCTCTGAGATCATGTATCAATCGCCATTTCCCTGCCACCTTCTTTGGTATAATAAACATAGGCGTATTCCAAGGGCTATTGGAAGGCTCTATATGACCAGCTTCTATTTGTTCCTGTATCAATCCATGAATATGACCTAATTTCTCCTTGGTTAATGGCCACTGATCCACCCATACAGTTTTATCATCTTTCCATTGTATAGGATCAGAATGGGGGCGAAGAGACTGAGCAGTGACCACTCCTAAAAAGGTTGATATCCTCGCTTTCCTGGGTTTTTTACACCTTGATTGTGGGAAACTGTTTATTGCCTTCACTATCTGATAAGCATAGACAGAGAACCCCCCGAAGGCTGGGTGCCTTTGAAGCCCTCCCAAAGGTCAGAGCTAGGCGCCACCTCTTTTTGTCCAGACAGTGGTAGCTGAAACTACTCCCCCATTTATTATTATGTAAATCCTTGCTGATGGGCTACTCTGCCTGTTGCAGGGGGTCACCTGCCTAGGGCTATGCTATGGGTGCATCCCAGATCAATAAAAGCTTGGTGAGGCCTGAGCACAGAGAGGAAGTCCTTCGGGACTTGTCGCCTGGTCCCCCAATATTGCAAAATTATCTCGTGTCTTTTTCTCTCATTTGTTGTGCGGCTCCTCTTTCAGATACTGAACCCTACTCCACGCGAGTCGTGGAAGGAAACATCTGGCGCCCAAAGGGTAATCTGGAAGTGCAGGTCTCGCTGGAGCGAGAAAAGGAAGTTTTCACGGAAAAGGTGTGGAAAACTCACCAAAAAAAGGTGAGGGGGATTCCACAGCACGCAATGCCCAGGATCAACTACAGAAGCCCGGGTCTGTAAGTACACTGGGAACGTTTTCTTAACCAGGCTAACAAACGGGGAAGGATTTGGCTTTAAAAAAGTAGATTCGGCTTTAAAAAGGTATATTTGGCTTTTAAAAAACTTAAGAAACTTTATTATAGACTTTTGATTTGCATGTTTAAAGTGTTAACATTTTAGAAGGTAATCTTTTCCAGTTCTTTGTGTGTTATTATGGAACATAACCTTTGTTTTTCTCGAAAAAGGTACTCTTTTAGATCAGGCTGAAAAAAAAAATAGTGCCATGGTCATCTTAATGTGTTTTCTTATCTTAATTTGTTTTTGGAATCTATCTGTAATAAATGAAACCCCGCTGCCGAATCTCTCTCTGGTTCGGAGAGATTCAAAGGTAGCAGGAGAGCGCAGAGCAATAAGCTCTCCCACAATGAGATTACTTAATGCTTTATTTAAAAATTACCGGAGAACATCTTATGACAACCAAACTTTGGCTAAGATAACCTTGGGTGCTAGCCATGACTTTAGAAAGCGAAATAGGGAAAAACTTAAAATGTCTTTTTGGGAAAAGTACGCCCTCGGAGTCATTTGCTGAAACTTCCCCCAAAAGCAGGATGTGGGGAAAGGGAAGAAGGAGCATGTGGTGATCCAGTGTGGACGCCCCCTCCTCAAGTATTCTAAAATTAAAGTCCTTCTAGTAATTGAAAAGCTTTTACAAATTTATAAATGCATCCGGGATTTCTGTGCTCATGTAAAGGGAAAAGGCCAGCTTAAAAACGAGTGCGCATAGTTTTGAGCTGAACTTGACCTTTTGCTGTGTACAGAATAAAATCCCGAGACTGTTTTGGCCTTAAAAACAGTGGAGATGAACCTGACAAAGAAATACAGGCAGGTTTCCCAAGGCGATTTAAAGTAGCTCTTTTGAAATTTCCCACCCTGAGGCAAGTACCACCAGGAAGTTGATAGTCAAGTAATTTAGCAGCTATGCCAGGCTTATTGGCTGGAAACTTAAAGCTTTTAAGTTCAAAACATCTAAAAGTATTGAAATTTATAATACTGAAATGTTGATCTGAGTATGCCTAGTATGAAGTCTAGATGATAGAAGTTAATCTATTAATTGAAAATGCCTTATATTTTATTTGAAATATATTCTTAAAAATATAAAAGTGTAGTTAATCAAAGAACTGCTAATATTTGACTTGTAAGCTCTGAAAGTTTAAAGTGCAAATTGAATCGGGAGAAATTAATTAAATATCTAATGTCTAACTTGTTTTTGAAAAAAAAAATAAAATGTGTTTTCTCTTACATGATTAGGAATTCAAAATATGTTACTCATTGATCTGATATAAAGAGGATTAATTTTGTAATCTCAACTGAAAATTTTTTAATACAAAAACCAGTTTAAATTTGATTGATATTCTTTAAGATAATTATAAAAGGTATAAACAGCTAATGGGATTTCTGCTTGTCTGCAATATAATGTTGGCCATCTATCTTTTAGGGGTTTTGGTTTGCTCTGTCAAAGAACAGTGTAGACAGCCACAATGTTGAGCTGCCTGACTTGGCAGCCGCCATGTTGGCCGCATGGCCTGCCGCTCCCCTGGGGGCCGCCATCTTGAAACAGCGAAGGCCCCTCCCTCTGATTTAGTCAATCACCAAAGGAATGTCTGCTCACTGAGGCAGGATGGAATTTCAGGGGTGGAGCTTTAAGGCAGAATTTTACTACGGAAATGCGGATGGGGCAGAAAGTGTGCTTGCCTCTCAGATTTATTTAATACTATTTTTAAGAAGATATTTTTAATACTTAATAAATTAGCAATCACGGTCTTAATATAATTTCAGTGGTATGATAGACCAATGTTTGAGCAGTTGGCTTTTTAAGGGCCGACAATAGAGCTCGTATTTCTTAAAAGGCTTGTAGATAGAGACATTTTTAAAAGATATCTAAAATTCTCAGTAGAACCACAGTTATACATATATCATACACAAATTAATAGTAATTGATTCCATGGTCAAGACTAGATCCTATTATGTTGGGAACTGTCTTTAAGTGTTAAAAATTTTTTAATTAGATATGTATTTGACAGTTTTTCCAGAGTACAATATTTCAAAATATAATATGATTGGTTACATAAGGCATTTTTGCCAAATAAAAGAAAAAATTGATTTATTAGTAGAAATGTCTTTACTTAAACTAACAAAAGCTCCCCGCTGCTGTATTTTAAATTAGGCTGGAGGTGGGGCAGCATTTGCACCTCGTGTATCAGACATAAAACTTTACTGAATTTACTAATCCTTGTAAGCAATTGAATCCTAGTAAAGTAAAATTCTTCTAAAAAGGTTACTGAAGGCTTCCCATGATTCCTCTGTATATGCAAATAAGCCAAAGGGTATATTCTTTAAAAATATAATTGCTAACATTTACAGATTGTTGTTAAAATACTAAATCTGACAATAATTAGTCACCATAAATGAAAAATCACTTGAAATATATAGCTTTGAGAAAGTATTTGTTAAAATCTCAAAAGGCAACCATGTTCCTTACATTTGTTGCTTGTATGAGAAAGAAAGCTGTCTGGAAGGAAATGAAAAGAGGTTTCCTTCAGATGTCTAACTAAAATTAAAAATCAATATATTGGACCTCATAAGCTAAATTAAATAATTTGTGTTTTGCCTCCTTAAACAAAGTTTATGTAAATTTACTTAAAGACTAATACCAGAAATTTAATTAATGTCATTTACTGTCCATAACTTAGGACAAGTAGAGTTAAAAGAATGAATGTTGTTTCAAACTGATGTAAATTGGCAAATTGGGCTAAGTGGATATTCAGGGGAACTTAGCTGTCACCTATTAAAATATGAACTTTTACAATTTTTATATAAGACCTCCATCATTATACCAAAAAACACTAGGCAGGAACCAATTCCTGGAACTTTAACTGTTTTTACTGATGGGTCATCTAATGGGAAAGCTGCCTATCATACTATAAATTCTGACTGAGTCATACTGACCAGTCATACTTCTGTGCAAAGAATTAAATTAGAAGCTATTAAGGCTGCATTGCAAGATTTCCAACAGCCTGTTAACATAATTTCTGATTCCTCTTATGCTTCGGGCCTAGTAAGTAGAATTGAAACTGCCCAGTTGAAACGGTTTAGTGACCAAAGTTTATTCTTACTATTTAAGCAGGTTCAGCAGATTGTGCAGCAGAGAAAATACCCTTTTTATATCACTCACATCAGGGCTCACAGAATATTACCTAGTCCATTAACTAAGGGAAATGCACATGCTGATCAATTGGTTGCTTTATTAAAAGAGGCTTCAGAGTCTCATCAGCTTTTAAAAATCCCAACTTGAAAAACAAAAAAGGAGGATAATGGAGAAATCACCTGTGGGTAGGCTGCATCAAGCCTTAATTACTCTAAATTTTTTCACTTGTGATGCTGATGCAAAGACACCTATGGAGCTACATTGGTGTCAGAATAAAACAAAAGAAAATGGTCTAGTTAAATGGAAGGATCCCGAATCTGGTTTATGGAAGGGACCTGACCCATTATTAACCTTTGGCAAAGGGTACACTTGTATATTCCCACAGAATTTTTCCAAACCCGTATGGATTCCTGCTAGAAATATTAAACTGCATCAGGAATCTAGCCAGACTGAAGATCTTGCGCCTGGAGCCATAACATGTAGCTGTAAACAATCAACTACCTCGGCCACAGAGAGCAGCGACTCCAAGCAGTCCACTGAAGATGAGGAACAGGAGGAAGACAAACCAGACAACCAACAGCCCAGAGACCACCTGGGGCACGGTAAAGTGAAGTATGGTAACAATTAATTCAGGTAAAAACTATAAATTTCATCTGTCTTAGAAGGCACATTTTTCCTTTACCTGGGAAGGAAAGCATAGCTATTCCAAAGTCATAAGGATCCAGTTAGCGTGTCAACTCAGTGCTCTGGAGACCCAGAACTGTAATTTAGATAGCATACTGTCTCTGCTTCTGTAAATTTCTCTCTCTTATTTTTTGAAAACTAGGTTCCTCATTCCAAACCTTGAGTTTAAAATTAAGTTGTCATGACCTAGAACAAAGAGTATTCTTACATGGTATTATTCTACAAAGTTTTATTAATAATTTTTGATGCTTTATAACAGTATATTGTGCATTTATCCCAAACAAATTTACAAATGAATTTGAATGGTTTACATGAAGGGATTTATTCCTTTCCACTGTGTGGAGGGCCTCCTGGGGAAGGCACTTAAGCATTCTGTATTGACCTATCTTGACTTTTTTTGCCAAGAGGAATCCAATTGCCTACAGCTGTTATCTGAGCTCTCTGTTCAAGCTGGGAACATGAAAAGCTGGTACCATGGATCTGTCTCTTGCCCAATGGCGTAAGCTGGGCCCTCTCTGGAGAAGAAACCTGGGTTCCCTATGATCAATGCCAGAGCCCCGCCAGCAGGCGAGGGGATCCAAAGGCAGTTGTTGGGCATGGAGGCCAGAGGGACATAGGCTATCAAGGAGACAGAACTGAACCGCACATCACCCTACTTGGCCCAGAGATGGTTGGTAGTCAACGACGCGTAAGATCCCACAGGGTGGGACGACCTAAGACAGGCACAGCTGGGGGCCAGTAGGAGAAAACTTGGGGTGCAACAAAGGTGGGGCACAGATCCTCACCCCCCCCCAATGGTGCACGGGCTTGAACGGTGCACGGGCTTGAACACTCGGCCCTTCTGAGGAAGGTCTCCTGTCCCCATGGCTGCTTCTTGCTTCCCATGCCCAGCCCAGATCAGGAACCAAATAGAAGAGATTTGGTCCAGCTGAAATCAGTACCCAGAAAAACGGAGGCTTGGCTAACAGACCCTATGTCTAAATCTAGCCTAACAACAGGAATGCTCAGAGCCTTCACAAAGATGTAAAGTGATCCTTTCAATTAATATTTACAGTGTAAATTAAGATTATTGTTAAAATATTAAATTTGGCAGCAAAAATAGTTTTCAAATTAATTAAATTTGGCTAATTTGAAATAAGTCATTATTCAAAAAGTATTAAATTTTCATTTCGTGGTAAACATGCTATGAACCTAAAGCATGTTCAAGTTCATTTTTTGTGTGTGAAAAAATTAATATTTAAAGCTATCTAGACTGCATTATAAAGTTTCCAAGAAGCCTCCTAATTAAATAAAAAAAAGGGGGGGGATAGTGGAATAATATAGTGGAAGAATACCATGTAAGGAAAAATATCCTGTAACTAAAATTGCATCTAGAAAATTTTCTTTTTCATTTTGTAATGCTAACAGCAAGACACCCATGAAAAACATATGTGGTGTCAAAATAAGCCAAAGGAAAATCATTTGGGCAAATAATAAAAGGATTCCCCAAGTAAAATTTCAATTATTAACCTTTGGTGGAGAATATGTTTGTATACTTTCAGAGAACAACTCCAAGACCATGTGGATTCCTGCAACAAGGGATCCAGGAGAGAAACTGAACAGATTGCTCCAGCCACAAAGACAGGAGAGACAGTTCAGAGATGGACATGGTGAAGACGCCTTGCCATGCTAGCAGTCAGCAGCTGTGCGTAGCTGCAGGTTGCCCAGGACCAAACCAGAGAGGACCGGACCTGCATTTTCCACCATCCAGAACCAACATTTCATTGCTGGCATGTACACATGAACTTTTGGACATTGAAACATGGACTCAGAACTTTTGGACATTGAAATTGGGACTTGATTATTTCTTAAAGAAAAAATAAGGGGGAGATGTGGGAAACTGTTTATTGAATTCACTATCTGATAAGCATAGACAGAGAAACCCCCCCCCCCCCCCCCCCGAAGGCTGGGTGCCTTTGAAGCCCTCCCAAAGGTCAGAGCTAGGCGCCACCTCTGTTTGTCCAGACAGTGGTAGCTGAAACTACTCCCCCATTTATTATTATGTAAATCCTTGCTGATGGGCTATTCTGCCTGTTGCAGGGGGTCACCTGCCTAGGGCTATGCTATGGGTGCATCCCAGATCAATAAAAGCTTGGTGAGGCCTGAGCACAGAGAGGAAGTCCTTCGGGACTTGTCGCCTGGTCCCCCAATATTGCAAAATTATCTCGTGTCTTTTTCTCTCATTTGTTGTGCGGCTCCTCTTTCAGATACTGAACCCTACTCCACGCGAGTCGTGGAAGGAAACACTCGACACTTGATGAATCTGATGTCCCATCTGAGTTACAAGCTGCTGACCTTTGCCAGTAATAATACAAGCTTGTAAACCTTCTAAGACATCCCGGCCCCATAAATTGACTGTAATTCCAGAGACAATGTAGGGCTGAAACCATCCTGTCTGTCCTTCCTCATCTTGCCATTTTAAGACTGCAGCACTACGTTGTGTGTTACCAGGAACTCCCACCCCTCTAATTGAGTCCATAGCTCCTACCATGGACCAATTAGGAGGCCAGAATTCTTTGATGATAACGCTGACATCTGCCCCAGTGTCTACTAGGCCTTTAAATATTTTTCCTTTTATTCTCAAATTAATCATAGGATGAGTTTTGCTAATTTCCTGTATCCAATAGATGTCTGAGCTTTCAAGTCCTTGCATTCCTCTTTTCCTATTTATAGCCTTGCCTTGTTGATCATAAGGTAGAAGTAGGATCTGAGCAATTCTTTGTCCTGGAGTAATTTGCATAATGTGATTGCATTCTAATATTACTTTAATTTCTCCCTCATAATTTGAATCTATGACTCCAGGCAAAACAGTTAATCCTTTCAGAGTGTTTCCACTTCTCCCTAAAATTAACCCTAAAGTTCCTGATGGCACAGGTCCCCAGATTCCTGTAGGAGCAGCTTGCAGAGCCATATCAGGGGTCAAAGTGACCGCTATAGTACTGTTAAGATCTAGGCTTGCACTTCCTGGAGTGGCCCAAATCAGAGATTTCACTGTGGGCTTTGCAGGGCAGATCTCCCCTTTTATTGACGGGGCTGGGCGTTGCCCCGTTGGCCGTTTCCTTGTGGTTGGCCATACCCTGTGTCTTGATTTAAAGGCTGCCCATTTTTGTGGCATCTCGATTTACAATGGCCTGCCCAATGGTAGCCCTTCTGGCATCTAGGACACAGAGAGGTTGGATCTGTTTTGATAGGCTGATGAGGCCAGATGTTAGCGCCTTTCCCTGGAGTGCCCCCTTGTGTCCTTCTTGGTTGTCTACATTCTTTTCTAAAATGTCCTATGTTTCCACAGTTATGACACCTTTTATTTACAGTAGCAGCGGCAGTGAGTAAATTCACTTGAAATGTGCCTGACCCCACATTCTGACATGCTCGAATCATTTCTGTAATGGCACTACCTTTTCTCAGAGGCATCAGGCATTTCTTACAATCATCATTGGCATTTTCATAGGCTAATTGTTGAATTAAAATGTCTCCTGCTGCCTCATGTTGAATCTGTCGTCCCACTGCTCAACTGAGACGAGCCACAAAATCAGAAAATGATTCTAAAGGCCCCTGTAAACATTTACTAAAAGCTCCCTCAGAGTCCCCTTTTGCTGGTAAAGTTCACCACGCTTTCCTTCCACAAGCTCGAATTTGCTCATATGCCAGTTGCACATAATCTAACTGGGTTCCAACATCATTGTATTGTGCCAGTCCTGCTATCATTTCATAAGTTATTTGAGCATTCAGCCCTCGGTTTATTTGGGCTTGCTCCTGGCATCTCTCCAAGAATTCTCCTTTCCATAGTAAATAATCTCCTCCATCCAGAGTTGCACGTGCTAGAGAATACCAATCATGAGGGATTAGGAAAGCTTCAGAAATACTATGCATAATTTCTCCTGTAAAAGGAGCTGTTGGACCATTTTTGACTACACTTTCACGTAAGTCCTTTATCATTTTAAAGTCAATTTTTACATGCTGTCTGATTACCTGATTCCGTAGCTGTGGATCAGGTACCTCTATGATAGGGAAAGCAAGCCTTTCTTCCGCCGGTATTTCCCTCAATCCTTCTCTGATGGCTTTTTGCACAGGTGATTCAAATGACAGCGAATTAAGCATATCAGAATTAGGATGTGCATGCGGAGGTGTAGAGGACCCTGAAGGCCATTCCTCTAACGTGTCTTCCCACTCCTCACTAGGAGGAGCTGAGGGAACCAGTTGAGGAGACTCCTCCTCAGCCTCTGTAAAAGGCTTTGGCAAATGCAATATTATGTTCCCCATGGAAAAAGTTTTTTTTTTGAGATGAGGTTTTTCTTGCTGCTAACCTTTTTCCAAGTTCTAACTAACTGTTTTGGCAACCTTTTAAGATCTAATGTACCTTCCTCAAGAAAAGCAAAGGTTATGTTCTATAATAACATGCAAAAACTGTAAAAGATTACCTTCTAAAATTTTAACACTTTAAACATGCAAATCAAAAGCACATAATACAGTTTCTTAGTTTTTTAAAAGCCAAATATAACTTTTTAGAGCCGAATCTACTTTCTTAAAGCCAAATCCTGCCCCATTTGTTAGCCTGGTTAAGAAAACGTTCCCAGTGTACTTACAGACCCGGGTTTCTGTAGTTGATCCTGGGCATTGCGTGCCATAGACTTCCCCTCACCTTTTTTTGGTGAGTTTTCCACACCTTTTCGGTGAAAACTTCCTTTCTCACTCCAGGGAGCCCTGCACTTCCAGATTACTCCTTGGGCGCCCGATGTCCAGTGTTTCCTTCCAGGTCCCGCATGGAGTAGGGTTCAGTACCTGAAAGAGGAGCAGTGCAACAAATGAGAGAAAAAGACTGGAGATAATTTTGCAATATTGGAGGTCCAGGTGGGCAAGTCTAACTCAAGGAGGGGGACTTCTACCCATGCTCAGGCTGCTCCAATCTTTTATTGATCTGGAGTAGCCTGAGGCAGGTGACCCCCCATTAACAGGCAGACTAGCCCATCAGCAAGGATTTACATAATAATAAATGGGGGAGTAGTTTCAGCTACCACTGTCTGGACAAACAGAGGTGGAGCCTAGCTCCATGCTTTGCTAGGGCTTCAAAGGCACCCAGCATTTGAGGGTTTGGGGAAGTTCTCTGACTATGCTTATCAGATAGTGAAGGCAATAAACAGTTTCCCACAGTGGTGGTTGCAGTCATGAGGAGCAGGGTGTCATATTAGTGCTTGCAGTGTATAATAATAAATTTGATTTCCTTTTTAAATGGTAGACTATTGAATATAGTTAAACTATTGCAAGTATGGTCAGCTCAAGACAAGAATATTTATGCCACAACTGGTCCAGTTTTTCCTTTAACAACTTTGTCTAGAACAGCACTGCTGGATATTGGAGATACTAGAGAAGTGAGGTTTCACTCTAACTGTTTCACTAATGATTCACTTCATGTTACATTTGCCCGCTTCAAAAGTGAGTAAATAGTAATAAGGGAAATTGGGTACGGGGTACATGGGTATTATCTTCACAATTTTTCTGTAAATCTGGAACTATTCTAAAATAAATCATCTATTAAAACAAAGCTCAAAAACTTAAGAAATGGTAGCAACTGAATATACTGGAATGGACCACTGAAATGACAGGGGAGTATGGGAATTGTCTTAGAGAAAACACCACCTCCCTGCCATATGCTGGACTACAATGGAACTAGAGGAAAGGAAAGAGAGAGAGTGGTCACTTTGGGAAAAATTTTAGGAGTTAAGAGCAAGGTCTCTCTTCTATAACCAGAGTGTCTGAGATTTCTGCATCCTCTGCCACTCCCGACCCTCCTGGATGGTCAAGCTGAGGTTTTGTAATGTCAAGCCACACAATGTCAACCACTGATTTTGGGCAACCAGAGATGAAGTGTGTGGCTCCTCATTAAACTAAAGAGTATACATAGAGCCCAGGACCCTTTGAGTACTGTAGGTTGCCTCAAGATAGCGAAACTTAATAAGACGATATTGTAGACTATTAGAGATAAGGAATAAGACTCCAAACACAAGGATGGATGAAGAAAGTGAAAGTCCAAAAGTGTATTTATGTTTGTATTGGGGGGGGGGTGGGATGGATGGTGGTAGTCACCGTCATGAGGAACAGGGTGTTGTGTTAGTGCTGGCAGTGTATAATAAAGAATTTGATTTCCTTATTAAATGGAAGACTATTGAATATTGTTAAACTATTGAAAGGATGGGCAGCTCAAGATGTGAAGTTTTATGCCAAAACTGGTACAGTTTTCCCTTTGACTTCATTGTCTAGAACAGCATTGTTGGGTATTGAAGATACTAGAGAAGTGAGGTTTGACTCTTTTACACTGAAGGGGAGGGATCTAAGGAGGGGGCAGGCATGTGAGAAGGGATTAATGTAGATTTATTTAGTTGGGGCAGGAGACAAGCCATTGTATACTGAGCTAGACACTTAGCATAAGGACAAGGAGAAGTCCAAATGGGGATTTGATTTTTTTCTCAACACTTTCTCATACTGGCAAGGAAAAAAGAAGCTGATGTTTAATTTAGGTTTGGATTGGGGGTGTGGGATGGATGGTGGTGGTCACAGTCATGAGGAAGAGGGTGCTGTTTTGGTGCTCGCAGTGTATAATAATGAATTTGATTTCCTTTTTACATAGCAGATTATTGAATACTGTTAAACTATTGAAAGGATGGTCAGCTCAAGATCTGAAGTTTTATGGCACAACTGGTACAGTTTTTCCTTTAACAACTTGGTCTAGAACAGCATTGCTGGATATTGGAGATACTAGAGAAGTGAGGTTTCACTTGGTTTCACTGATGATTCACTTCATGTTACCTTTGCCCCATACATAAGTAAGATATTAGTAATAAGGGAAATTGGGTATTGTGTATATGGTTATTATCTTCACAATTTTTCTGTAAATCCGGAACTATTCTAAAATAAAACATCCAGTAAAACAGCACTCAAAATCCTAGGAAACTTTAATTTCTGAACATAGTAGAGTGGATCCCTGAAATGATGGGGGAAAATGGCAATAGTCTTAGAGGAAACACCACCTACCTGCCATATGCTGGACTATAATGGAAGTAGAGGAAATGAGAGAGAGAGGTCAGTTTGGAAAAAAATTTAGTAATTAAGAGGAAGGTCTCTGTTTTATGACCAGAGTGTCTGAGATTTCTGCATCCTCTTCCACCCTCGCCCCTCCTGGATGGTCAAGCTGATACTTTGTGATGACAAGCCACACCATGGCAACCACTGATTTTGGGTAAGCAGAGCTGAAGTGACTGGCTCCTCATTAACCTAAAGAGTATATATATAGGCCAGGACCATTTGAGTACTGTATATTGCCTCAAGATAGCGAAACTTAATAAGATGATATTGTAGACTATTAGAGATAAGGAATAAGACTCCAAACACAAGGATGGATGAAGAAACAGCAAGTCCAAATGTGAATTTATGTATTGGGGGGGGGGTGGGATAGATGGTGGTGGTCGCAGTCATGAGGAACAGGGTGTTGTGTTAGTGCTGGCAGTGTATAATAAAGAATTTGGTTTCCTTTTTACATGGCAGACTATTGAATATTGTTAAACTATTGAAAGGATGGACAGCTCAAGATGTGAATTTTTATGCCAAAACTGGTACAGTTTTTCGTTTAACAGCATATAAAGAACAGCATTGTTGGATATTGGAGATGCTAGAGAAGTGAGGTTTGACTCTGTTGCACTGATGGGGAGGGATCTAAGGATGGGGCACGCAGGTGAGAAGGGAGTAATGTAGATTTCTTTAGTTAGGGCACCAGACAAGCCATTCCATACTGAGCCTACTTAGCATATGGACAAGGAGAAGTCTGAATGGGCATTTTTTTCTCAACATTTTCTCATACCAGCAAGGAAAAAAGAAGCTGATGTTTAATTTAGGTTTGGATTGGTGGGGTGGGCTGGATGGTGGTGGTCGCAGTCATGAGGAACAGAGTGTGGTGTTAGTGCCGGCAGTGTAAAATAATGAATTTGATTTCCTTTTTTCATGGTAGACTATTGAATACTGTTAAACTATTGTGGGGATGGTCAGCTCAAGATCTGAAGTTTTATGCCGCAACTGGTCCAGTTTTTCCTTTAACAACTTGGTCTACAACAGCATTGCTGGATATTCGAGATACTAGAGAAGTGAGGTTTCACTCTGTTTTACTGATGATTCGCTTCCTGTTACATTCGCCCCATACATAAATAAGATATTAGTAATAAGTGAAGTTGGGTATGGTGTAGATATTTATTATCTTCACAATTTTTCAGTAAATCTGGAACTATTCTAAAATAAAACCTCCATTAAAAAAAAACACTCAAAATCCTATTTAACGTTAATATCTGAACTTATTGGAATGGACCACTGAAATGACGAGGAAGTATGGCAATTGTTGCCGGGGTCCAACCCTAGCACGTCCAGGGGTCCCCAAAGGTGTGGATGGAGTCGTCGAAGAAGGAAGGACACAGAGACAGTGTTCAGGTGATCATCATAGCTGGGTTCTCTTGTCAGGATCTCCAGCCAAGTTCTGGTCTGCATCTCCAGAGAGGTTCTGTTTAGGATCTCCAGTCATGTTCCCTCGCTAGGTTCTCCAGCCAGGTTCTGTCTGAGATCTCTAGCCAGGTTCGGTCACCAGGTTCTAGTCAGGTTCTCTTGCCATATTTCCGTAGTCAGGTTCAGTCCAGGATCTTTTGCCATGTTCTCTCCAGGGAAGTCCTTCTGTCTCTAGAGAACGTTCTGTGTAGGTTCTGTGCCTAGGTTCTGTCTCTCTTGGTCCTGTCTTCTAAGTCCTGTCTCCTAAGTTCTGTGTTCTAAATTCTGTCTCTTGCTGTCTTGTTACATCTGTATTTATACCAGTTGAATCAATCCTATCAATCTCTACTCCAAAGGTTAGGGCGTTTCTTATCTCCATTCCAGGGAGTAAAGATTATGTAGCTTAAGCATGATTGTTCCTAGTTAAAGTGATTAATTACCCGCCTGGCACTTAGTTGAGAGGTTTTATTCCCTCCCTAACTTCAGAGGAAAATCCCTACCTGGGGAAACAACCTTTCTCCGAGAGGTGACCTTGGTTAAAACACAGCGCCAAGAAGGTGAGCAAACATATTAAGAACAGTATGCCATGTATGCCAGGTCCCTTTGAAAGAGCAAGCATGGACCGGCTCCCGGCAAATTCCCCCTTTTTTATTTTTTAAAAGTAGGCATTAAAAAGAAAAACCTGAACTGCTCTCTTGTATCCATTTTAAGAGTAGGATTGGCGCTTTCCTCTATTACCTGAGTCCTGATCTATCACCCCAGGTAGAGCTTGCCAATCCTGTACTTTCCCGGGGTGGAAAGACTGCAGTGGGGTTAAGGATAAGGCTCCTTGGGCCTACCTTCTCCCATGCCTTTACATTTACCTTTCCTTCCTCAGAAAAGCAAAGACATACTTCTTGTATAAAACGTTCTGTCTGACTGGGAGTAACCTTAATTCCTCTGCTAACAAGCATATGTGTTAAAAGATCAATACAGAGTCTTATTTCTTTAGACTCAGTATGGCACATCTTCTTAATCTAAAGATCAATACAGATTCTTCTTTCTTTGGACTCAGTATGGCACATCTTCTCAATCTAAGTTCTGTACTATCCACCTTCTTACCCTACTTATCCTCTATAGGGGGTTCTGCAGTACCCTGGTGGAGTCCTATCCGTCCCGAGTGTGGAGATTCTCAATGGGGGGGGGGTTACCTAAGGGAATCCTGTTCCAGGGGTTCCCAAAGATGTGGACGGAGTCAGCGAAGACTATCCACCCTCTTCCTAAGGTGGAGTCCTATCCGTCCAGAGTGCAGGGCGCTTACCTAGGGGTCCCTGTTCGGGCGCCATATGCCGGGGTCCAGCCCCAGCAGGTCCAGGGGTCCCCAAAGGCCTGGACGGAGTCGGTGAAGAAGGAAGGACACGGAGACAGTGTTCAGTTGATCAGCAGCCTAGCCAGGATCTCCAGCCAGCATCTCCAGCCAAGTTCTGGTCTGCATCTCCAGAGAGGTTCTGCTGGTTCTCCAGCCAGGTTCTGTAGCCATGTTCCCTCGCTAGGTTCCCCAGCCAGGTTCTGTCTGAGATCTCTAGCCAGGTTCGGTCACCAGGTTCTAGTCAGGTTCTCTTGCCATATTTCTGTAGTCAGGTTCAGTCCAGGATCTTTTGCCATGTTCTCTCCAGCGAAGTCCTTCTGTCTCTAGAGAACGTTCTGTGTAGGTTCTGTGCCTAGGTTCTATGTCTCTTGGTCCTGTCTTCTAAGTCCTGTGTTCTAAATTCTGTCTCTTGCTGTCTTGTTACATCTGTATTTATACCAGTTGATTCAATCCTATCAATCTCTACTCCAAAGGTTAGGGCGTTTCTTATCTCCATTCCAGGGAGTAAAGATTATGTAGCTTAAGCATGATTGTTCGTAGTTAAAGTGATAAATTACCCGCCTGGCACTTAGTTGAGAGGTTTTATTCCCTCCCTAACTTCAGGGGAAAATCCCTACCTGGGGAAACAACCTTTCTCCGAGAGGTGACCTTGGTTAAAACACAGCACCAAGAAGGTGAGCAAACATATTAAGAACAGTATGCCATGTATGCCAGGTCCCTTGAAACAGCAAGCATGGACCGGCCCCCGGCAAATTGTCTTTGAGGAAACACCACGTCCCTGCCATATGTAGGTCTATAATGGAACTAGAGGAAATGAGAGAGAGAGAGGACAATTTGACAAACATTTTAGGAGTTAAGAGGAAGGTCTCTGTTCTATAACCAGAGTGTCTGAGATTTCTGCATCTTCTGCCACCCCGGCACCTCCTGGATGGTCAAGCTGAGGCTTTGTGATGTCAATACACACCATGGCAACCACTGATTCTGGGCAATCAGAGCTGAAGTGAGTGGCTCCTCGTTAACCTAAAGAGTATATATAGAGGACATACAGGACAGGACACTTTGAGTAATGTCTGTTGCCTGAAGATAGCGAAACTTAATAAGACAATAGTGTAGACTAGTAGAGATAAGGAATAAGACTCCAAACACAAGGATGAATGAAGAAACGGCAAGTCCAAAAGTGAATTGAGTTTGTATTTGGGGAAGGGTGGAATTGATGGTCATGGTCGCAGTCATGAGGAATAGTTTATTGTGTTAGTGCTGGAAGATTATAATAAAGAATTTGATTTCCTTTTTACATGGCAGACTATTGAATACTGTTAAACTATTGAAAGGATGGTCAGCTCAAGATCTGAAGTTTGATGCCACAACTGGTACAGTTTTTCCTTTAACATCATGGTCAGGAACAGCATTGTTGGATATTGGAGATACTAGAGAAGTGAGGATTGACTCTGTTGCACTGATGGGGAGGGTTCTAAGGAGGGGGGCACACATGGGAGAAGGGAGTAATGTAGATTTCCTTTGTTGGGGCACCAGACAAGCCATTCCATACTGAGCCAGAAACTTAGCATATGGACAAGGAGAAGTCTATATGGGGATTTTTTTCTCAACGTTTTCTCATACTGGCAAGGAAAAAAGAAGCTGATGTTGAATTTAGGTATGGATTGGGGGGGAGGGATGGATTGTGGTGGTCGCAGTCATGAGGAACAGGGTGTTGTGTTAGTGCTGGCAGTGTATCATAAAGAATTTGATTTCCTTTTTACATGGCAGACTATTGAATACTGTTAAACTATTGAAAGGATGGTCAGCTCAAGGTCTGAAGTTCTATGCCACAAGTGGTCCAGTTTTTCCTTTAACAACTTGGTATAGAAGAGCATTGCTGGATATTGGAAATACTAGAGAAGTGAGGTTTCACTCTGTTTCACTGATGATTCACTTCATGTTATATTTGCCCCATATATAAGTAAGATATTAGTAATAAGGGAAATTGGGTATGGTGTACATGGTTATTATCTTCAAAATTTTTTCTGTAAATCTGGAACTATTCTAAAATAAAACATCCATTAAAACAACACTCAAAATCCTGGGAAACGTTAATATCTGAACTTAGTGGAATGGACCACTGAAATGACGGGGGAGTATGGGAATTGTCTTAAAGGATACACCACCTCCTTGCCATATGCTGGACTATAATGGAACTAGAAGAATTGAGAGAGAGAGAAAGGACAGTTTGGGAATAATTTTAGGAGTTAAGAGGAAGGTCTCTGTTCTATATCCAGAGTGTCTGAGATTTCCCCATCCTCTGCCACCCCCTCCCTTCCTGGAGGGTCAAGCTGAGGATTTGTGATGTCAAGCCACACCATGGCAACCACGGATTTTGGGCAATCAGAGCTGAAGTGAGTGGCTCCTCATTAACCTAAAGAGTATATATAGAGGCCAAGACACTTTGAGTAGTGTTTGTTGCCTCAAGATAGCGAAACTTATTAAGACGATATTGTAGACTTGTAGAGATAAGGAATAAGACTCCAAACACAAGGATGGATGAAGAAACTGCAAGTCCAAAATTGAATTTATGTTTGTATTGGGGAGGGGGTGGGATGGATGGTGGTGGTCACAGTCATGAGGAACACGGTGTTGTGTTAGTTCTGGCAGTATATAATAATTAATTTTATTTTCTTTTTACATGGTAGACTATTGAATATTGTTAAGCTATTGAATGGTGTTAGGTCGGAGAGAGCCCAGGATCGGATACATGTGTTGAGACAATGGACTTCCCCTGGAATTTCTCACAGATCTTCGTGCCAGACACAGATACAGGCTTCTCCCTGAATCTACAATGACCCCCACACAGATACTGGCTCATTCCTGAATACCTGGCTGACCCCTGCGGCTGAGGCTTTCTCACCTGAATGCCTCAGC
The DNA here is from genome assembly GCF_963259705.1 of Myotis daubentonii. Classification (NCBI taxonomy): domain Eukaryota; kingdom Metazoa; phylum Chordata; class Mammalia; order Chiroptera; family Vespertilionidae; genus Myotis; species Myotis daubentonii. The sequence goes on along the minus strand of NC_081861.1, from coordinate 83,838,895 downwards.
TCATGTCCCAGCCCCTCACCCAACAGCAGTATAAAAAGAGCGCCCCCCTCCTGGTTGGTTTGAATCCACGTGCCCTGTCTTTGGGGTACATGGGTCTCCCGGGGACACAGAAATAAACCTTTTCCTTTCCTTTCTTTTCTGATTCACCAGACTCTATTTCTTGCGCCGCCTCCTGAGCCACCTAACCTAACATTTGGTGCCTTGAAACCCGGGTGGCACAAGCACTCCATTTGGCCGTCCCTCCATGGCTCTGGGTACCCGCCTCTCCCTCCTCTTGGCTCTGTACCCAACAGGACCTCATCTCTTCAGCTCAGCAACTTTTCCCAGTTTGGCAGCATCAGCGTTGAGTCAAGTCCTGCCCCCATGCAGGTCCCATGTGGCCGCCCGCCCGCCAGCTGCCATCTCTGTCTGCAAACCCTGGCCATGTCAGAGATTGCCTCTCTGGACACTTCCAGGAAGGCTCCTCCAGACCTGGGGGAGTGGGTAGCAGGGATGCCTCTACCCCGCCCATGGTCCCTCTGTCCTTCCGTAACCTGGGTTAAACCGCTGGGACGCCAGCCTTTAGCCCCACTACAGGACAAGGGCATCAAGCACAGGGGAAAACCAATTTCCATACCTGACCTGAGCACACCTCTAGGGTGCTGGCTCACCGATCTGGCTAAACACGGGGCCTGTCCAGGACCTGCGTCCTTTTTCTGTAAGGTAGCATGGCCTCAGTATGAAAACGGGATCCTGACTTTACCGTCACACCGATCTCAGTAATTTCTGCCAGCGAACTGGGAAATTTGCCCAAGTCTCTCTCTCTCAGTCTCTCTCTCAGCCTCTCTCCATCTCTCTGCTTTCCCTGTCCCTCCCCCAAAGTTCCTTCTGCCATCTCTCCTAGCTGTGCCCTTCCTCCTTCCTCCAGGCTGTCCCTGCACTGCTGTGCCGTAGGTGTGTGCAGTGTGTGTGGGGGTGGGTTCGTGTGCTGTGTGTGGGTGGCGGCGCCAGTGCTGTAATCATCATCATTGTCTCTGCGTTCTCCCACTCCCCTTCACCAGAGACCACCGCAAATGCCCCCGGCGAAAGTCTCCAGCTCTCCCGCAGGCTTCTTGCCCCTGTCTGTCCACCCTCTCTCCTCCTCCCTCCCCGCCCTTCTCCAGCCATGCCTTCTCTACTGCCTCCTGACCCCGCCTCCTGATCCCTCCTCCCCTCTTCTGCCCACCCCAGGGCATCAGAAACTCAAACCACCTTTTAAAACCCCATGACCCTGGACACTGCTGAGGCCTCTGTGGCCCCTTATGCCACAGCGAAGTTGGTCCTTCCCTGCACCTCCTCAGCCACTAACACCATAGCCACTGCTGGAGCTGGAATCTCAAGTTCCCTGCAGCCCCTGCCTGCTATCCCAGTAGGTACACACACACACACCTCTGTAGGTTCTACATTCCTTCTGTCCTTCCTCTTCTGTTCTGCCCCTGGGAGGTTTTGGCTTTTAGACTCAACTGCTGAGACCTCTCTCAAGCCCACCCAGGCCACCTCTCCCTATCTCTCCCGTCCCTTACAGGCCTGCCTTTGTAACCCATACCCCACGCAGTGCCCTCTGTAAGGTCTAACTGCCAGCCTTCCTCTGTGCACTCCACTGAAACTCCACCACCATGACTGCCAGCACTTTAATTCACAGCTGGCCGGCCAGTTCCCTTTGCAAGAGGTTGCAGCTGTGCTCTCTTCAGACCCTCTTAACCAGAAGATTCCTTCTCCCCTAGAGCCCAAATCCTAGGAACGTCAGCGCCAAAACAGTCTCTTCAATTTCTGTGCCCATTCTAACCCTGCCATAGTCCTGTCCATGGTAACCTCCATGAGTGAAAACGGCAGGAAATGTAGTAAGAATCTATTTCCTTTTATTTCAAGTGTTTCATACACCTTTTTAAACATTTCGGGAAACTATAATTGCGTACATGAAGAGTTTTTCCACAATTAGTGAGTGTTCCTACAACTATATACTGGATTCATCAGCTTTTTAATTGATTCACACAGAAAAAGCCAGAGAAATTCGGCCTCCAATTGTAAACATAAACAGAAAAGTCCTCACTTACAGTCTTTCTCCACAAAATTTGAGCTGTATAAAACTGAATTCCTAATATTTGAAAGCAAATTGAAGTGAAAACAGTTGCGAAAGTAACTGGAGTGTTAAATGTTATCAGTTTTCTGGTCATTTTGAAGCTTTCCACTGGTAAACTCCATGATTGAAAATGGCAGGAAATGTAGTAAGAACATATTTCCTTTTATTTCAAGTGTTTCTTACAAGTTTTTAATCATTTCTGGAAACTATAATTGCGTATTTGAAGAGTTTGACCAGAATTAGAGAGTGTTCCTACAACTATATACTGGGATCATCAGCATTTTAACTGATTCACACAGAAAACGCCAGAGAAATTCGGCCTCCAATTGCAAACATAAACAGTATAGTCCTTACTTACAGTGTTTCTAAACAAATTTTGAGCTGTATAACCCTGAATTCCTAATATTTGAAAGCAAATTGAATTGAAAATGCTCCCTAAAGTAACCGGAGTTGTAAATATTATCAGTTTTCTGGTCATTTCCAAGGTTTCCACTGGTAACCTCCATGAATGAAAATGGCAGAAAATGTAGTATGAATCTATTTCCTTTTATTTCAAGTGTTTCTTACAAGTTTTTAATCATTTCAGGAAACTATAATTGCGTATTTGAAGAGTTTTACCACAATTAGAGAGAGTTCCTACAACTATATACTTGAATCATCAACATTGTAACTTATTCACAAAGAAAACGTAAGAGAAATTCGTCCTCCAATTATAAACATAAACAGTATAGTCCTCACTTACAGTCTTTCTACAGAAGTTTTGAGCTGTATAAACCTAATTCCTAATATTTGAAAGCAAATTCCAGTGAAAACGTTTCCTAAAGTAGCAGGAGTTGTAAATATTATCAGTTTTCTGGTCATTTCCGAACTTTCCACTGGTAAACTCTGTGATTGAAAATGGCAGTAAATGTAGTAAGAACCTATTTCCTTTTATTTCTAGTGTTTCTTACAAGTTTTTAATCATTTCTGGAAACTATAATTGCGTATTTGAAGAGTTTGACCGGAATTAGAGAGTGTTCCTACAACTATATACTGGAATCGTCAGCATTTTAACTGATTCACACAGAAAACGCCAGAGAAATTCGGCCTCCAATTATAAACACAAACAGAATAGTCCTCACTTACAGTCTTTCTACACAAGTTTTGAGCTGTATAAACCTAATTCCTAATATTTGAAAGCAAATACAAGTGAAAACGCTTCCTAATGTAGCCGGAGTTGTAAATATTATCAGTTTTCTGGTCATTTCCGACCTTTCCACTGGTAACCTCCGTGATACAAAACGGCAGGAAATGTAGTAAGAACCTATTTCCTTTTATTTCTAGTGTTTCTTACAAGTTTTTAATCATTTCTGGAAACTATAATTGCGTATTTGAAGAGTTTGACCAGAATTAGAGAGTGTTCCTACAACTATATACTGGAATCGTCAGAAATTTAACTGATTCACACAGAAAACGCCAGAGAAATTCGGCCTCCAATTGTAAACATAAACAGTATAGTCCTTACTTACAGTCTTTCTACACAAGTTTTGAGCTGTATAAACCTAATTCCTAATATTTGAAAGCAAATTCAAGTGAAAACGCTTCCTAAAGTAATCGCAGTTGTAAATATTATCAGTTTTCTGGTCATTTCCGAACTTTCCACTGGTAACCTCCATGAATGAAAATGGCAGAAAATGTAGTATGAATCTATTTCCTTTTATTTCAAGTGTGTCTTACAATTTTTAATCATTTCGGGAAACTATAATTGCGTATTTGAAGAGTTTTACCACAATTAGAGAGAGTTCCTACAACTATATACTCGAATCATCACCATTGTAACTTATTCACACAGAAAACGCCAGAGAAATTTGGCCTCCAATTATAAACATAAACAGTATAGTCCTCACTTCCAGTATTTCCACACAAATGTTGAGCTGTATAAACCTAATTCCTAATATTTGAAAGCAAATAAAAGTGAAAACGCTTCCTAAAGTCGCTGCAGTTGTAAATATTATCAGTTTTCTGGTCATTTCCGAACTTTCCACTGGTAACCTCCATGAATGAAAATGCAAGAAAATGTAGTATGAATCTATTTCCTTTTATTTCAAGTGTTTCTTACAAGTTTTTAATCATTTCGGGAAACTATAATTGCGTATTTGAAGAGTTTTACCACTATTAGAGAGAGTTCCTACAACTATATACTCGAATCATCACCATTGTAAATTATTCACAAAGAAAACGCCAGAGAAATTCGTCCTCCAATTATAAACATAAACAGTATAGTCCTCACTTCCAGTCTTTCTACACAAGTTTTGAGCTGTATAAACCTAATTCCTAATATTTGAAAGCAAATTCAAGTGAAAACGCTTCCTAAAGTAGCAGGAGCTTTAAATATTATCAGTTTTCTGGTCATTTCCGACCTTTCCACTGGTAACCTCCGTGATTCAAAACGGCAGAAAATGTAGTATGAATCTATTTCCCATTACTTCAAGTGTTTCTTACAAGTTTTTAATCATTTCAGGAAACTGTAATTGCGTATTTGAAGAGTTTGTCCAGAATTAGAGAGTGTTCCTACAACGATATACTGGTATTGTCAGCATTTTAACTGATTCACACAGAAAACGCCAGAGAAATTCGGCCTCCAATTATAAACATAAACAGTACAGTCCTCACTTACAGTCTTTCTACACAAGTTTTGAGCTGTATAAACCTAATTTCTAATATTTGAAAGCAAATTCAAGTGAAAACGCTTCCTAATGTAGCCGGAGTTGTAAATATTATCAGTTTTCTGGTCATTTCCGACCTTTCCACTGGTAACCTCCGTGATACAAAACGGCAGGAAATGTAGTAAGAACCTATTTCCTTTTATTTCTAGTGTTTCTTACAAGTTTTTAATCATTTCTGGAAACTATAATTGCGTATTTGAAGAGTTTGACCAGAATTAGAGAGTGTTCCTACAACTATATACTGGAATCGTCAGAAATTTAACTGATTCACACAGAAAACGCCAGAGAAATTCGGCCTCCAATTGTAAACATAAACAGTATAGTCCTTACTTACAGTCTTTCTACACAAGTTTTGAGCTGTATAAACCTAATTCCTAATATTTGAAAGCAAATTCAAGTGAAAACGCTTCCTAAAGTAATCGCAGTTGTAAATATTATCAGTTTTCTGGTCATTTCCGAACTTTCCACTGGTAACCTCCATGAATGAAAATGGCAGAAAATGTAGTATGAATCTGTTTCCTTTTATTTCAAGTGTGTCTTACAACTTTTTAATCATTTCGGGAAACTATAATTGCGTATTTGAAGAGTTTTACCACAATTAGAGAGAGTTCCTACAACTATATACTCGAATCATCACCATTGTAACTTATTCACACAGAAAACGCCAGAGAAATTTGGCCTCCAATTATAAACATAAACAGTATAGTCCTCACTTCCAGTATTTCCACACAAATGTTGAGCTGTATAAACCTAATTCCTAATATTTGAAAGCAAATAAAAGTGAAAACGCTTCCTAAAGTCGCTGCAGTTGTAAATATTATCAGTTTTCTGGTCATTTCCGAACTTTCCACTGGTAACCTCCATGATTGAAAATGGCAGGAAATGTAGTAAGAACCTATTTCCTTTAATTTCTAGTGTTTCTTACAACTTTTTAATCATTTCTGGAAACTATCATTGCGTATTTGAAGAGTTTGACCAGAATTAGAGAGTGTTCCTACAACTATATACTGGAATCGTCAGAATTTTAACTGATTCACACAGAAAACGCCAGAGAAATTCGGCCTCCAATTGTAAACATAAACAGTATAGTCCTTACTTACAGTGTTTCTAAACAAATTTTGAGCTGTATAACCCTGAATTCCTAATATTTGAAAGCAAATTGAATTGAAAACGCTCCCTAAAGTAACCGGAGTTGTAAATATTATCAGTTTTCTGGTCATATCCAAGGTTTCCACTGGTAACCTCCATGAATGAAAATGGCAGAAAATGTAGTATGAATCTATTTCCATTTATTTCAAGTGTTTCTTACACGTTTTTAATCATTTCAGGAAACTATAATTGCGTATTTGAAGAGTTTTACCACAATTAGAGAGAGTTCCTACAATTATATACTTGAATCATCACCATTGTAACTTATTCACACAGAAAACGCCAGAGAAATTCGTCCTCCAATTATAAACATAAACAGTATAGTCCTCACTTCCAGTCTTTCTACACAAGTTTTGAGCTGTATAAACCTAATTCCTAATATTTGAAAGCAAATTCAAGTGAAAACGCTTCCTAAAGTAGCAGGAGTTTTAAATATTATCAGTTTTCTGGTCATTTCCGACCTTTCCACTGGTAACCTCCGTGATTCAAAACGGCAGAAAATGTAGTATGAATCTATTTCCCATTACTTCAAGTGTTTCTTACAAGTTTTTAATCATTTCAGGAAACTGTAATTGCGTATTTGAAGAGTTTGTCCAGAATTAGAGAGTGTTCCTACAACGATATACTGGTATTGTCAGCATTTTAACTGATTCACACAGAAAACGCCAGAGAAATTCGGCCTCCAATTATAAACATAAACAGTACAGTCCTCACTTACAGTCTTTCTACACAAGTTTTGAGCTGTATAAACCTAATTTCTAATATTTGAAAGCAAATTCAAGTGAAAACGCTTCCTAAAGAAGCAGGAGTTGTAAATATTATCAGTTTTCTGGTCATTACTGAACTTTCCACTGGTAACCTCCGTGATTGAAAATGGCAGTAAATGTAGTAAGAACCTATTTCCTTTTATTTCTAGTGTTTCTTACAAGTTTTAAATCATTTCTGGAAACTGTAATTGCGTATTTGAAGAGTTTGTCCAGAATTAGAGAGTGTTCCTACAATGATATACTGGTATTGTCAGCATTTTAACTGATTCACACAGAAAACGCCAGAGAAATTCGCCCTCCAATTATAAACATAAACAGTATAGTCCTCACTTACAGTCTTTCTACACTAGTTTTGAGCAGGATAAACCTAATTCCTAATATTTGAAAGCAAATTCAAGTGAAAACGCTTCCTAAAGTCGCTGGAGTTGTAAATATTATCAGTTTTCTGGTTATTTCCGCACTTTCCAATGGTAACCTCCGTGATTGAAAATGGCAGTAAATGTAGTAAGAACCTATTTCCTTTTATTTCAAGTGTTTCTTACAAGTTTTTAATCATTTCAGGAAACTGTAATTGCGTATTTGAAGAGTTTGTGCAGAATTAGAGAGTGTTCCTACAACGATATACTGGTATTGTCAGCATTTTAACTGATTCACACAGAAAACGCCAGAGAAATTCGGCCTCCAATTATAAACATAAACAGTACAGTCCTCACTTACAGTCTTTCTACACAAGTTTTGAGCTGTATAAACCTAATTTCTAATATTTGAAAGCAAATTCAAGTGAAAACGCTTCCTAAAGAAGCAGGAGTTGTAAATATTATCAGTTTTCTGGTCATTACTGAACTTTCCACTGGTAACCTCCGTGATTGAAAATGGCAGTAAATGTAGTAAGAACCTATTTCCTTTTATTTCTAGTGTTTCTTACAAGTTTTAAATCATTTCTGGAAACTGTAATTGCGTATTTGAAGAGTTTGTCCAGAATTAGAGAGTGTTCCTACAATGATATACTGGTATTGTCAGCATTTTAACTGATTCACACAGAAAACGCCAGAGAAATTCGCCCTCCAATTATAAACATAAACAGTATAGTCCTCACTTACAGTCTTTCTACACTAGTTTTGAGCAGGATAAACCTAATTCCTAATATTTGAAAGCAAATTCAAGTGAAAACGCTTCCTAAAGTAGCAGGAGTTTTAAATATTATCAGTTTTCTGGTCATTTCCGACCTTTCCACTGGTAACCTCCGTGATTCAATACGGCAGAAAATGTAGTATGAATCTATTTCCCATTACTTCAAGTGTTTCTTACAAGTTTTTAATCATTTCAGGAAACTGTAATTGCGTATTTGAAGAGTTTGTCCAGAATTAGAGAGTGTTCCTACAACGATATACTGGTATTGTCAGCATTTTAACTGATTCACACAGAAAACGCCAGAGAAATTCGGCCTCCAATTATAAACATAAACAGTACAGTCCTCACTTACCGTCTTTCTACACAAATTTTGAGCTGTATAAACCTAATTTCTAATATTTGAAAGCAAATTCAAGTGAAAACGCTTCCTAAAGAAGCAGGAGTTGTAAATATTATCAGTTTTCTGGTCATTACTGAACTTTCCACTGGTAACCTCCGTGATTGAAAATGGCAGTAAATGTAGTAAGAACCTATTTCCTTTTATTTCAAGTGTTTCTTACAAGTTTTTAATCATTTCTGGAAACTGTAATTGCGTATTTGAAGAGTTTGACCAGAATTAGAGAGTGTTCCTACAACTATATACTGGAATCGTCAGCATTTTAACTGATTCACACAGAAAACGCCAGAGAAATTCGGCCTCCAATTATAAACGTAAACAGTATAGTCCTCACTTACAGTCTTTCTACACAAGTTTTGAGCTGTATAAACCTAATTCCTAATATTTGAAAGCAAATACAAGTGAAAACGCTTCCTAATGTAGCCGGAGTTGTAAATATTATCAGTTTTCTGGTCATTTCCGACCTTTCCACTGGTAACCTCCGTGATACAAAACGGCAGGAAATGTAGTAAGAACCTATTTCCTTTTATTTCTAGTGTTTCTTACAAGTTTTTAATCATTTCTGGAAACTATAATTGCGTATTTGAAGAGTTTGACCAGAATTAGAGAGTGTTCCTACAACTATATACTGGAATCGTCAGAAATTTAACTGATTCACACAGAAAACGCCAGAGAAATTCGGCCTCCAATTGTAAACATAAACAGTATAGTCCTTACTTACAGTCTTTCTACACAAGTTTTGAGCTGTATAAACCTAATTCCTAATATTTGAAAGCAAATTGAATTGAAAACACTCTCTAAAGTAACCGCAGTTGTAAATATTATCAGTTTTCTGGTCATTTCCGAACTTTCCACTGGTAACCTCCATGAATGAAAATGGCAGAAAATGTAGTATGAATCTATTTCCTTTTATTTCAAGTGTGTCTTACAATTTTTAATCATTTCGGGAAACTATAATTGCGTATTTGAAGAGTTTTACCACAATTATAGAGAGTTCCTACAACTATATACTCGAATCATCACCATTGTAACTTATTCACACAGAAAACGCCAGAGAAATTTGGCCTCCAATTATAAACATAAACAGTATAGTCCTCACTTCCAGTATTTCCACACAAATGTTGAGCTGTATAAACCTAATTCCTAATATTTGAAAGCAAATAAAAGTGAAAACGCTTCCTAAAGTCGCTGCAGTTGTAAATATTATCAGTTTTCTGGTCATTTCCGAACTTTCCACTGGTAACCTCCACGAATGAAAATGCAAGAAAATGTAGTATGAATCTATTTCCTTTTATTTCAAGTGTTTCTTACAAGTTTTTAATCATTTCGGGAAACTATAATTGCGTATTTGAAGAGTTTTACCACTATTAGAGAGAGTTCCTACAACTATATACTCGAATCATCACCATTGTAAATTATTCACAAAGAAAACGCCAGAGAAATTCGTCCTCCAATTATAAACATAAACAGTATAGTCCTCACTTCCAGTCTTTCTACACAAGTTATGAGCTGTATAAACCTAATTCCTAATATTTGAAAGCAAATTCAAGTGAAAACGATTCCTAAAGTAGCCGGAGTTGTAAATATTATCAGTTTTCTGGTCATTTCTGAACTTTCCACTGGTAACCCCCGTGATTCAAAACCGCAGGAAATGTAGTAAGAACCTATTTCCTTTTGTTTTTAAAGTTTTTAATCATTTCTGGAAACTATCATTGCGTATTTGAAGAGTTTGACCAGAATTAGAGAGTGTTCCTCCAACTATATACTGGAATCGTCAGAATTTTAACTGATTCACACAGAAAACGCCAGAGAAATTCGGCCTCCAATAGTAAACATAAACAGTATAGTCCAACTTACAGTGTTTCAAAACAAATTTTGAGCTGTATAACCCTGAATTCCTAATATTTGAAAGCAAATTGAATTGAAAACGCTCCCTAAAGTAACCGCAGTTGTAATTATTATCAGTTTTCTGGTCATTTCCAAGGTTTCCACTGGTAACCTACATGAATGAAAATGGCAGGAAATGTAGTATGAATCTATATCCTTTTATTTCAAGTGTTTCTTACAAGTTTTTAATCATTTCGGGAAACTATAATTGCGTATTTAAAGAGTTTTACCACAAATAGAGAGAGTTCCTACAACTATATACTCGAATCATCACCATTGTAACTTATTCACACAGAAAACGCCAGAGAAATTCGGCCTCCAATTATAAACATAAACAGTATAGTCCTCACCTCCAGTATTTCTACACAAATTTTGAGCTGTATAAACCTAATTCCTAATATTTGAAAGCAAATTCAAGTGAAAACGCTTCCTAAAGTCGCTGGAGTTGTAAATATTATCAGTTTTCTGGTCATTTCCGACCTTTCCACTGGTAACCTCCATGATTGAAAATGGCAGGAAATGTAGTAAGAACCTATTTCCTTTTATTTCTAGTGTTTCTTACAACTTTTTAATCATTTCTGGAAACTATCATTGCGTATTTGAAGAGTTTGACCAGAATTAGAGAGTGTTCCTACAACTATATACTGGAATCGTCAGAATTTTAACTGATTCACACAGAAAACGCCAGAGAAATTCGGCCTCCAATTGTAAACATAAACAGTATAGTCCTTACTTACAGTGTTTCTAAACAAATTTTGAGCTGTATAACCCTGAATTCCTAATATTTGAAAGCAAATTGAATTGAAAACGCTCCCTAAAGTAACCGGAGTTGTAAATATTATCAGTTTTCTGGTCATATCCAAGGTTTCCACTGGTAACCTCCATGAATGAAAATGGCAGAAAATGTAGTATGAATCTATTTCCATTTATTTCAAGTGTTTCTTACACGTTTTTAATCATTTCAGGAAACTATAATTGCGTATTTGAAGAGTTTTACCACAATTAGAGAGAGTTCCTACAACTATATACTTGAATCATCACCATTGTAACTTATTCACACAGAAAACGCCAGAGAAATTCGTCCTCCAATTATAAACATAAACAGTATAGTCCTCACTTCCAGTCTTTCTACACAAGTTTTGAGCTGTATAAACCTAATTCCTAATATTTGAAAGCAAATTCAAGTGAAAACGCTTCCTAAAGTAGCAGGAGTTTTAAATATTATCAGTTTTCTGGTCATTTCCGACCTTTCCACTGGTAACCTCCGTGATTCAAAACGGCAGAAAATGTAGTATGAATCTATTTCCCATTACTTCAAGTGTTTCTTACAAGTTTTTAATCATTTCAGGAAACTGTAATTGCGTATTTGAAGAGTTTGTCCAGAATTAGAGAGTGTTCCTACAACGATATACTGGTATTGTCAGCATTTTAACTGATTCACACAGAAAACGCCAGAGAAATTCGGCCTCCAATTATAAACATAAACAGTACAGTCCTCACTTACAGTCTTTCTACACAAGTTTTGAGCTGTATAAACCTAATTTCTAATATTTGAAAGCAAATTCAAGTGAAAACACTTCCTAAAGAAGCAGGAGTTGTAAATATTATCAGTTTTCTGGTCATTACTGAACTTTCCACTGGTAACCTCCGTGATTGAAAATGGCAGTAAATGTAGTAAGAACCTATTTCCTTTTATTTCTAGTGTTTCTTACAAGTTTTAAATCATTTCTGGAAACTGTAATTGCGTATTTGAAGAGTTTGTCCAGAATTAGAGAGTGTTCCTACAATGATATACTGGTATTGTCAGCATTTTAACTGATTCACACAGAAAACGCCAGAGAAATTCGCCCTCCAATTATAAACATAAACAGTATAGTCCTCACTTACAGTCTTTCTACACTAGTTTTGAGCAGGATAAACCTAATTCCTAATATTTGAAAGCAAATTCAAGTGAAAACGCTTCCTAAAGTCGCTGGAGTTTTAAATATTATCAGTTTTCTGGTTATTTCCGCACTTTCCAATGGTAACCTCCGTGATTGAAAATGGCAGTAAATGTAGTAAGAACCTATTTCCTTTTATTTCAAGTGTTTCTTACAAGTTTGTAATCATTTCAGGAAACTGTAATTGCGTATTTGAAGAGTTTGTCCAGAATTAGAGAGTGTTCCTAAAACGATATACTGGTATTGTCAGCATTTTAACTGATTCACACAGAAAACGCCAGAGAAATTCGGCCTCCAATTATAAACATAAACGGTACAGTCCTCACTTACAGTCTTTCTACACAAGTTTTGAGCTGTATAAACCTAATTTCTAATATTTGAAAGCAAATTCAAGTGAAAACGCTTCCTAAAGAAGCAGGAGTTGTAAATATTATCAGTTTTCTGGTCATTACTGAACTTTCCACTGGTAACATCCGTGATTGAAAATGGCAGTAAATGTAGTAAGAACCTATTTCCTTTTATTTCTAGTGTTTCTTACAAGTTTTAAATCATTTCTGGAAACTGTAATTGCGTATTTGAAGAGTTTGTCCAGAATTAGAGAGTGTTCCTACAATGATATACTGGTATTGTCAGCATTTTAACTGATTCACACAGAAAACGCCAGAGAAATTCGCCCTCCAATTATAAACATAAACAGTATAGTCCTCACTTACAGTCTTTCTACACTAGTTTTGAGCAGGATAAACCTAATTCCTAATATTTGAAAGCAAATTCAAGTGAAAACGCTTCCTAAAGTAGCAGGAGTTGTAAATATTATCAGTTTTCTGGTCATTTCTGACCTTTCCACTGGTAACCTCCGTGATTCAAAACGGCAGAAAATGTAGTATGAATCTATTTCCCATTACTTCAAGTGTTTCTTACAAGTGTTTAATCATTTCAGGAAACTGTAATTGCGTATTTGAAGAGTTTGTCCAGAATTAGAGAGTGTTCCTACAACGATATACTGGTATTGTCAGCATTTTAACTGATTCACACAGAAAACGCCAGAGAAATTCGGCCTCCAATTATAAACATAAACAGTACAGTCCTCACTTACAGTCTTTCTACACAAGTTTTGAGCTGTATAAACCTAATTTCTAATATTTGAAAGCAAATTCAAGTGAAAACGCTTCCTAAAGAAGCAGGAGTTGTAAATATTATCAGTTTTCTGGTCATTACTGAACTTTCCACTGGTAACCTCCGTGATTGAAAATGGCAGTAAATGTAGTAAGAACCTATTTCCTTTTATTTCAAGTGTTTCTTACAACTTTTTAATCATTTCGGGAAACTATAATTGCGTATTTGAAGAGTTTTACCACAATTAGAGAGAGTTCCTACAACTATATACTCGAATCATCACCATTGTAACTTATTCACACAGAAAACGCCAGAGAAATTTGGCCTCCAATTATAAACATAAACAGTATAGTCCTCACTTCCAGTATTTCCACACAAATGTTGAGCTGTATAAACCTAATTCCTAATATTTGAAAGCAAATAAAAGTGAAAACGCTTCCTAAAGTCGCTGCAGTTGTAAATATTATCAGTTTTCTGGTCATTTCCGAACTTTCCACTGGTAACCTCCATGAATGAAAATGCAAGAAAATGTAGTATGAATCTATTTCCTTTTATTTCAAGTGTTTCTTACAAGTTTTTAATCATTTCGGGAAACTATAATTGCGTATTTGAAGAGTTTTACCACTATTAGAGAGAGTTCCTACAACTATATACTCGAATCATCACCATTGTAAATTATTCACAAAGAAAACGCCAGAGAAATTCGTCCTCCAATTATAAACATAAACAGTATAGTCTTCACTTCCAGTCTTTCTACACAAGTTATGAGCTGTATAAACCTAATTCCTAATATTTGAAAGCAAATTCAAGTGAAAACAATTCCTAAAGTAGCCGGAGTTGTAAATATTATCAGTTTTCTGGTCATTTCTGAACTTTCCACTGGTAACCCCCGTGATTCAAAACCGCAGGAAATGTAGTAAGAACCTATTTCCTTTTGTTTTTAAAGTTTTTAATCATTTCTGGAAACTATCATTGCGTATTTGAAGAGTTTGACCAGAATTAGAGAGTGTTCCTCCAACTATATACTGGAATCGTCAGAATTTTAACTGATTCACACAGAAAACGCCAGAGAAATTCGGCCTCCAATAGTAAACATAAACAGTATAGTCCAACTTACAGTGTTTCAAAACAAATTTTGAGCTGTATAACCCTGAATTCCTAATATTTGAAAGCAAATTGAATTGAAAACGCTCCCTAAAGTAACCGCAGTTGTAATTATTATCAGTTTTCTGGTCATTTCCAAGGTTTCCACTGGTAACCTACATGAATGAAAATGGCAGGAAATGTAGTATGAATCTATATCCTTTTATTTCAAGTGTTTCTTACAAGTTTTTAATCATTTCGGGAAACTATAATTGCGTATTTAAAGAGTTTTACCACAAATAGAGAGAGTTCCTACAACTATATACTCGAATCATCACCATTGTAACTTATTCACACAGAAAACGCCAGAGAAATTCGGCCTCCAATTATAAACATAAACAGTATAGTCCTCACCTCCAGTATTTCTACACAAATTTTGAGCTGTATAAACCTAATTCCTAATATTTGAAAGCAAATTCAAGTGAAAACGCTTCCTAAAGTCGCTGGAGTTGTAAATATTATCAGTTTTCTGGTCATTTCCGACCTTTCCACTGGTAACCTCCATGATTGAAAATGGCAGGAAATGTAGTAAGAACCTATTTCCTTTTATTTCTAGTGTTTCTTACAACTTTTTAATCATTTCTGGAAACTATCATTGCGTATTTGAAGAGTTTGACCAGAATTAGAGAGTGTTCCTACAACTATATACTGGAATCATCAGAATTTTAACTGATTCACACAGAAAACGCCAGAGAAATTCGGCCTCCAATTGTAAACATAAACAGTATAGTCCTTACTTACAGTGTTTCTAAACAAATTTTGAGCTGTATAACCCTGAATTCCTAATATTTGAAAGCAAATTGAATTGAAAACGCTCCCTAAAGTAACCGGAGTTGTAAATATTATCAGTTTTCTGGTCATATCCAAGGTTTCCACTGGTAACCTCCATGAATGAAAATGGCAGAAAATGTAGTATGAATCTATTTCCATTTATTTCAAGTGTTTCTTACACGTTTTTAATCATTTCAGGAAACTATAATTGCGTATTTGAAGAGTTTTACCACAATTAGAGAGAGTTCCTACAACTATATACTTGAATCATCACCATTGTAACTTATTCACACAGAAAACGCCAGAGAAATTCGTCCTCCAATTATAAACATAAACAGTATAGTCCTCACTTCCAGTCTTTCTACACAAGTTTTGAGCTGTATAAACCTAATTCCTAATATTTGAAAGCAAATTCAAGTGAAAACGCTTCCTAAAGTAGCAGGAGTTTTAAATATTATCAGTTTTCTGGTCATTTCCGACCTTTCCACTGGTAACCTCCGTGATTCAAAACGGCAGAAAATGTAGTATGAATCTATTTCCCATTACTTCAAGTGTTTCTTACAAGTTTTTAATCATTTCAGGAAACTGTAATTGCGTATTTGAAGAGTTTGTCCAGAATTAGAGAGTGTTCCTACAACGATATACTGGTATTGTCAGCATTTTAACTGATTCACACAGAAAACGCCAGAGAAATTCGGCCTCCAATTATAAACATAAACAGTACAGTCCTCACTTACAGTCTTTCTACACAAGTTTTGAGCTGTATAAACCTAATTTCTAATATTTGAAAGCAAATTCAAGTGAAAACGCTTCCTAAAGAAGCAGGAGTTGTAAATATTATCAGTTTTCTGGTCATTACTGAACTTTCCACTGGTAACCTCCGTGATTGAAAATGGCAGTAAATGTAGTAAGAACCTATTTCCTTTTATTTCTAGTGTTTCTTACAAGTTTTAAATCATTTCTGGAAACTGTGATTGCGTATTTGAAGAGTTTGTCCAGAATTAGAGAGTGTTCCTACAACGATATACTGGTATTGTCAGCATTTTAACTGATTCACACAGAAAACGCCAGAGAAATTCGCCCTCCAATTATAAACATAAACAGTATAGTCCTCACTTACAGTCTTTCTACACTAGTTTTGAGCAGGATAAACCTAATTCCTAATATTTGAAAGCAAATTCAAGTGAAAACGCTTCCTAAAGTCGCTGGAGTTGTAAATATTATCAGTTTTCTGGTTATTTCCGAACTTTCCAATGGTAACCTCCGTGATTGAAAATGGCAGTAAATGTAGTAAGAACCTATTTCCTTTTATTTCAAGTGTTTCTTACAAGTTTTTAATCATTTCTGGAAACTGTAATTGCGTATTTGAAGAGTTTGACCAGAATTAGAGAGTGTTCCTACAACTATATACTGGAATCGTCAGCATTTTAACTGATTCACACAGAAAACGCCAGAGAAATTCGGCCTCCAATTGTAAACATAAACAGTATAGTCCTTACTTACAGTGTTTCTAAACAAATTTTGAGCTGTATAACCCTGAATTCCTAATATTTGAAAGCAAATTGAATTGAAAACGCTCCCTAAAGTAACCGCAGTTGTAATTATTATCAGTTTTCTTGTCATTTCCAAGGTTTCCACTGGTAACCTACATGAATGAAAATGGCAGGAAATGTAGTATGAATCTATATCCTTTTATTTCAAGTGTTTCTTACAAGTTTTTAATCATTTCGGGAAACTATAATTGCGTATTTAAAGAGTTTTACCACAAATAGAGAGAGTTCCTACAACTATATACTCGAATCATCACCATTGTAACTTATTCACACAGAAAACGCCAGAGAAATTCGGCCTCCAATTATAAACATAAACAGTATAGTCCTCACCTCCAGTATTTCTACACAAATTTTGAGCTGTATAAACCTAATTCCTAATATTTGAAAGCAAATTCAAGTGAAAACGCTTCCTAAAGTCGCTGGAGTTGTAAATATTATCAGTTTTCTGGTCATTTCCGACCTTTCCACTGGTAACCTCCATGATTGAAAATGGCAGGAAATGTAGTAAGAACCTATTTCCTTTTATTTCTAGTGTTTCTTACAACTTTTTAATCATTTCTGGAAACTATCATTGCGTATTTGAAGAGTTTGACCAGAATTAGAGAGTGTTCCTACAACTATATACTGGAATCATCAGAATTTTAACTGATTCACACAGAAAACGCCAGAGAAATTCGGCCTCCAATTGTAAACATAAACAGTATAGTCCTTACTTACAGTGTTTCTAAACAAATTTTGAGCTGTATAACCCTGAATTCCTAATATTTGAAATCAAATTGAATTGAAAACGCTCCCTAAAGTAACCGGAGTTGTAAATATTATCAGTTTTCTGGTCATATCCAAGGTTTCCACTGGTAACCTCCATGAATGAAAATGGCAGAAAATGTAGTATGAATCTATTTCCATTTATTTCAAGTGTTTCTTACACGTTTTTAATCATTTCAGGAAACTATAATTGCGTATTTGAAGAGTTTTACCACAATTAGAGAGAGTTCCTACAACTATATACTTGAATCATCACCATTGTAACTTATTCACACAGAAAACGCCAGAGAAATTCGTCCTCCAATTATAAACATAAACAGTATAGTCCTCACTTCCAGTCTTTCTACACAAGTTTTGAGCTGTATAAACCTAATTCCTAATATTTGAAAGCAAATTCAAGTGAAAACGCTTCCTAAAGTAGCAGGAGTTTTAAATATTATCAGTTTTCTGGTCATTTCCGACCTTTCCACTGGTAACCTCCGTGATTCAAAACGGCAGAAAATGTAGTATGAATCTATTTCCCATTACTTCAAGTGTTTCTTACAAGTTTTTAATCATTTCAGGAAACTGTAATTGCGTATTTGAACAGTTTGTCCAGAATTAGAGAGTGTTCCTACAACGATATACTGGTATTGTCAGCATTTTAACTGATTCACACAGAAAACGCCAGAGAAATTCGGCCTCCAATTATAAACATAAACAGTACAGTCCTCACTTACAGTCTTTCTACACAAGTTTTGAGCTGTATAAACCTAATTTCTAATATTTGAAAGCAAATTCAAGTGAAAACGCTTCCTAAAGAAGCAGGAGTTGTAAATATTATCAGTTTTCTGGTCATTACTGTACTTTCCACTGGTAACCTCCGTGATTGAAAATGGCAGTAAATGTAGTAAGAACCTATTTCCTTTTATTTCTAGTGTTTCTTACAAGTTTTTAATCATTTCTGGAAACTGTGATTGCGTATTTGAAGAGTTTGTCCAGAATTAGAGAGTGTTCCTACAACGATATACTGGTATTGTCAGCATTTTAACTGATTCACACAGAAAACGCCAGAGAAATTCGCCCTCCAATTATAAACATAAACAGTATAGTCCTCACTTACAGTCTTTCTACACTAGTTTTGAGCAGGATAAACCTAATTCCTAATATTTGAAAGCAAATTCAAGTGAAAACGCTTCCTAAAGTCGCTGGAGTTGTAAATATTATCAGTTTTCTGGTTATTTCCGCACTTTCCAATGGTAACCTCCGTGATTGAAAATGGCAGTAAATGTAGTAAGAACCTATTTCCTTTTATTTCAAGTGTTTCTTACAAGTTTTTAATCATTTCTGGAAACTGTAATTGCGTATTTGAAGAGTTTGACCAGAATTAGAGAGTGTTCCTACAACTATATACTGGAATCGTCAGCATTTTAACTGATTCACACAGAAAACGCCAGAGAAATTCGGCCTCCAATTGTAAACATAAACAGTATAGTCCTTACTTACAGTGTTTCTAAACAAATTTTGAGCTGTATAACCCTGAATTCCTAATATTTGAAAGCAAATTGAATTGAAAACGCTCCCTAAAGTAACCAGAGTTGTAAATATTATCAGTTTTCTGGTCATATCCAAGGTTTCCACTGGTAACCTCCATGAATGAAAATGGCAGAAAATGTAGTATGAATCTATTTCCTTTTATTTCAAGTGTCTCTTACACGTTTTTAATCATTTCAGGAAACTATAATTGCGTATTTGAAGAGTTTTACCACAATTAGAGAGAGTTCCTACAACTATATACTTGAATCATCACCATTGTAACTTATTCACACAGAAAACGCGAGAGAAATTCGTCCTCCAATTATAAACATAAACAGTATAGTCCTCACTTCCAGTGTTTCTACACAAGTTTTGAGCTGTATAAACCTAATTCCTAATATTTGAAAGCAAATTCAAGTGAAAACGCTTCCTAAAGTTGCAGGAGTTTTAAATATTATCAGTTTTCTAGTCATTTCCGACCTTTCCAACGGTAACCTCCGTGATTCAAAACGGCAGAAAATGTAGTATGAATCTATTTCCTTTTACATCAAGTGTTTCTTACAAGTTTTTAATCATTTCAGGAAACTGTAATTGCGTATTTGAAGAGTTTGTCCAGAATTAGAGAGTGTTCCTACAACGATATACTGCTATTATCAGCATTTTAACTGATTCACACAGAAAACGCCAGAGAAATTCGGCCTCCAATTATAAACATAAACAGTACAGTCCTCACTTACAGTCTTTCTACACAAGTTTTGAGCTGTATAAACCTAATTTCTAATATTTGAAAGCAAATTCCATTGAAAACGTTTCCTAAAGTAGCAGGAATTGTAAATATTATCAGTTTTCTGGTCATTACTGAACTTTCCACTGGTAACCTCCATGATTGAAAATGGCAGTAAATGTAGTAAGAACCTATTTCCTTTTATTTCTAGTGTTTCTTACAAGTTTTAAGTCATTTCTGGAAACTATAATTGCGTATTTGAAGAGTTTGACCAGAATTAGAGAGTGTTCCTACAACTATATACTGGAATCATCAGCATTTTAACTGATTCACACAGAAAACGCCAGAGAAATTCGGCCTCCAATTGCAAACATAAACAGTATAGTCCTTACTTTCAGTGTTTCTAAACAAATTTTGAGCTGTATAACCCTGAATTCCTAATATTTGAAAGGAAATTGAATTGAAAACGCTCCCTAATGTAACCGGAGTTGTAAATATTATCAGTTTTCTGGTCATTTCCAAGGTTTCCACTGGTAACCTCCATGAATGAAAATGGCAGAAAATGTAGTATGAATCTATTTCCTTTTACTTCAAGTGTTTCTTATAAGTTTTTAATCATTTCAGGAAACTGTAATTGCGTATATGAAGAGTTTGTCCAGAATTTGAGAGTGTTCCTACAAGGATATACTTGTATTGTCAGCATTTTAACTGATTCACACAGAAAACGCCAGAGAAATTCGCCCTCTAATTATAAACATAAACAGTATAGTCCTCACTTACAGTCTTTCTACACAAGTTTTGAGCAGGATAAACCTAATTCCTAATATTTGAAAGCAAATTCAAGTGAAAACGCTTCCTAATGTCGCTGGAGTTGTAAATATTGTCAGTTTTCTGGTTATTTCCGAACTTTCCAATGCTAACCTCCGTGATTGAAAATGGCAGTAAATGTAGTAAGAACCTATTTCCTTTTATTTCAAGTGTTTCTTACACGTTTTGAATCATTTCAGGAAACTATAATTGCGTATTTGAAGAGTTTTTCCACAATTAGAGAGAGTTCCTACAACTATATACTTCAATCATCACCATTGTAACTTATTCACAAAGAAAACGCCAGAGAAATCCGTCCTCCAATTATAAACATAAACAGTATAGTCCTCACTTACAGTCTTTCTACACAAGTTTGGAGCTGTATAAACCTAATTCCTTATATTTGAAAGCAAATTCAAGTGAAAACGCTTCCTAAAGTCTCTGGAGTTGTAAATATTATCAGTTTTCTGGTTATTTCCGAACTTTCCAATGGTAGCCTCCGTGATTGAAAATGGCAGTAAATGTAGTAAGAACCTATTTCCTTTTATTTCAAGTGTTTCTTACAAGTTTTTAATCATTTCTGGAAACTATAATTGCGTATTTGAAGAGTTTGACCAGAATTAGAGAGTGTTCCTACAACTATATACTGGATTCGTCAGCATTTTAACTGATTCACACAGAAAACGCCAGAGAAATTCGGCCTCCAATTGTAAACATAAACAGTATAGTCCTTACTTACAGTTTTCTCCACAAGTTTTGAGCTGTATAAACCTAATTCCTAATATTTGAAAGCAAATTCAAGTGAAAACGCTTCCTAAAGTAGCCGGAGTTGTAAATATTATCAGTTTTCTGGTCATTTCCGACCTTTCCACTGGTAACCTCCGTGATTCAAAACGGCAGAAAATGTAGTATGAATCTATTTCCTTTTACTTCAAGTGTTTCTTGCAAGTTTTTAATCATTTCAGGAAACTGTAATTGCGTATTCGAAGAGTTTGTCCAGAATTAGAGAGTGTTCCTACAACGATATACTGGTATTATCAGCATTTTAACTGATTCACACAGAAAACGCCAGAGAAATTCGGCCTCCAATTATAAACATAAACAGTACAGTCCTCACTTACAGTCTTTCTACACAAGTTTTGAGCTGTATAAACCTAATTTCTAATATTTGAAAGCAAATTCAAGTGAAAACGTTTCCTAAAGTGCAGGAATTGTAAATATTATCAGTTTTCTGGTCATTACTGAACTTTCCACTGGTAACCTCCATGATTGAAAACGGCAGAAAATGTAGTATGAATCTATTTCCTTTTACTTCAAGTGTTTCTTACAAGTTTTTAATCATTTCAGGAAACTGTAATTGCGTATTTGAAGAGTTTGTCCAGAATTAGAGAGTGTTCCTACAACGATATACTGGTATTATCAGCATTTTAACTGATTCACACAGAAAACGCCAGAGAAATTCGGCCTCCAATTGCAAACATAAACAGTATAGTCCTTACTTTGAGTGTTTCTAAACAAATTTTTGTCTGTATAACCCTGAATTCCTAATATTTGAAAGCAAATTGAATTGAAAACGCTCCCTAAAGTAACTGGAGTTGTAAATATTATCAGTTTTCTGGTCATTTCCAAGGTTTCCACTGGTAACCTCCACGAATGAAAATGGCAGGAAATGTAGTAAGAACCTATTTCCTTTTATTTCAAGTGTTTCTTACAAGTTTGTAATCATTTCTGGAAACTGTAATTGCGTATTTGAAGAGTTTGACCAGAATTAGAGAGTGTTCCTACAACTATATACTGGTATCGTCAGCATTTTAACTGATTCACACAGAAAACGCCAGAGAAATTCGGCCTCCAATTATGAACATAAACAGTATAGTCCTCACTTACAGTTTTCTCCACAAGTTTTGAGCTGTATAAACCTAATTCCTAATATTTGAAAGCAAATTCAAGTGAAAACGCTTCCTAAAGTAGCCGGAGTTGTAAATATTATCAGTTTTATGGTCATTTCCGACATTTCCACTGGTAACCTATGTGATTCAAAACGGCAGGAAATGTAGTAAGAACATATGTACTTTTATTTCTAGTGTTTCTTACAAGTTTTTAATCATTTCTGGAAACTATAATTGCGTATTTGAAGAGTTTTACCACAATTAGAGAGAGTTCCTACAACTATATACTTGAACCATCACCATTGTAACTTATTCACAAAGAAAACGCCAGAGAAATTCGTCCTCCAATTATAAACATAAACAGTATAGTCCTCACTTACAGTCTTTCTACACAAGTTTTGAGCAGTATAAACCTAATTCCTAATATTTGAAAGCAAATTCAAGTGAAAACGCTTCCTAAAGTCGCTGGAGTTGTAAATATTATCAGTTTTCTGGTTATTTCCGAACTTTCCAATGGTAACCTCCGTGATTGAAAATGGCAGTAAATGTAGTAAGAACTTATTTCCTTTTATTTCAAGTATTTCTTACAAGTTTTTAATCATTTCTGGAAACTATAATTGCGTATTTGAAGAGTTTGACCAGAATTAGAGAGTGTTCCTACAACTATATACTGGAATCGTCAGCATTTTAACTGATTCACACAGAAAACGCCAGAGAAATTCGGCCTCCAATTGCAAACATAAACAGTATAGTCCTTACTTTGAGTGTTTCTAAACAAATTTTTGTCTGTATAACCCTGAATTCCTAATATTTGAAAGCAAATTGAATTGAAAACGCTCCCTAAAGTAACTGGAGTTGTAAATATTATCAGTTTTCTGATCATTTCCAAGGTTTCCACTGGTAACCTCCATGAATGAAAATGGCAGAAAATGTAGTATGAATCTATTTCCTTTTACTTCAAGTGTTTCTTACAAGTTTTTAATCATTTCAGGAAACTGTAATTGCGTATTTGAAGAGTTTGTCCAGAATTTGAGAGTGTTCCTACAAGGATATACTTGTATTGTCAGCATTTTAACTGATTCACACAGAAAACGCCAGAGAAATTCGCCCTCTAATTATAAACATAAACAGTATAGTCCTCACTTACAGTCTTTCTACACAAGTTTTGAGCAGGATAAACCTAATTCCTAATATTTGAAAGCAAATTCAAGTGAAAACGCTTCCTAATGTCGCTGGAGTTGTAAATATTATCAGTTTTCTGGTTATTTCCGAACTTTCCAATGCTAACCTCCGTGATTGAAAATGGCAGTAAATGTAGTAAGAACCTATTTCCTTTTATTTCAAGTGTTTCTTACACGTTTTGAATCATTTCAGGAAACTATAATTGCGTATTTGAAGAGTTTTTCCACAATTAGAGAGAGTTCCTACAACTATATACTTCAATCATCACCATTGTAACTTATTCACAAAGAAAACGCCAGAGAAATCCGTCCTCCAATTATAAACATAAACAGTATAGTCCTCACTTACAGTCTTTCTACACAAGTTTGGAGCTGTATAAACCTAATTCCTTATATTTGAAAGCAAATTCAAGTGAAAACGCTTCCTAAAGTCTCTGGAGTTGTAAATATTATCAGTTTTCTGGTTATTTCCGAACTTTCCAATGGTAGCCTCCGTGATTGAAAATGGCAGTAAATGTAGTAAGAACCTATTTCCTTTTATTTCAAGTGTTTCTTACAAGTTTTTAATCATTTCTGGAAACTATAATTGCGTATTTGAAGAGTTTGACCAGAATTAGAGAGTGTTCCTACAACTATATACTGGATTCGTCAGCATTTTAACTGATTCACACAGAAAACGCCAGAGAAATTCGGCCTCCAATTGTAAACATAAACAGTATAGTCCTTACTTACAGTGTTTCTAAACAAATTTTGAGCTGTATAACCCTGAATTCCTAATATTTGAAAGCAAATTGAATTGAAAACACTCCCTAAAGTAACCGGAGTTGTAAATATTATCAGTTTTCTCGTCATTTCCAAGGTATCCACTGGTAACCTCCGTGATTCAAAACGTCAGGAAATGTAGTATGAATCTATTTCCTTTTATTTCAAGTGTTTCTTACACGTTTTGAATCATTTCAGGAAACTATAATTGCGTATTTGAAGAGTTTTACCACAATTAGAGAGAGTTCCTACAACTATATACTTGAATCATCACCATTGTAACTTATTCACACAGAAAACGCCAGAGAAATTCGTCCTCCAATTATAAATATAAACAGTATAGTCCTCACTTCCAGTCTTTCTACACAAGTTTTGAGCTGTATAAACCTAATTACTAATATTTGAAAGCAAATTCAAGTGAAAACGCTTCCTAAAGTCGCTGGAGTTGTATATATAATCAGTTTTCTGGTCATTTCCGAACTTTCAACTGGTAACCTCCGTGATTGAAAATGGCAGTAAATGTAGTAAGAACCTATTTCCTTTTATTTCAAGTGTTTCTTACAAGTTTGTAATCATTTCTGGAAACTGTAATTGCGTATTTGAAGAGTTTGACCAGAATTAGAGAGTGTTCCTACAACTATATACTGGTATCGTCAGCATTTTAACTGATTCACACAGAAAACGCCAGAGAAATTTGGCCTCCAATTATGAACATAAACAGTATAGTCCTCACTTACAGTTTTCTCCACAAGTTTTGAGCTGTATAAACCTAATTCCTAATATTTGAAAGCAAATTCAAGTGAAAACGCTTCCTAAAGTAGCCGGAGTTGTAAATATTATCAGTTTTCTGGTCATTTCCGACCTTTCCACTGGTAACCTCCGTGATTCAAAACGGCAAAAAATGTAGTATGAATCTATTTCCTTTTACTTCAAGTATTTCTTACAAGTTTTTAATCATTTCAGGAAACTGTAATTGCGTATTTGAAGAGTTTGTCCAGAATTAGAGAGTGTTCCTACAATGATATACTCGTATTATCAGCATTTTAACTGATTCACACAGAAAACGCCAGAGAAATTCAGCCTCCAATTATAAACATAAACAGTACAGTCCTCACTTACAGTCTTTCTACACAAGTTTTGAGCTGTATAAACCTAATTTCTAATATTTGAAAGCAAATTCAAGTGAAAACGTTTCCTAAAGTGCAGGAATTGTAAATATTATCAGTTTTCTGGTCATTACTGAACTTTCCACTGGTAACCTCCATGATTGAAAACGGCAGAAAATGTAGTATGAATCTATATCCTTTTACTTCAAGTGTTTCTTACAAGTTTTTAATCATTTCAGGAAACTGTAATTGCGTATTTGAAGAGTTTGTCCAGAATTAGAGAGTGTTCCTACAACGATATACTGGTATTATCAGCATTTTAACTGATTCTCACAGAAAACGCCAGAGAAATTCGGCCTCCAATTGCAAACATAAACAGTATAGTCCTTACTTTGAGTGTTTCTAAACAAATTTTTGTCTGTATAACCCTGAATTCCTAATATTTGAAAGCAAATTGAATTGAAAACGCTCCCTAAAGTAACTGGAGTTGTAAATATTATCAGTTTTCTGGTCATTTCCAAGGTTTCCACTGGTAACCTCCATGAATGAAAATGGCAGAAAATGTAGTATGAATCTATTTCCTTTTACTTCAAGTGTTTCTTACAAGTTTTTAATCATTTCAGTAAACTGTAATTGCGTATTTGAAGAGTTTTACCACAATTAGAGAGAGTTCCTACAACTATATACTTGAATCATCACCATTGTAACATATTCACAAAGAAAACGCCAGAGAAATTCGTCCTCCAATTATAAACATAAACAGTATAGTCCTTACTTCCAGTGTTTCTACACAAGTTTTGAGCTGTATAAACCTAATTCCTAATATTTGAAAGCAAATTCAAGTGAAAACGCTTCCTAAAGTCGCTGGAGTTGTATATATTATCAGTTTTCTGGTCATTTCCGAACTTTCAACTGGTAACCTCCGTGATTGAAAATGGCAGGAAATGGAGTAAGAACCTATTTCCTTTTATTTCAAGTGTTTCTTACAAGTTTGTAATCATTTCTGGAAACTATAATTGCGTATTTGAAGAGTTTGACCAGAATTAGAGAGTGTTCCTACAACTATATACTGGTATCGTCAGCATTTTAACTGATTCACACAGAAAACGCCAGAGAAATCCGTCCTCCAATTATAAACATAAACAGTATAGTCCTCACTTACAGTCTTTCTACACAAGTTTGGAGCTGTATAAACCTAATTCCTTATATTTGAAAGCAAATTCAAGTGAAAACGCTTCCTAAAGTCTCTGGAGTTGTAAATATTATCAGTTTTCTGGTTATTTCCGAACTTTCCAATGGTAGCCTCCGTGATTGAAAATGGCAGTAAATGTAGTAAGAACCTATTTCCTTTTATTTCAAGTGTTTCTTACAAGTTTTTAATCATTTCTGGAAACTATAATTGCGTATTTGAAGAGTTTGACCAGAATTAGAGAGTGTTCCTACAACTATAAACTGGATTCGTCAGCATTTTAACTGATTCACACAGAAAACGCCAGAGAAATTCGGCCTCCAATTGTAAACATAAACAGTATAGTCCTCACTTACAGTCTTTCTACACAAGTTTTGAGCTGTATAAACCTAATTTCTAATATTTGAAAGCAAATTCAAGTGAAAACGCTTCCTAAAGTGCAGGAATTGTAAATATTATCAGTTTTCTGGTCATTACTGAACTTTCCACTGGTAACCTCCATGATTGAAAACGGCAGAAAATGTAGTATGAATCTATTTCCTTTTACTTCAAGTGTTTCTTACAAGTTTTTAATCATTTCAGGAAACTGTAATTGCGTATTTGAAGAGTTTGTCCAGAATTAGAGAGTGTTCCTACAACGATATACTGGTATTATCAGCATTTTAACTGATTCACACAGAAAACGCCAGAGAAATTCGGCCTCCAATTTCAAACATAAACAGTATAGTCCTTACTTTGAGTGTTTCTAAACAAATTTTTGTCTGTATAACCCTGAATTCCTAATATTTGAAAGCAAATTGAATTGAAAACGCTCCCTAAAGTAACTGGAGTTGTAAATATTATCAGTTTTCTGGTCATTTCCAAGGTTTCCACTGGTAACCTCCATGAATGAAAATGGCAGAAAATGTAGTATGAATCTATTTCCTTTTACTTCAAGTGTTTCTTACAAGTTTTTAATCATTTCAGTAAACTGTAATTGCGTATTTGAAGAGTTTTACCACAATTAGAGAGAGTTCCTACAACTATATACTTGAATCATCACCATTGTAACATATTCACAAAGAAAACGCCAGAGAAATTCGTCCTCCAATTATAAACATAAACAGTATAGTCCTCACTTCCAGTCTTTCTACACAAGTTTTGAGCTGTATAAACCTAATTCCTAATATTTGAAAGCAAATTCAAGTGAAAACGCTTCCTAAAGTCGCTGGAGTTGTATATATTATCAGTTTTCTGGTCATTTCCGAACTTTCAACTGGTAACCTCCGTGATTGAAAATGGCAGGAAATGTAGTAAGAACCTATTTCCTTTTATTTCAAGTGTTTCTTACAAGTTTGTAATCATTTCTGGAAACTGTAATTGCGTATTTGAAGAGTTTGACCAGAATTAGAGAGTGTTCCTACAACTATATACTGGTATCGTCAGCATTTTAACTGATTCACACAGAAAACGCCAGAGAAATCCGTCCTCCAATTATAAACATAAACAGTATAGTCCTCACTTACAGTCTTTCTACACAAGTTTGGAGCTGTATAAACCTAATTCCTTATATTTGAAAGCAAATTCAAGTGAAAACGCTTCCTAAAGTCTCTGGAGTTGTAAATATTATCAGTTTTCTGGTTATTTCCGAACTTTCCAATGGTAGCCTCCGTGATTGAAAATGGCAGTAAATGTAGTAAGAACCTATTTCCTTTTATTTCAAGTGTTTCTTACAAGTTTTTAATCATTTCTGGAAACTATAATTGCGTATTTGAAGAGTTTGACCAGAATTAGAGAGTGTTCCTACAACTATATACTGGTATCGTCAGCATTTTAACTGATTCACACAGAAAACGCCAGAGAAATTCGGCCTCCAATTATGAACATAAACAGTATAGTCCTCACTTACAGTTTTCTCCACAAGTTTTGAGCTGTATAAACCTAATTCCTAATATTTGAAAGCAAATTCAAGTGAAAACGCTTCCTAAAGTAGCCGGAGTTGTAAATATTATCAGTTTTCTGGTCATTTCCGACATTTCCACTGGTAACCTCCGTGATTCAAAACGGCAGGAAATGTAGTAAGAACATATTTACTTTTATTTCTAGTGTTTCTTACAAGTTTTTAATCATTTCTGGAAACTATAATTGCGTATTTGAAGAGTTTTACCACAATTAGAGAGAGTTCCTACAACTATATACTTGAACCATCACCATTGTAACTTATTCACAAAGAAAACGCCAGAGAAATTCGTCCTCCAATTATAAACATAAACAGTATAGTCCTCACTTACAGTCTTTCTACACAAGTTTTGAGCAGTATAAACCTAATTCCTAATATTTGAAAGCAAATTCAAGTGAAAACGCTTCCTAAAGTCGCTGGAGTTGTAAATATTATCAGTTTTCTGGTTATTTCCGAACTTTCCAATGGTAACCTCCGTGATTGAAAATGGCAGTAAATGTAGTAAGAACCTATTTCCTTTTATTTCTAGTGTTTCTTACAAGTTTTTAATCATTTCTGGAAACTGTAATTGCGTATTTGAAGAGTTTGTCCAGAATTAGAGAGTGTTCCTACAACGATATACTGGTATTGTCAGCATTTTAACTGATTCACACAGAAAACGCCAGAGAAATTCGTCCTCCAATTATAAATATAAACAGTATAGTCCTCACTTCCAGTCTTTCTACACAAGTTTTGAGCTGTATAAACCTAATTCCTAATATTTGAAAGCAAATTCAAGTGAAAACGCTTCCTAAAGTCGCTGGAGTTGTATATATAATCAGTTTTCTGGTCATTTCCGAACTTTCAACTGGTAACCTCCGTGATTGAAAATGGCAGTAAATGTAGTAAGAACCTATTTCCTTTTATTTCAAGTGTTTCTTACAAGTTTGTAATCATTTCTGGAAACTGTAATTGCGTATTTGAAGAGTTTGACCAGAATTAGAGAGTGTTCCTACAACTATATACTGGTATCGTCAGCATTTTAACTGATTCACACAGAAAACGCCAGAGAAATCCGTCCTCCAATTATAAACATAAACAGTATAGTCCTCACTTACAGTCTTTCTACACAAGTTTGGAGCTGTATAAACCTAATTCCTTATATTTGAAAGCAAATTCAAGTGAAAACGCTTCCTAAAGTCTCTGGAGTTGTAAATATTATCAGTTTTCTGGTTATTTCCGAACTTTCCAATGGTAGCCTCCGTGATTGAAAATGGCAGTAAATGTAGTAAGAACCTATTTCCTTTTATTTCAAGTGTTTCTTACAAGTTTTTAATCATTTCTGGAAACTATAATTGCGTATTTGAAGAGTTTGACCAGAATTAGAGAGTGTTCCTACAACTATAAACTGGATTCGTCAGCATTTTAACTGATTCACACAGAAAACGCCAGAGAAATTCGGCCTCCAATTGTAAACATAAACAGTATAGTCCTCACTTACAGTCTTTCTACACAAGTTTTGAGCTGTATAAACCTAATTTCTAATATTTGAAAGCAAATTCAAGTGAAAACGCTTCCTAAAGTGCAGGAATTGTAAATATTATCAGTTTTCTGGTCATTACTGAACTTTCCACTGGTAACCTCCATGATTGAAAACGGCAGAAAATGTAGTATGAATCTATTTCCTTTTACTTCAAGTGTTTCTTACAAGTTTTTAATCATTTCAGGAAACTGTAATTGCGTATTTGAAGAGTTTGTCCAGAATTAGAGAGTGTTCCTACAACGATATACTGGTATTATCAGCATTTTAACTGATTCACACAGAAAACGCCAGAGAAATTCGGCCTCCAATTTCAAACATAAACAGTATAGTCCTTACTTTGAGTGTTTCTAAACAAATTTTTGTCTGTATAACCCTGAATTCCTAATATTTGAAAGCAAATTGAATTGAAAACGCTCCCTAAAGTAACTGGAGTTGTAAATATTATCAGTTTTCTGGTCATTTCCAAGGTTTCCACTGGTAACCTCCATGAATGAAAATGGCAGAAAATGTAGTATGAATCTATTTCCTTTTACTTCAAGTGTTTCTTACAAGTTTTTAATCATTTCAGTAAACTGTAATTGCGTATTTGAAGAGTTTTACCACAATTAGAGAGAGTTCCTACAACTATATACTTGAATCATCACCATTGTAACATATTCACAAAGAAAACGCCAGAGAAATTCGTCCTCCAATTATAAACATAAACAGTATAGTCCTCACTTCCAGTCTTTCTACACAAGTTTTGAGCTGTATAAACCTAATTCCTAATATTTGAAAGCAAATTCAAGTGAAAACGCTTCCTAAAGTCGCTGGAGTTGTATATATTATCAGTTTTCTGGTCATTTCCGAACTTTCAACTGGTAACCTCCGTGATTGAAAATGGCAGGAAATGTAGTAAGAACCTATTTCCTTTTATTTCAAGTGTTTCTTACAAGTTTGTAATCATTTCTGGAAACTGTAATTGCGTATTTGAAGAGTTTGACCAGAATTAGAGAGTGTTCCTACAACTATATACTGGTATCGTCAGCATTTTAACTGATTCACACAGAAAACGCCAGAGAAATCCGTCCTCCAATTATAAACATAAACAGTATAGTCCTCACTTACAGTC
Source organism: Myotis daubentonii (assembly GCF_963259705.1). Lineage (NCBI taxonomy): Eukaryota > Metazoa > Chordata > Mammalia > Chiroptera > Vespertilionidae > Myotis > Myotis daubentonii. The sequence goes on along the minus strand of NC_081861.1, from coordinate 83,807,728 downwards.
TTTCTACACAAGTTTGGAGCTGTATAAACCTAATTCCTTATATTTGAAAGCAAATTCAAGTGAAAACGCTTCCTAAAGTCTCTGGAGTTGTAAATATTATCAGTTTTCTGGTTATTTCCGAACTTTCCAATGGTAGCCTCCGTGATTGAAAATGGCAGTAAATGTAGTAAGAACCTATTTCCTTTTATTTCAAGTGTTTCTTACAAGTTTTTAATCATTTCTGGAAACTATAATTGCGTATTTGAAGAGTTTGACCAGAATTAGAGAGTGTTCCTACAACTATATACTGGTATCGTCAGCATTTTAACTGATTCACACAGAAAACGCCAGAGAAATTCGGCCTCCAATTATGAACATAAACAGTATAGTCCTCACTTACAGTTTTCTCCACAAGTTTTGAGCTGTATAAACCTAATTCCTAATATTTGAAAGCAAATTCAAGTGAAAACGCTTCCTAAAGTAGCCGGAGTTGTAAATATTATCAGTTTTCTGGTCATTTCCGACATTTCCACTGGTAACCTCCGTGATTCAAAACGGCAGGAAATGTAGTAAGAACATATTTACTTTTATTTCTAGTGTTTCTTACAAGTTTTTAATCATTTCTGGAAACTATAATTGCGTATTTGAAGAGTTTTACCACAATTAGAGAGAGTTCCTACAACTATATACTTGAACCATCACCATTGTAACTTATTCACAAAGAAAACGCCAGAGAAATTCGTCCTCCAATTATAAACATAAACAGTATAGTCCTCACTTACAGTCTTTCTACACAAGTTTTGAGCAGTATAAACCTAATTCCTAATATTTGAAAGCAAATTCAAGTGAAAACGCTTCCTAAAGTCGCTGGAGTTGTAAATATTATCAGTTTTCTGGTTATTTCCGAACTTTCCAATGGTAACCTCCGTGATTGAAAATGGCAGTAAATGTAGTAAGAACCTATTTCCTTTTATTTCTAGTGTTTCTTACAAGTTTTTAATCATTTCTGGAAACTGTAATTGCGTATTTGAAGAGTTTGTCCAGAATTAGAGAGTGTTCCTACAACGATATACTGGTATTGTCAGCATTTTAACTGATTCACACAGAAAACGCCAGAGAAATTCGTCCTCCAATTATAAATATAAACAGTATAGTCCTCACTTCCAGTCTTTCTACACAAGTTTTGAGCTGTATAAACCTAATTCCTAATATTTGAAAGCAAATTCAAGTGAAAACGCTTCCTAAAGTCGCTGGAGTTGTATATATAATCAGTTTTCTGGTCATTTCCGAACTTTCAACTGGTAACCTCCGTGATTGAAAATGGCAGTAAATGTAGTAAGAACCTATTTCCTTTTATTTCAAGTGTTTCTTACAAGTTTGTAATCATTTCTGGAAACTGTAATTGCGTATTTGAAGAGTTTGACCAGAATTAGAGAGTGTTCCTACAACTATATACTGGTATCGTCAGCATTTTAACTGATTCACACAGAAAACGCCAGAGAAATTTGGCCTCCAATTATGAACATAAACAGTATAGTCCTCACTTACAGTTTTCTCCACAAGTTTTGAGCTGTATAAACCTAATTCTTAATACTTGAAAGCAAATTCAAGTGAAAACGCTTCCTAAAGTAGCCGGAGTTGTAAATATTATCAGTTTTCTGGTCATTTCCGACCTTTCCACTGGTAACCTCCGTGATTCAAAACGGCAGAAAATGTAGTATGAATCTATTTCCTTTTACTTCAAGTGTTTCTTACAAGTTTTTAATCATTTCAGGAAACTGTAATTGCGTATTTGAAGAGTTTGTCCAGAATTAGAGAGTGTTCCTACAACGATATACTGGTATTATCAGCATTTTAACTGATTCACACAGAAAACGCCAGAGAAATTCGGCCTCCAATTATAAACATAAACAGTACAGTCCTCACTTACAGTCTTTCTACACAAGTTTTGAGCTGTATAAACCTAATTTCTAATATTTGAAAGCAAATTCAAGTGAAAACGTTTCCTAAAGTGCAGGAATTGTAAATATTATCAGTTTTCTGGTCATTACTGAACTTTCCACTGGTAACCTCCATGATTGAAAACGGCAGAAAATGTAGTATGAATCTATTTCCTTTTACTTCAAGTGTTTCTTACAAGTTTTTAATCATTTCAGGAAACTGTAATTGCGTATTTGAAGAGTTTGTCCAGAATTAGAGAGTGTTCCTACAACGATATACTGGTATTATCAGCATTTTAACTGATTCACACAGAAAACGCCAGAGAAATTCGGCCTCCAATTGCAAACATAAACAGTATAGTCCTTACTTTGAGTGTTTCTAAACAAATTTTTGTCTGTATAACCCTGAATTCCTAATATTTGAAAGCAAATTGAATTGAAAACGCTCCCTAAAGTAACTGGAGTTGTAAATATTATCAGTTTTCTGGTCATTTCCAAGGTTTCCACTGGTAACCTCCATGAATGAAAATGGCAGAAAATGTAGTATGAATCTATTTCCTTTTACTTCAAGTGTTTCTTACAAGTTTTTAATCATTTCAGTAAACTGTAATTGCGTATTTGAATAGTTTTACCACAATTAGAGAGAGTTCCTACAACTATATACTTGAATCATCACCATTGTAACATATTCAAAAAGAAAACGCCAGAGAAATTCGTCCTCCAATTATAAACATAAACAGTATAGTCCTCACTTCCAGTGTTTCTACACAAGTTTTGACCTGTATAAACCGAATTCCTAATATTTGAAAGCAAATTCAAGTGAAAACGCTTCCTAAAGTCGCTGGAGTTGTATATATTATCAGTTTTCTGGTCATTTCCGAACTTTCAACTGGTAACCTCCGTGATTGAAAATGGCAGGAAATGTAGTAAGAACCTATTTCCTTTTATTTCAAGTGTTTCTTACAAGTTTGTAATCATTTCTGGAAACTGTAATTGCGTATTTGAAGAGTTTGACCAGAATTAGAGAGTGTTCCTACAACTATATACTGGTATCATCAGCATTTTAACTGATTCACACAGAAAACGCCAGAGAAATTCGGCCTCCAATTATGAACATAAACAGTATAGTCCTCACTTACAGTTTTCTCCACAAGTTTTGAGCTGTATAAACCTAATTCCTAATATTTGAAAGCAAATTAAAGTGAAAACGCTTCCTAAAGTAGCCGGAGTTGTAAATATTATCAGTTTTCTGGTCATTTCCGACATTTCCACTGGTAACCTCCGTGATTCAAAACGGCAGGAAATGTAGTAAGAACATATTTACTTTTATTTCTAGTGTTTCTTACAAGTTTTTAATCATTTCTGGAAACTATAATTGCGTATTTGAAGAGTTTTACCACAATTAGAGAGAGTTCCTACAACTATATACTTGAACCATCACCATTGTAACTTATTCACAAAGAAAACGCCAGAGAAATTCGTCCTCCAATTATAAACATAAACAGTATAGTCCTCACTTACAGTCTTTCTACACAAGTTTTGAGCAGTATAAACCTAATTCCTAATATTTGAAAGCAAATTCAAGTGAAAACGCTTCCTAAAGTCGCTGGAGTTGTAAATATTATCAGTTTTCTGGTTATTTCCGAACTTTCCAATGGTAACCTCCGTGATTGAAAATGGCAGTAAATGTAGTAAGAACCTATTTCCTTTTATTTCTAGTGTTTCTTACAAGTTTTTAATCATTTCTGGAAACTGTAATTGCGTATTTGAAGAGTTTGTCCAGAATTAGAGAGTGTTCCTACAACGATATACTGGTATTGTCAGCATTTTAACTGATTCACACAGAAAACGCAAGAGAAATTCGGCCTCCAATTATAAACATAAACAGTACAGTCCTCACTTACAGTCTTTCTACACAAGTTTTGAGCTGTATAAACCTAATTTCTAATATTTGAAAGCAAATTCAAGTGAAAACGCTTCCTAAAGAAGCAGGAGTTGTAAATATTATCAGTTTTCTGGTCATTACTGAACTTTCCACTGGTAACCTCCGTGATTGAAAATGGCAGTAAATGTAGTAAGAACATATTTCCTTTTATTTCTAGTGTTTCTTACAAGTTTTAAATCATTTCTGGAAACTGTAATTGCGTATTTGAAGAGTTTGTCCAGAATTAGAGAGTGTTCCTACAACGATATACTGGTATTGTCAGCATTTTAACTGATTCACACAGAAAACGCCAGAGAAATTCGCCCTCCAATTATAAACATAAACAGTATAGTCCTCACTTACAGTCTTTCTACACTAGTTTTGAGCAGGATAAACCTAATTCCTAATATTTGAAAGCAAATTCAAGTGAAAACGCTTCCTAAAGTCGCTGGAGTTGTAAATATTATCAGTTTTCTGGTTATTTCCGAACTTTCCAATGGTAACCTCCGTGATTGAAAATGGCAGTAAATGTAGTAAGAACCTATTTCCTTTTATTTCAAGAGTTTCTTACAAGTTTTTAATCATTTCTGGAAACTGTAATTGCGTATTTGAAGAGTTTGACCAGAATTAGAGAGTGTTCCTACAACTATATACTGGAATCGTCAGCATTTTAACTGATTCACACAGAAAACGCCAGAGAAATTCGGCCTCCAATTGTAAACCTAAACAGTATAGTCCTTACTTACAGTGTTTCTAAACAAATTTTGAGCTGTATAACCCTGAATTCCTAATATTTGAAAGCAAATTGAATTGAAAACGCTACCTAAAGTAACCGGAGTTATAAATATTATCAGTTTTCTGGTCATTTCCAAGGTTTCCAATGGTAACCTCCATGAATGAAAATGGCAGAAAATGTAGTATGAATCTATTTCCATTCATTTCAAGTGTTTCTTACACGTTTTTAATCATTTCAGGAAACTATAATTGCGTATTTGAAGAGTTTTACCACAATTAGAGAGAGTTCCTACAACTATATACTTGAATCATCACTATTGTAACTTATTCACACAGAAAACGCCAGAGAAATTCGTCCTCCAATTATAAACATAAACAGTATAGTCCTCACTTCCAGTCTTTCTACACAAGTTATGAGCTGTATAAACCTAATTCCTAATATTTGAAAGCAAATTCAAGTGAAAACGATTCCTAAAGTAGCTGGAGTTGTAAATATTATCAGTTTTCTGGTCATTTCCGACCTTTCCACTGGTAACCTCCGTGATTCAAAACCGCAGGAAATGTAGTAAGAACCTATTTCCTTTTATTTCTAGTGTTTTTAAAGTTTTTAATCATTTCTGGAAACTATCATTGCGTATTTGAAGAGTTTGACCAGAATTAGAGAGTGTTCCTCCAACTATATACTGGAATCGTCAGAATTTTACTGATTCACACAGAAAACGCCAGAGAAATTCGGCCTCCAATAGTAAACATAAACAGTATAGTCCAACTTACAGTGTTTCTAAACAAATTTTGAGCTGTATAACCCTGAATTCCTAATATTTGAAAGCAAATTGAATTGAAAACGCTCCCTAAAGTAACCGCAGTTGTAATTATTATCAGTTTTCTGGTCATTTCCAAGGTTTCCACTGGTAACCTACATGAATGAAAATGGCAGGAAATGTAGTATGAATCTATATCCTTTTATTTCAAGTGTTTCTTACAAGTTTTTAATCATTTCGGGAAACTATAATTGCGTATTTAAAGAGTTTTACCACAAATAGAGAGAGTTCCTACAACTATATACTCGAATCATCACCATTGTAACTTATTCACACAGAAAACGCCAGAGAAATTTGGCCTCCAATTATAAACATAAACAGTATAGTCCTCACCTCCAGTATTTCTACACAAATTTTGAGCTGTATAAACCTAATTCCTAATATTTGAAAGCAAATTCAAGTGAAAACGCTTCCTAAAGTCGCTGGAGTTGTAAATATTATCAGTTTTCTGGTCATTTCCGAACTTTCCACTGGTAACCTCCATGAATGAAAATGGCAGGAAATGTAGTAAGAACCTATTTCGTTTTATTTCAAGTGTTTCTTACAAGTTTTTAATCATTTCTGGAAAGTATAATTGCGTATTTGAAGAGTTTTACCACAATTAGAGAGAGTTCCTACAACTATATACTCAAATCATCACCATTGTAACTTATTCACACAGAAAACGCCAGAGAAATTCGGCCTCCAATTATAAACATAAACAGTTTCGTCCTCACTTACCGTCTTTCTACACTAGTTTTGAGCTGTATAAACCTAATTCCTAATATTTGAAAGCAAATTCAAGTGAAAACGATTCCTAAAGTAGCCGGAATTGTAAATATTATCAGTTTTCTGGTCATTTCTGAACTTTCCACTGGTAACCTCCGTGATTCAAAACCGCAGGAAATGTAGTAAGAACCTATTTCCTTTTATTTCTAGTGTTTCTTACAACTTTTTAATCATTTCTGGAAACTATCATTGCGTATTTGAAGAGTTTGACCAGAATTAGAGAGTGTTCCTACAACTATATACTGGATTCGTCAGCATTTTAACTGATTCACACAGAAAACGCCAGAGAAATTCGGCCTCCAATTGTAAACATAAACAGTATAGTCCTTACTTACAGTGTTTCTAAACAAATTTTGAGCTGTATAACCCTGAATTCCTAATATTTGAAAGCAAATTGAATTGAAAACGCTCCCTAAAGTAACCGGAGTTGTAAATATTATCAGTTTTCTGGTCATATCCAAGGTTTCCACTGGTAACCTCCATGAATGAAAATGGCAGAAAATGTAGTATGAATCTATTTCCTTTTATTTCAAGTGTTTCTTACACGTTTTTAATTATTTCAGGAAACTATAATTGCGTATTTGAAGAGTTTTACCACAATTAGAGAGAGTTCCTACAACTATATACTTGAATCATCACCATTGTAACTTATTCACACAGAAAACGCCAGAGAAATTCGTCCTCCAATTATAAACATAAACAGTATAGTCCTCACTTCCAGTGTTTCTACACAAGTTTTGAGCTGTATAAACCTAATTCCTAATATTTGAAAGCAAATTCAAGTGAAAACGCTTCCTAAAGTAGCAGGAGTTTTAAATATTATCAGTTTTCTGGTCATTTCCGACCTTTCCACTGGTAACCTCCGTGATTCAAAACGGCAGAAAATGTAGTATGAATCTATTTCCTTTTACTTCAAGTGTCTCTTATAAGTTTTTAATCATTTCAGGAAACTGTAATTGCGTATATGAAGAGTTTGTCCAGAATTTGAGAGTGTTCCTACAAGGATATACTTGTATTGTCAGCATTTTAACTGATTCACACAGAAAACGCCAGAGAAATTCGCCCTCTAATTATAAACATAAACAGTATAGTCCTCACTTACAGTCTTTCTACACAAGTTTGGAGCTGTATAAACCTAATTCCTTATATTTGAAAGCAAATTCAAGTGAAAACGCTTCCTAAAGTCTCTGGAGTTGTAAATATTATCAGTTTTCTGGTTATTTCCGAACTTTCCAATGGTAGCCTCCGTGATTGAAAATGGCAGTAAATGTAGTAAGAACCTATTTCCTTTTATTTCAAGTGTTTCTTACAAGTTTTTAATCATTTCTGGAAACTATAATTGCGTATTTGAAGAGTTTGACCAGAATTAGAGAGTGTTCCTACAACTATATACTGGATTCGTCAGCATTTTAACTGATTCACACAGAAAACGCCAGAGAAATTCGGCCTCCAATTGTAAACATAAACAGTATAGTCCTTACTTACAGTGTTTCTAAACAAATTTTGAGCTGTATAACCCTGAATTCCTAATATTTGAAAGCAAATTGAATTGAAAACACTCCCCAAAGTAACCGGAATTGTAAATATTATCAGTTTTCTCGTCATTTCCAAGGTATCCACTGGTAACCTCCGTGATTCAAAACGGCAGGAAATGTAGTATGAATCTATTTCCTTTTATTTCAAGTGTTTCTTACACGTTTTTAATCATTTCAGGAAACTATAATTGCGTATTTGAAGAGTTTTACCACAATTAGAGAGAGTTCCTACAACTATATACTTGAATCATCACCATTGTAACTTATTCACGCAGAAAACGCCAGAGAAATTCGTCCTCCAATTATAAATATAAACAGTATAGTCCTCACTTCCAGTCTTTCTACACAAGATTTGAGCTGTATAAACCTAATTCCTAATATTTGAAAGCAAATTCAAGTGAAAACGCTTCCTAAAGTCGCTGGAGTTGTATATATAATCAGTTTTCTGGTCATTTCCGAACTTTCAACTGGTAACCTCCGTGATTGAAAATGGCAGTAAATGTAGTAAGAACCTATTTCCTTTTATTTCAAGTGTTTCTTACAAGTTTGTAATCATTTCTGGAAACTGTAATTGCGTATTTGAAGAGTTTGACCAGAATTAGAGAGTGTTCCTACAACTATATACTGGTATCGTCAGCATTTTAACTGATTCACACAGAAAACGCCAGAGAAATTTGGCCTCCAATTATGAACATAAACAGTATAGTCCTCACTTACAGTTTCTCCACAAGTTTTGAGCTGTATAAACCTAATTCCTAATATTTGAAAGCAAATTCAAGTGAAAACGCTTCCTAAAGTAGCCGGAGTTGTAAATATTATCAGTTTTCTGGTCATTTCCGACCTTTCCACTGGTAACCTCCGTGATTCAAAACGGCAGAAAATGTAGTATGAATCTATTTCCTTTTACGTCAAGTGTTTCTTACAAGTTTTTAATCATTTCAGGAAACTGTAATTGCGTATTTGAAGAGTTTGTCCATAATTAGAGAGTGTTCCTACAACGATATACTGGTATTATCAGCATTTTAACTGATTCACACAGAAAACGCCAGAGAAATTCGGCCTCCAATTGCAAACATAAACAGTATAGTCCTTACTTTGAGTGTTTCTAAACAAATTTTTGTCTGTATAACCCTGAATTCCTAATATTTGAAAGCAAATTGAATTGAAAACGCTCCCTAAAGTAACTGGAGTTGTAAATATTATCAGTTTTCTGGTCATTTCCAAGGTTTCCACTGGTAACCTCCATGAATGAAAATGGCAGAAAATGTAGTATGAATCTATTTCCTTTTACTTCAAGTGTTTCTTACAAGTTTTTAATCATTTCAGTAAACTGTAATTGCGTATTTGAAGAGTTTTACCACAATTAGAGAGAGTTCCTACAACTATATACTTGAATCATCACCATTGTAACATATTCACAAAGAAAACGCCAGAGAAATTCGTCCTCCAATTATAAACATAAACAGTATAGTCCTCACTTCCAGTGTTTCTACACAAGTTTTGAGCTGTATAAACCTAATTCCTAATATTTGAAAGCAAATTCAAGTGAAAACGCTTCCTAAAGTCGCTGGAGTTGTATGTATTATCAGTTTTCTGGTCATTTCCGAACTTTCAACTGGTAACCTCCGTGATTGAAAATGGCAGGAAATGTAGTAAGAACCTATTTCCTTTTATTTCAAGTGTTTCTTACAAGTTTGTAATCATTTCTGGAAACTGTAATTGCGTATTTGAAGAGTTTGACCAGAATTAGAGAGTGTTCCTACAACTATATACTGGTATCGTCAGCATTTTAACTGATTCACACAGAAAACGCCAGAGAAATTCGCCCTCCAATTATAAACATAAACAGTATAGTCCTCACTTCCAGTCTTTCTACACAAGTTTTGAGCTGTATAAACCTAATTCCTAATATTTGAAAGCAAATTCAAGTGAAAACGCTTCCTAAAGTAGCAGGAGTTTTAAATATTATCAGTTTTCTGGTCATTTCCGACCTTTCCACTGGTAACCTCCGTGATTCAGAACGGCAAGAAATGTAGTATGAATCTATTTCCTTTTATTTCAAGTGTTTCTTACACGTTTTGAATCATTTCAGGAAACTATAATTGCGTATTTGAAGAGTTTTACCACAATTAGAGAGAGTTCCTACAACTATATACTTGAATCATCACCATTGTAACTTATTCACACAGAAAACGCCAGAGAAATTCGTCCTCCAATTATAAATATGAACAGTATAGTCCTCACTTCCAGTCTTTCTACACAAGTTTTGAGCTGTATAAACCTAATTCCTAATATTTGAAAGCAAATTCAAGTGAAAACGCTTCCTAAAGAAGCTGGAGTTGTATATATTATCAGTTTTCTGGTCATTTCTGAACTTTCAACTGGTAACCTCCGTGATTGAAAATGGCAGGAAATGTAGTAAGAACCTATTTCCTTTTATTTCAAGTGTTTCTTACAAGTTTTTAATCATTTCTGGAAACTGTAATTGCGTATTTGAAGAGTTTGACCAGAATTAGAGAGTGTTCCTACAACTATATACTGGTATCGTCAGTATTTTAACTGATTCACACAGAAAACGCCAGAGAAATTCGTCCTGCAATTATAAGCATAAACAGTATAGTCCTCACTTACAGTCTTTCGACACAAGTTTTGAGCTGTATAAACCTAATTCCTAATATTTGAAAGCAAATTCAATGAAAACGCTTCCTAAAGTAGCCGGAGTTGTAAATATTATCAGTTTTCTGGTCATTTCCGACCTTTCCACTGGTAACCTCCGTGATTCAAAACGGCAGGAAATGTAGTAAGAACATATTTCCTTTTATTTCATGTGTTTCTTACCAGTTTTTAATCATTTCTGGAAACTATAATTGCGAATTTGAAGAGTTTTACCACAATTAGAGAGAGTTCCTAGAACTATATACTTGAATCATCACCATTGTAACTTATTCACAAAGAAAACGCCAGAGAAATTCGTCCTCCAAGTATAAACATAAACAGTATAGTCCTCACTTACAGTCTTTCTACACACGTTTTGAGCAGTATAAACCTAATTCCTAATATTTGAAAGCAAATTCAAGTGAAAACGCTTCCCAAAGTCGCTGGAGTTGTAAATATTATCAGTTTTCTGGTTATTTCCGAACTTTCCAATGGTAACCTCCGTGATTGAAAATGGCAGTAAATGTAGTAAGAACCTATTTCCTTTTATTTCAAGTGTTTCTTACAAGTTTTTAATCATTTCTGGAAACTGTAATTGCGTATTTGAAGAGTTTGACCAGAATTAGAGAGTGTTCCTACAACTATATACTGGTATCCTCAGCATTTTAACTGATTCACACAGAAAACGCCAGAGAAATTCGGCCTCCAATTATGAACATAAACAGTATAGTCCTCACTTACAGTTTTCTCCACAGGTTTTGAGCTGCATAAACCTAATTCCTAATATTTGAATGCAAATTCAAGTGAAAACGCTTCCTAAAGTAGCCGGAGTTGTAAATATTATCAGTTTTCTGGTCATTTCCGACCTTTCCACTGGTAACCTCCGTGATTCAAAACGGCAGGAAATGTAGTAAGAACATATTTACTTTTATTTCTAGTGTTTCTTACAAGTTTTAAATCATTTCTGGAAACTATAATTGCGTATTTGAAGAGTTTGACCAGAATTAGAGAGTGTTCCTACAACTACATACTGGAATCATCAGCATTTTAACTGATTCACACAGAAAACGCCAGAGAAATTCGGCCTCCAATTGCAAACATAAACAGTATAGTCCTTACTTTCAGTGTTTCTAAACAAATTTTGAGCTGTATAACCCTGAATTCCTAATATTTGAAAGCAAATTGAATTGAAAACGCTCCCTAAAGTAACCGGAGTTGTAAATATTATCAGTTTTCTGGTCATTTCCAAGGTTTCCACTGGTAACCTCCATGAATGAAAATGGCAGAAAATGTAGTATGAATCTATTTCCTTTTACTTCAAGTGTTTCTTATAAGTTTTTAATCATTTCAGGAAACTGTAATTGCGTATTTGAAGAGTTTGTCCAGAATTTGAGAGTGTTCCTACAAGGATACACTTGTATTGTCAGCATTTTAACTGATTCACACAGAAAACGCCAGAGAAATTCGCCCTCTAATTATAAACATAAACAGTATAGTCCTCACTTACAGTCTTTCTACACAAGTTTTGAGCAGGATAAACCTAATTCCTAATATTTGAAAGCAAATTCAAGTGAAAACGCTTCCTAATGTCGCTGGAGTTGTAAATATTATCAGTTTTCTGGTTATTTCCGAACTTTCCAATGCTAACCTCCGTGATTGAAAATGGCAGTAAATGTAGTAAGAACCTATTTCCTTTTATTTCAAGTGTTTCTTACACGTTTTGAATCATTTCAGGAAACTATAATTGCGTATTTGAAGAGTTTTTCCACAATTAGAGAGAGTTCCTACAACTATATACTTCAATCATCACCATTGTAACTTATTCACAAAGAAAACGCCAGAGAAATCCGTCCTCCAATTATAAACATAAACAGTATAGTCCTCACTTACAGTCTTTCTACACAAGTTTGGAGCTGTATAAACCTAATTCCTTATATTGGAAAGCAAATTCAAGTGAAAACGCTTCCTAAAGTCTCTGGAGTTGTAAATATTATCAGTTTTCTGGTTATTTCCGAACTTTCCAATGGTAGCCTCCGTGATTGAAAATGGCAGTAAATGTAGTAAGAACCTATTTCCTTTTATTTCAAGTGTTTCTTACAAGTTTTTAATCATTTCTGGAAACTATAATTGCGTATTTGAAGAGTTTGACCAGAATTAGAGAGTGTTCCTACAACTATATACTGGATTCGTCAGCATTTTAACTGATTCACACAGAAAACGCCAGAGAAATTCGGCCTCCAATTGTAAACATAAACAGTATAGTCCTTACTTACAGTGTTTCTAAACAAATTTTGAGCTGTATAACCCTGAATTCCTAATATTTGAAAGCAAATTGAATTGAAAACACTCCCTAAAGTAACCGGAGTTGTAAATATTATCAGTTTTCTCGTCATTTCCAAGATATCCACTGGTAACCTCCGTGATTCAAAACGGCAGGAAATGTAGTATGAATCTATTTCCTTTTATTTCAAGTGTTTCTTACACGTTTTGAATCATTTCAGGAAACTATAATTGCGTATTTGAAGAGTTTTACCACAATTAGAGAGAGTTCCTACAACTATATACTTGAATCATCACCATTGTAACTTATTCACACAGAAAACGCCAGAGAAATTCGTCCTCCAATTATAAATATAAACAGTATAGTCCTCACTTCCAGTCTTTCTACACAAGTTTTGAGCTGTATAAACCTAATTCCTAATATTTGAAAACAAATTCAAGTGAAAACGCTTCCTAAAGTCGCTGGAGTTGTATATATAATCAGTTTTCTGGTCATTTCCGAACTTTCAACTGGTAACCTCCGTGATTGAAAATGGCAGTAAATGTAGTAAGAACCTATTTCCTTTTATTTCAAGTGTTTCTTACAAGTTTGTAATCATTTCTGGAAACTGTAATTGCGTATTTGAAGAGTTTGACCAGAATTATTGAGTGTTCCTACAACTATATACTGGTATCGTCAGCATTTTAACTGATTCACACAGAAAACGCCAGAGAAATTTGGCCTCCAATTATGAACATAAACAGTATAGTCCTCACTTACAGTTTTCTCCACAAGTTTTGAGCTGTATAAACCTAATTCCTAATATTTGAAAGCAAATTCAAGTGAAAACGCTTCCTAAAGTAGCCGGAGTTGTAAATATTATCAGTTTTCTGGTCATTTCCGACCTTTCCACTGGTAACCTCCGTGATTCAATACGGCAGAAAATGTAGTATGAATCTATTTCCTTTTACTTCAAGTGTTGCTTACAAGTTTTTAATCATTTCAGGAAACTGTAATTGCGTATTTGAAGAGTTTTACCACAATTAGAGAGAGTTCCTAAAACTATATACTTGAATCATCACCATTGTAACATATTCACAAAGAAAACGCCAGAGAAATTCGTCCTCCAATTATAAACATAAACAGTATAGTCCTCACTTCCAGTGTTTCTACACAAGTTTTGAGCTGTATAAACCTAATTCCTAATATTTGAAAGCAAATTCAAGTGAAAACGCTTCCTAAAGTCGCTGGAGTTGTATATATTATCAGTTTTCTGGTCATTTCCGAACTTTCAACTGGTAACCTCCGTGATTGAAAATGGCAGGAAATGTAGTAAGAACCTATTTCCTTTTATTTCAAGTGTTTCTTACAAGTTTTTAATCATTTCTGGAAACTGTAATTGCGTATTTGAAGAGTTTGACCAGAATTAGAGAGTGTTCCTACAACTATATACTGGTATCCTCAGCATTTTAACTGATTCACACAGAAAACGCCAGAGAAATTCGGCCTCCAATTATGAACATAAACAGTATAGTCCTCACTTACAGTTTTCTCCACAAGTTTTGAGCAGTATAAACCTAATTCCTAATATTTGAAAGCAAATTCAAGTGAAAACGCTTCCTAAAGTCGCTGGAGTTTTAAATATTATCAGTTTTCTGGTTATTTCCGAACTTTCCAATGGTAACCTCCGTGATTGAAAATGGCAGTAAATGTAGTAAGAACCTATTTCCTTTTATTTAAAGTGTTTCTTACAAGTTTTTAATCATTTCTGGAAACTATAATTGCGTATTTGAAGAGTTTGACCAGAATTAGAGAGTATTCCTACAACTATATACTGGAATCGTCAGCATTTTAACTGATTCACACAGAAAACGCCAGAGAAATTCGGCCTCCAATTATGAACATAAACAGTATAGTCCTCACTTACAGTTTTCTCCACAGGTTTTGAGCTGTATAAACCTAATTCCTAATATTTGAATGCAAATTCAAGTGAAAACGCTTCCTAAAGTAGCCGGAGTTGTAAATATTATCAGTTTTCTGGTCATTTCCGACCTTTCCACTGGTAACCTCCGTGATTCAAAACGGCAGGAAATGTAGTAAGAACATATTTACTTTTATTTCTAGTGTTTCTTACAAGTTTTTAATCATTTCTGACAACTATAATTGCGTATTTGAAGAGTTTTACCACAATTAGAGAGAGTTCCTACAACTATATACTTGAACCATCACCATTGTAACTTATTCACAAAGAAAACGCCAGAGAAATTCGGCCTCCAATTGCAAACATAAACAGTATAGTCCTTACTTACAGTGTTTCCAAACAAATTTTGAGCTGTATAACCCTGAATTCCTAATATTTGAAAGCAAATTGAATTGAAAACGCTCCCTAAAGTAACCGGAGTTGTAAATATTATCAGTTTTCTGGTCATTTCCAAGGTTTCCACTGGTAACCTCCATGAATGAAAATGGCAGAAAATGTAGTATGAATCTATTTCCATTTATTTCAAGTGTTTCTTACACGTTTTTAATCATTTCAGGAAACTATAATTGCGTATTTGAAGAGTTTTACCACAATTAGAGAGAGTTCCTACAACTATATACTTGAATCATCACTATTGTAACTTATTCACACAGAAAACGCCAGAGAAATTCGTCCTCCAATTATAAACATAAACAGTATAGTCCTCACTTCCAGTCTTTCTACACAAGTTTTGAGCTGTATAAACCTAATTCCTAATATTTGAAAGCAAATTCAAGTGAAAACGCTTCCTAAAGTAGCAGGAGTTTTAAATATTATCAGTTTTCTGGTCATTTCCGACCTTTCCACTGGTAACCTCCGTGATTCTAAACGGCAGGAAATGTAGTATGAATCTATTTCCTTTTATTTCAAGTGTTTCTTACACGTTTTGAATCATTTCAGGAAACTATAATTGCGTATTTGAAGAGTTTTTCCACAATTAGAGAGAGTTCCTACAACTATATACTTCAATCATCACCATTGTAACTGATTCACACAGAAAACGCCAGAGAAATTCGGCCTCCAATTATGAACATAAACAGTATAGTCCTCAGTTACAGTCTTTCTACACAAGTTTTGAGCAGTATAAACCTAATCCCTAATATTTGAAAGCAAATTCAAGTGAAAACGCTTCCTAAAGTCGCTGGAGTTTTAAATATTATCAGTTTTCTGGTTATTTCCGAACTTTCCAATGGTAACCTCCGTGATTGAAAATGGCAGTAAATGTAGTAAGAACCTATTTCCTTTTATTTAAAGTGTTTCTTACAAGTTTTTAATCATTTCTGGAAACTATAATTGCGTATTTGAAGAGTTTGACCAGAATTAGAGAGTATTCCTACAACTATATACTGGAATCGTCAGCATTTTAACTGATTCACACAGAAAACGCCAGAGAAATTCGGCCTCCAATTATGAACATAAACAGTATAGTCCTCACTTACAGTTTTCTCCACAGGTTTTGAGCTGTATAAACCTAATTCCTAATATTTGAATGCAAATTCAAGTGAAAACGCTTCCTAAAGTAGCCGGAGTTGTAAATATTATCAGTTTTCTGGTCATTTCCGACCTTTCCACTGGTAACCTCCGTGATTCAAAACGGCAGGAAATGTAGTAAGAACATATTTACTTTTATTTCTAGTGTTTCTTACAAGTTTTTAATCATTTCTGACAACTATAATTGCGTATTTGAAGAGTTTTACCACAATTAGAGAGAGTTCCTACAACTATATACTTGAACCATCACCATTGTAACTTATTCACAAAGAAAACGCCAGAGAAATTCGGCCTCCAATTGCAAACATAAACAGTATAGTCCTTACTTACAGTGTTTCCAAACAAATTTTGAGCTGTATAACCCTGAATTCCTAATATTTGAAAGCAAATTGAATTGAAAACGCTCCCTAAAGTAACCGGAGTTGTAAATATTATCAGTTTTCTGGTCATTTCCAAGGTTTCCACTGGTAACCTCCATGAATGAAAATGGCAGAAAATGTAGTATGAATCTATTTCCATTTATTTCAAGTGTTTCTTACACGTTTTTAATCATTTCAGGAAACTATAATTGCGTATTTGAAGAGTTTTACCACAATTAGAGAGAGTTCCTACAACTATATACTTGAATCATCACTATTGTAACTTATTCACACAGAAAACGCCAGAGAAATTCGTCTTCCAATTATAAACATAAACAGTATAGTCCTCACTTCCAGTCTTTCTACACAAGTTTTGAGCTGTATAAACCTAATTCCTAATATTTGAAAGCAAATTCAAGTGAAAACGCTTCCTAAAGTAGCAGGAGTTTTAAATATTATCAGTTTTCTGGTCATTTCCGACCTTTCCACTGGTAACCTCCGTGATTCTAAACGGCAGGAAATGTAGTATGAATCTATTTCCTTTTATTTCAAGTGTTTCTTACACGTTTTGAATCATTTCAGGAAACTATAATTGCGTATTTGAAGAGTTTTTCCACAATTAGAGAGAGTTCCTACAACTATATACTTCAATCATCACCATTGTAACTGATTCACACAGAAAACGCCAGAGAAATTCGGTCTCCAATTATGAACATAAACAGTATAGTCCTCAGTTACAGTCTTTCTACACAAGTTTTGAGCAGTATAAACCTAATTCCTAATATTTGAAAGCAAATTCAAGTGAAAACGCTTCCTAAAGAAGCTGGAGTTGTATATATTATCAGTTTTCTGGTCATTTCTGAACTTTCAACTGGTAACCTCCGTGATTGAAAATGGCAGGAAATGTAGTAAGAACATATTTCCTTTTATTTCAAGTGTTTCTTACAAGTTTTTAATCATTTCTGGAAACTGTAATTGCGTATTTGAAGAGTTTGACCAGAATTAGAGAGTGTTCCTACAACTATATACTGGTATCGTCAGTATTTTAACTGATTCACACAGAAAACGCCAGAGAAATTCGTCCTGCAATTATAAGCATAAACAGTATAGTCCTCACTTACAGTCTTTCTACACAAGTTTTGAGCTGTATAAACCTAATTCCTAATATTTGAAAGCAAATTCAATGAAAACGCTTCCTAAAGTAGACGGAGTTGTAAATATTATCAGTTTTCTGGTCATTTCCGACCTTTCCACTGGTAACCTCCGTGATTCAAAACGGCAAGAAATGTAGTAAGAACATATTTTCTTTTATTTCATGTGTTTCTTACCAGTTTTTAATCATTTCTGGAAACTATAATTGCGAATTTGAAGAGTTTTACCACAATTAGAGAGAGTTCCTAGAACTATATACTTGAATCATCACCATTGTAACTTATTCACAAAGAAAACGCCAGAGAAATTCGTCCTCCAAGTATAAACATAAACAGTATAGTCCTCACTTACAGTCTTTCTACACAAGTTTTGAGCAGTATAAACCTAATTCCTAATATTTGAAAGCAAATTCAAGTGAAAACGCTTCCCAAAGTCGCTGGAGTTGTAAATATTATCAGTTTTCTGGTTATTTCCGAACTTTCCAATGGTAACCTCCGTGATTGAAAATGGCAGTAAATGTAGTAAGAACCTATTTCCTTTTATTTCAAGTGTTTCTTACAAGTTTTTAATCATTTCTGGAAACTGTAATTGCGTATTTGAAGAGTTTGACCAGAATTAGAGAGTGTTCCTACAACTATATACTGGTATCCTCAGCATTTTAACTGATTCACACAGAAAACGCCAGAGAAATTCGGCCTCCAATTATGAACATAAACAGTATAGTCCTCACTTACAGTTTTCTCCACAGGTTTTGAGCTGTATAAACCTAATTCCTAATATTTGAATGCAAATTCAAGTGAAAACGCTTCCTAAAGTAGCCGGAGTTGTAAATATTATCAGTTTTCTGGTCATTTCCGACCTTTCCACTGGTAACCTCCGTGATTCAAAACGGCAGGAAATGTAGTAAGAACATATTTACTTTTATTTCTAGTGTTTCTTACAAGTTTTTAATCATTTCTGGAAACTATAATTGCGTATTTGAAGAGTTTTACCACAATTAGAGAGAGTTCCTACAACTATATACTTGAACCATCACCATTTTAACTTATTCACAAAGAAAACGCCAGAGAAATTCGGCCTCCAATTGCAAACATAAACAGTATAGTCCTTACTTACAGTGTTTCCAAACAAATTTTGAGCTGTATAACCCTGAATTCCTAATATTTGAAAGCAAATTGAATTGAAAACACTCCCTAAAGTAACCGGAGTTGTAAATATTATCACTTTTCTGGTCATTTCCAAGGTTTCCACTGGTAACCTCCATGAATGAAAATGGCAGAAAATGTAGTATGAATCTATTTCCATTTATTTCAAGTGTTTCTCACACGTTTTTAATCATTTCAGTAAACTGTAATTGCGTATTTGAAGAGTTTTACCACAATTAGAGAGAGTTCCTACAACTATATACTTGAATCATCACTATTGTAACTTATTCACACAGAAAACGCCAGAGAAATTCGTCCTCCAATTATAAACATAAACAGTATAGTCCTCACTTCCAGTCTTTCTACACAAGTTTTGAGCTGTATAAACCTAATTCCTAATATTTGAAAGCAAATTCAAGTGAAAACGCTTCCTAAAGTAGCAGGAGTTTTAAATATTATCAGTTTTCTGGTCATTTCCGACCTTTCCACTGGTAACCTCCGTGATTCTAAACGGCAGGAAATGTAGTATGAATCTATTTCCTTTTATTTCAAGTGTTTCTTACACGTTTTGAATCATTTCAGGAAACTATAATTGCGTATTTGAAGAGTTTTTCCACAATTAGAGAGAGTTCCTACAACTATATACTTCAATCATCACCATTGTAACTGATTCACACAGAAAACGCCAGAGAAATTCGGCCTCCAATTATGAACATAAACAGTATAGTCCTCAGTTACAGTCTTTCTACACAAGTTTTGAGCAGTATAAACCTAATTCCTAATATTTGAAAGCAAATTCAAGTGAAAACGCTTCCTAAAGTCGCTGGAGTTTTAAATATTATCAGTTTTCTGGTTATTTCCGAACTTTCCAATGGTAACCTCCGTGATTGAAAATGGCAGTAAATGTAGTAAGAACCTATTTCCTTTTATTTAAAGTGTTTCTTACAAGTTTTTAATCATTTCTGGAAACTATAATTGCGTATTTGAAGAGTTTGACCAGAATTAGAGAGTATTCCTACAACTATATACTGGAATCGTCAGCATTTTAACTGATTCACACAGAAAACGCCAGAGAAATTCGGCCTCCAATTATGAACATAAACAGTATAGTCCTCACTTACAGTTTTCTCCACAGGTTTTGAGCTGTATAAACCTAATTCCTAATATTTGAATGCAAATTCAAGTGAAAACGCTTCCTAAAGTAGCCGGAGTTGTAAATATTATCAGTTTTCTGGTCATTTCCGACCTTTCCACTGGTAACCTCCGTGATTCAAAACGGCAGGAAATGTAGTAAGAACATATTTACTTTTATTTCTAGTGTTTCTTACAAGTTTTTAATCATTTCTGACAACTATAATTGCGTATTTGAAGAGTTTTACCACAATTAGAGAGAGTTCCTACAACTATATACTTGAACCATCACCATTGTAACTTATTCACAAAGAAAACGCCAGAGAAATTCGGCCTCCAATTGCAAACATAAACAGTATAGTCCTTACTTACAGTGTTTCCAAACAAATTTTGAGCTGTATAACCCTGAATTCCTAATATTTGAAAGCAAATTGAATTGAAAACGCTCCCTAAAGTAACCGGAGTTGTAAATATTATCAGTTTTCTGGTCATTTCCAAGGTTTCCACTGGTAACCTCCATGAATGAAAATGGCAGAAAATGTAGTATGAATCTATTTCCATTTATTTCAAGTGTTTCTTACACGTTTTTAATCATTTCAGGAAACTATAATTGCGTATTTGAAGAGTTTTACCACAATTAGAGAGAGTTCCTACAACTATATACTTGAATCATCACTATTGTAACTTATTCACACAGAAAACGCCAGAGAAATTCGTCCTCCAATTATAAACATAAACAGTATAGTCCTCACTTCCAGTCTTTCTACACAAGTTTTGAGCTGTATAAACCTAATTCCTAATATTTGAAAGCAAATTCAAGTGAAAACGCTTCCTAAAGTAGCAGGAGTTTTAAATATTATCAGTTTTCTGGTCATTTCCGACCTTTCCACTGGTAACCTCCGTGATTCTAAACGGCAGGAAATGTAGTATGAATCTATTTCCTTTTATTTCAAGTGTTTCTTACACGTTTTGAATCATTTCAGGAAACTATAATTGCGTATTTGAAGAGTTTTTCCACAATTAGAGAGAGTTCCTACAACTATATACTTCAATCATCACCATTGTAACTGATTCACACAGAAAACGCCAGAGAAATTCGGCCTCCAATTATGAACATAAACAGTATAGTCCTCAGTTACAGTCTTTCTACACAAGTTTTGAGCAGTATAAACCTAATCCCTAATATTTGAAAGCAAATTCAAGTGAAAACGCTTCCTAAAGTCGCTGGAGTTTTAAATATTATCAGTTTTCTGGTTATTTCCGAACTTTCCAATGGTAACCTCCGTGATTGAAAATGGCAGTAAATGTAGTAAGAACCTATTTCCTTTTATTTAAAGTGTTTCTTACAAGTTTTTAATCATTTCTGGAAACTATAATTGCGTATTTGAAGAGTTTGACCAGAATTAGAGAGTATTCCTACAACTATATACTGGAATCGTCAGCATTTTAACTGATTCACACAGAAAACGCCAGAGAAATTCGGCCTCCAATTATGAACATAAACAGTATAGTCCTCACTTACAGTTTTCTCCACAGGTTTTGAGCTGTATAAACCTAATTCCTAATATTTGAATGCAAATTCAAGTGAAAACGCTTCCTAAAGTAGCCGGAGTTGTAAATATTATCAGTTTTCTGGTCATTTCCGACCTTTCCACTGGTAACCTCCGTGATTCAAAACGGCAGGAAATGTAGTAAGAACATATTTACTTTTATTTCTAGTGTTTCTTACAAGTTTTTAATCATTTCTGACAACTATAATTGCGTATTTGAAGAGTTTTACCACAATTAGAGAGAGTTCCTACAACTATATACTTGAACCATCACCATTGTAACTTATTCACAAAGAAAACGCCAGAGAAATTCGGCCTCCAATTGCAAACATAAACAGTATAGTCCTTACTTACAGTGTTTCCAAACAAATTTTGAGCTGTATAACCCTGAATTCCTAATATTTGAAAGCAAATTGAATTGAAAACGCTCCCTAAAGTAACCGGAGTTGTAAATATTATCAGTTTTCTGGTCATTTCCAAGGTTTCCACTGGTAACCTCCATGAATGAAAATGGCAGAAAATGTAGTATGAATCTATTTCCATTTATTTCAAGTGTTTCTTACACGTTTTTAATCATTTCAGGAAACTATAATTGCGTATTTGAAGAGTTTTACCACAATTAGAGAGAGTTCCTACAACTATATACTTGAATCATCACTATTGTAACTTATTCACACAGAAAACGCCAGAGAAATTCGTCTTCCAATTATAAACATAAACAGTATAGTCCTCACTTCCAGTCTTTCTACACAAGTTTTGAGCTGTATAAACCTAATTCCTAATATTTGAAAGCAAATTCAAGTGAAAACGCTTCCTAAAGTAGCAGGAGTTTTAAATATTATCAGTTTTCTGGTCATTTCCGACCTTTCCACTGGTAACCTCCGTGATTCTAAACGGCAGGAAATGTAGTATGAATCTATTTCCTTTTATTTCAAGTGTTTCTTACACGTTTTGAATCATTTCAGGAAACTATAATTGCGTATTTGAAGAGTTTTTCCACAATTAGAGAGAGTTCCTACAACTATATACTTCAATCATCACCATTGTAACTGATTCACACAGAAAACGCCAGAGAAATTCGGTCTCCAATTATGAACATAAACAGTATAGTCCTCAGTTACAGTCTTTCTACACAAGTTTTGAGCAGTATAAACCTAATTCCTAATATTTGAAAGCAAATTCAAGTGAAAACGCTTCCTAAAGAAGCTGGAGTTGTATATATTATCAGTTTTCTGGTCATTTCTGAACTTTCAACTGGTAACCTCCGTGATTGAAAATGGCAGGAAATGTAGTAAGAACATATTTCCTTTTATTTCAAGTGTTTCTTACAAGTTTTTAATCATTTCTGGAAACTGTAATTGCGTATTTGAAGAGTTTGACCAGAATTAGAGAGTGTTCCTACAACTATATACTGGTATCGTCAGTATTTTAACTGATTCACACAGAAAACGCCAGAGAAATTCGTCCTGCAATTATAAGCATAAACAGTATAGTCCTCACTTACAGTCTTTCTACACAAGTTTTGAGCTGTATAAACCTAATTCCTAATATTTGAAAGCAAATTCAATGAAAACGCTTCCTAAAGTAGACGGAGTTGTAAATATTATCAGTTTTCTGGTCATTTCCGACCTTTCCACTGGTAACCTCCGTGATTCAAAACGGCAAGAAATGTAGTAAGAACATATTTTCTTTTATTTCATGTGTTTCTTACCAGTTTTTAATCATTTCTGGAAACTATAATTGCGAATTTGAAGAGTTTTACCACAATTAGAGAGAGTTCCTAGAACTATATACTTGAATCATCACCATTGTAACTTATTCACAAAGAAAACGCCAGAGAAATTCGTCCTCCAAGTATAAACATAAACAGTATAGTCCTCACTTACAGTCTTTCTACACAAGTTTTGAGCAGTATAAACCTAATTCCTAATATTTGAAAGCAAATTCAAGTGAAAACGCTTCCCAAAGTCGCTGGAGTTGTAAATATTATCAGTTTTCTGGTTATTTCCGAACTTTCCAATGGTAACCTCCGTGATTGAAAATGGCAGTAAATGTAGTAAGAACCTATTTCCTTTTATTTCAAGTGTTTCTTACAAGTTTTTAATCATTTCTGGAAACTGTAATTGCGTATTTGAAGAGTTTGACCAGAATTAGAGAGTGTTCCTACAACTATATACTGGTATCCTCAGCATTTTAACTGATTCACACAGAAAACGCCAGAGAAATTCGGCCTCCAATTATGAACATAAACAGTATAGTCCTCACTTACAGTTTTCTCCACAGGTTTTGAGCTGTATAAACCTAATTCCTAATATTTGAATGCAAATTCAAGTGAAAACGCTTCCTAAAGTAGCCGGAGTTGTAAATATTATCAGTTTTCTGGTCATTTCCGACCTTTCCACTGGTAACCTCCGTGATTCAAAACGGCAGGAAATGTAGTAAGAACATATTTACTTTTATTTCTAGTGTTTCTTACAAGTTTTTAATCATTTCTGGAAACTATAATTGCGTATTTGAAGAGTTTTACCACAATTAGAGAGAGTTCCTACAACTATATACTTGAACCATCACCATTTTAACTTATTCACAAAGAAAACGCCAGAGAAATTCGGCCTCCAATTGCAAACATAAACAGTATAGTCCTTACTTACAGTGTTTCCAAACAAATTTTGAGCTGTATAACCCTGAATTCCTAATATTTGAAAGCAAATTGAATTGAAAACACTCCCTAAAGTAACCGGAGTTGTAAATATTATCACTTTTCTGGTCATTTCCAAGGTTTCCACTGGTAACCTCCATGAATGAAAATGGCAGAAAATGTAGTATGAATCTATTTCCATTTATTTCAAGTGTTTCTCACACGTTTTTAATCATTTCAGTAAACTGTAATTGCGTATTTGAAGAGTTTTACCACAATTAGAGAGAGTTCCTACAACTATATACTTGAATCATCACTATTGTAACTTATTCACACAGAAAACGCCAGAGAAATTCGTCCTCCAATTATAAACATAAACAGTATAGTCCTCACTTCCAGTCTTTCTACACAAGTTTTGAGCTGTATAAACCTAATTCCTAATATTTGAAAGCAAATTCAAGTGAAAACGCTTCCTAAAGTAGCAGGAGTTTTAAATATTATCAGTTTTCTGGTCATTTCCGACCTTTCCACTGGTAACCTCCGTGATTCTAAACGGCAGGAAATGTAGTATGAATCTATTTCCTTTTATTTCAAGTGTTTCTTACACGTTTTGAATCATTTCAGGAAACTATAATTGCGTATTTGAAGAGTTTTTCCACAATTAGAGAGAGTTCCTACAACTATATACTTCAATCATCACCATTGTAACTGATTCACACAGAAAACGCCAGAGAAATTCGGCCTCCAATTATGAACATAAACAGTATAGTCCTCAGTTACAGTCTTTCTACACAAGTTTTGAGCAGTATAAACCTAATTCCTAATATTTGAAAGCAAATTCAAGTGAAAACGCTTCCTAAAGTCGCTGGAGTTTTAAATATTATCAGATTTCTGGTTATTTCCGAACTTTCCAATGGTAACCTCCGTGATTGAAAATGGCAGTAAATGTAGTAAGAACCTATTTCCTTTTATTTAAAGTGTTTCTTACAAGTTTTTAATCATTTCTGGAAACTATAATTGCGTATTTGAAGAGTTTGACCAGAATTAGAGAGTGTTCCTACAACTATATACTGGAATCGTCAGCATTTTAACTGATTCACACAGAAAACGCCAGAGAAATTCGGCCTCCAATTGCAAACATAAACAGTATAGTCCTTACTTTGAGTGTTTCTAAACAAATTTTTGTCTGTATAACCCTGAATTCCTAATATTTGAAAGCAAATTGAATTGAAAACGCTCCCTAAAGTAACTGGAGTTGTAAATATTAACAGTTTTCTGATCATTTCCAAGGTTTCCACTGGTAACCTCCATGAATGAAAATGGCAGAAAATGTAGTATGAATCTATTTCCTTTTACTTCAAGTGTTTCTTACATGTTTTGAATCATTTCAGGAAACTATAGTTGCGTATTTGAAGAGTTTTACCACAATTAGAGAGAGTTCCTACAACTATATACTTGAATCATCACCATTGTAACTTATTCACACAGAAAACGCCAGAGAAATTCGTCCTCCAATTATAAATATGAACAGTATAGTCCTCACTTCCAGTCTTTCTACACAAGTTTTGAGCTGTATAAACCTAATTCCTAATATTTGAAAGCAAATTCAAGTGAAAATGCTTCCTAAAGAAGCTGGAGTTGTATATATTATCAGTTTTCTGGTCATTTCTGAACTTTCAACTGGTAACCTCCGTGATTGAAAATGGCAGGAAATGTAGTACGAACATATTTCCTTTTATTTCAAGTGTTTCTTACAAGTTTTTAATCATTTCTGGAAACTGTGCGTATTTGAAGAGTTTGACCAGAATTAGAGAGTGTTCCTACAACTATATACTGGTATGGTCAGTATTTTAACTGATTCACACAGAAAACGCCAGAGAAATTCGTCCTGTAATTATAAGCATAAACAGTATAGTCCTCACTTACAGTCTTTCTACACAAGTTTTGAGCTGTATAAACCTAATTCCTAATATTTGAAAGCAAATTCAATGAAAACGCTTCCTAAAGTAGCCGGAGTTGTAAATATTATCAGTTTTCTGGTCGTTTCCGACCTTTCCACTGGTAACCTCCGTGATTCAAAACGGCAAGAAATGTAGTAAGAACATATTTTCTTTTATTTCATGTGTTTCTTACCAGTTTTTAATCATTTCTGGAAACTATAATTGCGAATTTGAAGAGTTTTACCACAATTAGAGAGAGTTCCTAGAACTATATACTTGAATCATCACCATTGTAACTTATTCACAAAGAAAACGCCAGAGAAATTCGTCCTCCAAGTATAAACATAAACAGTATAGTCCTCACTTACAGTCTTTCTACACAAGTTTTGAGCAGTATACACCTAATTCCTAATATTTGAAAGCAAATTCAAGTGAAAACGCTTCCCAAAGTCGCTGGAGTTGTAAATATTATCAGTTTTCTGGTTATTTCCGAACTTTCCAATGGTAACCTCCGTGATTGAAAATGGCAGTAAATGTAGTAAGAACCTATTTCCTTTTATTTCAAGTGTTTCTTACAAGTTTTTAATCATTTCTGGAAACTGTAATTGCGTATTTGAAGAGTTTGACCAGAATTAGAGAGTGTTCCTACAACTATATACTGGTATCCTCAGCATTTTAACTGATTCACACAGAAAACGCCAGAGAAATTCGGCCTCCAATTATGAACATAAACAGTATAGTCCTCACTTACAGTTTTCTCCACAGGTTTTGAGCTGTATAAACCTAATTCCTAATATTTGAATGCAAATTCAAGTGAAAACGCTTCCTAAAGTAGCCGGAGTTGTAAATATTATCAGTTTTCTGGTCATTTCCGACCTTTCCACTGGTAACCTCCGTGATTCAAAACGGCAGGAAATGTAGTAAGAACATATTTACTTTTATTTCTAGTGTTTCTTACAAGTTTTTAATAATTTCTGACAACTATAATTGCGTATTTGAAGAGTTTTACCACAATTAGAGAGAGTTCCTACAACTATATACTTGAACCATCACCATTTTAACTTATTCACAAAGAAAACGCCAGAGAAATTCGGCCTCCAATTGCAAACATAAACAGTATAGTCCTTACTTACAGTGTTTCCAAACAAATTTTGAGCTGTATAACCCTGAATTCCTAATATTTGAAAGCAAATTGAATTGAAAACACTCCCTAAAGTAACCGGAGTTGTAAATATTATCAGTTTTCTGGTCATTTCCAAGGTTTCCACTG
Organism: Myotis daubentonii; assembly: GCF_963259705.1. Classification (NCBI taxonomy): domain Eukaryota; kingdom Metazoa; phylum Chordata; class Mammalia; order Chiroptera; family Vespertilionidae; genus Myotis; species Myotis daubentonii. Next base: position 83,780,415 of record NC_081861.1, on the reverse strand, counting down.
GTAACCTCCATGAATGAAAATGGCAGAAAATGTAGTATGAATCTATTTCCATTTATTTCAAGTGTTTCTCACACGTTTTTAATCATTTCAGTAAACTGTAATTGCGTATTTGAAGAGTTTTACCACAATTAGAGAGAGTTCCTACAACTATATACTTGAATCATCACTATTGTAACTTATTCACACAGAAAACGCCAGAGAAATTCGTCCTCCAATTATAAACATAAACAGTATAGTCCTCACTTCCAGTCTTTCTACACAAGTTTTGAGCTGTATAAACCTAATTCCTAATATTTGAAAGCAAATTCAAGTGAAAACGCTTCCTAAAGTAGCAGGAGTTTTAAATATTATCAGTTTTCTGGTCATTTCCGACCTTTCCACTGGTAACCTCCGTGATTCTAAACGGCAGGAAATGTAGTATGAATCTATTTCCTTTTATTTCAAGTGTTTCTTACACGTTTTGAATCATTTCAGGAAACTATAATTGCGTATTTGAAGAGTTTTTCCACAATTAGAGAGAGTTCCTACAACTATATACTTCAATCATCACCATTGTAACTGATTCACACAGAAAACGCCAGAGAAATTCGGCCTCCAATTATGAACATAAACAGTATAGTCCTCAGTTACAGTCTTTCTACACAAGTTTTGAGCAGTATAAACCTAATTCCTAATATTTGAAAGCAAATTCAAGTGAAAACGCTTCCTAAAGTCGCTGGAGTTTTAAATATTATCAGATTTCTGGTTATTTCCGAACTTTCCAATGGTAACCTCCGTGATTGAAAATGGCAGTAAATGTAGTAAGAACCTATTTCCTTTTATTTAAAGTGTTTCTTACAAGTTTTTAATCATTTCTGGAAACTATAATTGCGTATTTGAAGAGTTTGACCAGAATTAGAGAGTGTTCCTACAACTATATACTGGAATCGTCAGCATTTTAACTGATTCACACAGAAAACGCCAGAGAAATTCGGCCTCCAATTGCAAACATAAACAGTATAGTCCTTACTTTGAGTGTTTCTAAACAAATTTTTGTCTGTATAACCCTGAATTCCTAATATTTGAAAGCAAATTGAATTGAAAACGCTCCCTAAAGTAACTGGAGTTGTAAATATTAACAGTTTTCTGATCATTTCCAAGGTTTCCACTGGTAACCTCCATGAATGAAAATGGCAGAAAATGTAGTATGAATCTATTTCCTTTTACTTCAAGTGTTTCTTACAAGTTTTTAATCATTTCAGGAAACTGTAATTGCGTATTTGAAGAGTTTGTCCAGAATAAGAGAGTGTTCCTACAACGATATACGGGTATTGTCAGCATTTTAACTGATTCACACAGAAAACGCCAGAGAAATTCGCCCTCCAATTATAAACATAAACAGTATAGTCCTCACTTCCAGTCTTTCTACACAAGTTTTGAGCTGTATAAACCTAATTCCTAATATTTGAAAGCAAATTCAAGTGAAAACGCTTCCTAAAGTAGCAGGAGCTTTAAATATTATCAGTTTTCTGGTCATTTCCGACCTTTCCACTGGTAACCTCCGAGATTCAAAACGGCAGGAAATGTAGTATGAATCTATTTCCTTTTATTTCAAGTGTTTCTTACACGTTTTGAATCATTTCAGGAAACTATAATTGCGTATTTGAAGAGTTTTACCACAATTAGAGAGAGTTCCTACAACTATATACTTGAATCATCACCATTGTAACTTATTCACACAGAAAACGCCAGAGAAATTCGTCCTCCAATTATAAATATAAACAGTATAGTCCTCACTTCCAGTCTTTCTACACAAGTTTTGAGCTGTATAAACCTAATTCCTAATATTTGAAAGCAAATTCAAGTGAAAACGCTTCCTAAAGTCGCTGGAGTTGTAAATATTATCAGTTTTCTGGCTATTTCCGAACTTTCCAATGGTAACCTCCGTGATTGAAAATGGCAGTAAATGTAGTAAGAACCTATTTCCTTTTATTTCAAGTGTTTCTTACAAGTTTTTAATCATTTCCGGAAACTATAATTGCGTATTTGAAGAGTTTGACCAGAATTAGAGAGTGTTCCTACAACTATATACTGGAATCATCAGCATTTTAACTGATTCACACAGAAAACGCCAGAGAAATTCGCACTCCAATTATAAACAGAAACAGTATAGTCCTCACTTCCAGTCTTTCTACACAAGTTTTGAGCTGTATAAACCTAATTCCTAATATTTGAAAGCAAATTCAAGTGAAAACGCTTCCTAAATTAGCAGGAGTTGTAAATATTGTCAGTTTTCTGGTCATTACTGAACTTTCCACTGGTAACCTCCGTGATTGAAAATGGCAGTAAATGTAGTAAAAACCTATTTCCTTTTATTTCTAGTGTTTCTTACAAGTTTTAAATCATTTCTGGAAACTATAATTGCGTATCTGAAGAGTTTGACCAGATTTAGAGAGTGTTCCTACAACTATTTCCTGGAATCATCAGCATTTTAACTGATTCACACAGAAAACGCCAGAGAAATTCGGCCTCCAATTGTAAACATAAACAGTATAGTCCTTACTTACAGTGTTTCTAAACAAATTTTGAGCTGTATAACCCTGAATTCCTAATATTTGAAAGCAAATTGAATTGAAAACACTCTCTAAAGTAACCGGAGTTGTAAATATTATCAGTTTTCTGGTCATTTCCAAGGTATCCACTGGTAACCTCCATGAATGAAAATGGCAGAAAATGTAGTATGAATTTATTTCCTTTTATTTCAAGTGTTTCTTACACGTTTTTAATCATTTCAGGAAACTATAATTGCGTATTTGAAGAGTTTTACCACAATTAGAGAGAGTTCCTACAACTATATACTTGAATCATCACCATTGTAACTTATTCACACAGAAAACGCCAGAGAAATTCGTCCTCCAATTATAAACATAAACAGTATAGTCCTCACTTTCAGTCTTTCTACACAAGTTTTGAGCTGTATAAACCTAATTCCTAATATTTGAAAGCAAATTCAAGTGAAAACGCTTCCTAAAGTAGCCGGAGTTGTAAATATTATCAGTTTTCTGGTCATTTCCAAGGTTTCCACTGGTAACCTCCATGAATGAAAATGGCAGGAAATGTAGTAAGAACCTCTTTCCTTTTATTTCTAGTGTTTCTTACAAGTTTTTAATCATTTCTGGAAACTATAATTGCGTATTTGAAGAGTTTTACCACAATTAGAGAGAGTTCCTACAACTATATACTTGAATCATCACCATTGTAACTTATTCACAAAGAAAACGCCAGAGAAATTCCCCCTCCAATTATAAACATAAACAGTATAGTCCTCACTTACAGTCTTTCTACACTAGTTTTGAGCAGGATAAACCTAATTCCTAATATTTGAAAGCAAATTCAAGTGAAAACGCTTCCTAAAGTCGCTGGAGTTGTAAGTATTATCAGTTTTCTGGGTATTTCCGAACTTTCAACTGGTATCCTCCGTGATTGAAAATGGCAGGAAATGTAGTAAGAACCTATTTCCTTTTATTTCAAGTGTTTCTTACAAGTTTTTAATCATTTCTGGATACTGTAATTGCGTATTTGAAGAGTTTGACCAGAATTAGAGAGTGTTCCTACAACTATATACTGGAATCGTCAGCATTTTAACTGATTCACACAGAAAACGCCAGAGAAATTCGGCCTCCAATTGTAAACATAAACAGTATAGTCCTTACTTACAGTGTTTCTAAACAAATTTTGAGCTGTATAACCCTGAATTCCTAATATTTGAAAGCAAATTAAATTGAAAACACTCCCTAAAGTAACCGGAGTTGTAAATATTATCAGTTTTCTGGTCATTTCCAAGGTTTCCACTGGTAACCTCCATGAATGAAAATGGCAGAAAATGTAGTATGAATCTATTTCCATTTATTTCAAGTGTTTCTTACACGTTTTTAATCATTTCAGGAAACTATAATTGCGTATTTGAAGAGTTTTACCACAATTAGAGAGAGTTCCTACAACTATATACTTGAATCATCACTATTGTAACTTATTCACACAGAAAACGCCAGAGAAATTCGTCCTCCAATTATAAACATAAACAGTATAGTCCTCACTTCCAGTCTTTCTACACAAGTTTTGAGCTGTATAAACCTAATTCCTAATATTTGAAAGCAAATTCAAGTGAAAACGCTTCCTAAAGTAGCAGGAGTTTTAAATATTATCAGTTTTCTGGTCATTTCCGACCTTTCCACTGGTAACCTCCGTGATTCTAAACGGCAGGAAATGTAGTATGAATCTATTTCCTTTTATTTCAAGTGTTTCTTACACGTTTTGAATCATTTCAGGAAACTATAATTGCGTATTTGAAGAGTTTTTCCACAATTAGAGAGAGTTCCTACAACTATATACTTCAATCATCACCATTGTAACTGATTCACACAGAAAACGCCAGAGAAATTCGGCCTCCAATTATGAACATAAACAGTATAGTCCTCAGTTACAGTCTTTCTACACAAGTTTTGAGCAGTATAAACCTAATTCCTAATATTTGAAAGCAAATTCAAGTGAAAACGCTTCCTAAAGTCGCTGGAGTTTTAAATATTATCAGTTTTCTGGTTATTTCCGAACTTTCCAATGGTAACCTCCGTGATTGAAAATGGCAGTAAATGTAGTAAGAACCTATTTCCTTTTATTTAAAGTGTTTCTTACAAGTTTTTAATCATTTCTGGAAACTATAATTGCGTATTTGAAGAGTTTGACCAGAATTAGAGAGTGTTCCTACAACTATATACTGGAATCATCAGCATTTTAACTGATTCACACAGAAAACGCCAGAGAAATTCGGCCTCCAATTGCAAACATAAACAGTATAGTCCTTACTTTGAGTGTTTCTAAACAAATTTTTGTTTGTATAACCCTGAATTCCTAATATTTGAAAGCAAATAGAATTGAAAACGCTCCCTAAAGTAACTGGAGTTGTAAATATTATCAGTTTTCTGTTCATTTCCAAGGTTTCCACTGGTAACCTCCATGAATGAAAATGGCAGAAAATGTAGTATGAATCTATTTCCTTTTACTTCAAGTGTTTCTTACAAGTTTTTAATCATTTCAGGAAACTGTAATTGCGTATTTGAAGAGTTTGTCCAGAATAAGAGAGTGTTCCTACAACGATATACGGGTATTGTCAGCATTTTAACTGATTCACACAGAAAACGCCAGAGAAATTCGCCCTCCAATTATAAACATAAACAGTATAGTCCTCACTTCCAGTCTTTCTACACAAGTTTTGAGCTGTATAAACCTAATTCCTAATATTTGAAAGCAAATTCAAGTGAAAACGCTTCCTAAAATAGCAGGAGCTTTAAATATTATCAGTTTTCTGGTCATTTCCGACCTTTCCACTGGTAACCTCCGAGATTCAAAACGGCAGGAAATGTAGTATGAATCTATTTCCTTTTATTTCAAGTGTTTCTTACACGTTTTGAATCATTTCAGGAAACTATAATTGCGTATTTGAAGAGTTTTACCACAATTAGAGAGAGTTCCTACAACTATATACTTGAATCATCACCATTGTAACTTATTCACGCAGAAAACGCCAGAGAAATTCGTCCTCCAATTATAAATATAAACAGTATAGTCCTCACTTCCAGTCTTTCTACACAAGTTTTGAGCTGTATAAACCTAATTCCTAATATTTGAAAGCAAATTCAAGTGAAAACGCTTCCTAAAGTCGCTGGAGTTGTAAGTATTATCAGTTTTCTGGTTATTTCTGAACTTTCCAATGGTAACCTCCGTGATTGAAAATGGCAGTAAATGTAGTAAGAACCTATTTCCTTTTATTTCAAGTGTTTCTTACAAGTTTTTAATCATTTCCGGAAACTATAATTGCGTATTTGAAGAGTTTGACCAGAATTAGAGAGTGTTCCTACAACTATATACTGGAATCGTCAGCATTTTAACTGATTCACACAGAAAACGCCAGAGAAATTCGTCCTCCAATTATAAACAGAAACAGTATAGTCCTCACTTCCAGTCTTTCTACACAAGTTTTGAGCTGTATAAACCTAATTCCTAATATTTGAAAGCAAATTCAAGTGAAAACGCTTCCTAAAGTAGCAGGAGTTTTAAATATTATCAGTTTTCTGGTCATTTCCGACCTTTCCACTGGTAACCTCCGTGATTCAAAACGGCAGAAAATGTAGTAAGAACCTATTTCTTTTTATTTCAATTGTTTCCTACAAGTTTTTAATCATTTCAGGAAACTGTAATTGCGTATTTGAAGAGTTTGTCCAGAATTAGAGAGTGTTCCTACAACGATATACTGGTATTGTCAGCATTTTAACTGATTCACACAGAAAACGCCAGAGAAATTCGGCCTCCAATTATAAACATAAACAGTACAGTCCTCACTTACAGTCTTTCTACACAAGTTTTGAGCTGTATAAACCTAATTTCTAATATTTGAAAGCAAATTCAAGTGAAAACGCTTCCTAAAGTAGCAGGAGTTGTAAATATTGTCAGTTTTCTGGTCATTACTGAACTTTCCACTGGTAACCTCCGTGATTGAAAATGGCAGTAAATGTAGTAAGAACCTATTTCCTTTTATTTCTAGTGTTTCTTACAAGTTTTAAATCATTTCTGGAAACTATAATTGCGTATTTGAAGAGTTTGACCAGAATTAGAGAGTGTTCCTACAACTATTTCCTGGAATCATCAGCATTTTAACTGATTCACACAGAAAACGCCAGAGAAATTCGGCCTCCAATTGTAAACATAAACAGTATAGTCCTTACTTACAGTGTTTCTAAACAAATTTTGAGCTGTATAACCCTGAATTCCTAATATTTGAAAGCAAATTGAATTGAAAACACTCTCTAAAGTAACCGGAGTTGTAAATATTATCAGTTTTCTGGTCATTTCCAAGGTATCCACTGGTAACCTCCATGAATGAAAATGGCAGAAAATGTAGTATGAATTTATTTCCTTTTATTTCAAGTGTTTCTTACACGTTTTTAATCATTTCAGGAAACTATAATTGCGTATTTGAAGAGTTTTACCACAATTAGAGAGAGTTCCTACAACTATATACTTGAATCATCACTATTGTAACTTATTCACACAGAAAACGCCAGAGAAATTCGTCCTCCAATTATAAACATAAACAGTATAGTCCTCACTTCCAGTCTTTCTACACAAGTTTTGAGCTGTATAAACCTAATTCCTAATATTTGAAAGCAAATTCAAGTGAAAACGCTTCCTAAAGTAGCAGGAGTTTTAAATATTATCAGTTTTCTGGTCATTTCCGACCTTTCCACTGGTAACCTCCGTGATTCTAAACGGCAGGAAATGTAGTATGAATCTATTTCCTTTTATTTCAAGTGTTTCTTACACGTTTTGAATCATTTCAGGAAACTATAATTGCGTATTTGAAGAGTTTTTCCACAATTAGAGAGAGTTCCTACAACTATATACTTCAATCATCACCATTGTAACTGATTCACACAGAAAACGCCAGAGAAATTCGGCCTCCAATTATGAACATAAACAGTATAGTCCTCAGTTACAGTCTTTCTACACAAGTTTTGAGCAGTATAAACCTAATTCCTAATATTTGAAAGCAAATTCAAGTGAAAACGCTTCCTAACGTCGCTGGAGTTGTAAATATTATCAGTTTTCTGGTTATTTCCGAACTTTCCAATGGTAACCTCCGTGATTGAAAATGGCAGTAAATGTATTAAGAACCTATTTCCTTTTATTTCAAGTGTTTCTTACACGTTTTTAATCATTTCAGGAAACTATAATAGCGTATTTGAAGAGTTTTACCAAAATTAGAGAGAGTTCCTACAACTATATACTTGAATCATCACCATTGTAAGTTATTCACACAGAAAACGACAGAGAAATTCGTCCTCCAATTATGAACATAAACAGTATAGTCCTCACTTACAGTTTTCTCCACAGGTTTTGAGCTGTATAAACCTAATTCCTAATATTTGAATGCAAATTCAAGTGAAAACGCTTCCTAAAGTAGCCGGAGTTGTAAATATTATCAGTTTTCTGGTCATTTCCGACCTTTCCACTGGTAACCTCCGTGATTCAAAACGGCAGGAAATGTAGTAAGAACATATTTACTTTTATTTCTAGTGTTTCTTACAAGTTTTTAATCATTTCTGGAAACTATAATTGCGTATTTGAAGAGTTTTACCACAATTAGAGAGAGTTCCTACAACTATATACTTGAACCATCACCATTGTAACTTATTCACAAAGAAAACGCCAGAGAAATTCGGCCTCCAATTGCAAACATAAACAGTATAGTCCTTACTTACAGTGTTTCTAAACAAATTTTGAGCTGTATAACCCTGAATTCCTAATATTTGAAAGCAAATTGAATTGAAAACGCTCCCTAAAGTAACCGGAGTTGTAAATATTATCAGTTTTCTGGTCATTTCCAAGGTTTCCACTGGTAACCTCCATGAATGAAAATGGCAGAAAATGTAGTATGAATCTATTTCCATTTATTTCAAGTGTTTCTTACACGTTTTTAATCATTTCAGGAAACTATAATTGCGTATTTGAAGAGTTTTACCACAATTAGAGAGAGTTCCTACAACTATATACTTGAATCATCACTATTGTAACTTATTCACACAGAAAACGCCAGAGAAATTCGTCCTCCAATTATAAACATAAACAGTATAGTCCTCACTTCCAGTCTTTCTACACAAGTTTTGAGCTGTATAAACCTAATTCCTAATATTTGAAAGCAAATTCAAGTGAAAACGCTTCCTAAAGTAGCAGGAGTTTTAAATATTATCAGTTTTCTGGTCATTTCCGACCTTTCCACTGGTAACCTCCGTGATTCTAAACGGCAGGAAATGTAGTATGAATCTATTTCCTTTTATTTCAAGTGTTTCTTACACGTTTTGAATCATTTCAGGAAACTATAATTGCGTATTTGAAGAGTTTTTCCACAATTAGAGAGAGTTCCTACAACTATATACTTCAATCATCACCATTGTAACTGATTCACACAGAAAACGCCAGAGAAATTCGGCCTCCAATTATGAACATAAACAGTATAGTCCTCAGTTACAGTCTTTCTACACAAGTTTTGAGCAGTATAAACCTAATTCCTAATATTTGAAAGCAAATTCAAGTGAAAACGCTTCCTAAAGTCGCTGGAGTTGTAAATATTATCAGTTTTCTGGTTATTTCCGAACGTTCCAATGGTAACCTCCGTGATTGAAAATGGCAGTAAATGTAGTAAGAACCTATTTCCTTTTATTTCAAGTGTTTCTTACAAGTTTTTAATCATTTCTGGAAACTATAATTGCGTATTTGAAGAGTTTGACCAGAATTAGAGAGTGTTCCTACAACTATATACTGGAATCGTCAGCATTTTAACTGATTCACACAGAAAACGCCAGAGAAATTCGTCCTCCAATTATAAACAGAAACAGTATAGTCCTCACTTCCAGTCTTTCTACACAAGTTTTGAGCTGTATAAACCTAATTCCTAATATTTGAAAGCAAATTCAAGTGAAAACGCTTCCTAAAGTAGCAGGAGTTTTAAATATTATCAGTTTTCTGGTCATTTCCGACCTTTCCACTGGTAACCTCCGTGATTCAAAACGGCAGAAAATGTAGTAAGAACCTATTTCTTTTTATTTCAAGTGTTTCCTACAAGTTTTTAATCATTTCAGGAAACTGTAATTGCGTATTTGAAGAGTTTGACCAGAATTAGAGAGTGTTCCTACAACGATATACTGGTATTGTCAGCATTTTAACTGATTCACACAGAAAACGCCAGAGAAATTCGGCCTCCAATTGTAAACATAAACAGTATCGTCCTTACTTACAGTGTTTCTAAACAAATTTTGAGCTGTATAACCCTGAATTCCTAATATTTGAAAGCAAATTGAATTGAAAACACTCTCTAAAGTAACCGGAGTTGTAAATATTATCAGTTTTCTGGTCATTTCCAAGGTATCCACTGGTAACCTCCATGAATGAAAATGGCAGAAAATGTAGTATGAATTTATTTCCTTTTATTTCAAGTGTTTCTTACACGTTTTTAATCATTTCAGGAAACTATAATTGCGTATTTGAAGAGTTTTACCACAATTAGAGAGAGTTCCTACAACTATATACTTGAATCATCACCATTGTAACTTATTCACACAGAAAACGCCAGAGAAATTCGTCCTCCAATTATAAACATAAACAGTATAGTCCTCACTTTCAGTCTTTCTACACAAGTTTTGATCTGTATAAACCTAATTCCTAATATTTGAAAGCAAATTCAAGTGAAAACGCTTCCTAAAGTAGCCGGAGTTGTAAATATTATCAGTTTTCTGGTCATTTCCAAGGTGTCCACTGGTAACCTCCATGAATGAAAACGGCAGGAAATGTAGTAAGAACCTATTTCCTTTTATTTCAAGTGTTTCTTACAAGTTTTTAATCATTTCTGGATACTGTAATTGCGTATTTGAAGAGTTTGACCAGAATTAGAGAGTGTTCCTACAACTATATACTTGAATCATCACTATTGTAACTTATTCACACAGAAAACGCCAGAGAAATTCGTCCTCCAATTATAAACATAAACAGTATAGTCCTCACTTACAGTCTTTCTACACAAGTTTTGAGCTGTATAAACCTAATTCCTAATATTTGAAAGCAAATTCAAGTGAAAACGCTTCCTAAAGTAGCAGGAGATTTCAATATTATCAGTTTTCTGGTCATTTCCGACCTTTCCACTGGTAACCTCCGTGATTCTAAACGGCAGGAAATGTAGTATGAATCTATTTCCTTTTATTTCAAGTGTTTCTTACTCGTTTTGAATCATTTCCGGAAACTATAATTGCGTATTTGAAGAGTTTTTCCACAATTAGAGAGAGTTCCTACAACTATATACTTCAATCATCACCATTGTAACTGATTCACACAGAAAACGCCAGAGAAATTCGGCCTCCAATTATGAACATAAACAGTATAGTCCTCAGTTACAGTCTTTCTACACAAGTTTTGAGGAGTATAAACCTAATTCCTAATATTTGAAAGCAAATTCAAGTGAAAACGCTTCCTAAAGTCGCTGGAGTTTTAAATATTATCAGTTTTCTGGTTATTTCCGAACTTTCCAATGGTAACCTCCGTGATTGAACATGGCAGTAAATGTAGTAAGAACCTATTTCCTTTTATTTCAAGTGTTTCTTACACGTTTTTAATCATTTCAGGAAACTATAATTGCGTATTTGAAGAGTTTTACCACAATTAGAGAGAGTACCTACAACTATATACTTGAATCATCACCATTGTAAGTTATTCACACAGAAAACGACAGAGAAATTCGTCCTCCAATTATAAACATAAACAGTATAGTCCTCACTTTCAGTCTTTCTACACAAGTTTTGAGCTGTATAAACCTAATTCCTAATATTTGAAAGCAAATTCAAGTGAAAACGCTTCCTAAAGTAGCCGGAGTTGTAAATATTATCAGTTTTCTGGTCATTTCCAAGGTTTCCACTGGTAACCTCCATGAATGAAAACGGCAGGAAATGTAGTAAGAACCTATTTCCTTTTATTTCTACTGTTTCTTACAAGTTTTTAATCATTTCTGGAAACTATAATTGCGTATTTGAAGAGTTTGACCAGAATTAGAGAGTGTTCCTACAACTATATACTGGAATCGTCAGCATTGTAACTGATTCACACAGAAAACGCCAGAGAAATTCGTCCTCCAATTATAAACATAAACAGTATAGTCCTCACTTCCAGTCTTTCTACACAAGTTTTGAGCTGTATAAACCTAATTCCTAATATTTGAAAGCAAATTCAAGTGAAAACGCTTCCTAAAGTAGCAGGAGTTTTAAATATTATCAGTTTTCTGGTCATTTCCGACCTTTCCACTGGTAACCTCCGTGATTCAAAACGGCAGAAAATGTAGTAAGAACCTATTTCTTTTTATTTAAAGTGTTTCCTACAAGTTTTTAATCATTTCAGGAAACTGTAATTGCGTATTTGAAGAGTTTGTCCAGAATTAGAGAGTGTTCCTACAACGATATACTGGTATTGTCAGCATTTTAACAGATTCACACAGAAAACGCCAGAGAAATTCGGCCTCCAATTATAAACATAAACAGTACAGTCCTCACTTACAGTCTTTCTACACAAGTTTTGAGCTGTATAAACCTAATTTCTAATATTTGAAAGCAAATTCAAGTGAACACGCTTCCTAAAGTAGCAGGAGTTGTAAATATTGTCAGTTTTCTGGTCATTACTGAACTTTCCACTGGTAACCTCCGTGATTGAAAATGGCAGTAAATGTAGTAAGAACCTATTTCCTTTTATTTCTAGTGTTTCTTACAAGTTTTAAATCATTTCTGGAAACTATAATTGCGTATTTGAAGAGTTTGACCAGAATTAGAGAGTGTTCCTACAACTATTTCCTGGAATCATCAGCATTTTAACTGATTCACACAGAAAACGCCAGAGAAATTCGGCCTCCAATTGTAAACATAAACAGTATAGTCCTTACTTACAGTGTTTCTGAACAAATTTTGAGCTGTATAACCCTGAATTCCTAATATTTGAAAGCAAATTGAATTGAAAACACTCTCTAAAGTAACCGGAGTTGTAAATATTATCAGTTTTCTGGTCATTTCCAAGGTATCCACTGGTAACCTCCATGAATGAAAATGGCAGAAAATGTAGTAAGAACCTCTTTCCTTTTATTTCTAGTGTTTCTTACAAGTTTTTAATCATTTCAGGAAACTATAATTGCGTATTTGAAGAGTTTTACCACAATTACAGAGAGTTCCTACAACTATATACTTGAATCATCACCATTGTAACTTATTCACAAAGAAAACGCCAGAAAAATTCCCCCTCCAATTATAAACATAAACAGTATAGTCCTCACTTACAGTCTTTCTACACTAGTTTTGAGCAGGATAAACCTAATTCCTAATATTTGAAAGCAAATTCAAGTGAAAACGCTTCCTAAAGTCGCTGGAGTTGTAAGTATTATCAGTTTTCTGGGTATTTCCGAACTTTCAACTGGTATCCTCCGTGATTGAAAATGGCAGGAAATGTAGTAAGAACCTATTTCCTTTTATTTCAAGTGTTTCTTACAAGTTTTTAATCATTTCTGGATACTGTAATTGCGTATTTGAAGAGTTTGACCAGAATTAGAGAGTCTTCCTACAACTATATACTGGAATCGTCAGCATTTTAACTGATTCACACAGAAAACGCCAGAGAAATTCGGCCTCCAATTGTAAACATAAACAGTATAGTCCTTACTTACAGTGTTTCTAAACAAATTTTGAGCTGTATAACCCTGAATTCCTAATATTTGAAAGCAAATTGAATTGAAAACACTCCCTAAAGTAACCGGAGTTGTAAATATTATCAGTTTTCTGGTCATTTCCAAGGTTTCCACTGGTAACCTCCATGAATGAAAATGGCAGAAAATGTAGTATGAATCTATTTCCATTTATTTCAAGTGTTTCTTACACGTTTTTAATCATTTCAGGAAACTATAATTGCGTATTTGAAGAGTTTTACCACAATTAGAGAGAGTTCCTACAACTATATACTTGAATCATCACTATTGTAACTTATTCACACAGAAAACGCCAGAGAAATTCGTCCTCCAATTATAAACATAAACAGTATAGTCCTCACTGACAGTCTTTCTACACAAGTTTTGAGCTGTATAAACCTAATTCCTAATATTTGAAAGCAAATTCAAGTGAAAACGCTTCCTAAAGTAGCAGGAGTTTTAAATATTATCAGTTTTCTGGTCATTTCCGACCTTTCCACTGGTAACCTCCGTGATTCTAAACGGCAGGAAATGTAGTATGAATCTATTTCCTTTTATTTCAAGTGTTTCTTACTCGTTTTGAATCATTTCAGGAAACTATAATTGCGTATTTGAAGAGTTTTTCCACAATTAGAGAGAGTTCCTACAACTATATACTTCAATCATCACCATTGTAACTGATTCACACAGAAAACGCCAGAGAAATTCGGCCTCCAATTATGAACATAAACAGTATAGTCCTCAGTTACAGTCTTTCTACACAAGTTTTGAGCAGTATAAACCTAATTCCTAATATTTGAAAGCAAATTCAAGTGAAAACGCTTCCTAAAGTCGCTGGAGTTGTAAATATTATCAGTTTTCTGGTTATTTCCGAACTTTCCAATGGTAACCTCCGTGATTGAACATGGCAGTAAATGTAGTAAGAACCTATTTCCTTTTATTTCAAGTGTTTCTTACACGTTTTTAATCATTTCAGGAAACTATAATTGCGTATTTGAAGAGTTTTACCACAATTAGAGAGAGTACCTACAACTATATACTTGAATCATCACCATTGTAAGTTATTCACACAGAAAACGACAGAGAAATTCGTCCTCCAATTATAAACATAAACAGTATAGTCCTCACTTTCAGTCTTTCTACACAAGTTTTGAGCTGTATAAACCTAATTCCTAATATTTGAAAGCAAATTCAAGTGAAAACGCTTCCTAAAGTAGCCGGAGTTGTAAATATTATCAGTTTTCTGGTCATTTCCAAGGTTTCCACTGCTAACCTCCATGAATGAAAACGGCAGGAAATGTAGTAAGAACCTATTTCCTTTTATTTCTATTGTTTCTTACAAGTTTTTAATCATTTCTGGAAACTATAATTGCGTATTTGAAGAGTTTGACCAGAATTAGAGAGTGTTCCTACAACTATATACTGGAATCGTCAGCATTGTAACTGATTCACACAGAAAACGCCAGAGAAATTCGTCCTCCAATTATAAACATAAACAGTATAGTCCTCACTTCCAGTCTTTCTACACAAGTTTTGAGCTGTATAAACCTAATTCCTAATATTTGAAAGCAAATTCAAGTGAAAACGCTTCCTAAAGTAGCAGGAGTTTTAAATATTATCAGTTTTCTGGTCATTTCCGACCTTTCCACTGGTAACCTCCGTGATTCAAAACGGCAGAAAATGTAGTAAGAACCTATTTCTTTTTATTTCAAGTGTTTCCTACAAGTTTTTAATCATTTCAGGAAACTGTAATTGCGTATTTGAAGAGTTTGTCCAGAATTAGAGAGTGTTCCTACAACGATATACTGGTATTGTCAGCATTTTAACAGATTCACACAGAAAACGCCAGAGAAATTCGGCCTCCAATTATAAACATAAACAGTACAGTCCTCACTTACAGTCTTTCTACACAAGTTTTGAGCTGTATAAACCTAATTTCTAATATTTGAAAGCAAATTCAAGTGAACACGCTTCCTAAAGTAGCAGGAGTTGTAAATATTGTCAGTTTTCTGGTCATTACTGAACTTTCCACTGGTAACCTCCGTGATTGAAAATGGCAGTAAATGTAGTAAGAACCTATTTCATTTTATTTCTAGTGTTTCTTACAAGTTTTAAATCATTTCTGGAAACTATAATTGCGTATTTGAAGAGTTTGACCAGAATTAGAGAGTGTTCCTACAACTATTTCCTGGAATCATCAGCATTTTAACTGATTCACACAGAAAACGCCAGAGAAATTCGGCCTCCAATTGTAAACATAAACAGTATAGTCCTTACTTACAGTGTTTCTGAACAAATTTTGAGCTGTATAACCCTGAATTCCTAATATTTGAAAGCAAATTGAATTGAAAACACTCTCTAAAGTAACCGGAGTTGTAAATATTATCAGTTTTCTGGTCATTTCCAAGGTATCCACTGGTAACCTCCATGAATGAAAATGGCAGAAAATGTAGTAAGAACCTCTTTCCTTTTATTTCTTGTGTTTCTTACAAGTTTTTAATCATTTCAGGAAACTATAATTGCGTATTTGAAGAGTTTTACCACAATTAGAGAGAGTTCCTACAACTATATACTTGAATCATCACCATTGTAACTTATTCACAAAGAAAACGCCAGAAAAATTCCCCCTCCAATTATAAACATAAACAGTATAGTCCTCACTTACAGTCTTTCTACACTAGTTTTGAGCAGGATAAACCTAATTCCTAATATTTGAAAGCAAATTCAAGTGAAAACGCTTCCTAAAGTCGCTGGAGTTGTAAGTATTATCAGTTTTCTGGGTATTTCCGAACTTTCAACTGGTATCCTCCGTGATTGAAAATGGCAGGAAATGTAGTAAGAACCTATTTCCTTTTATTTCAAGTGTTTCTTACAAGTTTTTAATCATTTCTGGATACTGTAATTGCGTATTTGAAGAGTTTGACCAGAATTAGAGAGTGTTCCTACAACTATATACTGGAATCGTCAGCATTTTAACTGATTCACACAGAAAACGCCAGAGAAATTCGGCCTCCAATTGTAAACATAAACAGTATAGTCCTTACTTACAGTGTTTCTAAACAAATTTTGAGCTGTATAACCCTGAATTCCTAATATTTGAAAGCAAATTGAATTGAAAACACTCCCTAAAGTAACCGGAGTTGTAAATATTATCAGTTTTCTGGTCATTTCCAAGGTTTCCACTGGTAACCTCCATGAATGAAAATGGCAGAAAATGTAGTATGAATCTATTTCCATTTATTTCAAGTGTTTCTTACACGTTTTTAATCATTTCAGGAAACTATAATTGCGTATTTGAAGAGTTTTACCACAATTAGAGAGAGTTCCTACAACTATATACTTGAATCATCACTATTGTAACTTATTCACACAGAAAACGCCAGAGAAATTCGTCCTCCAATTATAAACATAAACAGTATAGTCCTCACTTACAGTCTTTCTACACAAGTTTTGAGCTGTATAAACCTAATTCCTAATATTTGAAAGCAAATTCAAGTGAAAACGCTTCCTAAAGTAGCCGGAGTTGTAAATATTATCAGTTTTCTGGTCATTTCCAAGGTTTCCACTGGTAACCTCCATGAATGAAAACGGCAGGAAATGTAGTAAGAACCTATTTCCTTTTATTTCTACTGTTTCTTACAAGTTTTTAATCATTTCTGGAAACTATAATTGCGTATTTGAAGAGTTTGACCAGAATTAGAGAGTGTTCCTACAACTATATACTGGAATCGTCAGCATTGTAACTGATTCACACAGAAAACGCCAGAGAAATTCGTCCTCCAATTATAAACATAAACAGTATAGTCCTCACTTCCAGTCTTTCTACACAAGTTTTGAGCTGTATAAACCTAATTCCTAATATTTGAAAGCAAATTCAAGTGAAAACGCTTCCTAAAGTAGCAGGAGTTTTAAATATTATCAGTTTTCTGGTCATTTCCGTCCTTTCCACTGGTAACCTCCGTGATTCAAAACGGCAGAAAATGTAGTAAGAACCTATTTCTTTTTATTTCAAGTGTTTCCTACAAGTTTTTAATCATTTCAGGAAACTGTAATTGCGTATTTGAAGAGTTTGTCCAGAATTAGAGAGTGTTCCTACAACGATATACTGGTATTGTCAGCATTTTAACAGATTCACACAGAAAACGCCAGAGAAATTCGGCCTCCAATTATAAACATAAACAGTACAGTCCTCACTTACAGTCTTTCTACACAAGTTTTGAGCTGTATAAACCTAATTTCTAATATTTGAAAGCAAATTCAAGTGAACACGCTTCCTAAAGTAGCAGGAGTTGTAAATATTGTCAGTTTTCTGGTCATTACTGAACTTTCCACTGGTAACCTCCGTGATTGAAAATGGCAGTAAATGTAGTAAGAACCTATTTCCTTTTATTTCTAGTGTTTCTTACAAGTTTTAAATCATTTCTGGAAACTATAATTGCGTATTTGAAGAGTTTGACCAGAATTAGAGAGTGTTCCTACAACTATTTCCTGGAATCATGAGCATTTTAACTGATTCACACAGAAAACGCCAGAGAAATTCGGCCTCCAATTGTAAACATAAACAGTATAGTCCTTACTTACAGTGTTTCTAAACAAATTTTGAGCTGTATAACCCTGAATTCCTAATATTTGAAAGCAAATTGAATTGAAAACACTCTCTAAAGTAACCGGAGTTGTAAATATTATCAGTTTTCTGGTCATTTCCAAGGTATCCACTGGTAACCTCCATGAATGAAAATGGCAGAAAATGTAGTAAGAACCTCTTTCCTTTTATTTCTTGTGTTTCTTACAAGTTTTTAATCATTTCAGGAAACTATAATTGCGTATTTGAAGAGTTTTACCACAATTAGAGAGAGTTCCTACAACTATATACTTGAATCATCACCATTGTAACTTATTCACAAAGAAAACGCCAGAAAAATTCCCCCTCCAATTATAAACATAAACAGTATAGTCCTCACTTACAGTCTTTCTACACTAGTTTTGAGCAGGATAAACCTAATTCCTAATAGTTGAAAGCAAATTCAAGTGAAAACGCTTCCTAAAGTCGCTGGAGTTGTAAGTATTATCAGTTTTCTGGGTATTTCCGAACTTTCAACTGGTATCCTCCGTGATTGAAAATGGCAGGAAATGTAGTAAGAACCTATTTCCTTTTATTTCAAGTGTTTCTTACAAGTTTTTAATCATTTCTGGATACTGTAATTTTGTATTTGAAGAGTTTGACCAGAATTAGAGAGTGTTCCTACAACTATATACTGGAATCGTCAGCATTTTAACTGATTCACACAGAAAACGCCAGAGAAATTCGGCCTCCAATTGTAAACATAAACAGTATAGTCCTTACTTACAGTGTTTCTAAACAAATTTTGAGCTGTATAACCCTGAATTCCTAATATTTGAAAGCAAATTGAATTGAAAACACTCCCTAAAGTAACCGGAGTTGTAAATATTATCAGTTTTCTGGTCATTTCCAAGGTTTCCACTGGTAACCTCCATGAATGAAAATGGCAGAAAATGTAGTATGAATCTATTTCCATTTATTTCAAGTGTTTCTTACACGTTTTTAATCATTTCAGGAAACTATAATTGCGTATTTGAAGAGTTTTACCACAATTAGAGAGAGTTCCTACAACTATATACTTGAATCATCACTATTGTAACTTATTCACACAGAAAACGCCAGAGAAATTCGTCCTCCAATTATAAACATAAACAGTATAGTCCTCACTTACAGTCTTTCTACACAAGTTTTGAGCTGTATAAACCTAATTCCTAACATTTGAAAGCAAATTCAAGTGAAAACGCTTCCTAAAGTAGCAGGAGTTTTAAATATTATCAGTTTTCTGGTCATTTCCGACCTTTCCACTGGTAACCTCCGTGATTCTAAACGGCAGGAAATGTAGTATGAATCTATTTCCTTTTATTTCAAGTGTTTCTTACTCGTTTTGAATCATTTCTGGAAACTATAATTGCGTATTTGAAGAGTTTTTCCACAATTAGAGAGAGTTCCTACAACTATATACTTCAATCATCACCATTGTAACTGATTCACACAGAAAACGCCAGAGAAATTCGGCCTCCAATTATGAACATAAACAGTATAGTCCTCAGTTACAGTCTTTCTACACAAGTTTTGAGCAGTATAAACCTAATTCCTAATATTTGAAAGCAAATTCAAGTGAAAACGCTTCCTAAAGTCGCTGGAGTTGTAAATATTATCAGTTTTCTGGTTATTTCCGAACTTTCCAATGGTAACCTCCGTGATTGAACATGGCAGTAAATGTAGTAAGAACCTATTTCCTTTTATTTCAAGTGTTTCTTACACGTTTTTAATCATTTCAGGAAACTATAATTGCGTATTTGAAGAGTTTTACCACAATTAGAGAGAGTACCTACAACTATATACTTGAATCATCACCATTGTAAGTTATTCACACAGAAAACGACAGAGAAATTCGTCCTCCAATTATAAACATAAACAGTATAGTCCTCACTTTCAGTCTTTCTACACAAGTTTTGAGCTGTATAAACCTAATTCCTAATATTTGAAAGCAAATTCAAGTGAAAACGCTTCCTAAAGTAGCCGGAGTTGTAAATATTATCAGTTTTCTGGTCATTTCCAAGGTTTCCACTGGTAACCTCCATGAATGAAAACGGCAGGAAATGTAGTAAGAACCTATTTCCTTTTATTTCTACTGTTTCTTACAAGTTTTTAATCATTTCTGGAAACTATAATTGCGTATTTGAAGAGTTTGACCAGAATTAGAGAGTGTTCCTACAACTATATACTGGAATCGTCAGCATTGTAACTGATTCACACAGAAAACGCCAGAGAAATTCGTCCTCCAATTATAAACATAAACAGTATAGTCCTCACTTCCAGTCTTTCTACACAAGTTTTGAGCTGTATAAACCTAATTCCTAATATTTGAAAGCAAATTCAAGTGAAAACGCTTCCTAAAGTAGCAGGAGTTTTAAATATTATCAGTTTTCTGGTCATTTCCGACCTTTCCACTGGTAACCTCCGTGATTCAAAACGGCAGAAAATGTAGTAAGAACCTATTTCTTTTTATTTCAAGTGTTTCCTACAAGTTTTTAATCATTTCAGGAAACTGTAATTGCGTATTTGAAGAGTTTGTCCAGAATTAGAGAGTGTTCCTACAACGATATACTGGTATTGTCAGCATTTTAACAGATTCACACAGAAAACGCCAGAGAAATTCGGCCTCCAATTATAAACATAAACAGTACAGTCCTCACTTACAGTCTTTCTACACAAGTTTTGAGCTGTATAAACCTAATTTCTAATATTTGAAAGCAAATTCAAGTGAACACGCTTCCTAAAGTAGCAGGAGTTGTAAATATTGTCAGTTTTCTGGTCATTACTGAACTTTCCACTGGTAACCTCCGTGATTGAAAATGGCAGTAAATGTAGTAAGAACCTATTTCCTTTTATTTCTAGTGTTTCTTACAAGTTTTAAATCATTTCTGGAAACTATAATTGCGTATTTGAAGAGTTTGACCAGAATTAGAGAGTGTTCCTACAACTATTTCCTGGAATCATCAGCATTTTAACTGATTCACACAGAAAACGCCAGAGAAATTCGGCCTCCAATTGTAAACATAAACAGTATAGTCCTTACTTACAGTGTTTCTAAACAAATTTTGAGCTGTATAACCCTGAATTCCTAATATTTGAAAGCAAATTGAATTGAAAACACTCTCTAAAGTAACCGGAGTTGTAAATATTATCAGTTTTCTGGTCATTTCCAAGGTATCCACTGGTAACCTCCATGAATGAAAATGGCAGAAAATGTAGTAAGAACCTCTTTCCTTTTATTTCTTGTGTTTCTTACAAGTTTTTAATCATTTCAGGAAACTATAATTGCGTATTTGAAGAGTTTTACCACAATTAGAGAGAGTTCCTACAACTATATACTTGAATCATCACCATTGTAACTTATTCACAAAGAAAACGCCAGAAAAATTCCCCCTCCAATTATAAACATAAACAGTATAGTCCTCACTTACAGTCTTTCTACACTAGTTTTGAGCAGGATAAACCTAATTCCTAATATTTGAAAGCAAATTCAAGTGAAAACGCTTCCTAAAGTCGCTGGAGTTGTAAGTATTATCAGTTTTCTGGGTATTTCCGAACTTTCAACTGGTATCCTCCGTGATTGAAAATGGCAGGAAATGTAGTAAGAACCTATTTCCTTTTATTTCAAGTGTTTCTTACAAGTTTTTAATCATTTCTGGATACTGTAATTGCGTATTTGAAGAGTTTGACCAGAATTAGAGAGTGTTCCTACAACTATATACTGGAATCGTCAGCATTTTAACTGATTCACACAGAAAACGCCAGAGAAATTCGGCCTCCAATTGTAAACATAAACAGTATAGTCCTTACTTACAGTGTTTCTAAACAAATTTTGAGCTGTATAACCCTGAATTCCTAATATTTGAAAGCAAATTGAATTGAAAACACTCCCTAAAGTAACCGGAGTTGTAAATATTATCAGTTTTCTGGTCATTTCCAAGGTTTCCACTGGTAACCTCCATGAATGAAAATGGCAGAAAATGTAGTATGAATCTATTTCCATTTATTTCAAGTGTTTCTTACACGTTTTTAATCATTTCAGGAAACTATAATTGCGTATTTGAAGAGTTTTACCACAATTAGAGAGAGTTCCTACAACTATATACTTGAATCATCACTATTGTAACTTATTCACACAGAAAACGCCAGAGAAATTCGTCCTCCAATTATAAACATAAACAGTATAGTCCTCACTTACAGTCTTTCTACACAAGTTTTGAGCTGTATAAACCTAATTCCTAACATTTAAAAGCAAATTCAAGTGAAAACGCTTCCTAAAGTAGCAGGAGTTTTAAATATTATCAGTTTTCTGGTCATTTCCGACCTTTCCACTGGTAACCTCCGTGATTCAAAACGGCAGAAAATGTAGTAAGAACCTATTTCCTTTTATTTCAAGTGTTTCCTACAAGTTTTTAATCATTTCAGGAAACTGTAATTGCGTATTTGAAGAGTTTGTCCAGAATTAGAGAGTGTTCCTACAACGATATACTGGTATTGTCAGCATTTTAACTGATTCACACAGAAAACGCCAGAGAAATTCGGCCTCCAATTATAAACATAAACAGTACAGTCCTCACTTACAGTCTTTCTACACAAGTTTTGAGCTGTATAAACCTAATTTCTAATATTTGAAAGCAAATTCAAGTGAACACGCTTCCTAAAGAAGCAGGAGTTGTAAATATTGTCAGTTTTCTGGTCATTACTGAACTTTCCACTGGTAACCTCCGTGATTGAAAATGGCAGTAAATGTAGTAAGAACCTATTTCCTTTTATTTCTAGTGTTTCTTACAAGTTTTAAATCATTTCTGGAAACTATAATTGCGTATTTGAAGAGTTTGACCAGAATTAGAGAGTGTTCCTACAACTATTTCCTGGAATCATCAGCATTTTAACTGATTCACACAGAAAACGCCAGAGAAATTCGGCCTCCAATTGTAAACATAAACAGTATAGTCCTTACTTACAGTGTTTCTAAACAAATTTTGAGCTGTATAACCCTGAATTCCTAATATTTGAAAGCAAATTGAATTGAAAACACTCTCTAAAGTAACCGGAGTTGTAAATATTATCAGTTTTCTGGTCATTTCCAAGGTATCCACTGGTAACCTCCATGAATGAAAATGGCAGAAAATGTAGTAAGAACCTCTTTCCTTTTATTTCTTGTGTTTCTTACAAGTTTTTAATCATTTCAGGAAACTATAATTGCGTATTTGAAGAGTTTTACCACAATTAGAGAGAGTTCCTACAACTATATACTTGAATCATCACCATTGTAACTTATTCACACAGAAAACGCCAGAAAAATTCCCCCTCCAATTATAAACATAAACAGTATAGTCCTCACTTACAGTCTTTCTACACTAGTTTTGAGCAGGATAAACCTAATTCCTAATATTTGAAAGCAAATTCAAGTGAAAACGCTTCCTAAAGTCGCTGGAGTTGTAAGTATTATCAGTTTTCTGGGTATTTCCGAACTTTCAACTGGTATCCTCCGTGATTGAAAATGGCAGGAAATGTAGTAAGAACCTATTTCCTTTTATTTCAAGTGTTTCTTACAAGTTTTTAATCATTTCTGGATACTGTAATTGCGTATTTGAAGAGTTTGACCAGAATTAGAGAGTGTTCCTACAACTATATACTGGAATCGTCAGCATTTTAACTGATTCACACAGAAAACGCCAGAGAAATTCGGCCTCCAATTGTAAACATAAACAGTATAGTCCTTACTTACAGTGTTTCTAAACAAATTTTGAGCTGTATAACCCTGAATTCCTAATATTTGAAAGCAAATTGAATTGAAAACACTCCCTAAAGTAACCGGAGTTGTAAATATTATCAGTTTTCTGGTCATTTCCAAGGTTTCCACTGGTAACCTCCATGAATGAAAATGGCAGAAAATGTAGTATGAATCTATTTCCATTTATTTCAAGTGTTTCTTACACGTTTTTAATCATTTCAGGAAACTATAATTGCGTATTTGAAGAGTTTTACCACAATTAGAGAGAGTTCCTACAACTATATACTTGAATCATCACTATTGTAACTTATTCACACAGAAAACGCCAGAGAAATTCGTCCTCCAATTATAAACATAAACAGTATAGTCCTCACTTACAGTCTTTCTACACAAGTTTTGAGCTGTATAAACCTAATTCCTAATATTTGAAAGCAAATTCAAGTGAAAACGCTTCCTAAAGTAGCAGGAGTTTTAAATATTATCAGTTTTCTGGTCATTTCCGACCTTTCCACTGGTAACCTCCGTGATTCTAAACGGCAGGAAATGTAGTATGAATCTATTTCCTTTTATTTCAAGTGTTTCTTACTCGTTTTGAATCATTTCTGGAAACTATAATTGCGTATTTGAAGAGTTTTTCCACAATTAGAGAGAGTTCCTACAACTATATACTTCAATCATCACCATTGTAACTGATTCACACAGAAAACGCCAGAGAAATTCGGCCTCCAATTATGAACATAAACAGTATAGTCCTCAGTTACAGTCTTTCTACACAAGTTTTGAGCAGTATAAACCTAATTCCTAATATTTGAAAGCAAATTCAAGTGAAAACGCTTCCTAAAGTCGCTGGAGTTGTAAATATTATCAGTTTTCTGGTTATTTCCGAACTTTCCAATGGTAACCTCCGTGATTGAACATGGCAGTAAATGTAGTAAGAACCTATTTCCTTTTATTTCAAGTGTTTCTTACACGTTTTTAATCATTTCAGGAAACTATAATTGCGTATTTGAAGAGTTTTACCACAATTAGAGAGAGTACCTACAACTATATACTTGAATCATCACCATTGTAAGTTATTCACACAGAAAACGACAGAGAAATTCGTCCTCCAATTATAAACATAAACAGTATAGTCCTCACTTTCAGTCTTTCTACACAAGTTTTGAGCTGTATAAACCTAATTCCTAATATTTGAAAGCAAATTCAAGTGAAAACGCTTCCTAAAGTAGCCGGAGTTGTAAATATTATCAGTTTTCTGGTCATTTCCAAGGTTTCCACTGGTAACCTCCATGAATGAAAACGGCAGGAAATGTAGTAAGAACCTATTTCCTTTTATTTCAAGTGTTTCTTACACGTTTTTAATCATTTCAGGAAACTATAATTGCGTATTTGAAGAGTTTGACCAGAATTAGAGAGTGTTCCTACAACTATATACTGGAATCGTCAGCATTGTAACTGATTCACACAGAAAACGCCAGAGAAATTCGTCCTCCAATTATAAACAGAAACAGTATAGTCCTCACTTCCAGTCTTTCTACACAAGTTTTGAGCTGTATAAACCTAATTCCTAATATTTGAAAGCAAATTCAAGTGAAAACGCTTCCTAAAGTAGCAGGAGTTTTAAATATTATCAGTTTTCTGGTCATTTCCGACCTTTCCACTGGTAACCTCCGTGATTCAAAACGGCAGAAAATGTAGTAAGAACCTATTTCTTTTTATTTCAAGTGTTTCCTACAAGTTTTTAATCATTTCAGGAAACTGTAATTGCGTATTTGAAGAGTTTGTCCAGAATTAGAGAGTGTTCCTACAACGATATACTGGTATTGTCAGCATTTTAACTGATTCACACAGAAAACGCCAGAGAAATTCCGCCTCCAATTATAAACATAAACAGTACAGTCCTCACTTACAGTCTTTCTACACAAGTTTTGAGCTGTATAAACCTAATTCCTAATATTTGAAAGCAAATTCAAGTGAAAACGCTTCCTAAAGTCGCTGGAGTTGTAAGTATTATCAGTTTTCTGGGTATTTCCGAACTTTCAACTGGTATCCTCCGTGATTGAAAATGGCAGGAAATGTAGTAAGAACCTATTTCCTTTTATTTCAAGTGTTTCTTACAAGTTTTTAATCATTTCTGGATACTGTAATTGCGTATTTGAAGAGTTTGACCAGAATTAGAGAGTGTTCCTACAACTATATACTGGAATCGTCAGCATTTTAACTGATTCACACAGAAAACGCCAGAGAAATTCGGCCTCCAATTGTAAACATAAACAGTATAGTCCTTACTTACAGTGTTTCTAAACAAATTTTGAGCTGTATAACCCTGAATTCCTAATATTTGAAAGCAAATTGAATTGAAAACACTCCCTAAAGTAACCGGAGTTGTAAATATTATCAGTTTTCTGGTCATTTCCAAGGTTTCCACTGGTAACCTCCATGAATGAAAATGGCAGAAAATGTAGTATGAATCTATTTCCATTTATTTCAAGTGTTTCTTACACGTTTTTAATCATTTCAGGAAACTATAATTGCGTATTTGAAGAGTTTTACCACAATTAGAGAGAGTTCCTACAACTATATACTTGAATCATCACTATTGTAACTTATTCACACAGAAAACGCCAGAGAAATTCGTCCTCCAATTATAAACATAAACAGTATAGTCCTCACTTACAGTCTTTCTACACAAGTTTTGAGCTGTATAAACCTAATTCCTAATATTTGAAAGCAAATTCAAGTGAAAACGCTTCCTAAAGTAGCAGGAGTTTTAAATATTATCAGTTTTCTGGTCATTTCCGACCTTTCCACTGGTAACCTCCGTGATTCTAAACGGCAGGAAATGTAGTATGAATCTATTTCCTTTTATTTCAAGTGTTTCTTACTCGTTTTGAATCATTTCAGGAAACTATAATTGCGTATTTGAAGAGTTTTTCCACAATTAGAGAGAGTTCCTACAACTATATACTTCAATCATCACCATTGTAACTGATTCACACAGAAAACGCCAGAGAAATTCGGCCTCCAATTATGAACATAAACAGTATAGTCCTCAGTTACAGTCTTTCTACACAAGTTTTGAGCAGTATAAACCTAATTCCTAATATTTGAAAGCAAATTCAAGTGAAAACGCTTCCTAAAGTCGCTGGAGTTGTAAATATTATCAGTTTTCTGGTTATTTCCGAACTTTCCAATGGTAACCTCCGTGATTGAAAATGGCAGTAAATGTAGTAAGAACCTATTTCCTTTTATTTCAAGTGTTTCTTACACGTTTTTAATCATTTCAGGAAACTATAATTGCGTA
Source organism: Myotis daubentonii (assembly GCF_963259705.1). Taxonomy (NCBI): domain Eukaryota; kingdom Metazoa; phylum Chordata; class Mammalia; order Chiroptera; family Vespertilionidae; genus Myotis; species Myotis daubentonii. Next base: position 83,753,480 of record NC_081861.1, on the reverse strand, counting down.
TTTGAAGAGTTTTACCACAATTAGAGAGAGTACCTACAACTATATACTTGAATCATCACCATTGTAAGTTATTCACACAGAAAACGACAGAGAAATTCGTCCTCCAATTATAAACATAAACAGTATAGTCCTCACTTTCAGTCTTTCTACACAAGTTTTGAGCTGTATAAACCTAATTCCTAATATTTGAAAGCAAATTCAAGTGAAAACGCTTCCTAAAGTAGCCGGAGTTGTAAATATTATCAGTTTTCTGGTCATTTCCAAGGTTTCCACTGGTAACCTCCATGAATGAAAACGGCAGGAAATGTAGTAAGAACCTATTTCCTTTTATTTCTACTGTTTCTTACAAGTTTTTAATCATTTCTGGAAACTATAATTGCGTATTTGAAGAGTTTGACCAGAATTAGAGAGTGTTCCTACAACTATATACTGGAATCATCAGCATTGTAACTGATTCACACAGAAAACGCCAGAGAAATTCGTCCTCCAATTATAAACATAAACAGTATAGTCCTCACTTCCAGTCTTTCTACACAAGTTTTGAGCTGTATAAACCTAATTCCTAATATTTGAAAGCAAATTCAAGTGAAAACGCTTCCTAAAGTAGCAGGAGTTTTAAATATTATCAGTTTTCTGGTCATTTCCGACCTTTCCACTGGTAACCTCCGTGATTCAAAACGGCAGAAAATGTAGTAAGAACCTATTTCTTTTTATTTCAAGTGTTTCCTACAAGTTTTTAATCATTTCAGGAAACTGTAATTGCGTATTTGAAGAGTTTGTCCAGAATTAGAGAGTGTTCCTACAACGATATACTGGTATTGTCAGCATTTTAACTGATTCACACAGAAAACGCCAGAGAAATTCGGCCTCCAATTATAAACATAAACAGTACAGTACTCACTTACAGTCTTTCTACACAAGTTTTGAGCTGTATAAACCTAATTTCTAATATTTGAAAGCAAATTCAAGTGAACACGCTTCCTAAAGTAGCAGGTGTTGTAAATATTGTCCGTTTTCTGGTCATTACTGAACTTTCCACTGTTAACCTCCGTGATTGAAAATGGCAGTAAATGTAGTAAGAACCTATTTCCTTTTATTTCTAGTGTTTCTTACAAGTTTTAAATCATTTCTGGAAACTATAATTGCGTATTTGAAGAGTTTGACCAGAATTAGAGAGTGTTCCTACAACTATTTCCTGGAATCATCAGCATTTTAACTGATTCACACAGAAAACGCCAGAGAAATTCGGCCTCCAATTGTAAACATAAACAGTATAGTCCTTACTTACAGTGTTTCTAAACAAATTTTGAGCTGTATAACCCTGAATTCCTAATATTTGAAAGCAAATTGAATTGAAAACACTCTCTAAAGTAACCGGAGTTGTAAATATTATCAGTTTTCTGGTCATTTCCAAGGTATCCACTGGTAACCTCCATGAATGAAAATGGCAGAAAATGTAGTAAGAACCTCTTTCCTTTTATTTCTAGTGTTTCTTACAAGTTTTTAATCATTTCAGGAAACTATAATTGCGTATTTGAAGAGTTTTACCACAATTAGAGAGAGTTCCTACAACTATATACTTGAATCATCACCATTGTAACTTATTCACAAAGAAAACGCCAGAAAAATTCCCCCTCCAATTATAAACATAAACAGTATAGTCCTCACTTACAGTCTTTCTACACTAGTTTTGAGCAGGATAAACCTAATTCCTAATATTTGAAAGCAAATTCAAGTGAAAACGCTTCCTAAAGTCGCTGGAGTTGTAAGTATTATCAGTTTTCTGGGTATTTCCGAAATTTCAACTGGTATCCTCCGTGATTGAAAATGGCAGGAAATGTAGTAAGAACCTATTTCCTTTTATTTCTAGTGTTTCTTACAAGTTTTAAATCATTTCTGGAAACTATAATTGCGTATTTGAAGAGTTTGACCAGAATTAGAGAGTGTTCCTACAACTATTTCCTGGAATCATCAGCATTTTAACTGATTCACACAGAAAACGCCAGAGAAATTCGGCCTCCAATTGTAAACATAAACAGTATAGTCCTTACTTACAGTGTTTCTAAACAAATTTTGAGCTGTATAACCCTGAATTCCTAATATTTGAAAGCAAATTGAATTGAAAACACTCTCTAAAGTAACCGGAGTTGTAAATATTATCAGTTTTCTGGTCATTTCCAAGGTATCCACTGGTAACCTCCATGAATGAAAATGGCAGAAAATGTAGTAAGAACCTCTTTCCTTTTATTTCTAGTGTTTCTTACAAGTTTTTAATCATTTCAGGAAACTATAATTGCGTATTTGAAGAGTTTTACCACAATTAGAGAGAGTTCCTACAACTATATACTTGAATCATCACCATTGTAACTTATTCACAAAGAAAACGCCAGAAAAATTCCCCCTCCAATTATAAACATAAACAGTATAGTCCTCACTTACAGTCTTTCTACACAAGTTTTGAGCAGGATAAACCTAATTCCTAATATTTGAAAGCAAATTCAAGTGAAAACGCTTCCTAAAGTCGCTGGAGTTGTAAGTATTATCAGTTTTCTGGGTATTTCCGAAATTTCAACTGGTATCCTCCGTGATTGAAAATGGCAGGAAATGTAGTAAGAACCTATTTCCTTTTATTTCAAGTGTTTCTTACAAGTTTTTAATCATTTCTGGATACTGTAATTGCGTATTTGAAGAGTTTGACCAGAATTAGAGAGTGTTCCTACAACTATATACTGGAATCGTCAGCATTTTAACTGATTCACACAGAAAACGCCAGAGAAATTCGGCCTCCAATTGTAAACATAAACAGTATAGTCCTTACTTACAGTGTTTCTAAACAAATTTTGAGCTGTATAACCCTGAATTCCTAATATTTGAAAGCAAATTGAATTGAAAACACTCCCTAAAGTAACCGGAGTTGTAAATATTATCAGTTTTCTGGTCATTTCCAAGGTTTCCACTGGTAAACTCCATGAATGAAAATGGCAGAAAATGTAGTATGAATCTATTTCCATTTATTTCAAGTGTTTCTTACACGTTTTTAATCATTTCAGGAAACTATAATTGCGTATTTGAAGAGTTTTACCACAATTAGAGAGAGTTCCTACAACTATATACTTGAATCATCACTATTGTAACTTATTCACACAGAAAACGCCAGAGAAATTCGTCCTCCAATTATAAACATAAACAGTATAGTCCTCACTTACAGTCTTTCTACACAAGTTTTGAGCTGTATAAACCTAATTCCTAATATTTGAAAGCAAATTCAAGTGAAAACGCTTCCTAAAGTAGCAGGAGTTTTAAATATTATCAGTTTTCTGGTCATTTCCGACCTTTCCACTGGTAACCTCCGTGATTCTAAACGGCAGGAAATGTAGTATGAATCTATTTCCTTTTATTTCAAGTGTTTCTTACTCGTTTTGAATCATTTCAGGAAACTATAATTGCGTATTTGAAGAGTTTTTCCACAATTAGAGAGAGTTCCTACAACTATATACTTCAATCATCACCATTGTAACTGATTCACACAGAAAACGCCAGAGAAATTCGGCCTCCAATTATGAACATAAACAGTATAGACCTCAGTTACAGTCTTTCTACACAAGTTTTGAGCAGTATAAACCTAATTCCTAATATTTGAAAGCAAATTCAAGTGAAAACGCTTCCTAAAGTCGCTGGAGTTGTAAATATTATCAGTTTTCTGGTTATTTCCGAACTTTCCAATGGTAACCTCCGTGATTGAAAATGGCAGTAAATGTAGTAAGAACCTATTTCCTTTTATTTCAAGTGTTTCTTACACGTTTTTAATCATTTCAGGAAACTATAATTGTGTATTTGAAGAGTTTTACCACAATTAGAGAGAGTACCTACAACTATATACTTGAATCATCACCATTGTAAGTTATTCACACAGAAAACGCCAGAGAAATTCGTCCTCCAATTATAAACATAAACAGTATAGTCCTCACTTTCAGTCTTTCTACACAAGTTTTGAGCTGTATAAACCTAATTCCTAATATTTGAAAGCAAATTCAAGTGAAAACGCTTCCTAAAGTAGCCGGAGTTGTAAATATTATCAGTTTTCTGGTCATTTCCAAGGTTTCCACTGGTAACCACCATGAATGAAAACGGCAGGAAATGTAGTAAGAACCTATTTCCTTTTATTTCTACTGTTTCTTACAAGTTTTTAATCATTTCTGGAAACTATAATTGCGTATTTGAAGAGTTTGACCAGAATTAGAGAGTGTTCCTACAACTATATACTGGAATCGTCAGCATTGTAACTGATTCACACAGAAAACGCCAGAGAAATTCGTCCTCCAATTATAAACATAAACAGTATAGTCCTCACTTCCAGTCTTTCTACACAAGTTTTGAGCTGTATAAACCTAATTCCTAATATTTGAAAGCAAATTCAAGTGAAAACGCTTCCTAAAGTAGCAGGAGTTTTAAATATTATCAGTTTTCTGGTCATTTCCGACCTTTCCACTGGTAACCTCCGTATTTCAAAACGGCAGAAAATGTAGTAAGAACCTATTTCTTTTTATTTCAAGTGTTTCCTACAAGTTTTTAATCATTTCAGGAAACTGTAATTGCGTATTTGAAGAGTTTGTCCAGAATTAGAGAGTGTTCCTACAACGATATACTGGTATTGTCAGCATTTTAACTGATTCACACAGAAAACGCCAGAGAAATCCGGCCTCCAATTATAAACATAAACAGTACAGTCCTCACTTACAGTCTTTCTACACAAGTTTTGAGCTGTATAAACCTAATTTCTAATATTTGAAAGCAAATTCAAGTGAACACGCTTCCTAAAGTAGCAGGAGTTGTAAATATTGTCAGTTTTCTGGTCATTACTGAACTTTCCACTGGTAACCTCCGTGATTGAAAATGGCAGTAAATGTAGTAAGAACCTATTTCCTTTTATTTCTAGTGTTTCTTACAAGTTTTAAATCATTTCTGGAAACTATAATTGCGTATTTGAAGAGTTTGACCAGAATTAGAGAGTGTTCCTACAACTATTTCCTGGAATCATCAGCATTTTAACTGATTCACACAGAAAACGCCAGAGAAATTCGGCCTCCAATTGTAAACATAAACAGTATAGTCCTTACTTACAGTGTTTCTAAACAAATTTTGAGCTGTATAACCCTGATTTCCTAATATTTGAAAGCAAATTGAATTGAAAACACTCTCTAAAGTAACCGGAGTTGTAAATATTATCAGTTTTCTGGTCATTTCCAAGGTATCCACTGGTAACCTCCATGAATGAAAATGGCAGAAAATGTAGTAAGAACCTCTTTCCTTTTATTTCTAGTGTTTCTTACAAGTTTTTAATCATTTCAGGAAACTATAATTGCGTATTTGAAGAGTTTTACCACAATTAGAGAGAGTTCCTACAACTATATACTTGAATCATCACCATTGTAACTTATTCACAAAGAAAACGCCAGAAAAATTCCCCCTCCAATTATAAACATAAACAGTATAGTCCTCACTTACAGTCTTTCTACACTAGTTTTGAGCAGGATAAACCTAATTCCTAATATTTGAAAGCAAATTCAAGTGAAAACGCTTCCTAAAGTCGCTGGAGTTGTAAGTATTATCAGTTTTCTGGGTATTTCCGAACTTTCAACTGGTATCCTCCGTGATTGAAAATGGCAGGAAATGTAGTAAGAACCTATTTCCTTTTATTTCAAGTGTTTCTTACAAGTTTTTAATCATTTCTGGATACTGTAATTGCGTATTTGAAGAGTTTGACCAGAATTAGAGAGTGTTCCTACAACTATATACTGGAATCGTCAGCATTTTAACTGATTCACACAGAAAACGCCAGAGAAATTCGGCCTCCAATTGTAAACATAAACAGCATAGTCCTTACTTACAGTGTTTCTAAACAAATTTTGAGCTGTATAACCCTGAATTCCTAATATTTGAAAGCAAATTGAATTGAAAACACTCCCTAAAGTAACCGGAGTTGTAAATATTATCAGTTTTCTGGTCATTTCCAAGGTTTCCACTGGTAACCTCCATGAATGAAAATGGCAGAAAATGTAGTATGAATCTATTTCCATTTATTTCAAGTGTTTCTTACACGTTTTTAATCATTTCAGGAAACTATAATTGCGTATTTGAAGAGTTTTACCACAATTAGAGAGAGTTCCTACAACTATATACTTGAATCATCACTATTGTAACTTATTCACACAGAAAACGCCAGAGAAATTCGGCCTCCAATTATGAACATAAACAGTATAGACCTCAGTTACAGTCTTTCTACACAAGTTTTGAGCAGTATAAACCTAATTCCTAATATTTGAAAGCAAATTCAAGTGAAAACGCTTCCTAAAGTCGCTGGAGTTGTAAATATTATCAGTTTTCTGGTTATTTCCGAACTTTCCAATGGTAACCTCCGTGATTGAAAATGGCAGTAAATGTAGTAAGAACCTATTTCCTTTTATTTCAAGTGTTTCTTACACGTTTTTAATCATTTCAGGAAACTATAATTGTGTATTTGAAGAGTTTTACCACAATTAGAGAGAGTACCTACAACTATATACTTGAATCATCACCATTGTAAGTTATTCACACAGAAAACGCCAGAGAAATTCGTCCTCCAATTATAAACATAAACAGTATAGTCCTCACTTTCAGTCTTTCTACACAAGTTTTGAGCTGTATAAACCTAATTCCTAATATTTGAAAGCAAATTCAAGTGAAAACGCTTCCTAAAGTAGCCGGAGTTGTAAATATTATCAGTTTTCTGGTCATTTCCAAGGTTTCCACTGGTAACCACCATGAATGAAAACGGCAGGAAATGTAGTAAGAACCTATTTCCTTTTATTTCTACTGTTTCTTACAAGTTTTTAATCATTTCTGGAAACTATAAGTGCGTATTTGAAGAGTTTGACCAGAATTAGAGAGTGTTCCTACAACTATATACTGGAATCGTCAGCATTGTAACTGATTCACACAGAAAACGCCAGAGAAATTCGTCCTCCAATTATAAACATAAACAGTATAGTCCTCACTTCCAGTCTTTCTACACAAGTTTTGAGCTGTATAAACCTAATTCCTAATATTTGAAAGCAAATTCAAGTGAAAACGCTTCCTAAAGTAGCAGGAGTTTTAAATATTATCAGTTTTCTGGTCATTTCCGACCTTTCCACTGGTAACCTCCGTATTTCAAAACGGCAGAAAATGTAGTAAGAACCTATTTCTTTTTATTTCAAGTGTTTCCTACAAGTTTTTAATCATTTCAGGAAACTGTAATTGCGTATTTGAAGAGTTTGTCCAGAATTAGAGAGTGTTCCTACAACGATATACTGGTATTGTCAGCATTTTAACTGATTCACACAGAAAACGCCAGAGAAATCCGGCCTCCAATTATAAACATAAACAGTACAGTCCTCACTTACAGTCTTTCTACACAAGTTTTGAGCTGTATAAACCTAATTTCTAATATTTGAAAGCAAATTCAAGTGAACACGCTTCCTAAAGTAGCAGGAGTTGTAAATATTGTCAGTTTTCTGGTCATTACTGAACTTTCCACTGGTAACCTCCGTGATTGAAAATGGCAGTAAATGTAGTAAGAACCTATTTCCTTTTATTTCTAGTGTTTCTTACAAGTTTTAAATCATTTCTGGAAACTATAATTGCGTATTTGAAGAGTTTGACCAGAATTAGAGAGTGTTCCTACAACTATTTCCTGGAATCATCAGCATTTTAACTGATTCACACAGAAAACGCCAGAGAAATTCGGCCTCCAATTGTAAACATAAACAGTATAGTCCTTACTTACAGTGTTTCTAAACAAATTTTGAGCTGTATAACCCTGATTTCCTAATATTTGAAAGCAAATTGAATTGAAAACACTCTCTAAAGTAACCGGAGTTGTAAATATTATCAGTTTTCTGGTCATTTCCAAGGTATCCACTGGTAACCTCCATGAATGAAAATGGCAGAAAATGTAGTAAGAACCTCTTTCCTTTTATTTCTAGTGTTTCTTACAAGTTTTTAATCATTTCAGGAAACTATAATTGCGTATTTGAAGAGTTTTACCACAATTAGAGAGAGTTCCTACAACTATATACTTGAATCATCACCATTGTAACTTATTCACAAAGAAAACGCCAGAAAAATTCCCCCTCCAATTATAAACATAAACAGTATAGTCCTCACTTACAGTCTTTCTACACTAGTTTTGAGCAGGATAAACCTAATTCCTAATATTTGAAAGCAAATTCAAGTGAAAACGCTTCCTAAAGTCGCTGGAGTTGTAAGTATTATCAGTTTTCTGGGTATTTCCGAACTTTCAACTGGTATCCTCCGTGATTGAAAATGGCAGGAAATGTAGTAAGAACCTATTTCCTTTTATTTCAAGTGTTTCTTACAAGTTTTTAATCATTTCTGGATACTGTAATTGCGTATTTGAAGAGTTTGACCAGAATTAGAGAGTGTTCCTACAACTATATACTGGAATCGTCAGCATTTTAACTGATTCACACAGAAAACGCCAGAGAAATTCGGCCTCCAATTGTAAACATAAACAGCATAGTCCTTACTTACAGTGTTTCTAAACAAATTTTGAGCTGTATAACCCTGAATTCCTAATATTTGAAAGCAAATTGAATTGAAAACACTCCCTAAAGTAACCGGAGTTGTAAATATTATCAGTTTTCTGGTCATTTCCAAGGTTTCCACTGGTAACCTCCATGAATGAAAATGGCAGAAAATGTAGTATGAATCTATTTCCATTTATTTCAAGTGTTTCTTACACGTTTTTAATCATTTCAGGAAACTATAATTGCGTATTTGAAGAGTTTTACCACAATTAGAGAGAGTTCCTACAACTATATACTTGAATCATCACTATTGTAACTTATTCACACAGAAAACGCCAGAGAAATTCGACCTCCAATTATAAACATAAACAGTATAGTCCTCACTTACAGTCTTTCTACACAAGTTTTGAGCTGTATAAACCTAATTCCTAATATTTGAAAGCAAATTCAAGTGAAAACGCTTCCTAAAGTAGCAGGAGTTTTAAATATTATCAGTTTTCTGGTCATTTCCGACCTTTCCACTGGTAACCTCCGTGATTCTAAACGGCAGGAAATGTAGTATGAATCTATTTCCTTTTATTTCAAGTGTTTCTTACTCGTTTTGAATCATTTCAGGAAACTATAATTGCGTATTTGAAGAGTTTTTCCACAATTAGAGAGTGTTCCTACAATTATATACTTGAATCATCACCATTGTAAGTTATTCACACAGAAAACGACAGAGAAATTCGTCCTCCAATTATAAACATAAACAGTATAGTCCTCACTTTCAGTCTTTCTACACAAGTTTTGAGCTGTATAAACCTAATTCCTAATATTTGAAAGCAAATTCAAGTGAAAACGCTTCCTAAAGTAGCCGGAGTTGTAAATATTATCAGTTTTCTGGTCATTTCCAAGGTTTCCACTGGTAACCACCATGAATGAAAACGGCAGGAAATGTAGTAAGAACCTATTTCCTTTTATTTCTACTGTTTCTTACAAGTTTTTAATCATTTCTGGAAACTATAATTGCGTATTTGAAGAGTTTGACCAGAATTAGAGAGTGTTCCTACAACTATATACTGGAATCGTCAGCATTGTAACTGATTCACACAGAAAACGCCAGAGAAATTCGTCCTCCAATTATAAACATAAACAGTATAGTCCTCACTTCCAGTCTTTCTACACAAGTTTTGAGCTGTATAAACCTAATTCCTAATATTTGAAAGCAAATTCAAGTGAAAACGCTTCCTAAAGTAGCAGGAGTTTTAAATATTATCAGTTTTCTGGTCATTTCCGACCTTTCCACTGGTAACCTCCGTATTTCAAAACGGCAGAAAATGTAGTAAGAACCTATTTCTTTTTATTTCAAGTGTTTCCTACAAGTTTTTAATCATTTCAGGAAACTGTAATTGCGTATTTGAAGAGTTTGTCCAGAATTAGAGAGTGTTCCTACAACGATATACTGGTATTGTCAGCATTTTAACTGATTCACACAGAAAACGCCAGAGAAATCCGGCCTCCAATTATAAACATAAACAGTACAGTCCTCACTTACAGTCTTTCTACACAAGTTTTGAGCTGTATAAACCTAATTTCTAATATTTGAAAGCAAATTCAAGTGAACACGCTTCCTAAAGTAGCAGGAGTTGTAAATATTGTCAGTTTTCTGGTCATTACTGAACTTTCCACTGGTAACCTCCGTGATTGAAAATGGCAGTAAATGTAGTAAGAACCTATTTCCTTTTATTTCTAGTGTTTCTTACAAGTTTTAAATCATTTCTGGAAACTATAATTGCGTATTTGAAGAGTTTGACCAGAATTAGAGAGTGTTCCTACAACTATTTCCTGGAATCATCAGCATTTTAACTGATTCACACAGAAAACGCCAGAGAAATTCGGCCTCCAATTGTAAACATAAACAGTATAGTCCTTACTTACAGTGTTTCTAAACCAATTTTGAGCTGTATAACCCTGATTTCCTAATATTTGAAAGCAAATTGAATTGAAAACACTCTCTAAAGTAACCGGAGTTGTAAATATTATCAGTTTTCTGGTCATTTCCAAGGTATCCACTGGTAACCTCCATGAATGAAAATGGCAGAAAATGTAGTAAGAACCTCTTTCCTTTTATTTCTAGTGTTTCTTACAAGTTTTTAATCATTTCAGGAAACTATAATTGCGTATTTGAAGAGTTTTACCACAATTAGAGAGAGTTCCTACAACTATATACTTGAATCATCACCATTGTAACTTATTCACAAAGAAAACGCCAGAAAAATTCCCCCTCCAATTATAAACATAAACAGTATAGTCCTCACTTACAGTCTTTCTACACTAGTTTTGAGCAGGATAAACCTAATTCCTAATATTTGAAAGCAAATTCAAGTGAAAACGCTTCCTAAAGTCGCTGGAGTTGTAAGTATTATCAGTTTTCTGGGTATTTCCGAACTTTCAACTGGTATCCTCCGTGATTGAAAATGGCAGGAAATGTAGTAAGAACCTATTTCCTTTTATTTCAAGTGTTTCTTACAAGTTTTTAATCATTTCTGGATACTGTAATTGCGTATTTGAAGAGTTTGACCAGAATTAGAGAGTGTTCCTACAACTATATACTGGAATCGTCAGCATTTTAACTGATTCACACAGAAAACGCCAGAGAAATTCGGCCTCCAATTGTAAACATAAACAGTATAGTCCTTACTTACAGTGTTTCTAAACAAATTTTGAGCTGTATAACCCTGAATTCCTAATATTTGAAAGCAAATTGAATTGAAAACGCTCCCTAAAGTAACCGGAGTTGTAAATATTATCAGTTTTCTGGTCATTTCCAAGGTTTCCACTGGTAACCTCCATGAATGAAAATGGCAGAAAATGTAGTATGAATCTATTTCCTTTTATTTCAAGTGTTTCTTACACGTTTTTAATCATTTCAGGAAACTATAATTGCGTATTTGAAGAGTTTTACCACAATTAGAGAGAGTTCCTACAACTATATACTTGAATCATCACTATTGTAACTTATTCACACAGAAAACGCCAGAGAAATTCGTCCTCCAATTATAAACATAAACAGTATAGTCCTCACTTCCAGTCTTTCTACACAAGTTTTGAGCTGTATAAACCTAATTCCTAATATTTGAAAGCAAATTCAAGTGAAAACGCTTCCTAAAGTAGCAGGAGTTTTAAATATTATCAGTTTTCTGGTCATTTCCGACCTTTCCACTGGTAACCTCCGTGATCTAAACGGCAGGAAATGTAGTATGAATCTATTTCCTTTTATTTCAAGTGTTTCTTACACGTTTTGAATCATTTCAGGAAACTATAATTGCGTATTTGAAGAGTTTTTCCACAATTAGAGAGAGTTCCTACAACTATATACTTCAATCATCACCATTGTAACTGATTCACACAGAAAACGCCAGAGAAATTCGGCCTCCAATTATAAACATAAACAGTATAGTCCTCAGTTACAGTCTTTCTACACAAGTTTTGAGCAGTATAAACCTAATTCCTAATATTTGAAAGCAAATTCAAGTGAAAACGCTTCCTAAAGTCGCTGGAGTTGTAAATATTATCAGTTTTCTGGTTATTTCTGAACTTTCCAATGGTAACCTCCGTGATTGAAAATGGCAGTAAATGTAGTAAGAACCTATTTCCTTTTATTTCAAGTGTTTCTTACAAGTTTTTAATCATTTCTGGAAACTATAATTGCGTATTTGAAGAGTTTGACCAGAATTAGAGAGTGTTCCTACAACTATATACTGGAATCGTCAGCATTTTAACTGATTCACACAGAAAACGCCAGAGAAATTCGTCCTCCAATTATAAACATAAACATTATAGTCCTCACTTCCAGTCTTTCTACACAAGTTTTGAGCTGTATAAACCTAATTCCTAATATTTGAAAGCAAATTCAAGTGAAAACGCTTCCTAAAGTAGCAGGAGTTTTAAATATTATCAGTTTTCTGGTCATTTCCGACCTTTCCACTGGTAACCTCCGTGATTCAAAACGGCAGAAAATGTAGTAAGAACCTATTTCCTTTTATTTCAAGTGTTTCCTAACAAGTTTTTAATCATTTCAGGAAAATGTAATTGCGTATTTGAAGGGTTTGTCCAGAATTAGAGAGTGTTCCTACAACGATATACTGGTATTGTCAGCATTTTAACTGATTCACACAGAAAACGCCAGAGAAATTCGGCCTCCAATTATAAACATAAACAGTACAGTCCTCACTTACAGTCTTTCTACACAAGTTTTGAGCTGTATAAACCTAATTTCAAATATTTGAAAGCAAATTCAAGTGAAAACGCTTCCTAAAGTAGCAGGAGTTGTAAATATTATCAGTTTTCTGGTCATTACTGAACTTTCCACTGGTAACCTCCGTGATTGAAAATGGCAGTAAATGTAGTAAGAACCTATTTCCTTTTATTTCTAGTGTTTCTTACAAGTTTTAAATCATTTCTGGAAACTATAATTGCGTATTTGAAGAGTTTGACCAGAATTAGAGAGTGTTCCTACAACTATATCCTGGAATCATCAGCATTTTAACTGATTCACACAGAAAACGCCAGAGAAATTCGTCCTCCAATTGTAAACATAAACAGTATAGTCCTTACTTACAGTGTTTCTAAACAAATTTTGAGCTGTATAACCCTGAATTCCTAATATTTGAAAGCAAATTGAATTGAAAACACTCCCTAAAGTAACCGGAGTTGTAAATATTATCAGTTTTCTGGTCATTTCCAAGGTATCCACTGGTAACCTCCATGAATGAAAATGGCAGAAAATGTAGTATGAATTTATTTCCTTTTATTTCAAGTGTTTCTTACACGTTTTTAATCATTTCAGGAAACTATAATTGCGTATTTGAAGAGTTTTACCACAATTAGAGAGAGTTCCTACAACTATATACTTGAATCATCACCATTGTAACTTATTCACACAGAAAACGCCAGAGAAATTCGTCCTCCAATTATAAACATAAACAGTATAGTCCTCACTTTCAGTCTTTCTACACAAGTTTTGAGCTGTATAAACCTAATTCGAAATATTTGAAAGCAAATTCAAGTGAAAACGCTTCCTACAGTAGCCGGTGTTGTAAAAATTATCAGTTTTCTGGTCATTTCCAAGGTTTCCACTGGTAACCTCCATGAATGAAAACGGCAGGAAATGTAGTAAGAACCTCTTTCGTTTTATTTCTAGTGTTTCTTACAAGTTTTTAATCATTTCTGGAAACTATAATTGCGTATTTGAAGAGTTTTACCAAAATTAGAGAGAGTTCCTACAACTATATACTTGAATCATCACCATTGTAACTTATTCACAAAGAAAACGCCAGAGAAATTCCCCCTCCAATTATAAACATAAACAGTATAGTCCTCACTTACAGTCTTTCTACACTAGTTTTGAGCAGGATAAACCTAATTCCTAATATTTGAAAGCAAATTCAAGTGAAAACGCTTCCTAAAGTCGCTGGAGTTGTAAGTATTATCAGTTTTCTGGATATTTCCGAACTTTCAACTGGTATCCTCCGTGATTGAAAATGGCAGTAAATGTAGTAAGAACCTATTTCCTTTTATTTCAAGTGTTTCTTACAAGTTTTTAATCATTTCTGGATACTGTAATTGCGTATTTGAAGAGTTTGACCAGAATTAGAGAGTGTTCCTACAACTATATACTGGAATCGTCAGCATTTTAACTGATTCACACAGAAAACGCCAGAGAAATTCGGCCTCCAATTGTAAACATAAACAGTATAGTCCTTACTTACAGTGTTTCTAAACAAATTTTGAGCTGTATAACCCTAAATTCCTAATATTTGAAAGCAAATTGAATTGAAAACGCTCCCTAAAGTAACCGGAGTTGTAAATATTATCAGTTTTCTGGTCATTTCCAAGGTTTCCACTGGTAACCTCCATGAATGAAAATGGCAGAAAATGTAGTATGAATCTATTTCCATTTATTTCAAGTGTTTCCTACACGTTTTTAATCATTTCAGGAAACTATAATTGCGTATTTGAAGAGTTTTACCACAATTAGAGAGAGTTCCTACAACTATATACTTGAATCATCACTATTGTAACTTATTCACACAGAAAACGCCAGAGAAATTCGTCCTCCAATTATAAACATAAACAGTATAGTCCTCACTTACAGTCTTTCTACACAAGTTTTGAGCTGTATAAGCCTAATTCCTAATATTTGAAAGCAAATTCAAGTGAAAACGCTTCCTAAAGTAGCAGGAGTTTTAAATATTATCAGTTTTCTGGTCATTTCCGAACTTTCCACTGGTAACCTCCGTGATTCTAAACGGCAGGAAATGTAGTATGAATCTATTTCCTTTTATTTCAAGTGTTTCTTACACGTTTTGAATCATTTCAGGAAACTATAATTGCGTATTTGAAGAGTTTTACCACAATTAGAGAGAGTTCCTACAACTATGTACTTGAACCATCACCATTGTAACTTATTCACAAAGAAAACGCCAGAGAAATCCGTCCTCCAATTATAAACATAAACAGTATAGTCCTCACTTCCAGTCTTTCTACAAAAGTTTTGAGCTGTATAAACCTAATTCCTAATATTTGAAAGCAAATTCAAGTGAAAACGCTTCCTAAAGTCGCTGGAGTTGTAAATATTATCAGTTTTCTGGTTATTTCCGAACTTTCCAATGGTAACCTCCGTGATTGAAAATGGCAGTAAATGTAGTAAGAACCTATTTCCTTTTATTTCAAGTGTTTCTTACAAGTTTTTAATCATTTCTGGAAACTATAATTGCGTATTTGAAGAGTTTTACCAAAATTAGAGAGAGTTCCTACAACTATATACTTGAATCATCACCATTGTAACTTATTCACAAAGAAAACGCCAGAGAAATTCCCCCTCCAATTATAAACATAAACAGTATAGTCCTCACTTACAGTCTTTCTACACTAGTTTTGAGCAGGATAAACCTAATTCCTAATATTTGAAAGCAAATTCAAGTGAAAACGCTTCCTAAAGTCGCTGGAGTTGTAAGTATTATCAGTTTTCTGGGTATTTCCGAACTTTCAACTGGTATCCTCCGTGATTGAAAATGGCAGTAAATGTAGTAAGAACCTATTTCCTTTTATTTCAAGTGTTTCTTACAAGTTTTTAATCATTTCTGGATACTGTAATTGCGTATATGAAGAGTTTGACCAGAATTAGAGAGTGTTCCTACAACTATATACTGGAATCGTCAGCATTTTAACTGATTCACACAGAAAACGCCAGAGAAATTCGGCCTCCAATTGTAAACATAAACAGAATAGTCCTTACTTACAGTGTTTCTAAACAAATTTTGAGCTGTATAACCCTGAATTCCTAATATTTGAAAGCAAATTGAATTGAAAACGCTCCCTAAAGTAACCGGAGTTGTAAATATTATCAGTTTTCTGGTCATTTCCAAGGTTTCCACTGGTAACCTCCATGAATGAAAATGGCAGAAAATGTAGTATGAATCTATTTCCATTTATTTCAAGTGTTTCTTACACGTTTTTAATCATTTCAGGAAACTATAATTGCGTATTTGAAGAGTTTTACCACAATTAGAGAGAGTTCCTACAACTATATACTTGAATCATCACTATTGTAACTTAATCACACAGAAAACGCCAGAGAAATTCGTCCTCCAATTATAAACATAAACAGTATAGTCCTCACTTCCAGTCTTTCTACACAAGTTTTGAGCTGTATAAACCTAATTCCTAATATTTGAAAGCAAATTCATGTGAAAACGCTTCCTAAAGTAGCAGGAGTTTTAAATATTATCAGTTTTCTGGTCATTTCCGAACTTTCCACTGGTAACCTCCGTGATTCTAAACGGCAGGAAATGTAGTATGAATCTATTTCCTTTTATTTCAAGTGTTTCTTACACGTTTTGAATCATTTCAGGAAACTATAATTGCGTATTTGAAGAGTTTTACCACAATTAGAGAGAGTTCCTACAACTATATACTTGAACCATCACCATTGTAACTTATTCACAAAGAAAACGCCAGAGAAATCCGTCCTCCAATTATAAACATAAACAGTATAGTCCTCACTTCCAGTCTTTCTACACAAGTTTTGAGCTGTATAAACCTAATTCCTAATATTTGAAAGCAAATTCAAGTGAAAACGCTTCCTAAAGTCGCTGGAGTTGTAAATATTATCAGTTTTCTGGTTATTTCCGAACTTTCCAATGGTAACCTCCGTGATTGAAAATGGCAGTAAATGTAGTAAGAACCTATTTCCTTTTATTTCAAGTGTTTCTTACAAGTTTTTAATCATTTCTGGAAACTATAATTGCGTATTTGAAGAGTTTGACCAGAATGAGAGAGTGTTCCTACAACTATATACTGGATTCGTCAGCATTTTAACTGATTCACACAGAAAACGCCAGAGAAATTCGGCCTCCAATTGTAAACATAAACAGTATAGTCCTTACTTACAGTGTTTCTAAACAAATTTTGAGCTGTATAACCCTGAATTCCTAATATTTGAAAGCAAATTGAATTGAAAACACTCTCTAAAGTAACCGGAGTTGTAAATATTATCAGTTTTCTGGTCTTTTCCAAGGTATCCACTGGTACCCTCCATGAATGAAAATGGCAGAAAATGTAGTATGAATTTATTTCCTTTTATTTCAAGTGTTTCTTACACGTTTTTAATCATTTCAGGAAACTATAATTGCGTATTTGAAGAGTTTTACCACAATTAGAGAGAGTTCCTACAACTATATACTTGAATCATCACCATTGTAACTTATTCACACAGAAAACGCCAGAGAAATTCGTCCTCCAATTATAAACATAAACAGTATAGTCCTCACTTTCAGTCTTTCTACACAAGTTTTGAGCTGTATAAACCTAATTCCTAATATTTGAAAGCAAATTCAAGTGAAAACGCTTCCTAAAGTAGCCGGAGTTGTAAATATTATCAGTTTTCTGGTCATTTCCAAGGTTTCCACTGGTAACCTCCATGAATGAAAATGGCAGTAAATGTAGTAAGAACCTATTTCCTTTTATTTCAAGTGTTTCTTACAAGTTTTTAATCATTTCTGGATACTGTAATTGCGTATTTGAAGAGTTTGACCAGAATTAGAGAGTGTTCCTACAACTATATACTGGAATCGTCAGCATTTTAACTGATTCACACAGAAAACGCCAGAGAAATTCGGCCTCCAATTGTAAACATAAACAGTATAGTCCTTACTTACAGTGTTTCTAAACAAATTTTGAGCTGTATAACCCTGAATTCCTAATATTTGAAAGCAAATTGAATTGAAAACGCTCCCTAAAGTAACCGGAGTTGTAAATATTATCAGTTTTCTGGTCATTTCCAAGGTTTCCACTGGTAACCTCCATGAATGAAAATGGCAGAAAATGTAGTATGAATCTATTTCCATTTATTTCAAGTGTTTCTTACACGTTTTTAATCATTTCAGGAAACTATAATTGCGTATTTGAAGAGTTTTACCACAATTAGAGAGAGTTCCTACAACTATATACTTGAATCATCACTATTGTAACTTATTCACACAGAAAACGCCAGAGAAATTCGTCCTCCAATTATAAACATAAACAGTATAGTCCTCACTTCCAGTCTTTCTACACAAGTTTTGAGCTGTATAAACCTAATTCCTAATATTTGAAAGCAAATTCAAGTGAAAACGCTTCCTAAAGTAGCAGGAGTTTTAAATATTATCAGTTTTCTGGTCATTTCCGAACTTTCCACTGGTAACCTCCGTGATTCTAAACGGCAGGAAATGTAGTATGAATCTATTTCCTTTTATTTCAAGTGTTTCTTACACGTTTTGAATCATTTCAGGAAACTATAATTGCGTATTTGAAGAGTTTTACCACAATTAGAGAGAGTTCCTACAACTATATACTTGAACCATCACCATTGTAACTTATTCACAAAGAAAACGCCAGAGAAATCCGTCCTCCAATTATAAACATAAACAGTATAGTCCTCACTTCCAGTCTTTCTACACAAGTTTTGAGCTGTATAAACCTAATTCCTAATATTTGAAAGCAAATTCAAGTGAAAACGCTTCCTAAAGTCGCTGGAGTTGTAAATATTATCAGTTTTCTGGTTATTTCCGAACTTTCCAATGGTAACCTCCGTGATTGTAAATGGCAGTAAATGTAGTAAGAACCTATTTCCTTTTATTTCAAGTGTTTCTTACAAGTTTTTAATCATTTCTGGAAACTATAATTGCGTATTTGAAGAGTTTGACCAGAATTAGAGAGTGTTCCTACAACTATATACTGGATTCGTCAGCATTTTAACTGATTCACACAGAAAACGCCAGAGAAATTCGGCCTCCAATTGTAAACATAAACAGTATAGTCCTTACTTACAGTGTTTCTAAACAAATTTTGAGCTGTATAACCCTGAATTCCTAATATTTGAAAGCAAATTGAATTGAAAACACTCCCTAAAGTAACCGGAGTTGTAAATATTATCAGTTTTCTGGTCTTTTCCAAGGTATCCACTGGTACCCTCCATGAATGAAAATGGCAGAAAATGTAGTATGAATTTATTTCCTTTTATTTCAAGTGTTTCTTACACGTTTTTAATCATTTCAGGAAACTATAATTGCGTATTTGAAGAGTTTTACCACAATTAGAGAGAGTTCCTACAACTATATACTTGAATCATCACCATTGTAACTTATTCACACAGAAAACGCCAGAGAAATTCGTCCTCCAATTATAAACATAAACAGTATAGTCCTCACTTTCAGTCTTTCTACACAAGGTTTGAGCTGTATAAACCTAATTCCTAATATTTGAAAGCAAATTCAAGTGAAAACGCTTCCTAAAGTAGCCGGAGTTGTAAATATTATCAGTTTTCTGGTCATTTCCAAGGTTTCCACTGGTAACCTCCATGAATGAAAACGGCAGGAAATGTAGTAAGAACCTCTTTCCTTTTATTTCTAGTGTTTCTTACAAGTTTTGAATCATTTCAGGAAACTATAATTGCGTATTTGAAGAGTTTTACCACAATTAGAGAGAGTTCCTACAACTATATACTTGAACCATCACCATTGTAACTTATTCACAAAGAAAACGCCAGAGAAATCCGTCCTCCAATTATAAACATAAACAGTATAGTCCTCACTTCCAGTCTTTCTACACAAGTTTTGAGCTGTATAAACCTAATTCCTAATATTTGAAAGCAAATTCAAGTGAAAACGCTTCCTAAAGTCGCTGGAGTTGTAAATATTATCAGTTTTCTGGTTATTTCCGAACTTTCCAATGGTAACCTCCGTGATTGAAAATGGCAGTAAATGTAGTAAGAACCTATTTCCTTTTATTTCAAGTGTTTCTTACAAGTTTTTAATCATTTCTGGAAACTATAATTGCGTATTTGAAGAGTTTGACCAGAATTAGAGAGTGTTCCTACAACTATATACTGGATTCGTCAGCATTTTAACTGATTCACACAGAAAACGCCAGAGAAATTCGGCCTCCAATTGTAAACATAAACAGTATAGTCCTTACTTACAGTGTTTCTAAACAAATTTTGAGCTGTATAACCCTGAATTCCTAATATTTGAAAGCAAATTGAATTGAAAACACTCCCTAAAGTAACCGGAGTTGTAAATATTATCAGTTTTCTGGTCTTTTCCAAGGTATCCACTGGTACCCTCCATGAATGAAAATGGCAGAAAATGTAGTATGAATTTATTTCCTTTTATTTCAAGTGTTTCTTACACGTTTTTAATCATTTCAGGAAACTATAATTGCGTATTTGAAGAGTTTTACCACAATTAGAGAGAGTTCCTACAACTATATACTTGAATCATCACCATTGTAACTTATTCACACAGAAAACGCCAGAGAAATTCGTCCTCCAATTATAAACATAAACAGTATAGTCCTCACTTTCAGTCTTTCTACACAAGTTATGAGCTGTATAAACCTAATTCCTAATATTTGAAAGCAAATTCAAGTGAAAACGCTTCCTAAAGTAGCCGGAGTTGTAAATATTATCAGTTTTCTGGTCATTTCCAAGGTTTCCACTGGTAACCTCCATGAATGAAAACGGCAGGAAATGTAGTAAGAACCTCTTTCCTTTTATTTCTAGTGTTTCTTACAAGTTTTTAATCATTTCTGGAAACTATAATTGCGTATTTGAAGAGTTTTACCACAATTAGAGAGAGTTCCTACAACTATATACTTGAATCATCACCATTGTAACTTATTCACAAAGAAAACGCCAGAGAAATTCCCCCTCCAATTATAAACATAAACAGTATAGTCCTCACTTACAGTCTTTCTACACTAGTTTTGAGCAGGATAAACCTAATTCCTAATATTTGAAAGCAAATTCAAGTGAAAACGCTTCCTAAAGTCGCTGGAGTTGTAAGTATTATCAGTTTTCTGGGTATTTCCGAACTTTCAACTGGTATCCTCCGTGATTGAAAATGGCAGGAAATGTAGTAAGAACCTATTTCCTTTTATTTCAAGTGTTTCTTACACGTTTTTAATCATTTCAGGAAACTATAATTGCGTATTTGAAGAGTTTTACCACAATTAGAGAGAGTTCCTACAACTATATACTTGAATCATCACCATTGTAAGTTATTCACACAGAAAACGACAGAGAAATTCGTCCTCCAATTATAAACATAAACAGTATAGTCCTCACTTTAAGTCTTTCTACACAAGTTTTGAGCTGTATAAACCTAATTCCTAATATTTGAAAGCAAATTCAAGTGAAAACGCTTCCTAAAGTAGCCGGAGTTGTAAATATTATCAGTTTTCTGGTCATTTCCAAGGTTTCCACTGGTAACCTCCATCAATGAAAACGGCAGGAAATGTAGTAAGAACCTCTTTCCTTTTATTTCTACTGTTTCTTACAAGTTTTTAATCATTTCTGGATACTGTAATTGCGTATTTGAAGAGTTTGACCAGAATTAGAGAGTGTTCCTACAACTATATACTTGAATCATCACCATTGTAACTTATTCACAAAGAAAACGCCAGAGAAATTCCCCCTCCAATTATAAACATAAACAGTATAGTCCTCACTTACAGTCTTTCTACACTAGTTTTGAGCAGGATAAACCTAATTCCTAATATTTGAAAGCAAATTCAAGTGAAAACGCTTCCTAAAGTCGCTGGAGTTGTAAGTATTATCAGTTTTCTGGGTATTTCTGAACTTTCAACTGGTATCCTCCGTGATTGAAAATGGCAGTAAATGTAGTAAGAACCTATTTCCTTTTATTTCAAGTGTTTCTTACAAGTTTTTAATCATTTCTGGATACTGTAATTGCGTATATGAAGAGTTTGACCAGAATTAGAGAGTGTTCCTACAACTATATACTGGAATCGTCAGCATTTTAACTGATTCACACAGAAAACGCCAGAGAAATTCGGCCTCCAATTGTAAACATAAACAGAATAGTCCTTACTTACAGTGTTTCTAAACAAATTTTGAGCTGTATAACCCTGAATTCCTAATATTTGAAAGCAAATTGAATTGAAAACGCTCCCTAAAGTAACCGGAGTTGTAAATATTATCAGTTTTCTGGTCATTTCCAAGGTTTCCACTGGTAACCTCCATGAATGAAAATGGCAGAAAATGTAGTATGAATCTATTTCCATTTATTTCAAGTGTTTCTTACACGTTTTTAATCATTTCAGGAAACTATAATTGCGTATTTGAAGAGTTTTACCACAATTAGAGAGAGTTCCTACAACTATATACTTGAATCATCACTATTGTAACTTAATCACACAGAAAACGCCAGAGAAATTCGTCCTCCAATTATAAACATAAACAGTATAGTCCTCACTTCCAGTCTTTCTACACGAGTTTTGAGCTGTATAAACCTAATTCCTAATATTTGAAAGCAAATTCATGTGAAAACGCTTCCTAAAGTAGCAGGAGTTTTAAATATTATCAGTTTTCTGGTCATTTCCGAACTTTCCACTGGTAACCTCCGTGATTCTAAACGGCAGGAAATGTAGTATGAATCTATTTCCTTTTATTTCAAGTGTTTCTTACACGTTTTGAATCATTTCAGGAAACTATAATTGCGTATTTGAAGAGTTTTACCACAATTAGAGAGAGTTCCTACAACTATATACTTGAACCATCACCATTGTAACTTATTCACAAAGAAAACGCCAGAGAAATCCGTCCTCCAATTATAAACATAAACAGTATAGTCCTCACTTCCAGTCTTTCTACACAAGTTTTGAGCTGTATAAACCTAATTCCTAATATTTGAAAGCAAATTCAAGTGAAAACGCTTCCTAAAGTCGCTGGAGTTGTAAATATTATCAGTTTTCTGGTTATTTCCGAACTTTCCAATGGTAACCTCCGTGATTGAAAATGGCAGTAAATGTAGTAAGAACCTATTTCCTTTTATTTCAAGTGTTTCTTACAAGTTTTTAATCATTTCTGGAAACTATAATTGCGTATTTGAAGAGTTTGACCAGAATGAGAGAGTGTTCCTACAACTATATACTGGATTCGTCAGCATTTTAACTGATTCACACAGAAAACGCCAGAGAAATTCGGCCTCCAATTGTAAACATAAACAGTATAGTCCTTACTTACAGTGTTTCTAAACAAATTTTGAGCTGTATAACCCTGAATTCCTAATATTTGAAAGCAAATTGAATTGAAAACACTCTCTAAAGTAACCGGAGTTGTAAATATTATCAGTTTTCTGGTCTTTTCCAAGGTATCCACTGGTACCCTCCATGAATGAAAATGGCAGAAAATGTAGTATGAATTTATTTCCTTTTATTTCAAGTGTTTCTTACACGTTTTTAATCATTTCAGGAAACTATAATTGCGTATTTGAAGAGTTTTACCACAATTAGAGAGAGTTCCTACAACTATATACTTGAATCATCACCATTGTAACTTATTCACACAGAAAACGCCAGAGAAATTCGTCCTCCAATTATAAACATAAACAGTATAGTCCTCACTTTCAGTCTTTCTACACAAGTTTTGAGCTGTATAAACCTAATTCCTAATATTTGAAAGCAAATTCAAGTGAAAACGCTTCCTAAAGTAGCCGGAGTTGTAAATATTATCAGTTTTCTGGTCATTTCCAAGGTTTCCACTGGTAACCTCCATGAATGAAAATGGCAGTAAATGTAGTAAGAACCTATTTCCTTTTATTTCAAGTGTTTCTTACAAGTTTTTAATCATTTCTGGATACTGTAATTGCGTATTTGAAGAGTTTGACCAGAATTAGAGAGTGTTCCTACAACTATATACTGGAATCGTCAGCATTTTAACTGATTCACACAGAAAACGCCAGAGAAATTCGGCCTCCAATTGTAAACATAAACAGTATAGTCCTTACTTACAGTGTTTCTAAACAAATTTTGAGCTGTATAACCCTGAATTCCTAATATTTGAAAGCAAATTGAATTGAAAACGCTCCCTAAAGTAACCGGAGTTGTAAATATTATCAGTTTTCTGGTCATTTCCAAGGTTTCCACTGGTAACCTCCATGAATGAAAATGGCAGAAAATGTAGTATGAATCTATTTCCATTTATTTCAAGTGTTTCTTACACGTTTTTAATCATTTCAGGAAACTATAATTGCGTATTTGAAGAGTTTTACCACAATTAGAGAGAGTTCCTACAACTATATACTTGAATCATCACTATTGTAACTTATTCACAAAGAAAACGCCAGAGAAATCCGTCCTCCAATTATAAACATAAACAGTATAGTCCTCACTTCCAGTCTTTCTACACAAGTTTTGAGCTGTATAAACCTAATTCCTAATATTTGAAAGCAAATTCAAGTGAAAACGCTTCCTAAAGTCGCTGGAGTTGTAAATATTATCAGTTTTCTGGTTATTTCCGAACTTTCCAATGGTAACCTCCGTGATTGAAAATGGCAGTAAATGTAGTAAGAACCTATTTCCTTTTATTTCAAGTGTTTCTTACAAGTTTTTAATCATTTCAGGAAACTATAATTGCGTATTTGAAGAGTTTTACCACAATTAGAGAGAGTTCCTACAACTATATACTTGAATCATCACCATTGTAACTTATTCACACAGAAAACGCCAGAGAAATTCGTCCTCCAATTATAAACATAAACAGTATAGTCCTCACTTTCAGTCTTTCTACACAAGGTTTGTGCTGTATAAACCTAATTCCTAATATTTGAAAGCAAATTCAAGTGAAAACGCTTCCTAAAGTAGCCGGAGTTGTAAATATTATCAGTTTTCTGGTCATTTCCAAGGTTTCCACTGGTAACCTCCATGAATGAAAACGGCAGGAAATGTAGTAAGAACCTCTTTCCTTTTATTTCTAGTGTTTCTTACAAGTTTTTAATCATTTCTGGAAACTATAATTGCGTATTTGAAGAGTTTTACCACAATTAGAGAGAGTTCCTACAACTATATACTTGAATCATCACCATTGTAACTTATTCACAAAGAAAACGCCAGAGAAATTCCCCCTCCAATTATAAACATAAACAGTATAGTCCTCACTTACAGTCTTTCTACACTAGTTTTGAGCAGGATAAACCTAATTCCTAATATTTGAAAGCAAATTCAAGTGAAAACGCTTCCTAAAGTCGCTGGAGTTGAAAGTATTATCAGTTTTCTGGGTATTTCCGAACTTTCAACTGGTATCCTCCGTGATTGAAAATGGCAGGAAATGTAGTAAGAACCTATTTCCTTTTATTTCAAGTGTTTCTTACACGTTTTTAATCATTTCAGGAAACTATAATTGCGTATTTGAAGAGTTTTACCACAATTAGAGAGAGTTCCTACAACTATATACTTGAATCATCACCATTGTAAGTTATTCACACAGAAAACGACAGAGAAATTCGTCCTCCAATTATAAACATAAACAGTATAGTCCTCACTTTAAGTCTTTCTACACAAGTTTTGAGCTGTATAAACCTAATTCCTAATATTTGAAAGCAAATTCAAGTGAAAACGCTTCCTAAAGTAGCCGGAGTTGTAAATATTATCAGTTTTCTGGTCATTTCCAAGGTTTCCACTGGTAACCTCCATCAATGAAAACGGCAGGAAATGTAGTAAGAACCTCTTTCCTTTTATTTCTACTGTTTCTTACAAGTTTTTAATCATTTCTGGATACTGTAATTGCGTATTTGAAGAGTTTGACCAGAATTAGAGAGTGTTCCTACAACTATATACTGGAATCGTCAGCATTTTAACTGATTCACACAGAAAACGCCAGAGAAATTCGGCCTCCAATTGTAAACATAAACAGTATAGTCCTTACTTACAGTGTTTCTAAACAAATTTTGAGCTGTATAACCCTGAATTCCTAATATTTGAAAGCAAATTGAATTGAAAACGCTCCCTAAAGTAACCGGAGTTGTAAATATTATCAGTTTTCTGGTCATTTCCAAGGTTTCCACTGGTAACCTCCATGAATGAAAATGGCAGAAAATGTAGTATGAATCTATTTCCATTTATTTCAAGTGTTTATTACACGTTTTTAATCATTTCAGGAAACTATAATTGCGTATTTGAAGAGTTTTACCACAATTAGAGAGAGTTCCTACAACTATATACTTGAATCATCACTATTGTAACTTATTCACACAGAAAACGCCAGAGAAATTCGTCCTCCAATTATAAACATAAACAGTATAGTCCTCACTTCCAGTCTTTCTACACAAGTTTTGAGCTGTATAAACCTAATTCCTAATATTTGAAAGCAAATTCAAGTGAAAACGCTTCCTAAAGTAGCAGGAGTTTTAAATATTATCAGTTTTCTGGTCATTTCCGACCTTTCCACTGGTAACCTCCGTGATTCTAAACGGCAGGAAATGTAGTATGAATCTATTTCCTTTTATTTCAAGTGTTTCTTACACGTTTTGAATCATTTCAGGAAACTATAATTGCGTATTTGAAGAGTTTTACCACAATTAGAGAGAGTTCCTACAACTATATACTTGAACCATCACCATTGTAACTTATTCACAAAGAAAACGCCAGAGAAATCCGTCCTCCAATTATAAACATAAACAGTATAGTCCTCACTTCCAGTCTTTCTACACAAGTTTTGAGCTGTATAAACCTAATTCCTAATATTTGAAAGCAAATTCAAGTGAAAACGCTTCCTAAGGTCGCTGGAGTTGTAAATATTATCAGTTTTCTGGTTATTTCCGAACTTTCCAATGGTAACCTCCGTGATTGAAAATGGCAGTAAATGTAGTAAGAACCTATTTCCTTTTATTTCAAGTGTTTCTTACAAGTTTTTAATCATTTCTGGAAACTATAATTGCGTATTTGAAGAGTTTGTCCAGAATTAGAGAGTGTTCCTATAACGATATACTGGTATTGTCAGCATTTTAACTGATTCACACAGAAAACGCCAGAGAAATTCGGCCTCCAATTATAAACATAAACAGTACAGTCCTCACTTACAGTCTTTCTACACAAGTTTTGAGCTGTATAAACCTAATTTCAAATATTTGAAAGCAAATGTAAGTGAAAACGCTTCCTAAAGTAGCAGCAGTTGTAAATATTATCAGTTTTTTGGTCATTACTGAACTTTCCACTGGTAACCTCCGTGACTGAAAATGGCAGTAAATGTAGTAAGAACCTATTTCCTTTTATTTCAAGTGTTTCTTACAAGTTTTTAATCATTTCTGGAAACTATAATTGCGTATTTGAAGAGTTTGACCAGAATTAGAGAGTGTTCCTACAACTATATACTGGAATCGTCAGCATTTTAACTGATTCACACAGAAAACGCCAGAGAAATTCGTCCTCCAATTGTAAACATAAACAGTATAGTCCTTACTTACAGTGTTTCTAAACAAATTTTGAGCTGTATAACCCTGAATTCCTAATATTTGAAAGCAAATTGAATTGAAAACACTCCCTAAAGTAACCGGAGTTGTAAATATTATCAGTTTTCTGGTCATTTCCAAGGTATCCACTGGTAACCTCCATGAATGAAAATGGCAGAAAATGTAGTATGAATTTATTTCCTTTTATTTCAAGTGTTTCTTACACGTTTTTAATCATTTCAGGAAACTATAATTGCGTATTTGAAGAGTTTTACCACAATTAGAGAGAGTTCCTACAACTATATACTTGAATCATCACCATTGTAACTTATTCACACAGAAAACGCCAGAGAAATTCGTCCTCCAATTATAAACATAAACAGTATAGTCCTCACTTCCAGTCTTTCTACACAAGTTTTGAGCTGTATAAACCTAATTCCTAATATTTGAAAGCAAATTCAAGTGAAAACGCTTCCTAAAGTAGCAGGAGTTTTAAATATTATCAGTTTTCTGGTCATTTCCGACCTTTCCACTGGTAACCTCCGTGATTCTAAACGGCAGGAAATGTAGTATGAATCTATTTCCTTTTATTTCAAGTGTTTCTTACACGTTGTGAATCATTTCAGGAAACTATAATTGCATATTTGAAGAGTTTTTCCACAATTAGGGAGAGTTCCTACAACTATATACTTCAATCATCACCATTGTAACTTATTCTCAAAGAAAACGCCAGAGAAATCCGTCCTCCAATTATAAACATAAACAGTATAGACCTCAGTTACAGTCTTTCTACACAAGTTTTGAGCATTATAAACCTAATTCCTTATATTTGAAAGCAAATTCAAGTGAAAACGCTTCCTAAAGTCGCTGGAGTTGTAAATATTATCAGTTTTCTGGTTATTTCCGAAATTTCCAATGGTAACCTCCGTGATTGAAAATGGCAGTAAATGTAGTAAGAACCTACTTCCTTTTATTTCAAGTGTTTCTTACAAGTTTTTAATCATTTCTGGAAACTATAATTGCGTATTTGAAGAGTTTGACCAGAATTAGAGAGTGTTCCTACAACTATATACTGGATTCGTCAGCATTTTAACTGATTCACACAGAAAACGCCAGAGAAATTCGGCCTCCAATTGTAAACATAAACAGTATAGTCCTTACTTACAGTGTTTCTAAACAAATTTTGAGCTGTATAACCCTGAATTCCTAATATTTGAAAGCAAATTGAATTGAAAACACTCCCTAAAGTAACCGGAGTTGTAAATATTATCAGTTTTCTGGTCATTTCCAAGGTTTCCACTGGTAACCTCCGTGATTCAAAACGGCAGGAAATGTAGTATGAATCTATTTCCTTTTATTTCAAGTGTTTCTTACACGTTTTGAATCATTTCAGGAAACTATAATTGCGTATTTGAAGAGTTTTACCACAATTAGAGAGAGTTCCTACAACTATATACTTGAATCATCACCATTGTAACTTATTCACACAGAAAACGCCAGAGAAATTCGTCCTCCAATTATAAATATAAACAGTATAGTCCTCACTTCCAGTCTTTCTCCACAAGTTTTGAGCTGTATAAACCTAATTCCTAATATTTGAAAGCAAATTCAAGTGAAAACGCTTCCTAAAGTCGCCGGAGTTGTAAATATTATCAGTTTACTGGTCATTTCCTACCTTTCCACTGGTAACCTCAGTGATTGAAAACCTCAGGAAATGTAGTAAGAACCTATTTCCTTTTATTTCTAGTGTTTCTTACGAGTTTTTAATCATTTCTGGAATCTATAATTGCGTATTTGTAGAGTTTGACCAGAATTAGAGAGTGTTCCTACAACTGTATACTGGAATCGTCAGCATTTTAACTGATTCACACAGAAAACGCCAGAGAAATTCGGCCTCCAATTGTAAACATAAACAGTATAGTCCTTACTTACAGTGTTTCTAAACAAATTTTGAGCTGTATAACCCTGAATTCCTAATATTTGAAAGCAAATTGAATTGAAAACACTCCCTAAAGTAACCGGAGTTGTAAATATTATCAGTTTTCTGGTCATTTCCAAGGTATCCACTGGTAACCTCCATGAATGAAAATGGCAGAAAATGTAGGATGAATCTATTTCCTTTTATTTCAAGTGTTTCTTACACGTTTTTAATCATTTCAGGAAACTATAATTGCGTATTTGAAGAGTTTTACCACAATTAGAGAGAGTTCCTACAACTATATACTTGAATCATCACCATTGTAACTTATTCACACAGAAAACACCAGAGAAATTCGTCCTCCAATTATAAACATAAACAGTATAGTCCTCACTTCCAGTCTTTCTACACAAGTTTTGAGCTGTATAAACCTAATTCCTAATATTTGAAAGCAAATTCTAGTGAAAACGCTTCCTAAAGTAGCAGGAGTTTTAAATATTATCAGTTTTCTGGTCATTTCCGACCTTTCCACTGGTAACCTCCGTGATTCTAAACGGCAGGAAATGTAGTATGAATCTATTTCCTTTTATTTCAAGTGTTTCTTACACGTTGGGAATCATTTCAGGAAACTCTAATTGCATATTTGAAGAGTTTTTCCACAATTAGAGAGAGTTCCTACAACTATATACTTCAATCATCACCATTGTAACTTATTCACAAAGAAAACGCCAGAGAAATCCGTCCTCCAATTATAAACATAAACAGTATAGTCCTCAGTTACAGTCTTTCTACACAAGTTTTGAGCATTATAAACCTAATTCCTTATATTTGAAAGCAAATTCAAGTGAAAACGCTTCCTAAAGTCGCTGGAGTTGTAAATATTATCAGTTTTCTGGTTATTTCCGAAATTTCCAATGGTAACCTCTGTGATTGAAAATGGCAGTAAATGTAGTAAGAACCTACTTCCTTTTATTTCAAGTGTTTCTTACAAGTTTTTAATCATTTCTGGAAACTATAATTGCGTATTTGAAGAGTTTGACCAGAATTAGAGAGTGTTCCTACAACTATATACTGGATTCGTCAGCATTTTAACTGATTCACACAGAAAACGCCAGAGAAATTCGGCCTCCAATTGTAAACATAAACAGTATAGTCCTTACTTACAGTGTTTCTAAACAAATTTTGAGCTGTATAACCCTGAATTCCTAATATTTGAAAGCAAATTGAATTGAAAACACTCCCTAAAGTAACCGGAGTTGTAAATATTATCAGTTTTCTGGTCATTTCCAAGGTTTCCACTGGTAACCTCCGTGATTCAAAACGGCAGGAAATGTAGTATGAATCTATTTCCTTTTATTTCAAGTGTTTCTTACACGTTTTGAATCATTTCAGGAAACTATAATTGCGTATTTGAAGAGTTTTACCACAATTAGAGAGAGTTCCTACAACTATATACTTGAATCATCACCATTGTAACTTATTCACACAGAAAACGCCAGAGAAATTCGTCCTCCAATTATAAATATAAACAGTATAGTCCTCACTTCCAGTCTTTCTCCACAAGTTTTGAGCTGTATAAACCTAATTCCTAATATTTGAAAGCAAATTCAAGTGAAAACGCTTCCTAAAGTCGCCGGAGTTGTAAATATTATCAGTTTACTGGTCATTTCCGACCTTTCCACTGGTAACCTCCGTGATTGAAAACCTCAGGAAATGTAGTAAGAACCTATTTCCTTTTATTTCTAGTGTTTCTTACGAGTTTTTAATCATTTCTGGAATCTATAATTGCGTATTTGAAGAGTTTGACCAGAATTAGAGAGTGTTCCTACATCTATATACTGGATTCGTCAGCATTTTAACTGATTCACACAGAAAACGCCAGAGAAATTCGGCCTCCAATTGTAAACATAAACAGTATAGTCCTTAGTTAGTGTTTCTAAACAAATTTTGAGCTGTATAACCCTGAATTCCTAATATTTGAAAGCAAATTGAATTGAAAACACTCCCTAAAGTAACCGGAGTTGTAAATATTATCAGTTTTCCGGTCATTTCCAAGGTTTCCACTGGTAACCTCCATGAATGAAAATGGCAGAAAATGTAGTATGAATCTATTTCCTTTTATTTCAAGTGTTTCTTACACGTTTTTAATCATTTCAGGAAACTATAATTGCGTATTTGAAGAGTTTTACCACAATTAGAGAGAGTTCCTACAACTATATTCTTGAATCATCACCATTGTAACTTATTCACACAGAAAACGCCAGAGAAATTCGTCCTCCAATTATAAACATAAACAGTATAGTCCTCACTTCCAGTCTTTCTACACAATTTTGGAGCTGTATAAACCTAATTCCTAATATTTCAAAGCAAATTCAAGTGAAAACGCTTCCTAAAGTCGCTGGAGTTGTAAATATTATCAGTTTTCTGGTTATTTCTGAACTTTCCAATGGTAACCTCCGTGATTGAAAATGGCAGTAAATGTAGTAAGAACCTATTTCCTTTTATTTCAAGTGTTTCTTACAAGTTTTTAATCATTTCTGGAAACTGTAATTGCGTATTAGAAGAGTTTGACCAGAATTAGAGAGTGTTCCTACAACTATATACTGGAATCGTCAGCATTTTAACTGATTCACACAGAAAACGCCAGAGAAATTCGGCCTCCAATTGTAAACATAAACAGTATAGTCCTTACTTACAGTGTTTCTAAACAAATTTTGAGCTGTATAACCCTGAATTCCTAATATTTGAAAGCAAATTGAATTGAAAACAATCCCTAAAGTAACCGGAGTTGTAAATATTATCAGTTTTCTGGTCATTTCCAAGGTATCCACTGGTAACCTCCATGAATGAAAATGGCAGAAAATGTAGTATGAATCTATTTCCTTTTATTTCAAGTGTTTCTTACACGTTTTAAATCATTTCAGGAAACTATAATTGCGTATTTGAAGAGTTTTACCACAATTAGAGAGAGTTCCTACAACTATATACTTGAATCATCACCATTGTAACTTATTCACACAGAAAACGCCAGAGAAATTCGTCCTCCAATTATAAACATAAACAGTATAGTCCTCACTTCCAGTCTTTCTACACAAGTTTTGAGCTGTATAAACCTAATTCCTAATATTTGAAAGCAAATTCAAGTGAAAACGCTTCCTAAAGTAGCAGGAGTTTTAAATATTATCAGTTTTCTGGTCATTTCCGACCTTTCCACTGGTAACCTCCGTGATTCTAAACGGCAGGAAATGTAGTATGAATCTATTTCCTTTTATTTCAAGTGTTTCTTACACGTTGTGAATCATTTCAGGAAACTATAATTGCATATTTGAAGAGTTTTTCCACAATTAGGGAGAGTTCCTACAACTATATACTTCAATCATCACCATTGTAACTTATTCACAAAGAAAACGCCAGAGAAATCCGTCCTCCAATTATAAACATAAACAGTATAGTCCTCAGTTACAGTCTTTCTACACAAGTTTTGAGCATTATAAACCTAATTCCTTATATTTGAAAGCAAATTCAAGTGAAAACGCTTCCTAAAGTCGCTGGAGTTGTAAATATTATCAGTTTTCTGGTTATTTCCGAAATTTCCAATGGTAACCTCCGTGATTGAAAATGGCAGTAAATGTATTAAGAACCTATTTCCTTTTATTTCAAGTGTTTCTTACAAGTTTTTAATCATTTCTGGAAACTATAATTGCTTATTTGAAGAGTTTGACCAGAATTAGAGAGTGTTCCTACAACTATATACTGGATTCGTCAGCATTTTAACTGATTCACACAGAAAACGCCAGAGAAATTCGGCCTCCAATTGTAAACATAAACAGTATAGTCCTTACTTACAGTGTTTCTAAACAAATTTTGAGCTGTATAACCCTGAATTCCTAATATTTGAAAGCAAATTGAATTGAAAACACTCCCTAAAGTAACCGGAGTTGTAAATATTATCAGTTTTCTGGTCATTTCCAAGGTTTCCACTGGTAACCTCCGTGATTCAAAACGGCAGGAAATGTAGTATGAATCTATTTCCTTTTATTTCAAGTGTTTCTTACACGTTTTGAATCATTTCAGGAAACTATAATTGCGTATTTGAAGAGTTTTACCACAATTAGAGAGAGTTCCTACAACTATATACTTGAATCATCACCATTGTAACTTATTCACACAGAAAACGCCAGAGAAATTCGTCCTCCAATTATAAATATAAACAGTATAGTCCTCACTTCCAGTCTTTCTCCACAAGTTTTGAGCTGTATAAACCTAATTCCTAATATTTGAAAGCAAATTCAAGTGAAAACGCTTCCTAAAGTCGCCGGAGTTGTAAATATTATCAGTTTACTGGTCATTTCCGACCTTTCCACTGGTAACCTCCGTGATTGAAAACCTCAGGAAATGTAGTAAGAACCTATTTCCTTTTATTTCTAGTGTTTCTTACGAGTTTTTAATCATTTCTGGAATCTATAATTGCGTATTTGAAGAGTTTGACCAGAATTAGAGAGTGTTCCTACAACTATATACTGGAATCGTCAGCATTTTAACTGATTCACACAGAAAACGCCAGAGAAATTCGGCCTCCAATTGTAAACATAAACAGTATAGTCCTTACTTACAGTGTTTCTAAACAAATTTTGAGCTGTATAACCCTGAATTCCTAATATTTGAAAGCAAATTGAATTGAAAACACTCCCTAAAGTAACCGGAGTTGTAAATATTATCAGTTTTCTGGTCATTTCCAAGGTATCCACTGGTAACCTCCATGAATGAAAATGGCAGAAAATGTAGGATGAATCTATTTCCTTTTATTTCAAGTGTTTCTTACACGTTTTTAATCATTTCAGGAAACTATAATTGCGTATTTGAAGAGTTTTACCACAATTAGAGAGAGTTCCTACAACTATATACTTGAATCATCACCATTGTAACTTATTCACACAGAAAACACCAGAGAAATTCGTCCTCCAATTATAAACATAAACAGTATAGTCCTCACTTCCAGTCTTTCTACACAAGTTTTGAGCTGTATAAACCTAATTCCTAATATTTGAAAGCAAATTCAAGTGAAAACGCTTCCTAAAGTAGCAGGAGTTTTAAATATTATCAGTTTTCTGGTCATTTCCGACCTTTCCACTGGTAACCTCCGTGATTCTAAACGGCAGGAAATGTAGTATGAATCTATTTCCTTTTATTTCAAGTGTTTCTTACACGTTGTGAATCATTTCAGGAAACTATAATTGCATATTTGAAGAGTTTTTCCACAATTAGAGAGATTTCCTACAACTATATACTTCAATCATCACCATTGTAACTTATTCACAAAGAAAACGCCAGAGAAATCCGTCCTCCAATTATAAACATAAACAGTATAGTCCTCAGTTACAGTCTTTCTACACAAGTTTTGAGCATTATAAACCTAATTCCTTATATTTGAAAGCAAATTCAAGTGAAAACGCTTCCTAAAGTCGCTGGAGTTGTAAATATTATCAGTTTTCTGGTTATTTCCGAAATTTCCAATGGTAACCTCCGTGATTGAAAATGGCAGTAAATGTAGTAAGAACCTACTTCCTTTTATTTCAAGTGTTTCTTACAAGTTTTTAATCATTTCTGGAAACTATAATTGCGTATTTGAAGAGATTGACCAGAATTAGAGAGTGTTCCTACAACTATATACTGGATTCGTCAGCATTTTAACTGATTCACACAGAAAACGCCAGAGAAATTCGGCCTCCAATTGTAAACATAAACAGTATAGTCCTTACTTACAGTGTTTCTAAACAAATTTTGAGCTGTATAACCCTGAATTCCTAATATTTGAAAGCAAATTGAATTGAAAACACTCCCTAAAGTAACCGGAGTTGTAAATATTATCAGTTTTCTGGTCATTTCCAAGGTTTCCACTGGTAACCTCCGTGATTCAAAACGGCAGGAAATGTAGTATGAATCTATTTCCTTTTATTTCAAGTGTTTCTTACACGTTTTGAATCATTTCAGGAAACTATAATTGCGTATTTGAAGAGTTTTACCACAATTAGAGAGAGTTCCTACAACTATATACTTGAATCATCACCATTGTAACTTATTCACACAGAAAACGCCAGAGAAATTCGTCCTCCAATTATAAATATAAACAGTATAGTCCTCACTTCCAGTCTTTCTCCACAAGTTTTGAGCTGTATAAACCTAATTCCTAATATTTGAAAGCAAATTCAAGTGAAAACGCTTCCTAAAGTCGCCGGAGTTGTAAATATTATCAGTTTACTGGTCATTTCCGACCTTTCCACTGGTAACCTCCGTGATTGAAAACCTCAGGAAATGTAGTAAGAACCTATTTCCTTTTATTTCTAGTGTTTCTTACGAGTTTTTAATCATTTCTGGAATCTATAATTGCGTATTTGAAGAGTTTGACCAGAATTAGAGAGTGTTCCTACATCTATATACTGGATTCGTCAGCATTTTAACTGATTCACACAGAAAACGCCAGAGAAATTCGGCCTCCAATTGTAAACATAAACAGTATAGTCCTTACTTAGTGTTTCTAAACAAATTTTGAGCTGTATAACCCTGAATTCCTAATATTTGAAAGCAAATTGAATTGAAAACACTCCCTAAAGTAACCGGAGTTGTAAATATTATCAGTTTTCCGGTCATTTCCAAGGTTTCCACTGGTAACCTCCATGAATGAAAATGGCAGAAAATGTAGTATGAATCTATTTCCTTTTATTTCAAGTGTTTCTTACACGTTTTTAATCATTTCAGGAAACTATAATTGCGTATTTGAAGAGTTTTACCACAATTAGAGAGAGTTCCTACAACTATATTCTTGAATCATCACCATTGTAACTTATTCACACAGAAAACGCCAGAGAAATTCGTCCTCCAATTATAAACATAAACAGTATAGTCCTCACTTCCAGTCTTTCTACACAATTTTGGAGCTGTATAAACCTAATTCCTAATATTTCAAAGCAAATTCAAGTGAAAACGCTTCCTAAAGTCGCTGGAGTTGTAAATATTATCAGTTTTCTGGTTATTTCTGAACTTTCCAATGGTAACCTCCGTGATTGAAAATGGCAGTAAATGTAGTAAGAACCTATTTCCTTTTATTTCAAGTGTTTCT
Organism: Myotis daubentonii; assembly: GCF_963259705.1. NCBI lineage: Eukaryota > Metazoa > Chordata > Mammalia > Chiroptera > Vespertilionidae > Myotis > Myotis daubentonii. The sequence continues at coordinate 83,717,108 of NC_081861.1, read as the reverse complement.
TACAAGTTTTTAATCATTTCTGGAAACTGTAATTGCGTATTAGAAGAGTTTGACCAGAATTAGAGAGTGTTCCTACAACTATATACTGGAATCGTCAGCATTTTAACTGATTCACACAGAAAACGCCAGAGAAATTCGGCCTCCAATTGTAAACATAAACAGTATAGTCCTTACTTACAGTGTTTCTAAACAAATTTTGAGCTGTATAACCCTGAATTCCTAATATTTGAAAGCAAATTGAATTGAAAACAATCCCTAAAGTAACCGGAGTTGTAAATATTATCAGTTTTCTGGTCATTTCCAAGGTATCCACTGGTAACCTCCATGAATGAAAATGGCAGAAAATGTAGTATGAATCTATTTCCTTTTATTTCAAGTGTTTCTTACACGTTTTAAATCATTTCAGGAAACTATAATTGCGTATTTGAAGAGTTTTACCACAATTAGAGAGAGTTCCTACAACTATATACTTGAATCATCACCATTGTAACTTATTCACACAGAAAACGCCAGAGAAATTCGTCCTCCAATTATAAACATAAACAGTATAGTCCTCACTTCCAGTCTTTCTACACAAGTTTTGAGCTGTATAAACCTAATTCCTAATATTTGAAAGCAAATTCAAGTGAAAACGCTTCCTAAAGTAGCAGGAGTTTTAAATATTATCAGTTTTCTGGTCATTTCCGACCTTTCCACTGGTAACCTCCGTGATTCTAAACGGCAGGAAATGTAGTATGAATCTATTTCCTTTTATTTCAAGTGTTTCTTACACGTTGTGAATCATTTCAGGAAACTATAATTGCATATTTGAAGAGTTTTTCCACAATTAGGGAGAGTTCCTACAACTATATACTTCAATCATCACCATTGTAACTTATTCACAAAGAAAACGCCAGAGAAATCCGTCCTCCAATTATAAACATAAACAGTATAGTCCTCAGTTACAGTCTTTCTACACAAGTTTTGAGCATTATAAACCTAATTCCTTATATTTGAAAGCAAATTCAAGTGAAAACGCTTCCTAAAGTCGCTGGAGTTGTAAATATTATCAGTTTTCTGGTTATTTCCGAAATTTCCAATGGTAACCTCCGTGATTGAAAATGGCAGTAAATGTATTAAGAACCTATTTCCTTTTATTTCAAGTGTTTCTTACAAGTTTTTAATCATTTCTGGAAACTATAATTGCTTATTTGAAGAGTTTGACCAGAATTAGATAGTGTTCCTACAACTATATACTGGATTCGTCAGCATTTTAACTGATTCACACAGAAAACGCCAGAGAAATTCGGCCTCCAATTGTAAACATAAACAGTATAGTCCTTACTTACAGTGTTTCTAAACAAATTTTGAGCTGTATAACCCTGAATTCCTAATATTTGAAAGCAAATTGAATTGAAAACACTCCCTAAAGTAACCGGAGTTGTAAATATTATCAGTTTTCTGGTCATTTCCAAGGTTTCCACTGGTAACCTCCGTGATTCAAAACGGCAGGAAATGTAGTATGAATCTATTTCCTTTTATTTCAAGTGTTTCTTACACGTTTTGAATCATTTCAGGAAACTATAATTGCGTATTTGAAGAGTTTTACCACAATTAGAGAGAGTTCCTACAACTATATACTTGAATCATCACCATTGTAACTTATTCACACAGAAAACGCCAGAGAAATTCGTCCTCCAATTATAAATATAAACAGTATAGTCCTCACTTCCAGTCTTTCTCCACAAGTTTTGAGCTGTATAAACCTAATTCCTAATATTTGAAAGCAAATTCAAGTGAAAACGCTTCCTAAAGTCGCCGGAGTTGTAAATATTATCAGTTTACTGGTCATTTCCGACCTTTCCACTGGTAACCTCCGTGATTGAAAACCTCAGGAAATGTAGTAAGAACCTATTTCCTTTTATTTCTAGTGTTTCTTACGAGTTTTTAATCATTTCTGGAATCTATAATTGCGTATTTGAAGAGTTTGACCAGAATTAGAGAGTGTTCCTACAACTATATACTGGAATCGTCAGCATTTTAACTGATTCACACAGAAAACGCCAGAGAAATTCGGCCTCCAATTGTAAACATAAACAGTATAGTCCTTACTTACAGTGTTTCTAAACAAATTTTGAGCTGTATAACCCTGAATTCCTAATATTTGAAAGCAAATTGAATTGAAAACACTCCCTAAAGTAACCGGAGTTGTAAATATTATCAGTTTTCTGGTCATTTCCAAGGTATCCACTGGTAACCTCCATGAATGAAAATGGCAGAAAATGTAGGATGAATCTATTTCCTTTTATTTCAAGTGTTTCTTACACGTTTTTAATCATTTCAGGAAACTATAATTGCGTATTTGAAGAGTTTTACCACAATTAGAGAGAGTTCCTACAACTATATACTTGAATCATCACCATTGTAACTTATTCACACAGAAAACACCAGAGAAATTCGTCCTCCAATTATAAACATAAACAGTATAGTCCTCACTTCCAGTCTTTCTACACAAGTTTTGAGCTGTATAAACCTAATTCCTAATATTTGAAAGCAAATTCAAGTGAAAACGCTTCCTAAAGTAGCAGGAGTTTTAAATATTATCAGTTTTCTGGTCATTTCCGACCTTTCCACTGGTAACCTCCGTGATTCTAAACGGCAGGAAATGTAGTATGAATCTATTTCCTTTTATTTCAAGTGTTTCTTACACGTTGTGAATCATTTCAGGAAACTATAATTGCATATTTGAAGAGTTTTTCCACAATTAGAGAGATTTCCTACAACTATATACTTCAATCATCACCATTGTAACTTATTCACAAAGAAAACGCCAGAGAAATCCGTCCTCCAATTATAAACATAAACAGTATAGTCCTCAGTTACAGTCTTTCTACACAAGTTTTGAGCATTATAAACCTAATTCCTTATATTTGAAAGCAAATTCAAGTGAAAACGCTTCCTAAAGTCGCTGGAGTTGTAAATATTATCAGTTTTCTGGTTATTTCCGAAATTTCCAATGGTAACCTCCGTGATTGAAAATGGCAGTAAATGTAGTAAGAACCTACTTCCTTTTATTTCAAGTGTTTCTTACAAGTTTTTAATCATTTCTGGAAACTATAATTGCGTATTTGAAGAGTTTGACCAGAATTAGAGAGTGTTCCTACAACTATATACTGGATTCGTCAGCATTTTAACTGATTCACACAGAAAACGCCAGAGAAATTCGGCCTCCAATTGTAAACATAAACAGTATAGTCCTTACTTACAGTGTTTCTAAACAAATTTTGAGCTGTATAACCCTGAATTCCTAATATTTGAAAACAAATTGAATTGAAAACACTCCCTAAAGTAACCGGAGTTGTAAATATTATCAGTTTTCTGGTCATTTCCAAGGTTTCCACTGGTAACCTCCGTGATTCAAAACGGCAGGAAATGTAGTATGAATCTATTTCCTTTTATTTCAAGTGTTTCTTACACGTTTTGAATCATTTCAGGAAACTATAATTGCGTATTTGAAGAGTTTTACCACAATTAGAGAGAGTTCCTACAACTATATACTTGAATCATCACCATTGTAACTTATTCACACAGAAAACGCCAGAGAAATTCGTCCTCCAATTATAAATATAAACAGTATAGTCCTCACTTCCAGTCTTTCTCCACAAGTTTTGAGCTGTATAAACCTAATTCCTAATATTTGAAAGCAAATTCAAGTGAAAACGCTTCCTAAAGTCGCCGGAGTTGTAAATATTATCAGTTTACTGGTCATTTCCGACCTTTCCACTGGTAACCTCCGTGATTGAAAACCTCAGGAAATGTAGTAAGAACCTATTTCCTTTTATTTCTAGTGTTTCTTACGAGTTTTTAATCATTTCTGGAATCTATAATTGCGTATTTGAAGAGTTTGACCAGAATTAGAGAGTGTTCCTACATCTATATACTGGATTCGTCAGCATTTTAACTGATTCACACAGAAAACGCCAGAGAAATTCGGCCTCCAATTGTAAACATAAACAGTATAGTCCTTACTTAGTGTTTCTAAACAAATTTTGAGCTGTATAACCCTGAATTCCTAATATTTGAAAGCAAATTGAATTGAAAACACTCCCTAAAGTAACCGGAGTTGTAAATATTATCAGTTTTCCGGTCATTTCCAAGGTTTCCACTGGTAACCTCCATGAATGAAAATGGCAGAAAATGTAGTATGAATCTATTTCCTTTTATTTCAAGTGTTTCTTACACGTTTTTAATCATTTCAGGAAACTATAATTGCGTATTTGAAGAGTTTTACCACAATTAGAGAGAGTTCCTACAACTATATTCTTGAATCATCACCATTGTAACTTATTCACACAGAAAACGCCAGAGAAATTCGTCCTCCAATTATAAACATAAACAGTATAGTCCTCACTTCCAGTCTTTCTACACAAGTTTGGAGCTGTATAAACCTAATTCCTAATATTTGAAAGCAAATTCAAGTGAAAACGCTTCCTAAAGTAGCAGGAGTTTTAAATATTATCAGTTTTCTGGTCATTTCCGACCTTTCCACTGGTAACCTCCGTGATTCAAAACGGCAGGAAATGTAGTATGAATCTATTTCCTTTTATTTCAAGTGTTTCTTACACGTTGTGAATCATTTCAGGAAACTATAATTGCATATTTGAAGAGTTTTTCCACAATTAGAGAGAGTTCCTACAACTATATACTTCAACCATCACCATTGTAACTTATTCACAAAGAAAACGCCAGAGAAATCCGTCCTTCAATTATAAACATAAACAGTATAGTCCTCAGTTACAGTCTTTCTACACAAGTTTTGAGCATTATAAACCTAATTCCTTATATTTGAAAGCAAATTCAAGTGAAAACGCTTCCTAAAGTCGCTGGAGTTGTAAATATTATCAGTTTTCTGGTCATTTCCAAGGTTTCCACTGGTAACCTCCGTGATTCAAAACGGCAGGAAATGTAGTATGAATCTATTTCCTTTTATTTCAAGTGTTTCTTACACGTTTTGAATCATTTCAGGAAACTATAATTGCGTATTTGAAGAGTTTTACCACAATTAGAGAGAGTTCCTACAACTATATACTTGAATCATCACCATTGTAACTTATTCACACAGAAAACGCCAGAGAAATTCGTCCTCCAATTATAAATATAAACAGTATAGTCCTCACTTCCAGTCTTTCTCCACAAGTTTTGAGCTGTATAAACCTAATTCCTAATATTTGAAAGCAAATTCAAGTGAAAACGCTTCCTAAAGTCGCCGGAGTTGTAAATATTATCAGTTTACTGGTCATTTCCGACCTTTCCACTGGTAACCTCCGTGATTGAAAACCTCAGGAAATGTAGTAAGAACCTATTTCCTTTTATTTCTAGTGTTTCTTACGAGTTTTTAATCAATTCTGGAATCTATAATTGCGTATTTGAAGAGTTTGACCAGAATTAGAGAGTGTTCCTACATCTATATACTGGATTCGTCAGCATTTTAACTGATTCACACAGAAAACGCCAGAGAAATTCGGCCTCCAATTGTAAACATAAACAGTATAGTCCTTACTTAGTGTTTCTAAACAAATTTTGAGCTGTATAACCCTGAATTCCTAATATTTGAAAGCAAATTGAATTGAAAACACTCCCTAAAGTAACCGGAGTTGTAAATATTATCAGTTTTCTGGTCATTTCCAAGGTATCCACTGGTAACCTCCATGAATGAAAATGGCAGAAAATGTAGTATGAATCTATTTCCTTTTATTTCAAGTGTTTCTTACAAGTTTTTAATCATTTCAGGAAACTATAATTGCGTATTTGAAGAGTTTTACCACAATTAGAGAGAGTTCCTACAACTATATTCTTGAATCATCACCATTGTAACTTATTCACACAGAAAACGCAAGAGAAATTCGTCCTCCAATTATAAACATAAACAGTATAGTCCTCACTTCCAGTCTTTCTACACAAGTTTGGAGCTGTATAAACCTAATTCCTAATATTTGAAAGCAAATTCAAGTGAAAACGCTTCCTAAAGTCGCTGGAGTTGTAAATATTATCAGTTTTCTGGTTATTTCTGAACTTTCCAATGGTAACCTCCGTGATTGAAAATGGCAGTAAATGTAGTAAGAACCTATTTCCTTTTATTTCAAGTGTTTCTTACAAGTTTTTAATCATTTCTGGAAACTGTAATTGCGTATTAGAAGAGTTTGACCAGAATTAGAGAGTGTTCCTACAACTATATACTGGAATCGTCAGCATTTTAACTGATTCACACAGAAAACGCCAGAGAAATTCGGCCTCCAATTGTAAACATAAACAGTATAGTCCTTACTTACAGTGTTTCTAAACAAATTTTGAGCTGTATAACCCTGAATTCCTAATATTTGAAAGCAAATTGAATTGAAAACGCTCCCTAAAGTAACCGGAGTTGTAAATATTATCAGTTTTCTGGTCATTTCCAAGGTTTCCACTGGTAACCTCCATGAATGAAAATGGCAGAAAATGTAGTATGAATCTATTTCCTTTTATTTCAAGTGTTTCTTACACGTTTTTAATCATTTCAGGAAACTATAATTGCGTATTTGAAGAGTTTTACCACAATTAGAGAGAGTTCCTACAAATATATACTTGAATCATCACCATTGTAACTTATTCACACAGAAAACGCCAGAGAAATTCGTCCTCCAATTATAAACATAAACAGTATAGTCCTCACTTCCAGTCTTTCTACACAAGTTTGGAGCTGTATAAACCTAATTCCTAATATTTGAAAGCAAATTCAAGTGAAAACGCTTCCTAAAGTCGCTGGAGTTGTAAATATTATCAGTTTTCTGGTTATTTCTGAACTTTCCAATGGTAACCTCCGTGATTGAAAATGGCAGTAAATGTAGTAAGAACCTATTTCCTTTTATTTCAAGTGTTTCTTACAAGTTTTTAATCATTTCTGGAAACTGTAATTGCGTATTAGAAGAGTTTGACCAGAATTAGAGAGTGTTCCTACAACTATATACTGGAATCGTCAGCATTTTAACTGATTCACACAGAAAACGCCAGAGAAATTCGGCCTCCAATTGTAAACATAAACAGTATAGTCCTTACTTACAGTGTTTCTAAACAAATTTTGAGCTGTATAACCCTGAATTCCTAATATTTGAAAGCAAATTGAATTGAAAACGCTCCCTAAAGTAACCGGAGTTGTAAATATTATCAGGTTTCTGGTCATTTCCAAGGTTTCCACTGGTAACCTCCATGAATGAAAATGGCAGAAAATGTAGTATGAATCTATTTCCTTTTATTTCAAGTGTTTCTTACACGTTTTTAATCATTTCAGGAAACTATAATTGCGTATTTGAAGAGTTTTACCACAATTAGAGAGAGTTCCTACAACTATATACTTGAATCATCACCATTGTAACTTATTCACACAGAAAATGCCAGAGAAATTCGGCCTCCAATTATGAACATAAACAGTATAGTCCTCACTTACAGTCTTTCTCCACAAGTTTTGAGCTGTATAAACCAAATTCCTAATATTTGAAAGCAAATGTAAGTGAAAACGCTTCCTCAAGTAGCAGGAGTTTTAAATATTATCAGTTTTCTGGTCATTTCCGACCTTTCCACTGGTAACCTCCGTGATTCAAAACGGCAGGAAATGTAGTATGAGTCTATTTCCTTTTATTTCAAGTGTTTCTTACACGTTTTTAATCATTTCAGGAAACTATAATTGCGTATTTGTAGAGTTTTACCACAATTAGAGAGAGTTCCTACAACTATATACTTGAATCATCACCATTGTAACTTATTCAGAATGAAAACGCCAGAGAAATTCGCCCTCTAGTTATGAACATAAACAGTATAGTCCTCACTTACAGTCTTTCTACACAAGTTTTGAGCATTATAAACCTAATTCCTTATATTTGAAAACAAATTCAAGTGAAAACGCTTCCTAAAGTCGCCGGAGTTGTAAATATTATCAGTTTTCTGGTTATTTCCGAAATTTCCAATGGTAACCTCTGTGATTGAAAACGGCAGGAAATGTAGTAAGAACCTATTTCCTTTTATTTCAAGTGTTTCTTACAAGTTTTTAATCATTTCTGGAAACTATAATTGCGTATTTGAAGAGTTTGACCAGAATTAGAGAGTGTTCCTACAACTATATATTGGATTCGTCAGCATTTTAACTGATTCACACAGAAAACGCCAGAGAAATTCGGCCTCCAATTGTAAACATAAACAGTATAGTCCTTACTTACAGTGTTTCTAAACAAATTTTGAGCTGTATAACCCTGAATTCCTAATATTTGAAAGCAAATTGAATTGAAAACACTCCCTAAAGTAACCGGAGTTGTAAATATTATCAGTTTTCTGGTCATTTCCAAGGTATCCACTGGTAACCTCCATGAATGAAAATGGCAGAAAATGTAGTATGAATCTATTTCCTTTTATTTCAAGTGTTTCTTACACGTTTTAAATCATTTCAGGAAACTATAATTGCGTATTTGAAGAGTTTTACCACAATTAGAGAGAGTTCCTACAACTATATACTTGAATCATCACCATTGTAACTTATTCACACAGAAAACGCCAGAGAAATTCGTCCTCCAATTATAAACATAAACAGTATAGTCCTCACTTCCAGTCTTTCTACACAAGTTTTGAGCTGTATAAACCTAATTCCTAATATTTGAAAGCAAATTCAAGTGAAAACGCTTCCTAAAGTAGCAGGAGTTTTAAATATTATCAGTTTTCTGGTCATTTCCGACCTTTCCACTGGTAACCTCCGTGATTCAAAACGGCAGGAAATGTAGTATGAATCTATTTCCTTTTATTTCAAGTGTTTCTTACACGTTGTGAATCATTTCAGGAAACTATAATTGCATATTTGAAGAGTTTTTCCACAATTAGAGAGAGTTCCTACAACTATATACTTCAACCATCACCATTGTAACTTATTCACAAAGAAAACGCCAGAGAAATCCGTCCTCCAATTATAAACATAAACAGTATAGTCCTCAGTTACAGTCTTTCTACACAAGTTTTGAGCATTATAAACCTAATTCCTTATATTTGAAAGCAAATTCAAGTGAAAACGCTTCCTAAAGTCGCTGGAGTTGTAAATATTATCAGTTTTCTGGTCATTTCCAAGGTTTCCACTGGTAACCTCCGTGATTCAAAACGGCAGGAAATGTAGTATGAATCTATTTCCTTTTATTTCAAGTGTTTCTTACACGTTTTGAATCATTTCAGGAAACTATAATTGCGTATTTGAAGAGTTTTACCACAATTAGAGAGAGTTCCTACAACTATATACTTGAATCATCACCATTGTAACTTATTCACACAGAAAACGGCAGAGAAATTCGTCCTCCAATTATAAACATAAACAGTATAGTCCTCACTTCCAGTCTTTCTCCACAAGTTTTGAGCTGTATAAACCTAATTCCTAATATTTGAAAGCAAATTCAAGTGAAAACGCTTCCTAAAGTCGCCGGAGTTGTAAATATTATCAGTTTTCTGGTTATTTCTGAACTTTCCAATGGTAACCTCCGTGATTGAAAATGGCAGTAAATGTAGTAAGAACCTATTTCCTTTTATTTCAAGTGTTTCTTACAAGTTTTTAATCATTTCTGGAAACTGTAATTGCGTATTAGAAGAGTTTGACCAGAATTAGAGAGTGTTCCTACAACTATATACTGGAATCGTCAGCATTTTAACTGATTCACACAGAAAACGCCAGAGAAATTCGGCCTCCAATTGTAAACATAAACAGTATAGTCCTTACTTACAGTGTTTCTAAACAAATTTTGAGCTGTATAACCCTGAATTCCTAATATTTGAAAGCAAATTGAATTGAAAACACTCCCTAAAGTAACCGGAGTTGTAAATATTATCAGTTTTCTGGTCATTTCCAAGGTTTCCACTGGTAACCTCCATGAATGAAAATGGCAGAAAATGTAGTATGAATCTATTTCCTTTTATTTCAAGTGTTTCTTACACGTTTTTAATCATTTCAGGAAACTATAATTGCGTATTTGAAGAGTTTTACCACAATTAGAGAGAGTTCCTACAACTATATTCTTGAATCATCACCATTGTAACTTATTCACACAGAAAACGCCAGAGAAATTCGTCCTCCAATTATAAACATAAACAGTATAGTCCTCACTTCCAGTCTTTCTACACAAGTTTGGAGCTGTATAAACCTAATTCCTAATATTTGAAAGCAAATTCAAGTGAAAACGCTTCCTAAAGTAGCAGGAGTTTTAAATATTATCAGTTTTCTGGTCATTTCCGACCTTTCCACTGGTAACCTCCGTGATTCAAAACGGCAGGAAATGTAGTATGAATCTATTTCCTTTTATTTCAAGTGTTTCTTACACGTTGTGAATCATTTCAGGAAACTATAATTGCATATTTGAAGAGTTTTTCCACAATTAGAGAGAGTTCCTACAACTATATACTTCAACCATCACCATTGTAACTTATTCACAAAGAAAACGCCAGAGAAATCCGTCCTTCAATTATAAACATAAACAGTATAGTCCTCAGTTACAGTCTTTCTACACAAGTTTTGAGCATTATAAACCTAATTCCTTATATTTGAAAGCAAATTCAAGTGAAAACGCTTCCTAAAGTCGCTGGAGTTGTAAATATTATCAGTTTTCTGGTCATTTCCAAGGTTTCCACTGGTAACCTCCGTGATTCAAAACGGCAGGAAATGTAGTATGAATCTATTTCCTTTTATTTCAAGTGTTTCTTACACGTTTTGAATCATTTCAGGAAACTATAATTGCGTATTTGAAGAGTTTTACCACAATTAGAGAGAGTTCCTACAACTATATACTTGAATCATCACCATTGTAACTTATTCACACAGAAAACGCCAGAGAAATTCGTCCTCCAATTATAAATATAAACAGTATAGTCCTCACTTCCAGTCTTTCTCCACAAGTTTTGAGCTGTATAAACCTAATTCCTAATATTTGAAAGCAAATTCAAGTGAAAACGCTTCCTAAAGTCGCCGGAGTTGTAAATATTATCAGTTTACTGGTCATTTCCGACCTTTCCACTGGTAACCTCCGTGATTGAAAACCTCAGGAAATGTAGTAAGAACCTATTTCCTTTTATTTCTAGTGTTTCTTACGAGTTTTTAATCAATTCTGGAATCTATAATTGCGTATTTGAAGAGTTTGACCAGAATTAGAGAGTGTTCCTACATCTATATACTGGATTCGTCAGCATTTTAACTGATTCACACAGAAAACGCCAGAGAAATTCGGCCTCCAATTGTAAACATAAACAGTATAGTCCTTACTTAGTGTTTCTAAACAAATTTTGAGCTGTATAACCCTGAATTCCTAATATTTGAAAGCAAATTGAATTGAAAACACTCCCTAAAGTAACCGGAGTTGTAAATATTATCAGTTTTCTGGTCATTTCCAAGGTATCCACTGGTAACCTCCATGAATGAAAATGGCAGAAAATGTAGTATGAATCTATTTCCTTTTATTTCAAGTGTTTCTTACAAGTTTTTAATCATTTCAGGAAACTATAATTGCGTATTTGAAGAGTTTTACCACAATTAGAGAGAGTTCCTACAACTATATTCTTGAATCATCACCATTGTAACTTATTCACACAGAAAACGCAAGAGAAATTCGTCCTCCAATTATAAACATAAACAGTATAGTCCTCACTTCCAGTCTTTCTACACAAGTTTGGAGCTGTATAAACCTAATTCCTAATATTTGAAAGCAAATTCAAGTGAAAACGCTTCCTAAAGTCGCTGGAGTTGTAAATATTATCAGTTTTCTGGTTATTTCTGAACTTTCCAATGGTAACCTCCGTGATTGAAAATGGCAGTAAATGTAGTAAGAACCTATTTCCTTTTATTTCAAGTGTTTCTTACAAGTTTTTAATCATTTCTGGAAACTGTAATTGCGTATTAGAAGAGTTTGACCAGAATTAGAGAGTGTTCCTACAACTATATACTGGAATCGTCAGCATTTTAACTGATTCACACAGAAAACGCCAGAGAAATTCGGCCTCCAATTGTAAACATAAACAGTATAGTCCTTACTTACAGTGTTTCTAAACAAATTTTGAGCTGTATAACCCTGAATTCCTAATATTTGAAAGCAAATTGAATTGAAAACGCTCCCTAAAGTAACCGGAGTTGTAAATATTATCAGTTTTCTGGTCATTTCCAAGGTTTCCACTGGTAACCTCCATGAATGAAAATGGCAGAAAATGTAGTATGAATCTATTTCCTTTTATTTCAAGTGTTTCTTACACGTTTTTAATCATTTCAGGAAACTATAATTGCGTATTTGAAGAGTTTTACCACAATTAGAGAGAGTTCCTACAAATATATACTTGAATCATCACCATTGTAACTTATTCACACAGAAAACGCCAGAGAAATTCGTCCTCCAATTATAAACATAAACAGTATAGTCCTCACTTCCAGTCTTTCTACACAAGTTTGGAGCTGTATAAACCTAATTCCTAATATTTGAAAGCAAATTCAAGTGAAAACGCTTCCTAAAGTCGCTGGAGTTGTAAATATTATCAGTTTTCTGGTTATTTCTGAACTTTCCAATGGTAACCTCCGTGATTGAAAATGGCAGTAAATGTAGTAAGAACCTATTTCCTTTTATTTCAAGTGTTTCTTACAAGTTTTTAATCATTTCTGGAAACTGTAATTGCGTATTAGAAGAGTTTGACCAGAATTAGAGAGTGTTCCTACAACTATATACTGGAATCGTCAGCATTTTAACTGATTCACACAGAAAACGCCAGAGAAATTCGGCCTCCAATTGTAAACATAAACAGTATAGTCCTTACTTACAGTGTTTCTAAACAAATTTTGAGCTGTATAACCCTGAATTCCTAATATTTGAAAGCAAATTGAATTGAAAACGCTCCCTAAAGTAACCGGAGTTGTAAATATTATCAGGTTTCTGGTCATTTCCAAGGTTTCCACTGGTAACCTCCATGAATGAAAATGGCAGAAAATGTAGTATGAATCTATTTCCTTTTATTTCAAGTGTTTCTTACACGTTTTTAATCATTTCAGGAAACTATAATTGCGTATTTGAAGAGTTTTACCACAATTAGAGAGAGTTCCTACAACTATATACTTGAATCATCACCATTGTAACTTATTCACACAGAAAATGCCAGAGAAATTCGGCCTCCAATTATGAACATAAACAGTATAGTCCTCACTTACAGTCTTTCTCCACAAGTTTTGAGCTGTATAAACCAAATTCCTAATATTTGAAAGCAAATGTAAGTGAAAACGCTTCCTCAAGTAGCAGGAGTTTTAAATATTATCAGTTTTCTGGTCATTTCCGACCTTTCCACTGGTAACCTCCGTGATTCAAAACGGCAGGAAATGTAGTATGAGTCTATTTCCTTTTATTTCAAGTGTTTCTTACACGTTTTTAATCATTTCAGGAAACTATAATTGCGTATTTGTAGAGTTTTACCACAATTAGAGAGAGTTCCTACAACTATATACTTGAATCATCACCATTGTAACTTATTCAGAATGAAAACGCCAGAGAAATTCGCCCTCTAGTTATGAACATAAACAGTATAGTCCTCACTTACAGTCTTTCTACACAAGTTTTGAGCATTATAAACCTAATTCCTTATATTTGAAAACAAATTCAAGTGAAAACGCTTCCTAAAGTCGCCGGAGTTGTAAATATTATCAGTTTTCTGGTTATTTCCGAAATTTCCAATGGTAACCTCTGTGATTGAAAACGGCAGGAAATGTAGTAAGAACCTATTTCCTTTTATTTCAAGTGTTTCTTACAAGTTTTTAATCATTTCTGGAAACTATAATTGCGTATTTGAAGAGTTTGACCAGAATTAGAGAGTGTTCCTACAACTATATATTGGATTCGTCAGCATTTTAACTGATTCACACAGAAAACGCCAGAGAAATTCGGCCTCCAATTGTAAACATAAACAGTATAGTCCTTACTTACAGTGTTTCTAAACAAATTTTGAGCTGTATAACCCTGAATTCCTAATATTTGAAAGCAAATTGAATTGAAAACACTCCCTAAAGTAACCGGAGTTGTAAATATTATCAGTTTTCTGGTCATTTCCAAGGTATCCACTGGTAACCTCCATGAATGAAAATGGCAGAAAATGTAGTATGAATCTATTTCCTTTTATTTCAAGTGTTTCTTACACGTTTTAAATCATTTCAGGAAACTATAATTGCGTATTTGAAGAGTTTTACCACAATTAGAGAGAGTTCCTACAACTATATACTTGAATCATCACCATTGTAACTTATTCACACAGAAAACGCCAGAGAAATTCGTCCTCCAATTATAAACATAAACAGTATAGTCCTCACTTCCAGTCTTTCTACACAAGTTTTGAGCTGTATAAACCTAATTCCTAATATTTGAAAGCAAATTCAAGTGAAAACGCTTCCTAAAGTAGCAGGAGTTTTAAATATTATCAGTTTTCTGGTCATTTCCGACCTTTCCACTGGTAACCTCCGTGATTCAAAACGGCAGGAAATGTAGTATGAATCTATTTCCTTTTATTTCAAGTGTTTCTTACACGTTGTGAATCATTTCAGGAAACTATAATTGCATATTTGAAGAGTTTTTCCACAATTAGAGAGAGTTCCTACAACTATATACTTCAACCATCACCATTGTAACTTATTCACAAAGAAAACGCCAGAGAAATCCGTCCTCCAATTATAAACATAAACAGTATAGTCCTCAGTTACAGTCTTTCTACACAAGTTTTGAGCATTATAAACCTAATTCCTTATATTTGAAAGCAAATTCAAGTGAAAACGCTTCCTAAAGTCGCTGGAGTTGTAAATATTATCAGTTTTCTGGTCATTTCCAAGGTTTCCACTGGTAACCTCCGTGATTCAAAACGGCAGGAAATGTAGTATGAATCTATTTCCTTTTATTTCAAGTGTTTCTTACACGTTTTGAATCATTTCAGGAAACTATAATTGCGTATTTGAAGAGTTTTACCACAATTAGAGAGAGTTCCTACAACTATATACTTGAATCATCACCATTGTAACTTATTCACACAGAAAACGGCAGAGAAATTCGTCCTCCAATTATAAACATAAACAGTATAGTCCTCACTTCCAGTCTTTCTCCACAAGTTTTGAGCTGTATAAACCTAATTCCTAATATTTGAAAGCAAATTCAAGTGAAAACGCTTCCTAAAGTCGCCGGAGTTGTAAATATTATCAGTTTTCTGGTTATTTCTGAACTTTCCAATGGTAACCTCCGTGATTGAAAATGGCAGTAAATGTAGTAAGAACCTATTTCCTTTTATTTCAAGTGTTTCTTACAAGTTTTTAATCATTTCTGGAAACTGTAATTGCGTATTAGAAGAGTTTGACCAGAATTAGAGAGTGTTCCTACAACTATATACTGGAATCGTCAGCATTTTAACTGATTCACACAGAAAACGCCAGAGAAATTCGGCCTCCAATTGTAAACATAAACAGTATAGTCCTTACTTACAGTGTTTCTAAACAAATTTTGAGCTGTATAACCCTGAATTCCTAATATTTGAAAGCAAATTGAATTGAAAACACTCCCTAAAGTAACCGGAGTTGTAAATATTATCAGTTTTCTGGTCATTTCCAAGGTTTCCACTGGTAACCTCCATGAATGAAAATGGCAGAAAATGTAGTATGAATCTATTTCCTTTTATTTCAAGTGTTTCTTACAAGTTTTTAATCATTTCAGGAAACTATAATTGCGTATTTGAAGAGTTTTACCACAATTAGAGAGAGTTCCTACAACTATATTCTTGAATCATCACCATTGTAACTTATTCACACAGAAAACGCCAGAGAAATTCGTCCTCCAATTATAAACATAAACAGTATAGTCCTCACTTCCAGTCTTTCTACACAAGTTTGGAGCTGTATAAACCTAATTCCTAATATTTGAAAGCAAATTCAAGTGAAAACGCTTCCTAAAGTCGCTGGAGTTGTAAATATTATCAGTTTTCTGGTTATTTCTGAACTTTCCAATGGTAACCTCCGTGATTGAAAATGGCAGTAAATGTAGTAAGAACCTATTTCCTTTTATTTCAAGTGTTTCTTACAAGTTTTTAATCATTTCTGGAAACTGTAATTGCGTATTAGAAGAGTTTGACCAGAATTAGAGAGTGTTCCTACAACTATATACTGGAATCGTCAGCATTTTAACTGATTCACACAGAAAACGCCAGAGAAATTCGGCCTCCAATTGTAAACATAAACAGTATAGTCCTTACTTACAGTGTTTCTAAACAAATTTTGAGCTGTATAACCCTGAATTCCTAATATTTGAAAGCAAATTGAATTGAAAACGCTCCCTAAAGTAACCGGAGTTGTAAATATTATCAGGTTTCTGGTCATTTCCAAGGTTTCCACTGGTAACCTCCATGAATGAAAATGGCAGAAAATGTAGTATGAATCTATTTCCTTTTATTTCAAGTGTTTCTTACACGTTTTAAATCATTTCAGGAAACTATAATTGCGTATTTGAAGAGTTTTACCACAATTAGAGAGAGTTCCTACAACTATATACTTGAATCATCACCATTGTAACTTATTCACACAGAAAATGCCAGAGAAATTCGGCCTCCAATTATGAACATAAACAGTATAGTCCTCACTTACAGTCTTTCTCCACAAGTTTTGAGCTGTATAAACCAAATTCCTAATATTTGAAAGCAAATGTAAGTGAAAACGCTTCCTCAAGTAGCAGGAGTTTTAAATATTATCAGTTTTCTGGTCATTTCCGACCTTTCCACTGGTAACCTCCGTGATTTAAAACGGCAGGAAATGTAGTATGAATCTATTTCCTTTTATTTCAAGTGTTTCTTACACGTTTTTAATCATTTCAGGAAACTATAATTGCGTATTTGTAGAGTTTTACCACAATTAGAGAGAGTTCCTACAACTATATACTTGAATCATCACCATTGTAACTTATTCAGAATGAAAACGCCAGAGAAATTCGCCCTCTAGTTATGAACATAAACAGTATAGTCCTCACTTACAGTCTTTCTACACAAGTTTTGAGCATTATAAACCTAATTCCTTATATTTGAAAACAAATTCAAGTGAAAACGCTTCCTAAAGTCGCCGGAGTTGTAAATATTATCAGTTTTCTGGTTATTTCCGAAATTTCCAATGGAAACCTCCGTGATTGAAAACGGCAGGAAATGTAGTAAGAACCTATTTCCTTTTATTTCAAGTGTTTCTTACAAGTTTTTAATCATTTCTGGAAACTATAATTGCGTATTTGAAGAGTTTGACCAGAATTAGAGAGTGTTCCTACAACTATATATTGGATTCGTCAGCATTTTAACTGATTCACACAGAAAACGCCAGAGAAATTCGGCCTCCAATTGTAAACACAAACAGTATAGTCCTTACTTACAGTGTTTCTAAACAAATTTTGAGCTGTATAACCCTGAATTCCTAATATTTGAAAGCAAATTGAATTGAAAACACTCCCTAAAGTAACCGGAGTTGTAAATATTATCAGTTTTCTGGTCATTTCCAAGGTATCCACTGGTAACCTCCATGAATGAAAATGGCAGAAAATGTAGTATGAATCTATTTCCTTTTATTTCAAGTGTTTCTTACACGTTTTAAATCATTTCAGGAAACTATAATTGCGTATTTGAAGAGTTTTACCACAATTAGAGAGAGTTCCTACAACTATATACTTGAATCATCACCATTGTAGCTTATTCACACAGAAAACGCCAGAGAAATTCGTCCTCCAATTATAAACATAAACAGTATAGGCCTCACTTCCAGTCTTTCTACACAACTTTTGAGCTGTATAAACCTAATTCCTAATATTTGAAAGCAAATTCAAGTGAAAACGCTTCCTAAAGTAGCAGGAGTTTTAAATATTATCAGTTTTCTGGTCATTTCCGACCTTTCCACTGGTAACCTCCGTGATTCAAAACGGCAGGAAATGTAGTATGAATCTATTTCCTTTTATTTCAAGTGTTTCTTACACGTTGTGAATCATTTCAGGAAACTATAATTGCATATTTGAAGAGTTTTTCCACAATTAGAGAGAGTTCCTACAACTATATACTTCAACCATCACCATTGTAACTTATTCACAAAGAAAACGCCAGAGAAATCCGTCCTTCAATTATAAACATAAACAGTATAGTCCTCAGTTACAGTCTTTCTACACAAGTTTTGAGCATTATAAACCTAATTCCTTATATTTGAAAGCAAATTCAAGTGAAAACGCTTCCTAAAGTCGCTGGAGTTGTAAATATTATCAGTTTTCTGGTCATTTCCAAGGTTTCCACTGGTAACCTCCGTGATTCAAAACGGCAGGAAATGTAGTATGAATCTATTTCCTTTTATTTCAAGTGTTTCTTACACGTTTTGAATCATTTCAGGAAACTATAATTGCGTATTTGAAGAGTTTTACCACAATTAGAGAGAGTTCCTACAACTATATACTTGAATCATCACCATTGTAACTTATTCACACAGAAAACGCCAGAGAAATTCGTCCTCCAATTATAAATATAAACAGTATAGTCCTCACTTCCAGTCTTTCTCCACAAGTTTTGAGCTGTATAAACCTAATTCCTAATATTTGAAAGCAAATTCAAGTGAAAACGCTTCCTAAAGTCGCCGGAGTTGTAAATATTATCAGTTTACTGGTCATTTCCGACCTTTCCACTGGTAACCTCCGTGATTGAAAACCTCAGGAAATGTAGTAAGAACCTATTTCCTTTTATTTCTAGTGTTTCTTACGAGTTTTTAATCAATTCTGGAATCTATAATTGCGTATTTGAAGAGTTTGACCAGAATTAGAGAGTGTTCCTACATCTATATACTGGATTCGTCAGCATTTTAACTGATTCACACAGAAAACGCCAGAGAAATTCGGCCTCCAATTGTAAACATAAACAGTATAGTCCTTACTTAGTGTTTCTAAACAAATTTTGAGCTGTATAACCCTGAATTCCTAATATTTGAAAGCAAATTGAATTGAAAACACTCCCTAAAGTAACCGGAGTTGTAAATATTATCAGTTTTCTGGTCATTTCCAAGGTATCCACTGGTAACCTCCATGAATGAAAATGGCAGAAAATGTAGTATGAATCTATTTCCTTTTATTTCAAGTGTTTCTTACACGTTTTTAATCATTTCAGGAAACTATAATTGCGTATTTGAAGAGTTTTACCACAATTAGAGAGAGTTCCTACAACTATATACTTGAATCATCACCATTGTAACTTATTCACACAGAAAATGCCAGAGATTCGGCCTCCAATTATGAACATAAACAGTATAGTCCCCACTTACAGTCTTTCTCCACAAGTTTTGAGCTGTATAAACCAAATTCCTAATATTTGAAAGCAAATGTAAGTGAAAACGCTTCCTCAAGTAGCAGGAGTTTTAAATATTATCAGTTTTCTGGTCATTTCCGACCTTTCCACTGGTAACCTCCGTGATTTAAAACGGCAGGAAATGTAGTATGAATCTATTTCCTTTTATTTCAAGTGTTTCTTACACGTTTTTAATCATTTCAGGAAACTATAATTGCGTATTTGTAGAGTTTTACCACAATTAGAGAGAGTTCCTACAACTATATACTTGAATCATCACCATTGTAACTTATTCAGAATGAAAACGCCAGAGAAATTCGCCCTCTAGTTATGAACATAAACAGTATAGTCCTCACTTACAGTCTTTCTACACAAGTTTTGAGCATTATAAACCTAATTCCTTATATTTGAAAACAAATTCAAGTGAAACCGCTTCCTAAAGTCGCCGGAGTTGTAAATATTATCAGTTTTCTGGTTATTTCCGAAATTTCCAATGGAAACCTCCGTGATTGAAAACGGCAGGAAATGTAGTAAGAACCTATTTCCTTTTATTTCAAGTGTTTCTTACAAGTTTTTAATCATTTCTGGAAACTATAATTGCGTATTTGAAGAGTTTGACCAGAATTAGAGAGTGTTCCTACAACTATATATTGGATTCGTCAGCATTTTAACTGATTCACACAGAAAACGCCAGAGAAATTCGGCCTCCAATTGTAAACACAAACAGTATAGTCCTTACTTACAGTGTTTCTAAACAAATTTTGAGCTGTATAACCCTGAATTCCTAATATTTGAAAGCAAATTGAATTGAAAACACTCCCTAAAGTAACCGGAGTTGTAAATATTATCAGTTTTCTGGTCATTTCCAAGGTATCCACTGGTAACCTCCATGAATGAAAATGGCAGAAAATGTAGTATGAATCTATTTCCTTTTATTTCAAGTGTTTCTTACACGTTTTAAATCATTTCAGGAAACTATAATTGCGTATTTGAAGAGTTTTACCACAATTAGAGAGAGTTCCTACAACTATATACTTGAATCATCACCATTGTAACTTATTCACACAGAAAACGCCAGAGAAATTCGTCCTCCAATTATAAACATAAACAGTATAGGCCTCACTTCCAGTCTTTCTACACAACTTTTGAGCTGTATAAACCTAATTCCTAATATTTGAAAGCAAATTCAAGTGAAAACGCTTCCTAAAGTAGCAGGAGTTTTAAATATTATCAGTTTTCTGGTCATTTCCGACCTTTCCACTGGTAACCTCCGTGATTCAAAACGGCAGGAAATGTAGTATGAATCTATTTCCTTTTATTTCAAGTGTTTCTTACACGTTGTGAATCATTTCAGGAAACTATAATTGCATATTTGAAGAGTTTTTCCACAATTAGAGAGAGTTCCTACAACTATATACTTCAACCATCACCATTGTAACTTATTCACAAAGAAAACGCCAGAGAAATCCGTCCTTCAATTATAAACATAAACAGTATATTCCTCAGTTACAGTCTTTCTACACAAGTTTTGAGCATTATAAACCTAATTCCTTATATTTGAAAGCAAATTCAAGTGAAAACGCTTCCTAAAGTCGCTGGAGTTGTAAATATTATCAGTTTTCTGGTCATTTCCAAGGTTTCCACTGGTAACCTCCGTGATTCAAAACGGCAGGAAATGTAGTATGAATCTATTTCCTTTTATTTCAAGTGTTTCTTACACGTTTTGAATCATTTCAGGAAACTATAATTGCGTATTTGAAGAGTTTTACCACAATTAGAGAGAGTTCCTACAACTATATACTTGAATCATCACCATTGTAACTTATTCACACAGAAAACGCCAGAGAAATTCGTCCTCCAATTATAAATATAAACAGTATAGTCCTCACTTCCAGTCTTTCTCCACAAGTTTTGAGCTGTATAAACCTAATTCCTAATATTTGAAAGCAAATTCAAGTGAAAACGCTTCCTAAAGTCGCCGGAGTTGTAAATATTATCAGTTTACTGGTCATTTCCGACCTTTCCACTGGTAACCTCCGTGATTGAAAACCTCAGGAAATGTAGTAAGAACCTATTTCCTTTTATTTCTAGTGTTTCTTACGAGTTTTTAATCAATTCTGGAATCTATAATTGCGTATTTGAAGAGTTTGACCAGAATTAGAGAGTGTTCCTACATCTATATACTGGATTCGTCAGCATTTTAACTGATTCACACAGAAAACGCCAGAGAAATTCGGCCTCCAATTGTAAACATAAACAGTATAGTCCTTACTTAGTGTTTCTAAACAAATTTTGAGCTGTATAACCCTGAATTCCTAATATTTGAAAGCAAATTGAATTGAAAACACTCCCTAAAGTAACCGGAGTTGTAAATATTATCAGTTTTCTGGTCATTTCCAAGGTATCCACTGGTAACCTCCATGAATGAAAATGGCAGAAAATGTAGTATGAATCTATTTCCTTTTATTTCAAGTGTTTCTTACACGTTTTAAATCATTTCAGGAAACTATAATTGCGTATTTGAAGAGTTTTACCACAATTAGAGAGAGTTCCTACAACTATATTCTTGAATCATCACCATTGTAACTTATTCACACAGAAAACGCCAGAGAAATTCGTCCTCCAATTATAAACATAAACAGTATAGTCCTCACTTCCAGTCTTTCTACACAAGTTTGGAGCTGTATAAACCTAATTCCTAATATTTGAAAGCAAATTCAAGTGAAAACGCTTCCTAAAGTCGCTGGAGTTGTAAATATTATCAGTTTTCTGGTTATTTCTGAACTTTCCAATGGTAACCTCCGTGATTGAAAATGGCAGTAAATGTAGTAAGAACCTATTTCCTTTTATTTCAAGTGTTTCTTACAAGTTTTTAATCATTTCTGGAAACTGTAATTGCGTATTAGAAGAGTTTGACCAGAATTAGAGAGTGTTCCTACAACTATATACTGGAATCGTCAGCATTTTAACTGATTCACACAGAAAACGCCAGAGAAATTCGGCCTCCAATTGTAAACATAAACAGTATAGTCCTTACTTACAGTGTTTCTAAACAAATTTTGAGCTGTATAACCCTGAATTCCTAATATTTGAAAGCAAATTGAATTGAAAACGCTCCCTAAAGTAACCGGAGTTGTAAATATTATCAGGTTTCTGGTCATTTCCAAGGTTTCCACTGGTAACCTCCATGAATGAAAATGGCAGAAAATGTAGTATGAATCTATTTCCTTTTATTTCAAGTGTTTCTTACACGTTTTTAATCATTTCAGGAAACTATAATTGCGTATTTGAAGAGTTTTACCACAATTAGAGAGAGTTCCTACCACTATATACTTGAATCATCACCATTGTAACTTATTCACACAGAAAATGCCAGAGAAATTCGGCCTCCAATTATGAACATAAACAGTATAGTCCTCACTTACAGTCTTTCTCCACAAGTTTTGAGCTGTATAAACCAAATTCCTAATATTTGAAAGCAAATGTAAGTGAAAACGCTTCCTCAAGTAGCAGGAGTTTTAAATATTATCAGTTTTCTGGTCATTTCCGACCTTTCCACTGGTAACCTCCGTGATTCAAAACGGCAGGAAATGTAGTATGAATCTATTTCCTTTTATTTCAAGTGTTTCTTACACGTTTTTAATCATTTCAGGAAACTATAATTGCGTATTTGTAGAGTTTTACCACAATTAGAGAGAGTTCCTACAACTATATACTTGAATCATCACCATTGTAACTTATTCAGAATGAAAACGCCAGAGAAATTCGCCCTCTAGTTATGAACATAAACAGTATAGTCCTCACTTACAGTCTTTCTACACAAGTTTTGAGCATTATAAACCTAATTCCTTATATTTGAAAACAAATTCAAGTGAAAACGCTTCCTAAAGTCGCCGGAGTTGTAAATATTATCAGTTTTCTGGTTATTTCCGAAATTTCCAATGGTAACCTCCGTGATTGAAAACGGCAGGAAATGTAGTAAGAACCTATTTCCTTTTATTTCAAGTGTTTCTTACAAGTTTTTAATCATTTCTGGAAACTATAATTGCGTATTTGAAGAGTTTGACCAGAATTAGAGAGTGTTCCTACAACTATATATTGGATTCGTCAGCATTTTAACTGATTCACACAGAAAACGCCAGAGAAATTCGGCCTCCAATTGTAAACATAAACAGTATAGTCCTTACTTACAGTGTTTCTAAACAAATTTTGAGCTGTATAACCCTGAATTCCTAATATTTGAAAGCAAATTGAATTGAAAACACTCCCTAAAGTAACCGGAGTTGTAAATATTATCAGTTTTCTGGTCATTTCCAAGGTATCCACTGGTAACCTCCATGAATGAAAATGGCAGAAAATGTAGTATGAATCTATTTCCTTTTATTTCAAGTGTTTCTTACACGTTTTAAATCATTTCAGGAAACTATAATTGCGTATTTGAAGAGTTTTACCACAATTAGAGAGAGTTCCTACAACTATATACTTGAATCATCACCATTGTAACTTATTCACACAGAAAACGCCAGAGAAATTCGTCCTCCAATTATAAACATAAACAGTATAGTCCTCACTTCCAGTCTTTCTACACAAGTTTTGAGCTGTATAAACCTAATTCCTAATATTTGAAAGCAAATTCAAGTGAAAACGCTTCCTAAAGTAGCAGGAGTTTTAAATATTATCAGTTTTCTGGTCATTTCCGACCTTTCCACTGGTAACCTCCGTGATTCAAAACGGCAGGAAATGTAGTATGAATCTATTTCCTTTTATTTCAAGTGTTTCTTACACGTTGTGAATCATTTCAGGAAACTATAATTGCATATTTGAAGAGTTTTTCCACAATTAGAGAGAGTTCCTACAACTATATACTTCAACCATCACCATTGTAACTTATTCACAAAGAAAACGCCAGAGAAATCCGTCCTCCAATTATAAACATAAACAGTATAGTCCTCAGTTACAGTCTTTCTACACAAGTTTTGAGCATTATAAACCTAATTCCTTATATTTGAAAGAAAATTCAAGTGAAAACGCTTCCTAAAGTCGCTGGAGTTGTAAATATTATCAGTTTTCTGGTCATTTCCAAGGTTTCCACTGGTAACCTCCGTGATTCAAAACGGCAGGAAATGTAGTATGAATCTATTTCCTTTTATTTCAAGTGTTTCTTACACGTTTTGAATCATTTCATGAAACTATAATTGCGTATTTGAAGAGTTTTACCACAATTAGAGAGAGTTCCTACAACTATATACTTGAATCATCACCATTGTAACTTATTCACACAGAAAACGCCAGAGAAATTCGTCCTCCAATTATAAACATAAACAGTATAGTCCTCACTTCCAGTCTTTCTCCACAAGTTTTGAGCTGTATAAACCTAATTCCTAATATTTGAAAGCAAATTCAAGTGAAAACGCTTCCTAAAGTCGCCGGAGTTGTAAATATTATCAGTTTTCTGGTTATTTCTGAACTTTCCAATGGTAACCTCCGTGATTGAAAATGGCAGTAAATGTAGTAAGAACCTACTTCCTTTTATTTCAAGTGTTTCTTACAAGTTTTTAATCATTTCTGGAAACTGTAATTGCGTATTAGAAGAGTTTGACCAGAATTAGAGAGTGTTCCTACAACTATATACTGGAATCGTCAGCATTTTAACTGATTCACACAGAAAACGCCAGAGAAATTCGGCCTCCAATTGTAAACATAAACAGTATAGTCCTTACTTACAGTGTTTCTAAACAAATTTTGAGCTGTATAACCCTGAATTCCTAATATTTGAAAGCAAATTGAATTGAAAACGCTCCCTAAAGTAACCGGAGTTGTAAATATTATCAGTTTTCTGGTCATTTCCAAGGTTTCCACTGGTAACCTCCATGAATGAAAATGGCAGAAAATGTAGTATGAATCTATTTCCTTTTATTTCAAGTGTTTCTTACAAGTTTTTAATCATTTCAGGAAACTATAATTGCGTATTTGAAGAGTTTTACCACAATTAGAGAGAGTTCCTACAACTATATTCTTGAATCATCACCATTGTAACTTATTCACACAGAAAACGCCAGAGAAATTCGTCCTCCAATTATAAACATAAACAGTATAGTCCTCACTTCCAGTCTTTCTACACAAGTTTGGAGCTGTATAAACCTAATTCCTAATATTTGAAAGCAAATTCAAGTGAAAACGCTTCCTAAAGTCGCTGGAGTTGTAAATATTATCAGTTTTCTGGTTATTTCTGAACTTTCCAATGGTAACCTCCGTGATTGAAAATGGCAGTAAATGTAGTAAGAACCTATTTCCTTTTATTTCAAGTGTTTCTTACAAGTTTTTAATCATTTCTGGAAACTGTAATTGCGTATTAGAAGAGTTTGACCAGAATTAGAGAGTGTTCCTACAACTATATACTGGATTCGTCAGCATTTTAACTGATTCACACAGAAAACGCCAGAGAAATTCGGCCTCCAATTGTAAACACAAACAGTATAGTCCTTACTTACAGTGTTTCTAAACAAATTTTGAGCTGTATAACCCTGAATTCCTAATATTTGAAAGCAAATTGAATTGAAAACACTCCCTAAAGTAACCGGAGTTATAAATATTATCAGTTTTCTGGTCATTTCCAAGGTATCCACTGGTAACCTCCATGAATGAAAATGGCAGAAAATGTAGTATGAATCTATTTCCTTTTATTTCAAGTGTTTCTTACACGTTTTAAATCATTTCAGGAAACTATAATTGCGTATTTGAAGAGTTTTACCACAATTAGAGAGAGTTCCTACAACTATATACTTGAATCATCACCATTGTAACTTATTCACACAGAAAACGCCAGAGAAATTCGTCCTCCAATTATAAACATAAACAGTATAGTCCTCACTTCCAGTCTTTCTACACAAGTTTTGAGCTGTATAAACCTAATTCCTAATATTTGAAAGCAAATTCAAGTGAAAACGCTTCCTAAAGTAGCAGGAGTTTTAAATATTATCAGTTTTCTGGTCATTTCCGACCTTTCCACTGGTAACCTCCGTGATTCAAAACGGCAGGAAATGTAGTATGAATCTATTTCCTTTTATTTCAAGTGTTTCTTACACGTTGTGAATCATTTCAGGAAACTATAATTGCATATTTGAAGAGTTTTTCCACAATTAGAGAGAGTTCCTACACCTATATACTTCAACCATCACCATTGTAACTTATTCACAAAGAAAACGCCAGAGAAATCCGTCCTCCAATTATAAACATAAACAGTATAGTCCTCACTTCCAGTCTTTCTACACATGTTTTGAGCTGTATAAACCTAATTCCTTATATTTGAAAGCAAATTCAAGTGAAAACGCTTCCTAAAGTCGCTGGAGTTGTAAATATTATCAGTTTTCTGGTCATTTCCAAGGTTTCCACTGGTAACCTCCGTGATTCAAAACGGCAGGAAATGTAGTATGAATCTATTTCCTTTTATTTCAAGTGTTTCTTACACGTTTTGAATCATTTCAGGAAACTATAATTGCGTATTTGAAGAGTTTTACCACAATTAGAGAGAGTTCCTACAACTATATACTTGAATCATCACCATTGTAACTTATTCACACAGAAAACGCCAGAGAAATTCGTCCTCCAATTATAAATATAAACAGTATAGTCCTCACTTCCAGTCTTTCTCCACAAGTTTTGAGCTGTATAAACCTAATTCCTAATATTTGAAAGCAAATTCAAGTGAAAACGCTTCCTAAAGTCGCCGGAGTTGTAAATATTATCAGTTTACTGGTCATTTCCGACCTTTCCACTGGTAACCTCCGTGATTGAAAACCTCAGGAAATGTAGTAAGAACCTATTTCCTTTTATTTCTAGTGTTTCTTACGAGTTTTTAATCATTTCTGGAATCTATAATTGCGTATTTGAAGAGTTTGACCAGAATTAGAGAGTGTTCCTACATATATATACTGGATTCGTCAGCATTTTAACTGATTCACACAGAAAACGCCAGAGAAATTCGGCCTCCAATTGTAAACATAAACAGTATAGTCCTTACTTAGTGTTTCTAAACAAATTTTGAGCTGTATAACCCTGAATTCCTAATATTTGAAAGCAAATTGAATTGAAAACACTCCCTAAAGTAACCGGAGTTGTAAATATTATCAGTTTTCTGGTCATTTCCAAGGTATCCACTGGTAACCTCCATGAATGAAAATGGCAGAAAATGTAGTATGAATCTATTTCCTTTTATTTCAAGTGTTTCTTACAAGTTTTTAATCATTTCAGGAAACTATAATTGCGTATTTGAAGAGTTTTACCACAATTAGAGAGAGTTCCTACAACTATATTCTTGAATCATCACCATTGTAACTTATTCACACAGAAAACGCCAGAGAAATTCGTCCTCCAATTATAAACATAAACAGTATAGTCCTCACTTCCAGTCTTTCTACACAAGTTTGGAG
Organism: Myotis daubentonii; assembly: GCF_963259705.1. Lineage (NCBI taxonomy): Eukaryota > Metazoa > Chordata > Mammalia > Chiroptera > Vespertilionidae > Myotis > Myotis daubentonii. Next base: position 83,689,320 of record NC_081861.1, on the reverse strand, counting down.
CTGTATAAACCTAATTCCTAATATTTGAAAGCAAATTCAAGTGAAAACGCTTCCTAAAGTCGCTGGAGTTGTAAATATTATCAGTTTTCTGGTTATTTCTGAACTTTCCAATGGTAACCTCCGTGATTGAAAATGGCAGTAAATGTAGTAAGAACCTATTTCCTTTTATTTCAAGTGTTTCTTACAAGTTTTTAATCATTTCTGGAAACTGTAATTGCGTATTAGAAGAGTTTGACCAGAATTAGAGAGTGTTCCTACAACTATATACTGGAATCGTCAGCATTTTAACTGATTCACACAGAAAACGCCAGAGAAATTCGGCCTCCAATTGTAAACATAAACAGTATAGTCCTTACTTACAGTGTTTCTAAACAAATTTTGAGCTGTATAACCCTGAATTCCTAATATTTGAAAGCAAATTGAATTGAAAACGCTCCCTAAAGTAACCGGAGTTGTAAATATTATCAGTTTTCTGGTCATTTCCAAGGTTTCCACTGGTAACCTCCATGAATGAAAATGGCAGAAAATGTAGTATGAATCTATTTCCTTTTATTTCAAGTGTTTCTTACACGTTTTTAATCATTTCAGGAAACTATAATTGCGTATTTGAAGAGTTTTACCACAATTAGAGAGAGTTCCTACAACTATATTCTTGAATCATCACCATTGTAACTTATTCACACAGAAAACGCCAGAGAAATTCGTCCTCCAATTATAAACATAAACAGTATAGTCCTCACTTCCAGTCTTTCTACACAAGTTTGGAGCTGTATAAACCTAATTCCTAATATTTGAAAGCAAATTCAAGTGAAAACGCTTCCTAAAGTCGCTGGAGTTGTAAATATTATCAGTTTTCTGGTTATTTCTGAACTTTCCAATGGTAACCTCCGTGATTGAAAATGGCAGTAAATGTAGTAAGAACCTATTTCCTTTTATTTCAAGTGTTTCTTACAAGTTTTTAATCATTTCTGGAAACTGTAATTGCGTATTAGAAGAGTTTGACCAGAATTAGAGAGTGTTCCTACAACTATATACTGGAATCGTCAGCATTTTAACTGATTCACACAGAAAACGCCAGAGAAATTCGGCCTCCAATTGTAAACATAAACAGTATAGTCCTTACTTACAGTGTTTCTAAACAAATTTTGAGCTGTATAACCCTGAATTCCTAATATTTGAAAGCAAATTGAATTGAAAACGCTCCCTAAAGTAACCGGAGTTGTAAATATTATCAGTTTTCTGGTCATTTCCAAGGTTTCCACTGGTAACCTCCATGAATGAAAATGGCAGAAAATGTAGTATGAATCTATTTCCTTTTATTTCAAGTGTTTCTTACAAGTTTTTAATCATTTCAGGAAACTATAATTGCGTATTTGAAGAGTTTTACCACAATTAGAGAGAGTTCCTACAACTATATTCTTGAATCATCACCATTGTAACTTATTCACACAGAAAACGCCAGAGAAATTCGTCCTCCAATTATAAACATAAACAGTATAGTCCTCACTTCCAGTCTTTCTACACAAGTTTGGAGCTGTATAAACCTAATTCCTAATATTTGAAAGCAAATTCAAGTGAAAACGCTTCCTAAAGTCGCTGGAGTTGTAAATATTATCAGTTTTCTGGTTATTTCTGAACTTTCCAATGGTAACCTCCGTGATTGAAAATGGCAGTAAATGTAGTAAGAACCTATTTCCTTTTATTTCAAGTGTTTCTTACAAGTTTTTAATCATTTCTGGAAACTGTAATTGCGTATTAGAAGAGTTTGACCAGAATTAGAGAGTGTTCCTACAACTATATACTGGAATCGTCAGCATTTTAACTGATTCACACAGAAAACGCCAGAGAAATTCGGCCTCCAATTGTAAACACAAACAGTATAGTCCTTACTTACAGTGTTTCTAAACAAATTTTGAGCTGTATAACCCTGAATTCCTAATATTTGAAAGCAAATTGAATTGAAAACACTCCCTAAAGTAACCGGAGTTGTAAATATTATCAGTTTTCTGGTCATTTCCAAGGTATCCACTGGTAACCTCCATGAATGAAAATGGCAGAAAATGTAGTATGAATCTATTTCCTTTTATTTCAAGTGTTTCTTACAAGTTTTTAATCATTTCAGGAAACTATAATTGCGTATTTGAAGAGTTTTACCACAATTAGAGAGAGTTCCTACAACTATATTCTTGAATCATCACCATTGTAACTTATTCACACAGAAAACGCCAGAGAAATTCGTCCTCCAATTATAAACATAAACAGTATAGTCCTCACTTCCAGTCTTTCTACACAAGTTTGGAGCTGTATAAACCTAATTCCTAATATTTGAAAGCAAATTCAAGTGAAAACGCTTCCTAAAGTCGCTGGAGTTGTAAATATTATCAGTTTTCTGGTTATTTCTGAACTTTCCAATGGTAACCTCCGTGATTGAAAATGGCAGTAAATGTAGTAAGAACCTATTTCCTTTTATTTCAAGTGTTTCTTACAAGTTTTTAATCATTTCTGGAAACTGTAATTGCGTATTAGAAGAGTTTGACCAGAATTAGAGAGTGTTCCTACAACTATATACTGGAATCGTCAGCATTTTAACTGATTCACACAGAAAACGCCAGAGAAATTCGGCCTCCAATTGTAAACATAAACAGTATAGTCCTTACTTACAGTGTTTCTAAACAAATTTTGAGCTGTATAACCCTGAATTCCTAATATTTGAAAGCAAATTGAATTGAAAACGCTCCCTAAAGTAACCGGAGTTGTAAATATTATCAGTTTTCTGGTCATTTCCAAGGTTTCCACTGGTAACCTCCATGAATGAAAATGGCAGAAAATGTAGTATGAATCTATTTCCTTTTATTTCAAGTGTTTCTTACACGTTTTTAATCATTTCAGGAAACTATAATTGCGTATTTGAAGAGTTTTACCACAATTAGAGAGAGTTCCTACAACTATATTCTTGAATCATCACCATTGTAACTTATTCACACAGAAAACGCCAGAGAAATTCGTCCTCCAATTATAAACATAAACAGTATAGTCCTCACTTCCAGTCTTTCTACACAAGTTTGGAGCTGTATAAACCTAATTCCTAATATTTGAAAGCAAATTCAAGTGAAAACGCTTCCTAAAGTCGCTGGAGTTGTAAATATTATCAGTTTTCTGGTTATTTCTGAACTTTCCAATGGTAACCTCCGTGATTGAAAATGGCAGTAAATGTAGTAAGAACCTATTTCCTTTTATTTCAAGTGTTTCTTACAAGTTTTTAATCATTTCTGGAAACTGTAATTGCGTATTAGAAGAGTTTGACCAGAATTAGAGAGTGTTCCTACAACTATATACTGGAATCGTCAGCATTTTAACTGATTCACACAGAAAACGCCAGAGAAATTCGGCCTCCAATTGTAAACATAAACAGTATAGTCCTTACTTACAGTGTTTCTAAACAAATTTTGAGCTGTATAACCCTGAATTCCTAATATTTGAAAGCAAATTGAATTGAAAACGCTCCCTAAAGTAACCGGAGTTGTAAATATTATCAGTTTTCTGGTCATTTCCAAGGTTTCCACTGGTAACCTCCATGAATGAAAATGGCAGAAAATGTAGTATGAATCTATTTCCTTTTATTTCAAGTGTTTCTTACAAGTTTTTAATCATTTCAGGAAACTATAATTGCGTATTTGAAGAGTTTTACCACAATTAGAGAGAGTTCCTACAACTATATTCTTGAATCATCACCATTGTAACTTATTCACACAGAAAACGCCAGAGAAATTCGTCCTCCAATTATAAACATAAACAGTATAGTCCTCACTTCCAGTCTTTCTACACAAGTTTGGAGCTGTATAAACCTAATTCCTAATATTTGAAAGCAAATTCAAGTGAAAACGCTTCCTAAAGTCGCTGGAGTTGTAAATATTATCAGTTTTCTGGTTATTTCTGAACTTTCCAATGGTAACCTCCGTGATTGAAAATGGCAGTAAATGTAGTAAGAACCTATTTCCTTTTATTTCAAGTGTTTCTTACAAGTTTTTAATCATTTCTGGAAACTGTAATTGCGTATTAGAAGAGTTTGACCAGAATTAGAGAGTGTTCCTACAACTATATACTGGAATCGTCAGCATTTTAACTGATTCACACAGAAAACGCCAGAGAAATTCGGCCTCCAATTGTAAACACAAACAGTATAGTCCTTACTTACAGTGTTTCTAAACAAATTTTGAGCTGTATAACCCTGAATTCCTAATATTTGAAAGCAAATTGAATTGAAAACACTCCCTAAAGTAACCGGAGTTGTAAATATTATCAGTTTTCTGGTCATTTCCAAGGTATCCACTGGTAACCTCCATGAATGAAAATGGCAGAAAATGTAGTATGAATCTATTTCCTTTTATTTCAAGTGTTTCTTACACGTTTTAAATCATTTCAGGAAACTATAATTCCGTATTTGAAGAGTTTTACCACAATTAGAGAGAGTTCCTACAACTATATACTTGAATCATCACCATTGTAACTTATTCACACAGAAAACGCCAGAGAAATTCGTCCTCCAATTATAAACATAAACAGTATAGTCCTCACTTCCAGTCTTTCTACACAAGTTTTGAGCTGTATAAACCTAATTCCTAATATTTGAAAGCAAATTCAAGTGAAAACGCTTCCTAAAGTAGCAGGAGTTTTAAATATTATCAGTTTTCTGGTCATTTCCGACCTTTCCACTGGTAACCTCCGTGATTCAAAACGGCAGGAAATGTAGTATGAATCTATTTCCTTTTATTTCAAGTGTTTCTTACACGTTGTGAATCATTTCAGGAAACTATAATTGCATATTTGAAGAGTTTTTCCACAATTAGAGAGAGTTCCTACAACTATATACTTCAACCATCACCATTGTAACTTATTCACAAAGAAAACGCCAGAGAAATCCGTCCTCCAATTATAAACATAAACAGTATAGTCCCCAGTTACAGTCTTTCTACACAAGTTTTGAGCATTATAAACCTAATTCCTTATATTTGAAAGCAAATTCAAGTGAAAACGCTTCCTAAAGTCGCTGGAGTTGTAAATATTATCAGTTTTCTGGTCATTTCCAAGGTTTCCACTGGTAACCTCCGTGATTCAAAACGGCAGGAAATGTAGTATGAATCTATTTCCTTTTATTTCAAGTGTTTCTTACACGTTTTGAATCATTTCATGAAACTATAATTGCGTATTTGAAGAGTTTTACCACAATTAGAGAGAGTTCCTACAACTATATACTTGAATCATCACCATTGTAACTTATTCACACAGAAAACGCCAGAGAAATTCGTCCTCCAATTATAAATATAAACAGTATAGTCCTCACTTCCAGTCTTTCTCCACAAGTTTTGAGCTGTATAAACCTAATTCCTAATATTTGAAAGCAAATTCAAGTGAAAACGCTTCCTAAAGTCGCCGGAGTTGTAAATATTATCAGTTTACTGGTCATTTCCGACCTTTCCACTGGTAACCTCCGTGATTGAAAACCTCAGGAAATGTAGTAAGAACCTATTTCCTTTTATTTCTAGTGTTTCTTACGAGTTTTTAATCATTTCTGGAATCTATAATTGCGTATTTGAAGAGTTTGACCAGAATTAGAGAGTGTTCCTACATCTATATACTGGATTCGTCAGCATTTTAACTGATTCACACAGAAAACGCCAGAGAAATTCGGCCTCCAATTGTAAACATAAACAGTATAGTCCTTACTTAGTGTTTCTAAACAAATTTTGAGCTGTATAACCCTGAATTCCTAATATTTGAAAGCAAATTGAATTGAAAACACTCCCTAAAGTAACCGGAGTTGTAAATATTATCAGTTTTCTGGTCATTTCCAAGGTATCCACTGGTAACCTCCATGAATGAAAATGGCAGAAAATGTAGTATGAATCTATTTCCTTTTATTTCAAGTGTTTCTTACAAGTTTTTAATCATTTCAGGAAACTATAATTGCGTATTTGAAGAGTTTTACCACAATTAGAGAGAGTTCCTACAACTATATTCTTGAATCATCACCATTGTAACTTATTCACACAGAAAACGCCAGAGAAATTCGTCCTCCAATTATAAACATAAACAGTATAGTCCTCACTTCCTGTCTTTCTACACAAGTTTGGAGCTGTATAAACCTAATTCCTAATATTTGAAAGCAAATTCAAGTGAAAACGCTTCCTAAAGTCGCTGGAGTTGTAAATATTATCAGTTTTCTGGTTATTTCTGAACTTTCCAATGGTAACCTCCGTGATTGAAAATGGCAGTAAATGTAGTAAGAACCTATTTCCTTTTATTTCAAGTGTTTCTTACAAGTTTTTAATCATTTCTGGAAACTGTAATTGCGTATTAGAAGAGTTTGACCAGAATTAGAGAGTGTTCCTACAACTATATACTGGAATCGTCAGCATTTTAACTGATTCACACAGAAAACGCCAGAGAAATTCGGCCTCCAATTGTAAACATAAACAGTATAGTCCTTACTTACAGTGTTTCTAAACAAATTTTGAGCTGTATAACCCTGAATTCCTAATATTTGAAAGCAAATTGAATTGAAAACGCTCCCTAAAGTAACCGGAGTTGTAAATATTATCAGTTTTCTGGTCATTTCCGACCTTTCCACTGGTAACCTCCGTGATTCAAAACGGCAGGAAATGTAGTATGAATCTATTTCCTTTTATTTCAAGTGTTTCTTACACGTTTTTAATCATTTCAGGAAACTATAATTGCGTATTTGTAGAGTTTTACCACAATTAGAGAGAGTTCCTACAACTATATACTTGAATCATCACCATTGTAACTTATTCAGAATGAAAACGCCAGAGAAATTCGCCCTCTAGTTATGAACATAAACAGTATAGTCCTCACTTACAGTCTTTCTACACAAGTTTTGAGCATTATAAACCTAATTCCTTATATTTGAAAACAAATTCAAGTGAAAACGCTTCCTAAAGTCGCCGGAGTTGTAAATATTATCAGTTTTCTGGTTATTTCCGAAATTTCCAATGGTAACCTCCGTGATTGAAAACGGCAGGAAATGTAGTAAGAACCTATTTCCTTTTATTTCAAGTGTTTCTTACAAGTTTTTAATCATTTCTGGAAACTATAATTGCGTATTTGAAGAGTTTGACCAGAATTAGAGAGTGTTCCTACAACTATATATTGGATTCGTCAGCATTTTAACTGATTCACACAGAAAACGCCAGAGAAATTCGGCCTCCAATTGTAAACATAAACAGTATAGTCCTTACTACAGTGTTTCTAAACAAATTTTGAGCTGTATAACCCTGAATTCCTAATATTTGAAAGCAAATTGAATTGAAAACACTCCCTAAAGTAACCGGAGTTGTAAATATTATCAGTTTTCTGGTCATTTCCAAGGTATCCACTGGTAACCTCCATGAATGAAAATGGCAGAAAATGTAGTATGAATCTATTTCCTTTTATTTCAAGTGTTTCTTACACGTTTTAAATCATTTCAGGAAACTATAATTGCGTATTTGAAGAGTTTTACCACAATTAGAGAGAGTTCCTACAACTATATACTTGAATCATCACCACTGTAACTTATTCACACAGAAAACGCCAGAGAAATTCGTCCTCCAATTATAAACATAAACAGTATAGTCCTCACTTCCAGTCTTTCTACACAAGTTTTGAGCTGTATAAACCTAATTCCTAATATTTGAAAGCAAATTCAAGTGAAAACGCTTCCTAAAGTAGCAGGAGTTTTAAATATTATCAGTTTTCTGGTCATTTCCGACCTTTCCACTGGTAACCTCCGTGATTCAAAACGGCAGGAAATGTAGTATGAATCTATTTCCTTTTATTTCAAGTGTTTCTTACACGTTGTGAATCATTTCAGGAAACTATAATTGCATATTTGAAGAGTTTTTCCACAATTAGAGAGAGTTCCTACAACTATATACTTCAACCATCACCATTGTAACTTATTCACAAAGAAAACGCCAGAGAAATCCGTCCTCCAATTATAAACATAAACAGTATAGTCCTCAGTTACAGTCTTTCTACACAAGTTTTGAGCATTATAAACCTAATTCCTTATATTTGAAAGCAAATTCAAGTGAAAACGCTTCCTAAAGTCGCTGGAGTTGTAAATATTATCAGTTTTCTGGTCATTTCCAAGGTTTCCACTGGTAACCTCCGTGATTCAAAACGGCAGGAAATGTAGTATGAATCTATTTCCTTTTATTTCAAGTGTTTCTTACACGTTTTGAATCATTTCAGGAAACTATAATTGCGTATTTGAAGAGTTTTACCACAATTAGAGAGAGTTCCTACAACTATATACTTGAATCATCACCATTGTAACTTATTCACACAGAAAACGCCAGAGAAATTCGTCCTCCAATTATAAACATAAACAGTATAGTCCTCACTTCCAGTCTTTCTCCACAAGTTTTGAGCTGTATAAACCTAATTCCTAATATTTGAAAGCAAATTCAAGTGAAAACGCTTCCTAAAGTCGCCGGAGTTGTAAATATTATCAGTTTTCTGGTTATTTCTGAACTTTCCAATGGTAACCTCCGTGATTGAAAATGGCAGTAAATGTAGTAAGAACCTATTTCCTTTTATTTCAAGTGTTTCTTACAAGTTTTTAATCATTTCTGGAAACTGTAATTGCGTATTAGAAGAGTTTGACCAGAATTAGAGAGTGTTCCTACAACTATATACTGGAATGGTCAGCATTTTAACTGATTCACACAGAAAACGCCAGAGAAATTCGGCCTCCAATTGTAAACATAAACAGTATAGTCCTTACTTACAGTGTTTCTAAACAAATTTTGAGCTGTATAACCCTGAATTCCTAATATTTGAAAGCAAATTGAATTGAAAACGCTCCCTAAAGTAACCGGAGTTGTAAATATTATCAGTTTTCTGGTCATTTCCAAGGTTTCCACTGGTAACCTCCATGAATGAAAATGGCAGAAAATGTAGTATGAATCTATTTCCTTTTATTTCAAGTGTTTCTTACAAGTTTTTAATCATTTCAGGAAACTATAATTGCGTATTTGAAGAGTTTTACCACAATTAGAGAGAGTTCCTACAACTATATTCTTGAATCATCACCATTGTAACTTATTCACACAGAAAACGCCAGAGAAATTCGTCCTCCAATTATAAACATAAACAGTATAGTCCTCACTTCCAGTCTTTCTACACAAGTTTGGAGCTGTATAAACCTAATTCCTAATATTTGAAAGCAAATTCAAGTGAAAACGCTTCCTAAAGTCGCCGGAGTTGTAATTATTATCAGTTTTCTGGTCATTTCCAAGGTTTCCACTGGTAACCTCCGTGATTCAAAACGGCAGGAAATGTAGTATGAATCTATTTCCTTTTATTTCAAGTGTTTCTTACACGTTTTGAATCATTTCAGGAAACTATAATTGCGTATTTGAAGAGTTTTACCACAATTAGAGAGAGTTCCTACAACTATATACTTGAATCATCACCATTGTAACTTATTCACACAGAAAACGCCAGAGAAATTCGTCCTCCAATTATAAATATAAACAGTATAGTCCTCACTTCCAGTCTTTCTCCACAAGTTTTGAGCTGTATAAACCTAATTCCTAATATTTGAAAGCAAATTCAAGTGAAAACGCTTCCTAAAGTCGCCGGAGTTGTAAATATTATCAGTTTACTGGTCATTTCCGACCTTTCCACTGGTAACCTCCGTGATTGAAAACCTCAGGAAATGTAGTAAGAACCTATTTCCTTTTATTTCTAGTGTTTCTTACGAGTTTTTAATCATTTCTGGAATCTATAATTGCGTATTTGAAGAGTTTGACCAGAATTAGAGAGTGTTCCTACATCTATATACTGGATTCGTCAGCATTTTAACTGATTCACACAGAAAACGCCAGAGAAATTCGGCCTCCAATTGTAAACATAAACAGTATAGTCCTTACTTAGTGTTTCTAAACAAATTTTGAGCTGTATAACCCTGAATTCCTAATATTTGAAAGCAAATTGAATTGAAAACACTCCCTAAAGTAACCGGAGTTGTAAATATTATCAGTTTTCTGGTCATTTCCAAGGTATCCACTGGTAACCTCCATGAATGAAAATGGCAGAAAATGTAGTATGAATCTATTTCCTTTTATTTCAAGTGTTTCTTACAAGTTTTTAATCATTTCAGGAAACTATAATTGCGTATTTGAAGAGTTTTACCACAATTAGAGAGAGTTCCTACAACTATATTCTTGAATCATCACCATTGTAACTTATTCACACAGAAAACGCCAGAGAAATTCGTCCTCCAATTATAAACATAAACAGTATAGTCCTCACTTCCAGTCTTTCTACACAAGTTTGGAGCTGTATAAACCTAATTCCTAATATTTGAAAGCAAATTCAAGTGAAAACGCTTCCTAAAGTCGCTGGAGTTGTAAATATTATCAGTTTTCTGGTTATTTCTGAACTTTCCAATGGTAACCTCCGTGATTGAAAATGGCAGTAAATGTAGTAAGAACCTATTTCCTTTTATTTCAAGTGTTTCTTACAAGTTTTTAATCATTTCTGGAAACTGTAATTGCGTATTAGAAGAGTTTGACCAGAATTAGAGAGTGTTCCTACAACTATATACTGGAATCGTCAGCATTTTAACTGATTCACACAGAAAACGCCAGAGAAATTCGGCCTCCAATTGTAAACATAAACAGTATAGTCCTTACTTACAGTGTTTCTAAACAAATTTTGAGCTGTATAACCCTGAATTCCTAATATTTGAAAGCAAATTGAATTGAAAACGCTCCCTAAAGTAACCGGAGTTGTAAATATTATCAGGTTTCTGGTCATTTCCAAGGTTTCCACTGGTAACCTCCATGAATGAAAATGGCAGAAAATGTAGTATGAATCTATTTCCTTTTATTTCAAGTGTTTCTTACAAGTTTTTAATCATTTCAGGAAACTATAATTGCGTATTTGAAGAGTTTTACCACAATTAGAGAGAGTTCCTACAACTATATACTTGAATCATCACCATTGTAACTTATTCACACAGAAAATGCCAGAGAAATTCGGCCTCCAATTATGAACATAAACAGTATAGTCCTCACTTACAGTCTTTCTCCACAAGTTTTGAGCTGTATAAACCAAATTCCTAATATTTGAAAGCAAATGTAAGTGAAAACGCTTCCTCAAGTAGCAGGAGTTTTAAATATTATCAGTTTTCTGGTCATTTCCGACCTTTCCACTGGTAACCTCCGTGATTCAAAACGGCAGGAAATGTAGTATGAATCTATTTCCTTTTATTTCAAGTGTTTCTTACACGTTTTTAATCATTTCAGGAAACTATAATTGCGTATTTGTAGAGTTTTACCACAATTAGAGAGAGTTCCTACAACTATATACTTGAATCATCACCATTGTAACTTATTCAGAATGAAAACGCCAGAGAAATTCGCCCTCTAGTTATGAACATAAACAGTATAGTCCTCACTTACAGTCTTTCTACACAAGTTTTGAGCATTATAAACCTAATTCCTTATATTTGAAAACAAATTCAAGTGAAAACGCTTCCTAAAGTCGCCGGAGTTGTAAATATTATCAGTTTTCTGGTTATTTCCGAAATTTCCAATGGTAACCTCCGTGATTGAAAACGGCAGGAAATGTAGTAAGAACCTATTTCCTTTTATTTCAAGTGTTTCTTACAAGTTTTTAATCATTTTTGGAAACTATAATTGCGTATTTGAAGAGTTTGACCAGAATTAGAGAGTGTTCCTACAACTATATATTGGATTCGTCAGCATTTTAACTGATTCACACAGAAAACGCCAGAGAAATTCGGCCTCCAATTGTAAACATAAACAGTATAGTCCTTACTTACAGTGTTTCTAAACAAATTTTGAGCTGTATAACCCTGAATTCCTAATATTTGAAAGCAAATTGAATTGAAAACACTCCCTAAAGTAACCGGAGTTGTAAATATTATCAGTTTTCTGGTCATTTCCAAGGTATCCACTGGTAACCTCCATGAATGAAAATGGCAGAAAATGTAGTATGAATCTATTTCCTTTTATTTCAAGTGTTTCTTACACGTTTTAAATCATTTCAGGAAACTATAATTGCGTATTTGAAGAGTTTTACCACAATTAGAGAGAGTTCCTACAACTATATACTTGAATCATCACCATTGTAACTTATTCACACAGAAAACGCCAGAGAAATTCGTCCTCCAATTATAAACATAAACAGTATAGTCCTCACTTCCAGTCTTTCTACACAAGTTTTGAGCTGTATAAACCTAATTCCTAATATTTGAAAGCAAATTCAAGTGAAAACGCTTCCTAAAGTAGCAGGAGTTTTAAATATTATCAGTTTTCTGGTCATTTCCGACCTTTCCACTGGTAACCTCCGTGATTCAAAACGGCAGGAAATGTAGTATGAATCTATTTCCTTTTATTTCAAGTGTTTCTTACACGTTGTGAATCATTTCAGGAAACTATAATTGCATATTTGAAGAGTTTTTCCACAATTAGAGAGAGTTCCTACAACTATATACTTCAACCATCACCATTGTAACTTATTCACAAAGAAAACGCCAGAGAAATCCGTCCTCCAATTATAAACATAAACAGTATAGTCCTCAGTTACAGTCTTTCTACACAAGTTTTGAGCATTATAAACCTAATTCCTTATATTTGAAAGCAAATTCAAGTGAAAACGCTTCCTAAAGTCGCTGGAGTTGTAAATATTATCAGTTTTCTGGTCATTTCCAAGGTTTCCACTGGTAACCTCCGTGATTCAAAACGGCAGGAAATGTAGTATGAATCTATTTCCTTTTATTTCAAGTGTTTCTTACACGTTTTGAATCATTTCAGGAAACTATAATTGCGTATTTGAAGAGTTTTACCACAATTAGAGAGAGTTCCTACAACTATATACTTGAATCATCACCATTGTAACTTATTCACACAGAAAACGCCAGAGAAATTCGTCCTCCAATTATAAACATAAACAGTATAGTCCTCACTTCCAGTCTTTCTACACAAGTTTGGAGCTGTATAAACCTAATTCCTAATATTTGAAAGCAAATTCAAGTGAAAACGCTTCCTAAAGTCGCCGGAGTTGTAAATATTATCAGTTTTCTGGTCATTTCCAAGGTTTCCACTGGTAACCTCCGTGATTCAAAACGGCAGGAAATGTAGTATGAATCTATTTCCTTTTATTTCAAGTGTTTCTTACACGTTTTGAATCATTTCAGGAAACTATAATTGCGTATTTGAAGAGTTTTACCACAATTAGAGAGAGTTCCTACAACTATATACTTGAATCATCACCATTGTAACTTATTCACACAGAAAACGCCAGAGAAATTCGTCCTCCAATTATAAATATAAACAGTATAGTCCTCACTTCCAGTCTTTCTCCACAAGTTTTGAGCTGTATAAACCTAATTCCTAATATTTGAAAGCAAATTCAAGTGAAAACGCTTCCTAAAGTCGCCGGAGTTGTAAATATTATCAGTTTACTGGTCATTTCCGACCTTTCCACTGGTAACCTCCGTGATTGAAAACCTCAGGAAATGTAGTAAGAACCTATTTCCTTTTATTTCTAGTGTTTCTTACGAGTTTTTAATCATTTCTGGAATCTATAATTGCGTATTTGAAGAGTTTGACCAGAATTAGAGAGTGTTCCTACATCTATATACTGGATTCGTCAGCATTTTAACTGATTCACACAGAAAACGCCAGAGAAATTCGGCCTCCAATTGTAAACATAAACAGTATAGTCCTTACTTAGAGTTTCTAAACAAATTTTGAGCTGTATAACCCTGAATTCCTAATATTTGAAAGCAAATTGAATTGAAAACACTCCCTAAAGTAACCGGAGTTGTAAATATTATCAGTTTTCTGGTCATTTCCAAGGTATCCACTGGTAACCTCCATGAATGAAAATGGCAGAAAATGTAGTATGAATCTATTTCCTTTTATTTCAAGTGTTTCTTACAAGTTTTTAATCATTTCAGGAAACTATAATTGCGTATTTGAAGAGTTTTACCACAATTAGAGAGAGTTCCTACAACTATATTCTTGAATCATCACCATTGTAACTTATTCACACAGAAAACGCCAGAGAAATTCGTCCTCCAATTATAAACATAAACAGTATAGTCCTCACTTCCAGTCTTTCTACACAAGTTTGGAGCTGTATAAACCTAATTCCTAATATTTGAAAGCAAATTCAAGTGAAAACGCTTCCTAAAGTCGCTGGAGTTGTAAATATTATCAGTTTTCTGGTTATTTCTGAACTTTCCAATGGTAACCTCCGTGATTGAAAATGGCAGTAAATGTAGTAAGAACCTATTTCCTTTTATTTCAAGTGTTTCTTACAAGTTTTTAATCATTTCTGGAAACTGTAATTGCGTATTAGAAGAGTTTGACCAGAATTAGAGAGTGTTCCTACAACTATATACTGGAATCGTCAGCATTTTAACTGATTCACACAGAAAACGCCAGAGAAATTCGGCCTCCAATTGTAAACATAAACAGTATAGTCCTTACTTACAGTGTTTCTAAACAAATTTTGAGCTGTATAACCCTGAATTCCTAATATTTGAAAGCAAATTGAATTGAAAACGCTCCCTAAAGTAACCGGAGTTGTAAATATTATCAGGTTTCTGGTCATTTCCAAGGTTTCCACTGGTAACCTCCATGAATGAAAATGGCAGAAAATGTAGTATGAATCTATTTCCTTTTATTTCAAGTGTTTCTTACACGTTTTTAATCATTTCAGGAAACTATAATTGCGTATTTGAAGAGTTTTACCACAATTAGAGAGAGTTCCTACAACTATATACTTGAATCATCACCATTGTAACTTATTCACACAGAAAATGCCAGAGAAATTCGGCCTCCAATTATGAACATAAACAGTATAGTCCTCACTTACAGTCTTTCTCCACAAGTTTTGAGCTGTATAAACCAAATTCCTAATATTTGAAAGCAAATGTAAGTGAAAACGCTTCCTCAAGTAGCAGGAGTTTTAAATATTATCAGTTTTCTGGTCATTTCCGACCTTTCCACTGGTAACCTCCGTGATTCAAAACGGCAGGAAATGTAGTATGAATCTATTTCCTTTTATTTCAAGTGTTTCTTACACGTTTTTAATCATTTCAGGAAACTATAATTGCGTATTTGTAGAGTTTTACCACAATAAGAGAGAGTTCCTACAACTATATACTTGAATCATCACCATTGTAACTTATTCAGAATGAAAACGCCAGAGAAATTCGCCCTCTAGTTATGAACATAAACAGTATAGTCCTCACTTACAGTCTTTCTACACAAGTTTTGAGCATTATAAACCTAATTCCTTATATTTGAAAACAAATTCAAGTGAAAACGCTTCCTAAAGTCGCCGGAGTTGTAAATATTATCAGTTTTCTGGTTATTTCCGAAATTTCCAATGGTAACCTCCGTGATTGAAAACGGCAGGAAATGTAGTAAGAACCTATTTCCTTTTATTTCAAGTGTTTCTTACAAGTTTTTAATCATTTCTGGAAACTATAATTGCGTATTTGAAGAGTTTGACCAGAATTAGAGAGTGTTCCTACAACTATATATTGGATTCGTCAGCATTTTAACTGATTCACACAGAAAACGCCAGAGAAATTCGGCCTCCAATTGTAAACATAAACAGTATAGTCCTTACTTACAGTGTTTCTAAACAAATTTTGAGCTGTATAACCCTGAATTCCTAATATTTGAAAGCAAATTGAATTGAAAACACTCCCTAAAGTAACCGGAGTTGTAAATATTATCAGTTTTCTGGTCATTTCCAAGGTATCCACTGGTAACCTCCATGAATGAAAATGGCAGAAAATGTAGTATGAATCTATTTCCTTTTATTTCAAGTGTTTCTTACACGTTTTAAATCATTTCAGGAAACTATAATTGCGTATTTGAAGAGTTTTACCACAATTAGAGAGAGTTCCTACAACTATATACTTGAATCATCACCATTGTAACTTATTCACACAGAAAACGCCAGAGAAATTCGTCCTCCAATTATAAACATAAACAGTATAGTCCTCACTTCCAGTCTTTCTACACAAGTTTTGAGCTGTATAAACCTAATTCCTAATATTTGAAAGCAAATTCAAGTGAAAACGCTTCCTAAAGTAGCAGGAGTTTTAAATATTATCAGTTTTCTGGTCATTTCCGACCTTTCCACTGGTAACCTCCGTGATTCAAAACGGCAGGAAATGTAGTATGAATCTATTTCCTTTTATTTCAAGTGTTTCTTACACGTTGTGAATCATTTCAGGAAACTATAATTGCATATTTGAAGAGTTTTTCCACAATTAGAGAGAGTTCCTACAACTATATACTTCAACCATCACCATTGTAACTTATTCACAAAGAAAACGCCAGAGAAATCCGTCCTCCAATTATAAACATAAACAGTATAGTCCTCAGTTACAGTCTTTCTACACAAGTTTTGAGCATTATAAACCTAATTCCTTATATTTGAAAGCAAATTCAAGTGAAAACGCTTCCTAAAGTCGCTGGAGTTGTAAATATTATCAGTTTTCTGGTCATTTCCAAGGTTTCCACTGGTAACCTCCGTGATTCAAAACGGCAGGAAATGTAGTATGAATCTATTTCCTTTTATTTCAAGTGTTTCTTACACGTTTTGAATCATTTCAGGAAACTATAATTGCGTATTTGAAGAGTTTTACCACAATTAGAGAGAGTTCCTACAACTATATACTTGAATCATCACCATTGTAACTTATTCACACAGAAAACGCCAGAGAAATTCGTCCTCCAATTATAAACATAAACAGTATAGTCCTCACTTCCAGTCTTTCTCCACAAGTTTTGAGCTGTATAAACCTAATTCCTAATATTTGAAAGCAAATTCAAGTGAAAACGCTTCCTAAAGTCGCCGGAGTTGTAAATATTATCAGTTTTCTGGTTATTTCTGAACTTTCCAATGGTAACCTCCGTGATTGAAAATGGCAGTAAATGTAGTAAGAACCTATTTCCTTTTATTTCAAGTGTTTCTTACAAGTTTTTAATCATTTCTGGAAACTGTAATTGCGTATTAGAAGAGTTTGACCAGAATTAGAGAGTGTTCCTACAACTATATACTGGAATCGTCAGCATTTTAACTGATTCACACAGAAAACGCCAGAGAAATTCGGCCTCCAATTGTAAACATAAACAGTATAGTCCTTACTTACAGTGTTTCTAAACAAATTTTGAGCTGTATAACCCTGAATTCCTAATATTTGAAAGCAAATTGAATTGAAAACGCTCCCTAAAGTAACCGGAGTTGTAAATATTATCATTTTTCTGGTCATTTCCAAGGTTTCCACTGGTAACCTCCATGAATGAAAATGGCAGAAAATGTAGTATGAATCTATTTCCTTTTATTTCAAGTGTTTCTTACACGTTTTTAATCATTTCAGGAAACTATAATTGCGTATTTGAAGAGTTTTACCACAATTAGAGAGAGTTCCTACAACTATATACTTGAATCATCACCATTGTAACTTATTCACACAGAAAACGCCAGAGAAATTCGTCCTCCAATTATAAATATAAACAGTATAGTCCTCACTTCCAGTCTTTCTCCACAAGTTTTGAGCTGTATAAACCTAATTCCTAATATTTGAAAGCAAATTCAAGTGAAAACGCTTCCTAAAGTCGCCGGAGTTGTAAATAATATCAGTTTACTGGTCATTTCCGACCTTTCCACTGGTAACCTCCGTGATTGAAAACCTCAGGAAATGTAGTAAGAACCTATTTCCTTTTATTTCTAGTGTTTCTTACGAGTTTTTAATCATTTCTGGAATCTATAATTGCGTATTTGAAGAGTTTGACCAGAATTAGAGAGTGTTCCTACAACTATATACTGGATTCGTCAGCATTTTAACTGATTCACACAGAAAACGCCAGAGAAATTCGGCCTCCAATTGTAAACATAAACAGTATAGTCCTTACTTACAGTGTTTCTAAACAAATTTTGAGCTGTATAACCCTGAATTCCTAATATTTGAAAGCAAATTGAATTGAAAACACTCCCTAAAGTAACCGGAGTTGTAAATATTATCAGTTTTCTGGTCATTTCCAAGGTATCCTCTGGTAACCTCCATGAATGAAAATGGCAGAAAATGTAGTATGAATCTATTTCCTTTTATTTCAAGTGTTTCTTACAAGTTTTTAATCATTTCAGGAAACTATAATTGCGTATTTGAAGAGTTTTACCACAATTAGAGAGAGTTCCTACAACTATATTCTTGAATCATCACCATTGTAACTTATTCACACAGAAAACGCCAGAGAAATTCGTCCTCCAATTATAAACATAAACAGTATAGTCCTCACTTCCAGTCTTTCTACACAAGTTTTGAGCTGTATAAACCTAATTCCTAATATTTGAAAGCAAATTCAAGTGAAAACGCTTCCTAAAGTCGCTGGAGTTGTAAATATTATCAGTTTTCTGGTTATTTCCGAACTTTCCAATGGTAACCTCCGTGATTGGAAATGGCAGTAAATGTAGTAAGAACCTATTTCCTTTTATTTCAAGTGTTTCTTACAAGTTTTTAATCATTTCTGGAAACTGTAATTGCGTATTTGAATAGTTTGACCAGAATTAGAGAGTGTTCCTACAACTATATACTGGAATCGTCAGCATTTTAACGGATTCACACAGAAAACGCCAGAGAAATTCGGCCTCCAATTGTAAACATAAACAGTATAGTCCTTACTTACAGTGTTTCTAAACAAATTTTGAGCTGTATAACCCTGAATTCCTAATATTTGAAAGCAAATTGAATTGAAAACGCTCCCTAAAGTAACCGGAGTTGTAAATATTATCAGTTTTCTGGTCATTTCCAAGGTTTCCACTGGTAACCTCCATGAATGAAAATGGCAGAAAATGTAGTATGAATCTATTTACTTTTATTTCAAGTGTTTCTTACACGTTTTTAATCATTTCAGGAAACTATAATTGCGTATTTGAAGAGTTTTACCACAATTAGAGAGAGTTCCTACAACTATATACTTGAATCATCACCATTGTAACTTATTCACACAGAAAATGCCAGAGAAATTCGGCCTCCAATTATGAACATAAACAGTATAGTCCTCACTTACAGTCTTTCTCCACAAGTTTTGAGCTGTATAAACCTAATTCCTAATATTTGAAAGCAAATTCAAGTGAAAACGCTTCCTAAAGTAGCCGCAGTTGTAAATATTATCAGTTTTCTGGTCATTTCTTACCTTTCCACTGGTAACCTCCGTGATTCAAAACGGCAGGAAATGTAGTAAGAACATATTTACTTTTATTTCTAGTGTTTCTTAAGAGTTTTTAATCATTTCTGGACACTATAATTGCGTATTTGAAGAGTTTTACCACAATTAGAGAGAGTTCCTACAACTATATACTTGAATCATCACCATTGTAACTTATTCACACAGAAAACGCCAGAGAAATTCGTCCTCCAATTATAAACATAAACAGTATAGTCCTCACTTCCAGTCTTTCTACACATGTTTTGAGCTGTATAAACCTAATTCCTAATATTTGAAAGCAAATGTAAGTGAAAACGCTTCCTCAAGTAGCAGGAGTTTTAAATATTATCAGTTTTCTGGTCATTTCCGACCTTTCCACTGGTAACCTCCGTGATTCAAAACGGCAGGAAATGTAGTATGAATCTATTTCCTTTTATTTCAAGTGTTTCTTACACGTTTTTAATCATTTCAGGAAACTATAATTGCGTATTTGTAGAGTTTTACCACAATTAGAGAGAGTTCCTACAACTATATACTTGAATCATCACCATTGTAACTTATTCAGAATGAAAACGCCAGAGAAATTCGCCCTCTAATTATGAACATAAACAGTATAGTCCTCACTTACAGTCTTTCTACACTAGTTTTGAGCAGGATAAACCTAATTCCTAATATTTGAAAGCAAATTCAAGTGAAAACGCTTCCTAAAGTCGCTGGAGTTGTAAATATTATCATTTTTCTGGGTATTTCCGAACTGTCAACTGGTATCCTCCGTGATTGAAAATGGCAGGAAATGTAGTAAGAACCTATTTCCTTTTATTTCAAGAGTTTCTTACAAGTTTTTAATCATTTCTGGAAACTGTAATTGCGTATTTGAAGAGTTTGACCAAAATTAGAGAGTGTTCCTACAACTATATATTGGAATCGTCAGCATTTTAACTGATTCACACAGAAAACGCCAGAGAAATTCGGCCTCCAATTGTAAACATAAACAGTATAGTCCTTACTTACAGTGTTTCTAAACAAATTTTGAGCTGTATAACCCTGAATTCCTAATATTTGAAAGCAAATTGAATTGACAACGCTCCCTAAAGTAACTGGAGTTGTAAATATTATCAGTTTTCTGGTCATTTCCAAGGTTTCCACTGGTAACCTCCATGAATGAAAATGGCAGAAAATGTAGTATGAATCTATTTCCTTTTATTTCAAGTGTTTCTTACACGTTTTTAATCATTTCAGGAAACTATAATTGCGTATTTGAAGAGTTTTACCACAATTAGAGAGAGTTCCTACAACTATATACTTCAATCATCACCATTGTAACTTATTCACAAAGAAAACGCCAGAGAAATCCGTCCTCCAATTATAAGCATAAACAGTATAGTCCTCACTTACAGTCTTTCTACACAAGTTTTGAGCATTATAAACCTAATTCCTTATATTTGAAAGCAAATTCAAGTGAAAACGCATCCTAAAGTCGCCGGAGTTGTAAATATTATCAGTTTTCTGGTTATTTCCGAAATTTCCAATGGTAACCTCCGTGATTGAAAACGGCAGTAAATGTAGTAAGAACCTATTTCCTTTTATTTCAAGTGTTTCTTACAAGTTTTTAATCATTTCTGGAAACTATAATTGCGTATTTGAAGAGTTTGACCAGAATTAGAGAGTGTTCCTACAACTATATATTAGATTCGTCAGCATTTTAACTGATTCACACAGAAAACGCCAGAGAAATTCGGCCTCCAATTGTAAACATAAACAGTATAGTCCTTACTTACAGTGTTTCTAAACAAATTTTGTGCTGTATAACCCTGAATTCCTAATATTTGAAAGCAAATTGAATTGAAAACACTCCCTAAAGTAACCGGAGTTGTAAATATTATCAGTTTTCTGGTCATTTCCAAGGTATCCACTGGTAACCTCCATGAATGAAAATGGCAGAAAATGTAGTATGAATCTATTTCCTTTTATTTCAAGTGTTTCTTACACGTTTTAAATCATTTCAGGAAACTATAATTGCGTATTTGAAGAGTTTTACCACAATTAGAGAGAGTTCCTACAACTATATACTTGAATCATCACCATTGTAACTTATTCACACAGAAAACGCCAGAGAAATTCGTCCTCCAATTATAAACATAAACAGTATAGTCCTCACTTCCAGTCTTTCTACACAAGTTTTGAGCTGTATAAACCTAATTCCTAATATTTGAAAGCAAATTCAAGTGAAAACGCTTCCTAAAGTAGCAGGAGTTTTAAATATTATCAGTTTTCTGGTCATTTCCGACCTTTCCACTGGTAACCTCCGTGATTCTAAACGGCAGGAAATGTAGTATGAATGTATTTCCTTTTATTTCAAGTGTTTCCTACACGTTGTGAATCATTTCAGGAAACTATAATTGCATATTTGAAGAGTTTTTCCACAATTAGAGAGAGTTCCTACAACTATATACTTCAATCATCACCATTGTAACTTATTCACAAAGAAAACGCCAGAGAAATCCGTCCTCCAATTATAAACATAAACAGTATAGTCCTCAGTTACAGTCTTTCTACACAAGTTTTGAGCATTATAAACCTAATTCCTTATATTTGAAAGCAAATTCAAGTGAAAACGCTTCCTAAAGTCGCTGGAGTTGTAAATATTTTCAGTTTTCTGGTTATTTCCGAAATTTCCAATGGTAACCTCCGTGATTGAAAATGGCAGTAAATGTAGTAAGAACCTATTTCCTTTTATTTCAAGTGTTTCTTACAAGTTTTTAATCATTTCTGGAAACTATAATTGCGTATTTGAAGAGTTTGACCAGAATTAGAGAGTGTTCCTACAACTATATACTGGATTCGTCAGCATTTTAACTGATTCACACAGAAAACGCCAGAGAAATTCGGCCTCCAATTGTAAACATAAACAGTATAGTCCTCACTTACAGTCTTTCTCCACAAGTTTTGAGCTGTATAAACCTAATTCCTAATATTTGAAAGCAAATTCAAGTGAAAACGCTTCCTAAAGTAGCCGCAGTTGTAAATATTATCAGTTTTCTGGTCATTTCTTACCTTTCCACTGGTAACCTCCGTGATTCAAAACGGCAGGAAATGTAGTAAGAACATATTTACTTTTATTTCTAGTGTTTCTTAAGAGTTTTTAATCATTTCTGGACACTATAATTGCGTATTTGAAGAGTTTTACCACAATTAGAGAGAGTTCCTACAACTATATACTTGAATCATCACCATTGTAACTTATTCACACAGAAAACGCCAGAGAAATTCGTCCTCCAATTATAAACATAAACAGTATAGTCCTCACTTCCAGTCTTTCTACACATGTTTTGAGCTGTATAAACCTAATTCCTAATATTTGAAAGCAAATGTAAGTGAAAACGCTTCCTCAAGTAGCAGGAGTTTTAAATATTATCAGTTTTCTGGTCATTTCCGACCTTTCCACTGGTAACCTCCGTGATTCAAAACGGCAGGAAATGTAGTATTAATCTATTTCCTTTTATTTCAAGTGTTTCTTACACGTTTTTAATCATTTCAGGAAACTATAATTGCGTATTTGTAGAGTTTTACCACAATTAGAGAGAGTTCCTACAACTATATACTTGAATCATCACCATTGTAACTTATTCAGAATGAAAACGCCAGAGAAATTCGCCCTCTAATTATGAACATAAACAGTATAGTCCTCACTTACAGTCTTTCTACACTAGTTTTGAGCAGGATAAACCTAATTCCTAATATTTGAAAGCAAATTCAAGTGAAAACGCTTCCTAAAGTCGCTGGAGTTGTAAATATTATCATTTTTCTGGGTATTTCCGAACTGTCAACTGGTATCCTCCGTGATTGAAAATGGCAGGAAATGTAGTAAGAACCTATTTCCTTTTATTTCAAGAGTTTCTTACAAGTTTTTAATCATTTCTGGAAACTGTAATTGCGTCTTTGAAGAGTTTGACCAGAATTAGAGAGTGTTCCTACAACTATATATTGGAATCGTCAGCATTTTAACTGATTCACACAGAAAACGCCAGAGAAATTCGGCCTCCAATTGTAAACATAAACAGTATAGTCCTTACTTACAGTGTTTCTAAACAAATTTTGAGCTGTATAACCCTGAATTCTTAATATTTGAAAGCAAATTGAATTGACAACGCTCCCTAAAGTAACCGGAGTTGTAAATATTATCAGTTTTCTGGTCATTTCCAAGGTTTCCACTGGTAACCTCCATGAATGAAAATGGCAGAAAATGTATTATGAATCTATTTCCTTTTATTTCAAGTGTTTCTTACACGTTTTTAATCATTTCAGGAAACTATAATTGCGTATTTGAAGAGTTTTACCACAATTAGAGAGAGTTCCTACAACTATATACTTCAATCATCACCATTGTAACTTATTCACAAAGAAAACGCCAGAGAAATCCGTCCTCCAATTATAAGCATAAACAGTATAGTCCTCACTTACAGTCTTTCTACACAAGTTTTGAGCATTATAAACCTAATTCCTTATATTTGAAAGCAAATTCAAGTGAAAACGCTTCCTAAAGTCGCCGGAGTTGTAAATATTATCAGTTTTCTGGTTATTTCCGAAATTTCCAATGGTAACCTCCGTGATTGAAAACGGCAGTAAATGTAGTAAGAACCTATTTCCTTTTATTTCAAGTGTTTCTTACAAGTTTTTAATCATTTCTGGAAACTATAATTGCGTATTTGAAGAGTTTGACCAGAATTAGAGAGTGTTCCTACAACTATATATTAGATTCGTCAGCATTTTAACTGATTCACACAGAAAACGCCAGAGAAATTCGGCCTCCAATTGTAAACATAAACAGTATAGTCCTTACTTACAGTGTTTCTAAACAAATTTTGAGCTGTATAACCCTGAATTCCTAATATTTGAAAGCAAATTGAATTGAAAACACTCCCTAAAGTAACCGGAGTTGTAAATATTATCAGTTTTCTGGTCATTTCCAAGGTATCCACTGGTAACCTCCATGAATGAAAATGGCAGAAAATGTAGTATGAATCTATTTCCTTTTATTTCAAGTGTTTCTTACACGTTTTAAATCATTTCAGGAAACTATAATTGCGTATTTGAAGAGTTTTACCACAATTAGAGAGAGTTCCTACAACTATATACTTGAATCATCACCATTGTAACTTATTCACACAGAAAACGCCAGAGAAATTCGTCCTCCAATTATAAACATAAACAGTATAGTCCTCACTTCCAGTCTTTCTACACAAGTTTTGAGCTGTATAAACCTAATTCCTAATATTTGAAAGCAAATTCAAGTGAAAACGCTTCCTAAAGTAGCAGGAGTTTTAAATATTATCAGTTTTCTGGTCATTTCCGACCTTTCCACTGGTAACCTCCGTGATTCTAAACGGCAGGAAATGTAGTATGAATGTATTTCCTTTTATTTCAAGTGTTTCCTACACGTTGTGAATCATTTCAGGAAACTATAATTGCATATTTGAAGAGTTTTTCCACAATTAGAGAGAGTTCCTACAACTATATACTTCAATCATCACCATTGTAACTTATTCACAAAGAAAACGCCAGAGAAATCCGTCCTCCAATTATAAACATAAACAGTATAGTCCTCAGTTACAGTCTTTCTACACAAGTTTTGAGCATTATAAACCTAATTCCTTATATTTGAAAGCAAATTCAAGTGAAAACGCTTCCTAAAGTCGCTGGAGTTGTAAATATTTTCAGTTTTCTGGTTATTTCCGAAATTTCCAATGGTAACCTCCGTGATTGAAAATGGCAGTAAATGTAGTAAGAACCTATTTCCTTTTATTTCAAGTGTTTCTTACAAGTTTTTAATTATTTCTGGAAACTATAATTGCGTATTTGAAGAGTTTGACCAGAATTAGAGAGTGTTCCTACAACTATATACTGGATTCGTCAGCATTTTAACTGATTCACACAGAAAACGCCAGAGAAATTCGGCCTCCAATTGTAAACATAAACAGTATAGTCCTTACTTACAGTGTTTCTAAACAAATTTTGAGCTGTATAACCCTGAATTCCTAATATTTGAAAGCAAATTGAATTGAAAACACACCCTAAAGTAACCAGAGTTGTAAATATTATCAGTTTTCTGGTCATTTCCAAGGTTTCCACTGGTAACCTCCGTGATTCAAAACGGCAGGAAATGTAGTATGAATCTATTTCCTTTTATTTCAAGTGTTTCTTACACGTTTTGAATCATTTCAGGAAACTATAATTGCGTATTTGAAGAGTTTTACCACAATTAGAGAGAGTTCCTACAACTATATACTTGAATCATCACCATTGTAACTTATTCACACAGAAAACGCCAGAGAAATTCGTCCTCCAATTATAAATATAAACAGTATAGTCCTCACTTCCAGTCTTTCTCCACAAGTTTTGAGCTGTATAAACCTAATTCCTAATATTTGAAAGCAAATTCAAGTGAAAACGCTTCCTAAAGTCGCCGGAGTTGTAAATATTATCAGTTTACTGGTCATTTCCGACCTTTCCACTGGTAACCTCCGTGATTTAAAACCTCAGGAAATGTAGTAAGAACCTATTTCCTTTTATTTCTAGTGTTTCTTACGAGTTTTTAATCATTTCTGGAATCTATAATTGCGTATTTGAAGAGTTTGACCAGAATTAGAGAGTGTTCCTACAACTATATACTGGATTCGTCAGCATTTTAACTGATTCACACAGAAAACGCCAGAGAAATTCGGCCTCCAATTGTAAACATAAACAGTATAGTCCTTACTTACAGTGTTTCTAAACAAATTTTGAGCTGTATAACCCTGAATTCCTAATATTTGAAAGGAAATTCAAGTGAAAACGCTTCCTAAAGTCGCTGGAGTTGTAAATATTATCAGTTTTCTGGTTATTTCCGAACTTTCCAATGGTAACCTCCGTGATTGGAAATGGCAGTAAATGTAGTAAGAACCTATTTCCTTTTATTTCAAGTGTTTCTTACAAGTTTTTAATCATTTCTGGAAACTGTAATTGCGTATTTGAATAGTTTGACCAGAATTAGAGAGTGTTCCTACAACTATATACTGGAATCGTCAGCATTTTAACGGATTCACACAGAAAACGCCAGAGAAATTCGGCCTCCAATTGTAAACATAAACAGTATAGTCCTTACTTACAGTGTTTCTAAACAAATTTTGAGCTGTATAAACCTAATTCCTAATATTTGAAAGCAAATTCAAGTGAAAACGCTTCCTAAAGTCGCTGGAGTTGTAAATATTATCAGTTTTCTGGTTATTTCCGAACTTTCCAATGGTAACCTCCGTGATTGAAAATGGCAGTAAATGTAGTAAGAACCTATTTCCTTTTATTTCAAGTGTTTCTTACAAGTTTTTAATCATTTCTGGAAACTGTAATTGCGTATTTGAAGAGTTTGACCAGAATTAGAGAGTGTTCCTACAACTATACACTGGAATCGTCAGCATTTTAACTGATTCACACAGAAAACGCCAGAGAAATTCGGCCTCCAATTATGAACATAAATAGTATAGTCCTCACTTACAGTCTTTCTCCACAAGTTTTGAGCTGTATAAACCTAATTCCTAATATTTGAAAGCAAATTCAAGTGAAAACGCTTCCTAAAGTAGCCGCAGTTGTAAATATTATCAGTTTTCTGGTCATTTCTTACCTTTCCACTGGTAACCTCCGTGATTCAAAACGGCAGGAAATGTAGTAAGAACATATTTACTTTTATTTCTAGTGTTTCTTAAGAGTTTTTAATCATTTCTGGACACTATAATTGCGTATTTGAAGAGTTTTACCACAATTAGAGAGAGTTCCTACAACTATATACTTGAATCATCACCATTGTAACTTATTCAAACAGAAAACGCCAGAGAAATTCGTCCTCCAATTATAAACATAAACAGTATAGTCCTCACTTCCAGTCTTTCTACACATGTTTTGAGCTGTATAAACCTAATTCCTAATATTTGAAAGCAAATGTAAGTGAAAACGCTTCCTCAAGTAGCAGGAGTTTTAAATATTATCAGTTTTCTGGTCATTTCCGACCTTTCCACTGGTAACCTCCGTGATTCAAAACGGCAGGAAATGTAGTATGAATCTATTTCCTTTTATTTCAAGTGTTTCTTACACGTTTTTAATCATTTCAGGAAACTATAATTGCGTATTTGTAGAGTTTTACCACAATTAGAGAGAGTTCCTACAACTATATACTTGAATCATCACCATTGTAACTTATTCAGAATGAAAACGCCAGAGAAATTCGCCCTCTAATTATGAACATAAACAGTATAGTCCTCACTTACAGTCTTTCTACACTAGTTTTGAGCAGGATAAACCTAATTCCTAATATTTGAAAGCAAATTCAAGTGAAAACGCTTCCTAAAGTCGCTGGAGTTGTAAATATTATCAGTTTTCTGGGTATTTCCGAACTGTCAACTGGTATCCTCCGTGATTGAAAATGGCAGGAAATGTAGTAAGAACCTATTTCCTTTTATTTCAAGAGTTTCTTACAAGTTTTTAATCATTTCTGGAAACTGTAATTGCGTATTTGAAGAGTTTGACCAGAATTAGAGAGTGTTCCTACAACTATAAATTGGAATCGTCAGCATTTTAACTGATTCACACAGAAAACGCCAGAGAAATTCGGCCTCCAATTGTAAACATAAACAGTATAGTCCTTACTTACAGTGTTTCTAAACAAATTTTGAGCTGTATAACCCTGAATTCCTAATATTTGAAAGCAAATTGAATTGAAAACACTCCCTAAAGTAACCGGAGTTGTAAATATTATCAGTTTTCTGGTCATTTCCAAGGTTTCCACTGGTAACCTCCATGAATGAAAATGGCAGAAAATGTAGTATGAATCTATTTCCTTTTATTTCAAGTGTTTCTTACACGTTTTTAATCATTTCAGGAAACTATAATTGCGTATTTGAAGAGTTTTTCCACAATTAGAGAGAGTTCCTACAACTATATACTTCAATCATCACCATTGTAACTTATTCACAAAGAAAACGCCAGAGAAATCCGTCCTCCAATTATAAACATAAACAGTATAGTCCTCACTTACAGTCTTTCTACACAAGTTTTGAGCATTATAAACCTAATTCCTTATATTTGAAAGCAAATTCAAGTGAAACCGCTTCCTAAAGTCGCCGGAGTTGTAAATATTATCAGTTTTCTGGTTATTTCCGAAATTTCCAATGGTAACCTCCGTGATTGAAAACGGCAGTAAATGTAGTAAGAACCTATTTCCTTTTATTTCAAGTGTTTCTTACAAGTTTTTAATCATTTCTGGAAACTATAATTGCGTATTTGAAGAGTTTGACCAGAATTAGAGAGTGTTCCTACAACTATATACTGGATTCGCCAGCATTTTAACTGATTCACACAGAAAACGCCAGAGAAATTCGGCCTCCAATTGTAAACATAAACAGTATAGTCCTTACTTACAGTGTTTCTAAACAAATTTTGAGCTGTATAACCCTGAATTCCTAATATTTGAAAGCAAATTGAATTGAAAACACTCCCTAAAGTAACCGGAGTTGTAAATATTATCAGTTTTCTGGTCATTTCCAAGGTATCCACTGGTAACCTCCATGAATGAAAATGGCAGAAAATGTAGTATGAATCTATTTCCTTTTATTTCAAGTGTTTCTTACAAGTTTTTAATCATTTCAGGAAACTATAATTGCGTATTTGAAGAGTTTTACCACAATTAGAGAGAGTTCCTACAACTATATTCTTGAATCATCACCATTGTAACTTATTCACACAGAAAACGCCAGAGAAATTCGTCCTCCAATTATAAACATAAACAGTATAGTCCTCACTTCCAGTCTTTCTACACAAGTTTGGAGCTGTATAAACCTAATTCCTAATATTTGAAAGCAAATTCAAGTGAAAACGCTTCCTAAAGTCGCTGGAGTTGTAAATATTATCAGTTTTCTGGTTATTTCCGAACTTTCCAATGGTAACCTCCGTGATTGGAAATGGCAGTAAATGTAGTAAGAACCTATTTACTTTTATTTCTAGTGTTTCTTAAGAGTTTTTAATCATTTCTGGAAACTATAATTGCGTATTTGAAGAGTTTGACCAGAATTAGAGAGTGTTCCTACAACTATATACTGGATTCGCCAGCATTTTAACTGATTCACACAGAAAACGCCAGAGAAATTCGGCCTCCAATTGTAAACATAAACAGTATAGTCCTTACTTACAGTGTTTCTAAACAAATTTTGAGCTGTATAACCCTGAATTCCTAATATTTGAAAGCAAATTGAATTGAAAACACTCCCTAAAGTAACCGGAGTTGTAAATATTATCAGTTTTCTGGTCATTTCCAAGGTATCCACTGGTAACCTCCATGAATGAAAATGGCAGAAAATGTAGTATGAATCTATTTCCTTTTATTTCAAGTGTTTCTTACAAGTTTTTAATCATTTCAGGAAACTATAATTGCGTATTTGAAGAGTTTTACCACAATTAGAGAGAGTTCCTACAACTATATTCTTGAATCATCACCATTGTAACTTATTCACACAGAAAACGCCAGAGAAACTCGTCCTCCAATTATAAACATAAACAGTATAGTCCTCACTTCCAGTCTTTCTACACAAGTTTGGAGCTGTATAAACCTAATTCCTAATATTTGAAAGCAAATTCAAGTGAAAACGCTTCCTAAAGTCGCTGGAGTTGTAAATATTATCAGTTTTCTGGTTATTTCCGAACTTTCCAATGGTAACCTCCGTGATTGAAAATGGCAGTAAATGTAGTAAGAACCTATTTCCTTTTATTTCAAGTGTTTCTTACAAGTTTTTAATCATTTCTGGAAACTGTAATTGCGTATTTGAAGAGTTTGACCAGAATTAGAGAGTGTTCCTACAACTATACACTGGAATCGTCAGCATTTTAACTGATTCACACAGAAAACGCCAGAGAAATTCGGCCTCCAATTGTAAACATAAACAGTATAGTCCTTACTTATAGTGTTTCTAAACAAATTTTGAGCTGTATAACCCTGAATTCCTAATATTTGAAAGCAAATTGAATTGAAAACGCTCCCTAAAGTAACCGGAGTTGTAAATATTATCAGTTTTCTGGTCATTTCCAAGGTTTCCACTGGTAACCTCCATGAATGAAAATGGCAGAAAATGTAGTATGAATCTATTTCCTTTTATTTAAAGTGTTTCTTACACGTTTTTAATCATTTCAGGAAACTATAATTGCGTATTTGAAGAGTTTTACCACAATTAGAGAGAGTTCCTACAACTATATACTTGAATCATCACCATTGTAACTTATTCACACAGAAAATGCCAGAGAAATTCGGCCTCCAATTATGAACAAAAACAGTATAGTTCTCACTTACAGTCTTTCTCCACAAGTTTTGAGCTGTATAAACCTAATTCCTAATATTTGAAAGCAAATTCAAGTGAAAACGCTTCCTAAAGTAGCCGCAGTTGTAAATATTATCAGTTTTCTGGTCATTTCTTACCTTTCCACTGGTAACCTCCGTGATTCAAAACGGCAGGAAATGTAGTAAGAACATATTTACTTTTATTTCTAGTGTTTCTTAAGAGTTTTTAATCATTTCTGGAAACTATAATTGCGTATTTGAAGAGTTTTACCACAATTAGAGAGAGTTCCTACAACTATATACTTGAATCATCACCATTGTAACTTATTCACACAGAAAACGCCAGAGAAATTCGTCCTCCAATTATAAATATAAACAGTATAGTCCTCACTTCCAGTCTTTCTCCACAAGTTTTGAGCTGTATAAACCTAATTCCTAATATTTGAAAGCAAATTCAAGTGAAAACGCTTCCTAAAGTCGCTGGAGTTGTAAATATTATCAGTTTTCTGGTTATTTCCGAACTTTCCAATGGTAACCTCCGTGATTGAAAATGGCAGTAAATGTAGTAAGAACCTATTTCCTTTTATTTCAAGTGTTTCTTACAAGTTTTTAATCATTTCGGGAAACTGTAATTGCGTATTTGAAGAGTTTGACCAGAATTAGAGAGTGTTCCTACAAATATATACTGGAATCGTCAGCATTTTAACTGATTCACACAGAAAACGCCAGAGAAATTCGGCCTACAATTGTAAACATAAACAGTATAGTCCTTACTTACAGTGTTTCTAATCAAATTTTGAGCTGTATAACCCTGAATTCCTAATATTTGAAAGCAAATTGAATTGAAAACGCTCCCTAAAGTAACCGGAGTTGTAAATATTATCAGTTTTCTGGTCATTTCCAAGGTTTCCACTGGTAACCTCCATGAATGAAAATGGCAGAAAATGTAGTATGAATCTATTTCCTTTTATTTCTAGTGTTTCTTACAAGTTTTTAATCATTTCAGGAAACTATAATTGCGTATTTGAAGAGTTTTACCACAATTAGAGAGAGTTCCTACAACTATATTCTTGAATCATCACCATTGTAACTTATTCACACAGAAAACGCCAGAGAAACTCGTCCTCCAATTATAAACATAAACAGTATAGTCCTCACTTCCAGTCTTTCTACACAAGTTTGGAGCTGTATAAACCTAATTCCTAATATTTGAAAGCAAATTCAAGTGAAAACGCTTCCTAAAGTCGCTGGAGTTGTAAATATTATCAGTTTTCTGGTTATTTCCGAACTTTCCAATGGTAACCTCCGTGATTGAAAATGGCAGTAAATGTAGTAAGAACCTATTTCCTTTTATTTCAAGTGTTTCTTACAAGTTTTTAATCATTTCTGGAAACTGTAATTGCGTATTTGAAGAGTTTGACCAGAATTAGAGAGTGTTCCTACAACTATACACTGGAATCGTCAGCATTTTAACTGATTCACACAGAAAACGCCAGAGAAATTCGGCCTCCAATTGTAAACATAAACAGTATAGTCCTTACTTATAGTGTTTCTAAACAAATTTTGAGCTGTATAACCCTGAATTCCTAATATTTGAAAGCAAATTGAATTGAAAACGCTCCCTAAAGTAACCGGAGTTGTAAATATTATCAGTTTTCTGGTCATTTCCAAGGTTTCCACTGGTAACCTCCATGAATGAAAATGGCAGAAAATGTAGTATGAATCTATTTCCTTTTATTTAAAGTGTTTCTTACACGTTTTTAATCATTTCAGGAAACTATAATTGCGTATTTGAAGAGTTTTACCACAATTAGAGAGAGTTCCTACAACTATATACTTGAATCATCACCATTGTAACTTATTCACACAGAAAATGCCAGAGAAATTCGGCCTCCAATTATGAACATAAACAGTATAGTCCTCACTTACAGTCTTTCTCCACAAGTTTTGAGCTGTATAAACCTAATTCCTAATATTTGAAAGCAAATTCAAGTGAAAACGCTTCCTAAAGTAGCCGCAGTTGTAAATATTATCAGTTTTCTGGTCATTTCTTACCTTTCCACTGGTAACCTCCGTGATTCAAAACGGCAGGAAATGTAGTAAGAACATATTTACTTTTATTTCTAGTGTTTCTTAAGAGTTTTTAATCATTTCTGGAAACTATAATTGCGTATTTGAAGAGTTTTACCACAATTAGAGAGAGTTCCTACAACTATATACTTGAATCATCACCATTGTAACTTATTCAAACAGAAAACGCCAGAGAAATTCGTCCTCCAATTATAAACATAAACAGTACAGTCCTCACTTACAGTCTTTCTCCACAAGTTTTGAGCTGTATAAACCTAATTCCTAATATTTGAAAGCAAATTCAAGTGAAAACGCTTCCTAAAGTAGCCGCAGTTGTAAATATTATCAGTTTTCTGGTCATTTCTTACCTTTCCACTGGTAACCTCCGTGATTCAAAACGGCAGGAAATGTAGTAAGAACATATTTACTTTTATTTCTAGTGTTTCTTAAGAGTTTTTAATCATTTCTGGAAACTATAATTGCGTATTTGAAGAGTTTTACCACAATTAGAGAGAGTTCCTACAACTATATACTTGAATCATCACCATTGTAACTTATTCACACAGAAAACGCCAGAGAAATTCGTCCTCCAATTATAAATATAAACAGTATAGTCCTCACTTCCAGTCTTTCTCCACAAGTTTTGAGCTGTATAAACCTAATTCCTAATATTTGAAAGCAAATTCAAGTGAAAACGCTTCCTAAAGTCGCTGGAGTTGTAAATATTATCAGTTTTCTGGTTATTTCCGAACTTTCCAATGGTAACCTCCGTGATTGAAAATGGCAGTAAATGTAGTAAGAACCTATTTCCTTTTATTTCAAGTGTTTCTTACAAGTTTTTAATCATTTCTGGAAACTGTAATTGCGTATTTGAAGAGTTTGAACAGAATTAGAGAGTGTTCCTACAAATATATACTGGAATCGTCAGCATTTTAACTGATTCACACAGAAAACGCCAGAGAAATTCGGCCTACAATTGTAAACATAAACAGTATAGTCCTTACTTACAGTGTTTCTAATCAAATTTTGAGCTGTATAACCCTGAATTCCTAATATTTGAAAGCAAATTGAATTGAAAACGCTCCCTAAAGTAACCGGAGTTGTAAATATTATCAGTTTTCTGGTCATTTCCAAGGTTTCCACTGGTAACCTCCATGAATGAAAATGGCAGAAAATGTAGTATGAATCTATTTCCTTTTATTTCAAGTGTTTCTTACACGTTTTGAATCATTTCAGGAAACTATAATTGCGTATTTGAAGAGTTTTACCACAATTAGAGAGAGTTCCTACAACTATATACTTGAATCACCACCATTGTAACTTATTCACACAGAAAACGCCAGAGAAATTCGTCCTCCAATTATAAATATAAACAGTATAGTCCTCACTTCCAGTCTTTCTCCACAAGTTTTGAGCTGTATAAACCTAATTCCTAATATTTGAAAGCAAATTCAAGTGAAAACGCTTCCTAAAGTCGCCGGAGTTGTAAATATTATCAGTTTTCTGGTCATTTCTGACCTTTCCACTGGTAACCTCCGTGATTGAAAACCTCAGGAAATGTAGTAAGAACCTATTTCCTTTTATTTCTAGTGTTTCTTACAAGTTTTTAATCATTTCTGGAATCTATAATTGCGTATTTGAAGAGTTTGACCAGAATTAGAGAGTGTTCCTACAACTATATACTGGATTCGTCAGCATTTTAACTGATTCACACAGAAAACGCCAGAGAAATTCGGCCTCTAATTGTAAACATAAACAGTATAGTCCTTACTTACAGTGTTTCTAAACAAATTTTGTGCTGTATAACCCTGAATTCCTAATATTTGAAAGCAAATTGAATTGAAAACACTCCCTAAAGTAACCGGAGTTGTAAATATTATCAGTTTTCTGGTCATTTCCAAGGTATCCACTGGTAACCTCCATGAATGAAAATGGCAGAAAATGTAGTATGAATCTATTTCCTTTTATTTCAAGTGTTTCTTACAAGTTTTTAATCATTTCAGGAAACTATAATTGCGTATTTGAAGAGTTTTACCACAATTAGAGAGAGTTCCTACAACTATATTCTTGAATCATCACCATTGTAACTTATTCACACAGAAAACGCCAGAGAAATTCGTCCTCCAATTATAAACATAAACAGTATAGTCCTCACTTCCAGTCTTTCTACACAAGTTTTGAGCTGTATAAACCTAATTCCTAATATTTGAAAGCAAATTCAAGTGAAAACGCTTCCTAAAGTAGCCGCAGTTGTAAATATTATCAGTTTTCTGGTCATTTCTTACCTTTCCACTGGTAACCTCCGTGATTCAAAACGGCAGGAAATGTAGTAAGAACATATTTACTTTTATTTCTAGTGTTTCTTAAGAGTTTTTAATCATTTCTGGAAACTATAATTGCGTATTTGAAGAGTTTTACCACAATTAGAGAGAGTTCCTACAACTATATACTTGAATCATCACCATTGTAACTTATTCAAACAGAAAACGCCAGAGAAATTCGTCCTCCAATTATAAACATAAACAGTATAGTCCTCACTTCCAGTCTTTCTACACATGTTTTGAGCTGTATAAACCAAATTCCTAATATTTGAAAGCAAATGTAAGTGAAAACGCTTCCTCAAGTAGCAGGAGTTTTAAATATTATCAGTTTTCTGGTCATTTCCGACTTTTCCACTGGTAACCTCCGTGATTCAAAACGGCAGGAAATGTAGTATGAACCTATTTCCTTTTATTTCAAGTGTATCTTACACGTTTTTAATCATTTCAGGAAACTATAATTGCGTATTTGTAGAGTTTTACCACAATTAGAGAGAGTTCCTACATCTGTATACTTGAATCATCACCATTGTAACTGATTCACACAGAAAACGCGAGAGAAATTTGTTCTCCAACTATAAACATAAACAGTATAGTCCTTACTTACAGTGTTTCTAAACAAATTTTGAGCTGTATAACCCTGAATTCCTAATATTTGAAAGCAAATTGAATTGAAAACACTCCCTAAGGTAACGGGAGTTGTAAATATTATCAGTTTTCTGGTCATTTCCAAGGTATCCACTGGTAACCTCCGTGATTCAAAACGGCAGGAAATGTAGTATGAATCTATTTCCTTTTATTTCAAGTGTTTCTTACACGTTTTGAATCATTTCAGGAAACTGTAATTGCGTATTTGAAGAGTTTTACCACAATTAGAGAGAGTTCCTACAACTATATACTTGAATCATCACCATTGTAACTTATTCACACAGAAAACTCCAGAGAAATTCGTCCTCCAATTATAAATATAAACAGTATAGTCCTCACTTCCAGTCTTTCTCCACAAGTTTTGAGCTGTATAAACCTAATTCCTAATATTTGAAAGCACATTCAAGTGAAAACGATTCCTAAAGTAGCAGGAGTTTTAAATATTATCAGTTTTCTGGTCATTTCCGACCTTTCCACTGGTAACCTCCGTGATTCAAAACGGCAGGAAATGTAGTATGAACCTATTTCCTTTTATTTCAAGTGTTTCTTACAAGTTTTTACTCATTTCTGGAAACTATAATTGCGTATTTGAAGAGTTTGACCAGAATTAGAGAGTGTTCCTACAACTATATACTGGATTCGTCAGCATTTTAATTGATTCACACAGAAAACGCCAGAGAAATTCGGCCTCCAATTGTAAACATAAACAGTATAGTCCTTACTTACAGTGTTTCTAAACAAATTTTGAGCTGTATAACCCTGAATTCCTAATATTTGAAAGCAAATTGAATTGAAAACGCTCCCTAAAGTAACCGGAGATGTAAATATTATCAGGTTTCTGGTCATTTCCAAGGTTTCCACTGGTAACCTCCATGAATGAAAATGGCGGAAAATGTAGTATGAATCTATTTCCTTTTATTTCAAGTGTTTCTTACACGTTTTTAATCATTTCAGGAAACTATAATTGCGTATTTGAAGAGTTTTACCACAATTAGAGAGAGTTCCTACAACTATATACTTGAATCATAACCATTGTAACTTATTCACACAGAAAATGCCAGAGAAATTCGGCCTCCAATTATGAACATAAACTGTATAGTCCTCACTTACAGTCTTTCTCCACAAGTTTTGAGCTGTATAAACCTAATTCCTAATATTTGAAAGCAAATTCAAGTGAAAACGCTTCCTAAAGTAGCCGCAGTTGTAAATATTATCAGTTTTCTGGTCATTTCTTACCTTTCCACTGGTAACCTCCGTGATTCAAAACGGCAGGAAATGTAGTAAGAACATATTTACTTTTATTTCTAGTGATTCTTAAGAGTTTTTAATCATTTCTGGAAACTATAATTGCATATTTGAAGAGTTTTACCACAATTAGAGAGAGCTCCTACAACTATATACTTGAATCATCACCATTGTAACTTATTCAAACAGAAAACGCCAGAGAAATTCGCCCTCCAATTATGAACATAAACAGTATAGTCCTCACTTACAGTCTTTCTACACTAGTTTTGAGCAGGATAAACCTAATTCCTAATATTTGAAAGCAAATTCAAGTGAAAACGCTTCCTAAAGTCGCCGGAGTTGTAAATATTATCAGTTTTCTGGTTATTTCCGAAATTTCCAATGGTAACCTCCGTGATTGAAAACGGCAGTAAATGTAGTAAGAACCTATTTCCTTTTATTTCAAGTGTTTCTTACAAGTTTTTAATCATTTCTGGAAACTATAATTGCGTATTTGAAGAGTTTGACCAGAATTAGAGAGTGTTCCTACAACTATATACTGGATTCGTCAGCATTTTAACTGATTCACACAGAAAACGCCAGAGAAATTCGGCCTCCAATTGTAAACATAAACAGTATAGTCCTCACTTCCAGTGTTTCTACACAAGTTTTGAGCTGTATAAACCTAATTCCTAATATTTGAAAGCACATTCAAGTGAAAACGCTTCCTAAAGTAGCCGCAGTTGTAAATATTATCTGTTTTCTGGTCATTTCTTACCTTTCCACTGGTAACCTCCGTGATTCAAAACGGCAGGAAATGTAGTAAGAACATATTTACTTTTATTTCTAGTGTTTCTTAAGAGTTTTTAATCATTTCTGGAAACTATAATTGCGTATTTGAAGAGTTTGACCAGAATTAGAGAGTGTTCCTACAACTATATACTGGATTCGTCAGCATTTTAACTGATTCACACAGAAAACGCCAGAGAAATTCGGCCTCCAATTGTAAACATAAACAGTATAGTCCTTACTTACCTTGTTTCTAAACAAATTTTGAGCTGTATAACCCTGAATTCCTAATATTTGAAAGCAAATTGAATTGAAAACACTCCCGAAAGTAACCGGAGTTGTAAATATTATCAGTTTTCTGGTCATTTCCAAGGTATCCACTGGTAACCTCCATGAATGAAAATGGCAGAAAATGTAGTATGAATCTATTTCCTTTTATTTCAAGTGTTTCTTACACGTTTTAAATCATTTCAGGAAACTATAATTGCGTATTTGAAGAGTTTTACACAATTAGAGAGAGTTCCTACAACTATATACTTGAATCATCACCATTGTAACTTATTCACACAGAAAACGCCAGAGAAATTCGTCCTCCAATTATAAATATAAACAGTATAGTCCTCACTTCCAGTCTTTCTACACAAGTTTTGAGCTGTATAAACCTAATTCCTAATATTTGAAAGCAAATTCAAGTGAAAACGCTTCCTAAAGTCGCTGGAGTTGTAAATATTATCAGTTTTCTGGTTATTTCCGAACTTTCCAATGGTAACCTCCGTGATTGAAAATGGCAGTAAATGTAGTAAGAACCTATTTCCTTTTATTTCAAGTGTTTCTTACAAGTTTTTAATCATTTCTGGAAACTGTAATTGCGTATTTGAAGAGTTTGACCAGAATTAGAGAGTGTTCCTACAAATATATACTGGAATCGTCAGCATTTTAACTGATTCACACAGAAAACGCCAGAGAAATTCGGCCTACAATTGTAAACATAAACAGTATAGTCCTTACTTACAGTGTTTCTAATCAAATTTTGAGCTGTATAACCCTGAATTCCTAATATTTGAAAGCAAATTGAATTGAAAACGCTCCCTAAAGTAACCGGAGTTGTAAATATTATCAGTTTTCTGGTCATTTCCAAGGTTTCCACTGGTAACCTCCATGAATGAAAATGGCAGAAAATGTAGTATGAATCTATTTCCTTTTATTTCAAGTGTTTCTTACACGTTTTGAATCATTTCAGGAAACTATAATTGCGTATTTGAAGAGTTTTACCACAATTAGAGAGAGTTCCTACAAATATATACTTGAATCATCACCATTGTAACTTATTCACACAGAAAACTCCAGAGAAATTCGTCCTCCAATTATAAACATAAACAGTATAGTCCTCACTTCCAGTGTTTCTACACAAGTTTTGAGCTGTATAAACCTAATTCCTAATATTTGAAAGCACATTCAAGGGAAAACGCTTCCTAAAGTAGCAGGAGTTTTAAATATTATCAGTTTTCTGGTCATTTCCGACCTTTCCACTGGTAACCTCCGTGATTCAAAACGGCAGGAAATGTAGTATGAATCTATTTCCTTTTATTTCAAGTGTTTCTTACACGTTTTAAATCATTTCAGGAAACTATAATTGCGTATTTGAAGAGTTTTACACAATTAGAGAGAGTTCCTACAACTATATACTTGAATCATCACCATTGTAACTTATTCACACAGAAAACGCCAGAGAAATTCGGCCTCCAATTATAAATATAAACAGTATAGTCCTCACTTCCAGTCTTTCTACACAAGTTTTGAGCTGTATAAACCTAATTCCTAATATTTGAAAGCAAATTCAAGTGAAAACGCTTCCTAAAGTCGCTGGAGTTGTAAATATTATCAGTTTTCTGGTTATTTCCGAACTTTCCAATGGTAACCTCCGTGATTGAAAATGGCAGTAAATGTAGTAAGAACCTATTTCCTTTTATTTCAAGTGTTTCTTACAAGTTTTTAATCATTTCTGGAAACTGTAATTGCGTATTTGAAGAGTTTGACCAGAATTAGAGAGTGTTCCTACAACTATATATTGGAATCGTCAGCATTTTAACTGATTCACACAGAAAACGCCAGAGAAATTCGGCCTCCAATTGTAAACATAAACAGTATAGTCCTTACTAACAGTGTTTCTAAACAAATTTTGAGCTGTATAACCCTGAATTCCTAATATTTGAAAGCAAATTGAATTGACAACGCTCCCTAAAGTAACCAGAGTTGTAAATATTATCAGTTTTCTGGTCATTTCCAAGGTTTCCACTGGTAACCTCCATGAATGAAAATGGCAGAAAATGTAGTATGAATCTATTTCCTTTTATTTCAAGTGTTTCTTACACGTTTTTAATCATTTCAGGAAACTATAATTGCGTATTTGAAGAGTTTTTCCACAATTAGAGAGAGTTCCTACAACTATATACTTCAATCATCACCATTGTAACTTATTCACAAAGAAAACGCCAGAGAAATCCGTCCTCCAATTATAAACATAAACAGTATAGTCCTCACTTACAGTCTTTCTACACAAGTTTTGAGCATTATAAACCTAATTCCTTATATTTGAAAGCAAATTCAAGTGAAAACGCTTCCTAAAGTCGCCGGAGTTGTAAATATTATCAGTTTTCTGGTTATTTCTGAACTTTCCAATGGTAACCTCCGTGATTGAAAACGGCAGTAAATGTAGTAAGAACCTATTTCCTTTTATTTCAAGTGTTTCTTACAAGTTTTTAATCATTTCTGGAAACTATAATTGCGTATTTGAAGAGTTTGACCAGAATTAGAGAGTGTTCCTACAACTATATACTGGATTCGTCAGCATTTTAACTGATTCACACAGAAAACGCCAGAGAAATTCGGCCTCCAATTGTAAACATAAACAGTATAGTCCTTACTTACAGTGTTTCTAAACAAATTTTGAGCTGTATAACCCTGAATTCCTAATATTTGAAAGCAAATTGAATTGAAAACGCTCCCTAAAGTAACCGGAGTTGTAAATATTATCAGGTTTCTGGTCATTTCCAAGGTTTCCACTGGTAACCTCCATGAATGAAAATGGCGGAAAATGTAGTATGAATCTATTTCCTTTTATTTCAAGTGTTTCTTACACGTTTTTAATCATTTCAGGAAACTATAATTGCGTATTTGAAGAGTTTTACCACAATTAGAGAGAGTTCCTACAACTATATACTTGAATCATAACCATTGTAACTTATTCACACAGAAAATGCCAGAGAAATTCGGCCTCCAATTATGAACATAAACTGTATAGTCCTCACTTACAGTCTTTCTCCACAAGTTTTGAGCTGTATAAACCTAATTCCTAATATTTGAAAGCAAATTCAAGTGAAAACGCTTCCTAAAGTAGCCGCAGTTGTAAATATTATCAGTTTTCTGGTCATTTCTTACCTTTCCACTGGTAACCTCCGTGATTCAAAACGGCAGGAAATGTAGTAAGAACATATTTACTTTTATTTCTAGTGTTTCTTAAGAGTTTTTAATCATTTCTGGAAACTATAATTGCGTATTTGAAGAGTTTTACCACAATTAGAGAGA
The DNA here is from genome assembly GCF_963259705.1 of Myotis daubentonii. NCBI lineage: Eukaryota > Metazoa > Chordata > Mammalia > Chiroptera > Vespertilionidae > Myotis > Myotis daubentonii. The sequence goes on along the minus strand of NC_081861.1, from coordinate 83,648,059 downwards.
GCTCCTACAACTATATACTTGAATCATCACCATTGTAACTTATTCAAACAGAAAACGCCAGAGAAATTCGCCCTCCAATTATGAACATAAACAGTATAGTCCTCACTTACAGTCTTTCTACACTAGTTTTGAGCAGGATAAACCTAATTCCTAATATTTGAAAGCAAATTCAAGTGAAAACGCTTCCTAAAGTCGCCGGAGTTGTAAATATTATCAGTTTTCTGGTTATTTCCGAAATTTCCAATGGTAACCTCCGTGATTGAAAACGGCAGTAAATGTAGTAAGAACCTATTTCCTTTTATTTCAAGTGTTTCTTACAAGTTTTTAATCATTTCTGGAAACTATAATTGCGTATTTGAAGAGTTTGACCAGAATTAGAGAGTGTTCCTACAACTATATACTGGATTCGTCAGCATTTTAACTGATTCACACAGAAAACGCCAGAGAAATTCGGCCTCCAATTGTAAACATAAACAGTATAGTCCTTACTTACCTTGTTTCTAAACAAATTTTGAGCTGTATAACCCTGAATTCCTAATATTTGAAAGCAAATTGAATTGAAAACGCTCCCTAAAGTAACCGGAGTTGTAAATATTATCAGTTTTCTGGTCATTTCCAAGGTTTCCACTGGTAACCTCCATGAATGAAAATGGCAGAAAATGTAGTATGAATCTATTTCCTTTTATTTCAAGTGTTTCTTACACGTTTTTAATCATTTCAGGAAACTATAATTGCGTATTTGAAGAGTTTTACCACAATTAGAGAGAGTTCCTACAACTATATACTTGAATCATCACCATTGTAACTTATTCACACAGAAAACGCCAGAGAAATTCGTCCTCCAATTATAAACATAAACAGTATAGTCCTCACTTCCAGTGTTTCTACACAAGTTTTGAGCTGTATAAACCTAATTCCTAATATTTGAAAGCACATTCAAGTGAAAACGATTCCTAAAGTAGCAGGAGTTTTAAATATTATCAGTTTTCTGGTCATTTCCGACCTTTCCACTGGTAACCTCCGTGATTCAAAAAGGCAGGAAATGTAGTATGAACCTATTTCCTTTTATTTCAAGTGTTTCTTACAAGTTTTTAATCATTTCTGGAAACTATAATTGCGTATTTGAAGAGTTTGACCAGAATTAGAGAGTGTTCCTACAACTATATACTGGAATCGTCAGCATTTTAACTGATTCACACAGAAAACGCCAGAGAAATTCGGCCTCTAATTGTAAACATAAACAGTATAGTCCTTACTTACAGTGTTTCTAAACAATTTTGAGCTGTATAACCCTGAATTCCTAATATTTGAAAGCAAATTGAATTGAAAACGCTCCCTAAAGTAACCGGAGTTGTAAATATTATCAGTTTTCTGGTCATTTCCAAGGTATCCACTGGTAACCTCCATGAATGAAAATGGCAGAAAATGTAGTATGAATCTATTTCCTTTTATTTCAAGTGTTTCTTACACGTTTTAAATCATTTCAGGAAACTATAATTGCGTATTTGAAGAGTTTTACACAATTAGAGAGAGTTCCTATAACTATATACTTGAATCATCAACATTGTAACTTATTCACACAGAAAACGCCAGAGAAATTCGTCCTCCAATTATAAATATAAACAGTATAGTCCTCACTTACAGTCTTTCTACACAAGTTTTGAGCTGTATAAACCTAATTCCTAATATTTGAAAGCACATTCAATGAAAACGCTTCCTAAAGTAGCAGGAGTTTTAAATATTATCAGTTTTCCGGTCATTTCCGACCTTTCCACTGGTAACCTCCGTGATTCAAAACGGCAGGAAATGTAGTATGAACCTATTTCCTTTTATTTCAAGTGTTTCTTACAAGTTTTTAATCATTTCTGGAAACTATAATTGCGTATTTGAAGAGTTTGACCAGAATTAGAGAGTGTTCCTACAACTATATACTGGAATCGTCAGCATTTTAACTGATTCACACAGAAAACGCCAGAGAAATTCGGCCTCCAATTGTAAACATAAACAGTATAGTCCTTACTTACAGTGTTTCTAAACAATTTTGAGCTGTATAACCCTGAATTCCTAATATTTGAAAGCAAATTGAATTGAAAACGCTCCCTAAAGTAACCGGAGTTGTAAATATTATCAGGTTTCTGGTCATTTCCAAGGTTTCCACTGGTAACCTCCATGAATGAAAATGGCAGAAAATGTAGTATGTATCTATTTCCTTTTATTTCAAGTGTTTCTTACACGTTTTTAATCATTTCAGGAAACTATAATTGCGTATTTGAAGAGTTTTACCACAATTAGAGAGAGTTCCTACAACTATATACTTGAATCATAACCATTGTAACTTATTCACACAGAAAATGCCAGAGAAATTCGGCCTCCAATTATGAACATAAACTGTATAGTCCTCACTTACAGTCTTTCTCCACAAGTTTTGAGCTGTATAAACCTAATTCCTAATATTTGAAAGCAAATTCAAGTGAAAACGCTTCCTAAAGTAGCCGCAGTTGTAAATATTATCTGTTTTCTGGTCATTTCTTACCTTTCCACTGGTAACCTCCGTGAATCAAAACGGCAGGAAATGTAGTAAGAACATATTTACTTTTATTTCTAGTGTTTCTTAAGAGTTTTTAATCATTTCTGGAAACTATAATTGCGTATTTGAAGAGTTTTACCACAATTAGAGAGAGTTCCTACAACTATATACTTGAATCATCACCATTGTAACTTATTCAAACAGAAAACGCCAGAGAAATTCGCCCTCCAATTATGAACATAAACAGTATAGTCCTCACTTACAGTCTTTCTACACTAGTTTTGAGCAGGATAAACCTAATTCCTAATATTTGAAAGCAAATTCAAGTGAAAACGCTTCCTAAAGTCGCCGGAGTTGTAAATATTATCAGTTTTCTGGTTATTTCTGAAATTTCCAATGGTAACCTCCGTGATTGAAAACGGCAGTAAATGTAGTAAGAACCTATTTCCTTTTATTTCAAGTGTTTCTTACAAGTTTTTAATCATTTCTGGAAACTATAATTGCGTATTTGAAGAGTTTGACCAGAATTAGAGAGTGTTCCTACAACTATATACTGGATTCGTCAGCATTTTAACTGATTCACACAGAAAACGCCAGAGAAATTCGGCCTCCAATTGTAAACATAAACAGTATAGTCCTTACTTACCTTGTTTCTAAACAAATTTTGAGCTGTATAACCCTGAATTCCTAATATTTGAAAGCAAATTGAATTGAAAACACTCCCGAAAGTAACCGGAGTTGTAAATATTATCAGTTTTCTGGTCATTTCCAAGGTATCCACTGGTAACCTCCATGAATGAAAATGGCAGAAAATGTAGTATGAATCTATTTCCTTTTATTTCAAGTGTTTCTTACACGTTTTAAATCATTTCAGGAAACTATAATTGCGTATTTGAAGAGTTTTACACAATTAGAGAGAGTTCCTACAACTATATACTTGAATCATCACCATTGTAACTTATTCACACAGAAAACGCCAGAGAAATTCGTCCTCCAATTATAAATATAAACAGTATAGTCCTCACTTCCAGTCTTTATACACAAGTTTTGAGCTGTATAAACCTAATTCCTAATATTTGAAAGCAAATTCAAGTGAAAACGCTTCCTAAAGTCGCTGGAGTTGTAAATATTATCAGTTTTCTGGTTATTTCCGAACTTTCCAATGGTAACCTCCGTGATTGAAAATGGCAGTAAATGTAGTAAGAACCTATTTCCTTTTATTTCAAGTGTTTCTTACAAGTTTTTAATCATTTCTGGAAACTGTAATTGCGTATTTGAAGAGTTTGACCAGAATTAGAGAGTGTTCCTACAAATATATACTGGAATCGTCAGCATTTTAACTGATTCACACAGAAAACGCCAGAGAAATTCGGCCTCCAATTGTAAACATAAACAGTATAGTCCTTACTTACAGTGTTTCTAATCAAATTTTGAGCTGTATAACCCTGAATTCCTAATATTTGAAAGCAAATTGAATTGAAAACGCTCCCTAAAGTAACCGGAGTTGTAAATATTATCAGTTTTCTGGTCATTTCCAAGGTTTCCACTGGTAACCTCCATGAATGAAAATGGCAGAAAATGTAGTATGAATCTATTTCCTTTTATTTCAAGTGTTTCTTACACGTTTTGAATCATTTCAGGAAACTATAATTGCGTATTTGAAGAGTTTTACCACAATTAGAGAGAGTTCCTACAAATATATACTTGAATCATCACCATTGTAACTTATTCACACAGAAAACTCCAGAGAAATTCGTCCTCCAATTATAAACATAAACAGTATAGTCCTCACTTCCAGTGTTTCTACACAAGTTTTGAGCTGTATAAACCTAATTCCTAATATTTGAAAGCACATTCAAGGGAAAACGCTTCCTAAAGTAGCAGGAGTTTTAAATATTATCAGTTTTCTGGTCATTTCCGACCTTTCCACTGGTAACCTCCGTGATTCAAAACGGCAGGAAATGTAGTATGAATCTATTTCCTTTTATTTCAAGTGTTTCTTACACGTTTTAAATCATTTCAGGAAACTATAATTGCGTATTTGAAGAGTTTTACACAATTAGAGAGAGTTCCTACAACTATATACTTGAATCATCACCATTGTAACTTATTCACACAGAAAACGCCAGAGAAATTCGGCCTCCAATTATAAATATAAACAGTATAGTCCTCACTTCCAGTCTTTCTACACAAGTTTTGAGCTGTATAAACCTAATTCCTAATATTTGAAAGCAAATTCAAGTGAAAACGCTTCCTAAAGTCGCTGGAGTTGTAAATATTATCAGTTTTCTGGTTATTTCCGAACTTTCCAATGGTAACCTCCGTGATTGAAAATGGCAGTAAATGTAGTAAGAACCTATTTCCTTTTATTTCAAGTGTTTCTTACAAGTTTTTAATCATTTCTGGAAACTGTAATTGCGTATTTGAAGAGTTTGACCAGAATTAGAGAGTGTTCCTACAACTATATATTGGAATCGTCAGCATTTTAACTGATTCACACAGAAAACGCCAGAGAAATTCGGCCTCCAATTGTAAACATAAACAGTATAGTCCTTACTTACAGTGTTTCTAAACAAATTTTGAGCTGTATAACCCTGAATTCCTAATATTTGAAAGCAAATTGAATTGACAACGCTCCCTAAAGTAACCAGAGTTGTAAATATTATCAGTTTTCTGGTCATTTCCAAGGTTTCCACTGGTAACCTCCATGAATGAAAATGGCAGAAAATGTAGTATGAATCTATTTCCTTTTATTTCAAGTGTTTCTTACACGTTTTTAATCATTTCAGGAAACTATAATTGCGTATTTGAAGAGTTTTTCCACAATTAGAGAGAGTTCCTACAACTATATACTTCAATCATCACCATTGTAACTTATTCACAAAGAAAACGCCAGAGAAATCCGTCCTCCAATTATAAACATAAACAGTATAGTCCTCACTTACAGTCTTTCTACACAAGTTTTGAGCATTATAAACCTAATTCCTTATATTTGAAAGCAAATTCAAGTGAAAACGCTTCCTAAAGTCGCCGGAGTTGTAAATATTATCAGTTTTCTGGTTATTTCTGAACTTTCCAATGGTAACCTCCGTGATTGAAAACGGCAGTAAATGTAGTAAGAACCTATTTCCTTTTATTTCAAGTGTTTCTTACAAGTTTTTAATCATTTCTGGAAACTATAATTGCGTATTTGAAGAGTTTGACCAGAATTAGAGAGTGTTCCTACAACTATATACTGGATTCGTCAGCATTTTAACTGATTCACACAGAAAACGCCAGAGAAATTCGGCCTCCAATTGTAAACATAAACAGTATAGTCCTTACTTACAGTGTTTCTAAACAAATTTTGAGCTGTATAACCCTGAATTCCTAATATTTGAAAGCAAATTGAATTGAAAACACTCCCTAAAGTAACCGGAGTTGTAAATATTATCAGTTTTCTGGTCATTTCCAAGGTATCCACTGGTAACCTCCATGAATGAAAATGGCAGAAAATGTAGTATGAATCTATTTCCTTTTATTTCAAGTGTTTCTTACACGTTTTAAATCATTTCAGGAAACTATAATTGCGTATTTGAAGAGTTTTACACAATTAGAGAGAGTTCCTACAACTATATACTTGAATCATCAACATTGTAACTTATTCACACAGAAAACGCCAGAGAAATTCGTCCTCCAATTATAAATATAAACAGTATAGTCCTCACTTCCAGTCTTTCTACACAAGTTTTGAGCTGTATAAACCTAATTCCTAATATTTGAAAGCACATTCAATGAAAACGCTTCCTAAAGTAGCAGGAGTTTTAAATATTATCAGTTTTCTGGTCATTTCCGTCCTTTCCACTGGTAACCTCCGTGATTCAAAACGGCAGGAAATGTAGTATGAACCTATTTCCTTTTATTTCAAGTGTTTCTTACAAGTTTTTAATCATTTCTGGAAACTATAATTGCGTATTTGAAGAGTTTGACCAGAATTAGAGAGTGTTCCTACAACTATATACTGGATTCGTCAGGATTTTAACTGATTCACACAGAAAACGCCAGAGAAATTCGGCCTCCAATTGTAAACATAAACAGTATAGTCCTTACTTACAGTGTTTCTAATCAAATTTTGAGCTGTATAACCCTGAATTCCTAATATTTGAAAGCAAATTGAATTGAAAACGCTCCCTAAAGTAACCGGAGTTGTAAATATTATCAGTTTTCTGGTCATTTCCAAGGTTTCCACTGGTAACCTCCATGAATGAAAATGGCAGAAAATGTAGTATGAATCTATTTCCTTTTATTTCAAGTGTTTCTTACACGTTTTAAATCATTTCAGGAAACTATAATTGCGTATTTGAAGAGTTTTACACAATTAGAGAGAGTTCCTACAACTATATACTTGAATCATCACCATTGTAACTTATTCACACAGAAAACGCCAGAGAAATTCGTCCTCCAATTATAAATATAAACAGTATAGTCCTCACTTCCAGTCTTTCTACACAAGTTTTGAGCTGTATAAACCTAATTCCTAATATTTGAAAGCAAATTCAAGTGAAAACGCTTCCTAAAGTCGCTGGAGTTGTAAATATTATCAGTTTTCTGGTTATTTCCGAACTTTCCAATGGTAACCTCCGTGATTGAAAATGGCAGTAAATGTAGTAAGAACCTATTTCCTTTTATTTCAAGTGTTTCTTACAAGTTTTTAATCATTTCTGGAAACTGTAATTGCGTATTTGAAGAGTTTGAACAGAATTAGAGAGTGTTCCTACAAATATATACTGGAATCGTCAGCATTTTAACTGATTCACACAGAAAACGCCAGAGAAATTCGGCCTACAATTGTAAACATAAACAGTATAGTCCTTACTTACAGTGTTTGTAATCAAATTTTGAGCTGTATAACCCTGAATTCCAAATATTTGAAAGCAAATTGAATTGAAAACGCTCCCTAAAGTAACCGGAGTTGTAAATATTATCAGTTTTCTGGTCATTTCCAAGGTTTCCACTGGTAACCTCCATGAATGAAAATGGCAGAAAATGTAGTATGAATCTATTTCCTTTTATTTCAAGTGTTTCTTACACGTTTTTAATCATTTCAGGAAACTATAATTGCGTATTTGAAGAGTTTTACCACAATTAGAGAGAGTTCCTACAAATATATACTTGAATCATCACCATTGTAACTTATTCACACAGAAAACGCCAGAGAAATTCGTCCTCCAATTATAAACATAGACAGTATAGTCCTCACTTCCAGTGTTTCTACACAAGTTTTGAGCTGTATAAACCTAATTCCTAATATTTGAAAGCACATTCAATGAAAATGCTTCCTAAAGTAGCAGGAGTTTTAAATATTATCAGTTTTCTGGTCATTTCCGACCTTTCCACTGGTAACCTCCGTGATTCAAAACGGCAGGAAATGTAGTATGAACCTATTTCCTTTTATTTCAAGTGTTTCTTACAAGTTTTTAATCATTTCTGGAAACTATAATTGCGTATTTGAAGAGTCTGACCAGAATTAGAGAGTGTTCCTACAACTATATACTGGATTCGTCAGCATTTTAACTGATTCACAAAGAAAACGCCAGAGAAATTCGGCCTCCAATTGTAAACATAAACAGTATAGTCCTTACTTACAGTGTTTGTAATCAAATTTTGAGCTGTATAACCCTGAATTCCTAATATTTGAAAGCAAATTGAATTGAAAACGCTCCCTAAAGTAACCGGAGTTGTAAATATTATCAGTTTTCTGGTCATTTCCAAGGTTTCCACTGGTAACCTCCATGAATGAAAATGGCAGAAAATGTAGTATGAATCTATTTCCTTTTATTTCAAGTGTTTCTTACACGTTTTTAATCATTTCAGGAAACTATAATTGCGTATTTGAAGAGTTTTACCACAATTAGAGAGAGTTCCTACAAATATATACTTGAATCATCACCATTGTAACTTATTCACACAGAAAACGCCAGAGAAATTCGTCCTCCAATTATAAACATAAACAGTATAGTCCTCACTTCCAGTGTCTCTACACAAGTTTTGAGCTGTATAAACCTAATTCCTAATATTTGAAAGCACATTCAATGAAAACGCTTCCTAAAGTCGCTGGAGTTGTAAATATTATCAGTTTTCTGGTTATTTCCGAACTTTCCAATGGTAACCTCCGTGATTGAAAATGGCAGTAAATGTAGTAAGAACCTATTTCCTTTTATTTCAAGTGTTTCTTACAAGTTTTTAATCATTTCTGGAAACTGTAATTGCGTATTTGAAGAGTTTGACCAGAATTAGAGAGTGTTCCTACAACTATATACTGGAATCGTCAGCATTTTAACTGATTCACACAGAAAACGCCAGAGAAATTCGGCCTCCAATTGTAAACATAAACAGTATAGTCCTTACTTACAGTGTTTGTAATCAAATTTTGAGCTGTATAACCCTGAATTCCTAATATTTGAAAGCAAATTGAATTGAAAACGCTCCCTAAAGTAACCGGAGTTGTAAATATTATCAGTTTTCTGGTCATTTCCAAGGTTTCCACTGGTAACCTCCATGAATGAAAATGGCAGAAAATGTAGTATGAATCTATTTCCTTTTATTTCAAGTGTTTCTTACACGTTTTTAATCATTTCAGGAAACTATAATTGCGTATTTGAAGAGTTTTACTACAATTAGAGAGAGTTCCTACAACTATATACTCCAATCGTCAGCATTGTAACTGATTCACACGGAAAACGCCAGAGAAATTCGGCCTCCAATTGAAACATAAACAGTATAGTCCTAACTTACAGTGTTTCTAAACGAATTTTGAGCTGTATAACCCTGAATTCCTAATATTTGAAAGCAAATTGAATTGAAAACGCTCCCTAAAGTAACCGGAGTTGTAGATATTATCAGTTTTCTGGTCATTTCCAAGCTTTCCACTGGTAATCTACAGGAATGAAAATGGCAGAAAATGTAGTATGAATCTATTTCCTTTTATTTCAAGTGTTTCTTACAAGTTTTTAATCATTTCGGGAAACTCTAATTGCGTATTTGAAGAGTTTTACCACAATTAGAGAGAGTTCCTACAACTATATACTCGAATCCTCATCATTGTAACATACCCACACAGAAAACGCCAGAGAAATTCGGCCTCCAATTATAAACATATACAGTATAGTCCTCACTTCCAGTATTTCTACACAAGTTTTGAATTCTATAAACCTAATTCCTAATGTTTGAAAGCAAATTCAAGTGAAAACGCTTCCAAAAAGTAGCCGGAGTTGTAAATATTATCAGTTTTCTGGTCATTTCCGAACTTTCCAATGGTAACCTCCGTGATTGAAAATGCAGGAAATGTAGTAAGAACATATTTCCTTTTATTTCAAGTGTTTCTTACAAGTTTTTAATCATTTCGGGAAACTATAATTGTGTATTTAAAGAGTTTTACTACAATTAGAGAGAGTTCCTACAACTATATACTGCAATCGTCAGCATTGTAACTGATTCACACAGAAAACACCAGAGAAATTCGGCCTCCAATTGTAAACATAAACAGTATAGTCCTTACTTACAGTGTTTCTAAACAAATTTTGAGCTGTATAACCCTGAATTCCTAATATTGGAAAGCAAATTGAATTGAAAACGCTCCCTAAAGTAACTGGAGTTGTAAATATTATCAGTTTTCTGGTCATTTCCAATCTTTCCACTGGTAACCTCCATGAATGAAAATGGCAGAAAATGTAGTATGAATCTATTTCCTTTTATTTCAAGTGTTTCTTACAAGTTTTTAATCATTTCGGGAAACTATAATTGCGTATTTGAAGAGTTTTACCACAATTAGAGAGAGTTCCTACAACTATATACTCCAATCGTCAGCATTGTAACTTACCCACACAGAAAACGCCAGAGAAATTCGGCCTCCAATTATAAACATAAACAGTATAGTCCTAACTTACAGTGTTTCTAAACGAATTTTGAGCTGTATAACCCTGAATTCCTAATATTTGAAAGCAAATTGAATTGAAAACGCTCCCTAAAGTAACCGGAGTTGTAAATATTATCAGTTTTCTGGTCATTTCCAAGCTTTCCACTGGTAATCTACAGGAATGAAAATGGCAGAAAATGTCGTATGAATCTATTTCCTTTTATTTCAAGTGTTTCTTACAAGTTTTTAATCATTTCTGGAAACTCTAATTGCGTATTTGAAGAGTTTTACCACAATTAGAGAGAGTTCCTACAACTATATACTCGAATCCTCATCATTGTAACATACCCACACAGAAAACGCCAGAGAAATTCGGCCTCCAATTATAAACATATACAGTATAGTCCTCACTTCCAGTATTTCTACACAAGTTTTGAATTGTATAAACCTAATTCCTAATGTTTGAAAGCAAATTCAAGTGAAAACGCTTCCAAAAAGTAGCCGGAGTTGTAAATATTATCAGTTTTCTGGTCATTTCCGAACTTTCCAATGGTAACCTCCGTGATTGAAAATGGCAGGAAATGTAGTAACAACCTATTTCCTTTTATTTCAAGTGTTTCTTACAAGTTTTTAATCATTATGGGAAACAATAATTGCGTACTTGAAGAGTTTTACCACAATTAGAGAGAGTTCCTACAACTATATACTCCAATCGTCAGCATTGTAAGTCATTCACACAGAAAACGCCAGAGAAATTCGGCCTCCAATTGTAAACATAAACAGTATAGTCCTTACTTACAGTGTTTCTAAACAAATTTTGAGCTGTATAGCCCTGAATTCCTAATATTTGAAAGCAAATTGAATTGAAAACGCTCCCTAAAGTAACCGGAGTTGTAAATATTATCAGTTTTCTGGTCATTTCCAAGCTTTCCACTGGTAATCTACATGAATGAAAATGGCAGAAAATGTAGTATGAATCTATTTCCTTTTATTTCAAGTGTTTCTTAAAAGTTTTTAATCATTTCGGGAAACTATACTTGCGTATTTGAAGAGTTTTACCACAATTAGAGAGAGTTCCTACAACTATATACTCGAATCGTCATCATTGTAACTTACCCACACAGAAAACGCCAGAGAAATTCGGCCTCCAATTATAAACATATACAGTATAGTCCTCACTTCCAGTATTTCTACACAAGTTTTGAATTGTATAAACCTAATTCCTAATGTTTGAAAGTAAATTCAAGTGAAAACGCTTCCAAAAAGTAGCCGGAGTTGTAAATATTATCAGTTTTCTGGTCATTTCCGAACTTTCCAATGGTAACCTCCGTGATTGAAAATGGCATGAAATGTAGTAAGAACCTATTTCCTTTGATTTCAAGTGTTTCTTACAAGTTTTTAATCATTTCGGGAAACTATAATTGCGTATTTGAAGAGTTTTACTACAATTAGAGAGAGTTCCTACAACTATATACTCCAATCGTCAGCATTGTAACTGATTCACACAGAAAACACCAGAGAAATTCGGCCTCCAATTGTAAACATAAACAGTATAGTCCTTACTTACAGTGTTTCTAAACAAATTTTGAGCTGTATAACCCTGAATTCCTAATATTTGAAAGCAAATTGAATTGAAAACGCTCCCTAAAGTAACCGGAGTTGTAAATATTATCAGTTTTCTGGTCATTTCCAAGCTTTCCACTGGTAATCTACATGAATGAAAATGGCAGAAAATGTAGTATGAATCTATTTCCTTTTATTTCAAGTGTTTCTTACAAGTTTTTAATCATTTCGCGAAACTATAATTGCGTATTTGAAGAGTTTTACCACAATTAGAGAGATTTCCTACAACTATATACTCGAATCGTCATCATTGTAACTTACCCACACAGAAAACGCCAGAGAAATTCGGCCTCCAATTATAAACATATACAGTATAGTCCTCACTTCCAGTATTTCTACACAAGTTTTGAATTGTATAAACCTAATTCCTAATGTTTGAAAGCAAATTCAAGTGAAAACGCTTCCAAAAAGTAGCCGGAGTTGTAAATATTATCAGTTTTCTGGTCATTTCCGAACTTTCCAATGGTAACCTCCGTGATTGAAAATGGCAGGAAATGTAGTAAGAACCTATTTCCTTTTATTTCAAGTGTTTCTTACAAGTTTTTAATCATTTTGGGAAACTATAATTGCGTATTTGAAGAGTTTTACCACAATTAGAGAGAGTTCCTACAACTATATACTCCAATCGTCAGCATTGTAAGTGATTCACACAGAAAACGCCAGAGAAATTCGGCCTCCAATTGTAAACATAAACAGTCTAGTCCTTACTTACAGTGTTTCTAAACAAATTTTGAGCTGTATAACCCGGAATTCCTAATACTTGAAAGCAAATTGAATTGAAAACGCTCCCTAAAGTAACCGGAGTTGTAAATATCGTCAGTTTTCTGGTCATTTTCAAGCTTTCCACTGGTAATCTACATGAATGAAAATGGCAGAAAATGTAGTATGAATCTATTTCCTTTTATTTCAAGTGTTTCTTACAAGTTTTTAATCATTTTGGGCAACTAAAATTGCGTATTTGTAGAGTTTTACCACAATTAGAGAGAGTTCCTTCAACTATATACTCCAATCGTCAGCATTGTAACTGATTCACACAGAAATCGCCAGAGAAATTCGGCCTCCAATTGTAAACATAAACAGTATAGTCCTTACTTACAGTGTTTCTAAACAAATTTTGAGCTGTATAACACTGAATTCCTAATATTTGAAAGCAAATTGAATTGAAAACGCTCCCTAAAGTAACCGGAGTTGTAAATATTATCAGTTTTCTGGTCATTTCCAAGCTTTCAACTGGTAATCTACATGAATGAAAATGGCAGAAAATGTAGTATGAATCTATTTCCTTTTATTTCAAGTGTTTCTTACAAGTTTTTAATCATTTCTGGAAACTATAATTGCGTATTTGAAGAGTTTTACCACAATTAGAGAGAGTTCCTACAACAATATACTCGAATCGTCATCATTGTAATTTACCCATACAGGAAACGCCAGAGAAATTCGGCCTCCAATTATAAACATAAACATTATAGTCCTCACTTCCAGTATTTCTACACAAGTTTTGAATTGTATAAACCTAATTTCTAATGTTTGAAAGCAAATTCAACTGAAAACGCTTCCAAAAAGTAGCCGGAGTTGTAAATATTATCAGTTTTCTGGTCATTTCTGAACTTTCCAATGGTAACCTCCGTGATTGAAAATGGCAGGAAATGTAGTTGGAACCTATTTCCTTTTATTTCAAGTGTTTCTTACAAGTTATTAATCATTTCGGGAAACTATAATTGCGTATTTAAAGAGTTTTACCACAATTAGAGAGAGTTCCTACAACTGTATACTCCAATCGTGAGCATTGTAACTGATTCACACAGAAAACGCCAGAGAAATTCGGCCTCCAATTGAAACATAAACAGTATAGTCCTAACTTACAGTGTTTCTAAACGAATTTTGAGCTGTATAACCCTGAATTCCTAATATTTGAAAGCAAATTGAATTGAAAACGCTCCCTAAAGTAACCGGAGTTGTAGATATTATCAGTTTTCTGGTCATTTCCAAGCTTTCCACTGGTAATCTACAGGAATGAAAATGGCAGAAAATGTAGTATGAATCTATTTCCTTTTATTTCAAGTGTTTCTTACAAGTTTTTAATCATTTCGGGAAACTCTAATTGCGTATTTGAAGAGTTTTACCACAATTAGAGAGAGTTCCTACAACTATATACTCGAATCCTCATCATTGTAACATACCCACACAGAAAACGCCAGAGAAATTCGGCCTCCAATTATAAACATATACAGTATAGTCCTCACTTCCAGTATTTCTACACAAGTTTTGAATTGTATAAACCTAATTCCTAATGTTTGAAAGCAAATTCAAGTGAAAACGCTTCCAAAAAGTAGCCGGAGTTGTAAATATTATCAGTTTTCTGGTCATTTCCGAACTTTCCAATGGTAACCTCCGTGATTGAAAATGCAGGAAATGTAGTAAGAACATATTTCCTTTTATTTCAAGTGTTTCTTACAAGTTTTTAATCATTTCGGGAAACTATAATTGCGTATTTAAAGAGTTTTACTACAATTAGAGAGAGTTCCTACAACTATATACTGCAATCGTCAGCATTGTAACTGATTCACACAGAAAACACCAGAGAAATTCGGCCTCCAATTGTAAACATAAACAGTCTAGTCCTTACTTACAGTGTTTCTAAACAAATTTTGAGCTGTATAACCCTGAATTCCTAATATTGGAAAGCAAATTGAATTGAAAACGCTCCCTAAAGTAACTGGAGTTGTAAATATTATCAGTTTTCTGGTCATTTCCAATCTTTCCACTGGTAATCTACATGAATGAAAATGGCAGAAAATGTAGTATGAATCTATTTCCTTTTATTTCAAGTGTTTCTTACAAGTTTTTAATCATTTCGGGAAACTATAATTGCGTATTTGAAGAGTTTTACCACAATTAGAGAGAGTTCCTACAACTATATACTCCAATCGTCAGCATTGTAACTTACCCACACAGAAAACGCCAGAGAAATTCGGCCTCCAATTATAAACATAAACAGTATAGTCCTAACTTACAGTGTTTCTAAACGAATTTTGAGCTGTATAACCCTGAATTCCTAATATTTGAAAGCAAATTGAATTGAAAACGCTCCCTAAAGTAACCGGAGTTGTAGATATTATCAGTTTTCTGGTCATTTCCAAGCTTTCCACTGGTAATCTACAGGAATGAAAATGGCAGAAAATGTAGTATGAATCTATTTCCTTTTATTTCAAGTGTTTCTTACAAGTTTTTAATCATTTCTGGAAACTCTAATTGCGTATTTGAAGAGTTTTACCACAATTAGAGAGAGTTCCTACAACTATATACTCGAATCCTCATCATTGTAACATACCCACACAGAAAACGCCAGAGAAATTCGGCCTCCAATTATAAACATATACAGTATAGTCCTCACTTCCAGTATTTCTACACAAGTTTTGAATTGTATAAACCTAATTCCTAATGTTTGAAAGCAAATTCAAGTGAAAACGCTTCCAAAAAGTAGCCGGAGTTGTAAATATTATCAGTTTTCTGGTCATTTCCGAACTTTCCAATGGTAACCTCCGTGATTGAAAATGGCAGGAAATGTAGTAACAACCTATTTCCTTTTATTTCAAGTGTTTCTTACAAGTTTTTAATCATTATGGGAAACTATAATTGCGTATTTGAAGAGTTTTACCACAATTAGAGAGAGTTTCTACAACTATATACTCCAATCGTCAGCATTGTAAGTCATTCACACAGAAAACGCCAGAGAAATTCGGCCTCCAATTGTAAACATAAACAGTATAGTCCTTACTTACAGTGTTTCTAAACGAATTTTGAGCTGTATAACCCTGAATTCCTAATATTTGAAAGCAAATTGAATTGAAAACGCTCCCTAAAGTAACCGGAGTTGTAAATATTATCAGTTTTCTGGTCATTTCCAAGCTTTCCACTGGTAATCTACATGAATGAAAATGGCAGAAAATGTAGTATGAATCTATTTCCTTTTATTTCAAGTGTTTCTTACAAGTTTTTAATCATTTCTGGAAACTATAATTGCGTATTTGAAGAGTTTTACCACAATTAGAGAGAGTTCCTACAACTATATACTCGAATCGTCATCATTGTAACTTACCCACACAGAAAACGCCAGAGAAATTCGGCCTCCAATTATAAACATATATAGTATAGTCCTCACTTCCAGTATTTCTACACAAGTTTTGAATTGTATAAACCTAATTCCTAATGTTTGAAAGTAAATTCAAGTGAAAACGCTTCCAAAAAGTAGCCAGAGTTGTAAATATTATCAGTTTTCTGGTCATTTCCGAACTTTCCAATGGTAACCTCCGTGATTGAAAATGGCAGGAAATGTAGTAAGAACCTATTTCCTTTTATTTCAAGTGTTTCTTACAAGTTTTTAATCATTTCGGGAAACTATAATTGCGTATATGAAGAGTTTTACTACAATTAGAGAGAGTTCCTACAACTATATACTCCAATCGTCAGCATTGTAACTGATTCACACAGAAAACACCAGAGAAATTCGGCCTCCAATTGTAAACATAAACAGTCTAGTCCTTACTTACAGTGTTTCTAAACAAATTTTGAGCTGTATAACCCTGAATTCCTAATACTTGAAAGCAAATTGAATTGAAAACGCTCCCTAAAGTAACCGGAGTTGTAAATATTGTCAGTTTTCTGGTCATTTTCCAGCTTTCCACTGGTAATCTACATGAATGAAAATGGCAGAAAATGTAGTATGAATCTATTTCCTTTTATTTCAAGTGTTTCTTACAAGTTTTTAATCATTTCGGGAAACTATAATTGCGTATTTGAAGAGTTTTACCACAATTAGAGAGAGTTCCTACAACTATATACTCGAATCGTCATCATTGTAACTTACCCACACAGAAAACGCCAGAGAAATTCGGCCTCCAATTATAAACATAAACAGTATAGTCCTCACTTCCAGTATTTCTACACAAGTTTTGAATTGTATAAACCTAATTCCTAATGTTTGAAAGCAAATTCAAGTGAAAACGCTTCCAAAAAATTGCCGGAGTTGTAAATATTATCAGTTTTCTGGTCATTTCCGAACTTTCCAATGGTAACCTCCGTGATTGAAAATGGCAGGAAATGTAGTAAGAACCTATTTCCTTTGATTTCAAGTGTTTCTTACAAGTTTTTAATCATTTCGGGAAACTATAATTGCGTATTTGAAGAGTTTTACTACAATTAGAGAGAGTTCCTACAACTATATACTCTAATCATCAGCATTGTAACTGATTCACACGGAAAACGCCGGAGAAATTCGGCCTCCAATTGTAAACATAAACAGTATAGTCCTAAGTTACAGTGTTTCTAAACGAATTTTGAGCTGTATAACCCTGAATTCCTAATATTTGAAAGCAAATTGAATTGAAAACGCTCCCTAAAGTAACCGGAGTTGTAGATATTATCAGTTTTCTGGTCATTTCCAAGCTTTCCACTGGTAATCTACAGGAATGAAAATGGCAGAAAATGTAGTATGAATCTATTTCCTTTTATTTCAAGTGTTTCTTACAAGTTTTTAATCATTTCGGGAAACTCTAATTGCGTATTTGAAGAGTTTTACCACAATTAGAGAGAGTTCCTACAACTATATACTCGAATGCTCATCATTGTAACATACCCACACAGAAAACGCCAGAGAAATTCGGCCTCCAATTATAAACATATACAGTATAGTCCTCCCTTCCAGTATTTCTACACAAGTTTTGAATTGTATAAACCTAATTCCTAATGTTTGAAAGCAAATTCAAGTGAAAACGCTTCCAAAAAGTAGCCGGAGTTGTAAATATTATCAGTTTTCTGGTCATTTCCGAACTTTCCAATGGTAACCTCCGTGATTGAAAATGCAGGAAATGTATTAAGAACATATTTCCTTTTATTTCAAGTGTTTCTTACAAGTTTTTAATCATTTCGGGAAACTATAATTGCGTATTTAAAGAGTTTTACTACAATTAGAGAGAGTTCCTACAACTATATACTGCAATCGTCAGCATTGTAACTGATTCACACAGAAAACACCAGAGAAATTCGGCCTCCAATTGTAAACATAAACAGTCTAGTCCTTACTTACAGTGTTTCTAAACAAATTTTGAGCTGTATAACCCTGAATTCCTAATATTGGAAAGCAAATTGAATTGAAAACGCTCCCTAAAGTAACTGGAGTTGTAAATATTATCAGTTTTCTGGTCATTTCCAATCTTTCCACTGGTAATCTACATGAATGAAAATGGCAGAAAATGTAGTATGAATCTATTTCCTTTTATTTCAAGTGTTTCTTACAAGTTTTTAATCATTTCAGGAAACTATAATTGCGTATTTGAAGAGTTTTACCACAATTAGAGAGAGTTCCTACAACTATATACTCCAATCGTCAGCATTGTAACTTACCCACACAGAAAACGCCAGAGAAATTCGGCCTCCAATTATAAACATAAACAGTATAGTCCTAACTTACAGTGTTTCTAAACGAATTTTGAGCTGTATAACCCTGAATTCCTAATATTTGAAAGCAAATTGAATTGAAAACGCTCCCTAAAGTAACCGGAGTTGTAGATATTATCAGTTTTCTGGTCATTTCCAAGCTTTCCACTGGTAATCTACAGGAATGAAAATGGCAGAAAATGTAGTATGAATCTATTTCCTTTTATTTCAAGTGTTTCTTACAAGTTTTTAATCATTTCTGGAAACTCTAATTGCGTATTTGAAGAGTTTTACCACAATTAGAGAGAGTTCCTACAACTATATACTCGAATCCTCATCATTGTAACATACCCACACAGAAAACGCCAGAGAAATTCGGCCTCCAATTATAAACATATACAGTATAGTCCTCACTTCCAGTATTTCTACACAAGTTTTGAATTGTATAAACCTAATTCCTAATGTTTGAAAGCAAATTCAAGTGAAAACGCTTCCAAAAAGTAGCCGGAGTTGTAAATATTATCAGTTTTCTGGTCATTTCCGAACTTTCCAATGGTAACCTCCGTGATTGAAAATGGCAGGAAATGTAGTAACAACCTATTTCCTTTTATTTCAAGTGTTTCTTACAAGTTTTTAATCATTATGGGAAACTATAATTGCGTATTTGAAGAGTTTTACCACAATTAGAGAGAGTTCCTACAACTATATACTCCAATCGTCAGCATTGTAAGTCATTCACACAGAAAACGCCAGAGAAATTCAGCCTCCAATTGTAAACATAAACAGTATAGTCCTTACTTACAGTGTTTCTAAACAAATTTTGAGCTGTATAACCCTGAATTCCTAATATTTGAAAGCAAATTGAATTGAAAACGCTCCCTAAAGCAACCGGAGTTGTAAATATTATTAGTTTTCTGGTCATTTCCAAGCTTTCCACTGGTAATCTACATGAATGAAAATGGCAGAAAATGTAGTATGAATCTATTTCCTTTTATTTCAAGTGTTTCTTACAAGTTTTTAATCATTTCTGGAAACTATAATTGCGTATTTGAAGAGTTTTACCACAATTAGAGAGAGTTCCTACAACTATATACTCGAATCGTCATCATTGTAACTTACCCACACAGAAAACGCCAGAGAAATTCGGCCTCCAATTATAAACATATATAGTATAGTCCTCACTTCCAGTATTTCTACACAAGTTTTGAATTGTATAAACCTAATTCCTAATGTTTGAAAGTAAATTCAAGTGAAAACGCTTCCAAAAAGTAGCCAGAGTTGTAAATATTATCAGTTTTCTGGTCATTTCCGAACTTTCCAATGGTAACCTCCGTGATTGAAAATGGCAGGAAATGTAGTAAGAACCTATTTCCTTTTATTTCAAGTGTTTCTTACAAGTTTTTAATCATTTCGGGAAACTATAATTGCGTATATGAAGAGTTTTACTACAATTAGAGAGATTTCCTACAACTATATACACCAATCGTCAGCATCGTAACTGATTCACACAGAAAACACCAGAGAAATTCGGCCTCCAATTGTAAACATAAACAGTCTAGTCCTTACTTACAGTGTTTCTAAACAAATTTTGAGCTGTATAACCCTGAATTCCTAATACTTGAAAGCAAATTGAATTGAAAACGCTCCCTAAAGTAACCGGAGTTGTAAATATTGTCAGTTTTCTGGTCATTTTCCAGCTTTCCACTGGTAATCTACATGAATGAAAATGGCAGAAAATGTAGTATGAATCTATTTCCTTTTATTTCAAGTGTTTCTTACAAGTTTTTAATCATTTCGGGAAACTATAATTGCGTATTTGAAGAGTTTTACCACAATTAGAGAGAGTTCCTACAACTATATACTCCAATCGTCAGCATTGTAACTGATTCACACGGAAAACGCCAGAGAAATTCGGCCTCCAATTGTAAACATAAACAGTATAGTCCTAACTTACAGTGTTTCTAAACGAATTTTGAGCTGTATAACCCTGAATTCCTAATATTTGAAAGCAAATTGAATTGAAAACGCTCAGTAAAGTAACCGGAGTTGTAGATATTATCAGTTTCCTGGTCATTTCCAAGCTTTCCACTGGTAATCTACAGGAATGAAAATGGCAGAAAATGTAGTATGAATCTATTTCCTTTTATTTCAAGTGTTTCTTACAAGTTTTTAATCATTTCGGGAAACTCTAATTGCGTATTTGAAGAGTTTTACCACAATTAGAGAGAGTTCCTACAACTATATACTCGAATCCTCATCATTGTAACATACCCACACAGAAAACGCCAGAGAAATTCGGCCTCCAATTATAAACATATACAGTATAGTCCTCACTTCCAGTATTTCTACACAAGTTTTGAATTGTATAAACCTAATTCCTAATGTTTGAAAGTAAATTCAAGTGAAAACGCTTCCAAAAAGTAGCCGGAGTTGTAAATATTATCAGTTTTCTGGTCATTTCCGAACTTTCCAATGGTAACCTCCGTGATTGAAAATGCAGGAAATGTAGTAAGAACATATTTCCTTTTATTTCAAGTGTTTCTTACAAGTTTTTAATCATTTCGGGAAACTATAATTGCGTATATGAAGAGTTTTACTACAATTAGAGAGAGTTCCTACAACTATATACTGCAATCGTCAGCATTGTAACTGATTCACACAGAAAACACCAGAGAAATTCGGCCTCCAATTGTAAACATAAACAGTCTAGTCCTTACTTACAGTGTTTCTAAACAAATTTTGAGCTGTATAACCCTGAATTCCTAATATTGGAAAGCAAATTGAATTGAAAACGCTCCCTAAAGTAACTGGAGTTGTAAATATTATCAGTTTTCTGGTCATTTCCAATCTTTCCACTGGTAATCTACATGAATGAAAATGGCAGAAAATGTAGTATGAATCTATTTCCTTTTATTTCAAGTGTTTCTTACAAGTTTTTAATCATTTCGGGAAACTATAATTGCGTATTTGAAGAGTTTTACCACAATTAGAGAGAGTTCCTACAACTATATACTCCAATCGTCAGCATTGTAACTTACCCACACAGAAAACGCCAGAGAAATTCGGCCTCCAATTATAAACATAAACAGTATAGTCCTAACTTACAGTGTTTCTAAACGAATTTTGAGCTGTATAACCCTGAATTCCTAATATTTGAAAGCAAATTGAATTGAAAACGCTCCCTAAAGTAACCGGAGTTGTAGATATTATCAGTTTTCTGGTCATTTCCAAGCTTTCCACTGGTAATCTACAGGAATGAAAATGGCAGAAAATGTAGTATGAATCTATTTCCTTTTATTTCAAGTGTTTCTTACAAGTTTTTAATCATTTCTGGAAACTCTAATTGCGTATTTGAAGAGTTTTACCACAATTAGAGAGAGTTCCTACAACTATATACTCGAATCCTCATCATTGTAACATACCCACACAGAAAACGCCAGAGAAATTCGGCCTCCAATTATAAACATATACAGTATAGTCCTCACTTCCAGTATTTCTACACAAGTTTTGAATTGTATAAACCTAATTCCTAATGTTTGAAAGCAAATTCAAGTGAAAACGCTTCCAAAAAGTAGCCGGAGTTGTAAATATTATCAGTTTTCTGGTCATTTCCGAACTTTCCAATGGTAACCTCCGTGATTGAAAATGGCAGGAAATGTAGTAACAACCTATTTCCTTTTATTTCAAGTGTTTCTTACAAGTTTTTAATCATTATGGGAAACTATAATTGCGTATTTGAAGAGTTTTACCACAATTAGAGAGAGTTCCTACAACTATATACTCCAATCGTCAGCATTGTAAGTCATTCACACAGAAAACGCCAGAGAAATTCGGCCTCCAATTGTAAACATAAACAGTATAGTCCTTACTTACAGTGTTTCTAAACAAATTTTGAGCTGTATAACCCTGAATTCCTAATACTTGAAAGCAAATTGAATTGAAAACGCTCCCTAAAGTAACCGGAGTTGTAAATATTGTCAGTTTTCTGGTCATTTTCCAGCTTTCCACTGGTAATCTACATGAATGAAAATGGCAGAAAATGTAGTATGAATCTATTTCCTTTTATTTCAAGTGTTTCTTACAAGTTTTTAATCATTTCGGGAAACTATAATTGCGTATTTGAAGAGTTTTACCACAATTAGAGAGAGTTCCTACAACTATATACTCCAATCGTCAGCATTGTAACTGATTCACACAGAAAACGCCAGAGAAATTCGGCCTCCAATTGTAAACATAAACAGTATAGTCCTAACTTACAGTGTTTCTAAACAAATTTTGAGCTATATAACCCTGAATTCCTAATATTTGAAAGCAAATTGAATTGAAAACGCTCCCTAAAGTAATTGGAGTTGTAAATATTATCAGGTTTCTGGTCATTTCCAAGCTTTCCACTGGTAATCTACATGAATGAAAATGGCAGAAAATGTAGTATGAATCTATTTCCTTTTATTTCAAGTGTTTCTTACAAGTTTTTAATCATTTCGGGAAACTATAATTGCGTATTTGAAGAGTTTTACCACAATTAGAGAGAGTTCCTACAACTATATACTCCAATCGTCAGCATTGTAACTGATTCACACAGAAAACGCCAGAGAAATTCGGCCTCCAATTGTAAACATAAACAGTATAGTCCTAACTTACAGTGTTTCTAAACAAATTTTGAGCTGTATAACCCTGAATTCCTAATATTTGAAAGCAAATTGAATTGAAAACGATCCCTAAAGTAATTGGAGTTGTAAATATTATCAGTTTTCTGGTCATTTCCAAGCTTTCCACTGGTAATCTACATGAATGAAAATGGCAGAAAATGTAGTATGAATCTATTTCCTTTTATTTCAAGTGTTTCTTACAAGTTTTTAATCATTTCAGGAAACTATAATTGCGTATTTGAAGAGTTTTACCACAATTAGAGAGAGTTCCTACAACTATATACTCAAATAGTCATCATTGTAACTTACCCACTCAGAAAACGCCAGGGAAATTCGGCCTCCAATTATAAACATAAACAGTATAGTCCTCACTTCCAGTATTTCTACACAAGTTTTGAATTGTATAAACCTAATTCCTAATGTTTGAAAGCAAATCCAAGTGAAAACGCTTCCAAAAAGTTGCCGGAGTTGTAAATATTATCAGTTTTCTGGTCATTTCCGAACTTTCCAATGGTAACCTCCGTGATTGGAAATGGCAGGAAATGTAGTAAGAACCTATTTCCTTTTATTTCAAGTGTATCTTACAAGTTTTTAATCATTTCGGGAAACTATAATTGCGTATTTGAAGAGTTTTACCAAAATTAGAGAGAGTTCCTACAACTATATACTCCAATCGTCAGCATTGTAACTGATTCACACAGAAAACGCCAGAGAAATTCGGCCTCCAATTGTAAACATGAACAGTATAGTCCTAACTTACAGTGTTTCTAAACAAATTTTGAGCTGTATAACCCTGAATTCCTAATATTGGAAAGCAAATTGAATTGAAAACGCTCCCTAAATTAACCGGAGTTGTAAATATTATCAGTTTTCTGGTCATTTCCAAGCTTTCCACTGGTAATCTACATGAATGAAAATGGCAGGAAATGTAGTATGAATCTATTTCCTTTTATTTCAAGTGTTTCTTACAAGTTTTTAATCATTTCGGGAAACTATAATTGCGTATTTGAAGAGTTTTACCACAATTAGAGAGAGTTCCTACAACTATATACTCGAATCGTCATCATTGTAACTTACCCACTCAGAAAACGCCAGAGAAATTCGGCCTCCAATTATAAACATAAACAGTATAGTCCTCACTTCCAGTATTTCTACACAAGTTTTGAATTGTATAAACCTAATTCCTAATGTTTGAAAGCAAATTCAAGTGAAAACGCTTCCAAAAAGTAGCCGGAGTTGTAAATATTATCAGTTTTCTGGTCATTTCCGAACTTTCCAATGGTAACCTCCGTGATTGAAAATCGCAGGAAATGTAGTAAGAACCTATTTCCTTTTATTTCAAGTGTTTCTTACAAGTTTTTAATCATTTCGGGAAACTATAATTGCGTATTTGAAGAGTTTTACCACAATTAGAGAGAGTTCCTACAACTATATAGTCCAATCGTCAGCATTGTAACTGATTCACACAGATAACACCAGAAAAATTCGGCCTCCAATTGTAAACATAAACAGTATAGTCCTAACTTACAGTGTTTCTAAACAAATTTTGAGCTGTATAACCCTGAATTCCTAATATTTGAAAGCAAATTGAATTGAAAACTCTCCCTAAAGTAACCGGAGTTGTAAATATTATCAGTTTTCTGGTCATTTCCAAGCTTTCCACTGGTAATCTACATGAATGAAAATGGCAGAAAATGTAGTATGAATCTATTTCCTTTTATTTCAAGTGTTTCTTACAAGTTTTTAATCATTTCGGGAAACTATACTTGCGTATTTGAAGAGTTTTACCACAATTAGAGAGAGTTCCTACAACTATATACTCGAATCGTCATCATTGTAACTTACCCACTCAGAAAACGCCAGAGAAATTCGGCCTCCAATTATAAACATAAACAGTATAGTCCTCACTTCCAGTATTTCTACACAAGTTTTGAATTGTATAAACCTAATTCCTAATGTTTGAAAGCAAATTCAAGTGAAAACGCTTCCAAAAAGTAGCCGGAGTTGTAAATATTATCAGTTTTCTGGTCATTTCCGAACTTTCCAATGGTAACCTCCGTGATTGAAAATGGCAGGAAATGTAGTAACAACCTATTTCCTTTTATTTCAAGTATTTCTTACAAGTATTTAATCATTTCGGGAAACTATAATTGCGTATTTGAAGAGTTTTACCACAATTAGAGAGAGTTCCTACAACTATATACTCCAATCATCAGCATTGTAACTGATTCACACAGAAAACGCCAGAGAAATTCGGCCTCCAATTGTAAACATAAAGAGTACAGTCCTTACTTACAGTGTTTCTAAACAAATTTTGAGCTGTATAACCCTGAATTCCTAATATTTGAAAGCAAAATGAATTGAAAACGCTCCCTAAAGTAACCGGAGTTGTAAATATTATCAGTTTTCTGGTCATTTCCAAGCTTTCCACTGGTAATCTACATGAATGAAAATGGCAGAAAATGTAGTATGAATCTATTTCCTTTTATTTCAAGTGTTTCTTACAAGTTTTTAATCATTTCGGGAAACTATAATTGTGTATTTGAAGAGTTTTACCACAATTAGAGAGAGTTCCTACAACTATATACTCGAATCGTCATCATTGTAACTTACCCACTCAGAAAACGCCAGAGAAATTCGGCCTCCAATTATAAACATAAACAGTATAGTCCTCACTTCAGGTATTTCTACACAAGTTTTGAATTGTATAAACCTAATTCCTAATGTTTGAAAGCAAATTCAAGTGAAAATGCTTCCAAAAAGTAGCCGGAGTTGTAAATATTATCAGTTTTCTGGTCATTTCCGAACTTTCCAATGGTAACCTCCGTGATTGAAAATGGCAGGAAATGTAGTATGAATCTATTTCCTTTTATTTCAAGTGTTTCTTACAAGTTTTTAATCATTTTGGGAAACTATAATTGCGTATTTGAAGAGTTTTACCACAATTAGAGAGAGTTCCTACAACTATATACTCGAATCGTCATCATTGTAACTTACCCACTCAGAAAACGCCAGAGAAATTCGGCCTCCAATTATAAACATAAACAGTATAGTCCTCACTTCCAGTATTTCTACACAAGTTTTGAATTGTATAAACCTAATTCCTAATGTTTGAAAGCAAATTCAAGTGAAAACGCTTCCAAAAAGTAGCCGGAATTGTAAATATTATCAGTTTTCTGGTCATTTCCGAACTTTCCAATGGTAACCTCCGTGATTGAAAATGGCAGGAAATGTAGTAACAACCTATTTCCTTTTATTTCAAGTATTTCTTACAAGTATTTAATCATTTCGGGAAACTATAATTGCGTATTTGAAGAGTTTTACCACAATTAGAGAGAGTTCCTACAACTATATACTCCAATCATCAGCATTGTAACTGATTCACACAGAAAACGCCAGAGAAATTCGGCCTCCAATTGTAAACATAAAGAGTATAGTCCTTACTTACAGTGTTTCTAAACAAATTTTGAGCTGTATAACCCTGAATTCCCAATATTTGAAAGCAAAATGAATTGAAAACGCTCCCTAAAGTAACCGGAGTTGTAAATATTATCAGTTTTCTGGTCATTTCCAAGCTTTCCACTGGTAATCTACATGAATGAAAATGGCAGAAAATGTAGTATGAATCTATTTCCTTTTATTTCAAGTGTTTCTTACAAGTTTTTAATCATTTCGGGAAACTATAATTGCGTATTTGAAGAGTTTTACCACAATTAGAGAGAGTTCCTACAACTATATACTCGAATCGTCATCATTGTAACTTACCCACTCAGAAAACGCCAGAGAAATTCGGCCTCCAATTATAAACATAAACAGTATAGTCCTCAATTCCAGTATTTCTACACAAGTTTTGAATTGTATAAACCTAATTACTAATGTTTGAAAGCAAATTCAAGTGAAAACGCTTCCAAAAAGTAGCCGGAGTTGTAAATATTATCAGTTTTCTGGTCATTTCCGAACTTTCCAATGGTAACCTCCGTGATTGAAAATGGCAGGAAATGTAGTAACAACCTATTTCCTTTTATTTCAAGCGTTTCTTACAAGTTTTTAATCATTTCGGGAAACTATAATTGCGTATTTGAAGAGTTTTACCACAATTAGAGACAGTTCCTACAACTATATACCCCAATCGTCAGCATTGTAACTGATTCACACAGAAAACGCCAGAGAAATTCGGCCTCGAATTGTAAACATAAACAGTATAGTCCTAACTTACAGTGTTTCTAAACAAATTTTGAGCTGTATAACCCTGAATTCCTAATATTTGAAAGCAAATTGAATTGAAAACGCTCCCTAAATTAACCGGAGTTGTAAATATTATCAGTTTTCTGGTCATTTCCAAGCTTTCCACTGGTAATCTACATGAATGAAAATGGCAGAAAATGTAGTATGAATCTATTTCCTTTTATGTCAAGTGTTTCTTACAAGTTTTTAATCATTTCGGGAAACTATAATTGCGTATTTGAAGAGTTTTACCACAATTAGAGAGAGTTCCTACAACTATATACTCGAATCATCATCATTGTAACTTACCCACTCAGAAAACGCCAGAGAAATTCGGCCTCCAATTATAAACATAAACAGTATAGTCCTCACTTCCAGTATTTCTACACAAGTTTTGAATTGTATAAACCTAATTCCTAATGTTTGAAAGCAAATTCAAGTGAAAACGCTTCCAAAAAGTTGCCGGAGTTGTAAATATTATCAGTTTTCTGGTCATTTCCGAACTTTCCAATGGTAACCTCCGTGATTGAAAATGGCAGGAAATGTAGTAACAACCTATTTCCTTTTATTTCAAGTATTTCTTACAAGTATTTAATCATTT
Organism: Myotis daubentonii; assembly: GCF_963259705.1. Taxonomy (NCBI): domain Eukaryota; kingdom Metazoa; phylum Chordata; class Mammalia; order Chiroptera; family Vespertilionidae; genus Myotis; species Myotis daubentonii. Next base: position 83,620,106 of record NC_081861.1, on the reverse strand, counting down.
CGGGAAACTATAATTGCGTATTTGAAGAGTTTTACCACAATTAGAGAGAGTTCCTACAACTATATACTCCAATCATCAGCATTGTAACTGATTCACACAGAAAACGCCAGAGAAATTCGGCCTCGAATTGTAAACATAAAGAGTATAGTCCTTACTTACAGTGTTTCTAAACAAATTTTGAGCTGTATAACCCTGAATTCCTAATATTTGAAAGCAAAATGAATTGAAAACGCTCCCTAAAGTAACCGGAGTTGTAAATATTATCAGTTTTCTGGTCATTTCCAAGCTTTCCACTGGTAATCTACATGAATGAAAATGGCAGAAAATGTAGTATGAATCTATTTCCTTTTATTTCAAGTGTTTCTTACAAGTTTTTAATCATTTCGGGAAACTATAATTGCGTATTTGAAGAGTTTTACCACAATTAGAGAGAGTTCCTACAACTATATACTCGAATCGTCATCATTGTAACTTACCCACTCAGAAAACGCCAGAGAAATTCGGCCTCCAATTATAAACATAAACAGTATAGTCCTCACTTCCAGTATTTCTACACAAGTTTTGAATTGTATAAACCTAATTCCTAATGTTTGAAAGCAAATTCAAGTGAAAACGCTTCCAAAAAGTAGCCGGAGTTGTAAATATTATCAGTTTTCTGGTCATTTCCGAACTTTCCAATGGTAACCTCCGTGATTGAAAATCGCAGGAAATGTAGTAAGAACCTATTTCCTTTTATTTCAAGTGTTTCTTACAAGTTTTTAATCATTTCGGGAAACTATAATTGCGTATTTGAAGAGTTTTACCACAATTAGAGAGAGTTCCTACAACTATATACTCGAATCGTCATCATTGTAACTTACCCACTCAGAAAACGCCAGAGAAATTCGGCCTCCAATTATAAACATAAACAGTATAGTCCTCACTTCCAGTATTTCTACACAAGTTTTGAATTGTATAAACCTAATTCCTAATGTTTGAAAGCAAATTCAAGTGAAAACGCTTCCAAAAAGTAGCCGGAATTGTAAATATTATCAGTTTTCTGGTCATTTCCGAACTTTCCAATGGTAACCTCCGTGATTGAAAATGGCAGGAAATGTAGTAACAACCTATTTCCTTTTATTTCAAGTATTTCTTACAAGTATTTAATCATTTCGGGAAACTATAATTGCGTATTTGAAGAGTTTTACCACAATTAGAGAGAGTTCCTACAACTATATACTCCAATCATCAGCATTGTAACTGATTCACACAGAAAACGCCAGAGAAATTCGGCCTCCAATTGTAAACATAAAGAGTATAGTCCTTACTTACAGTGTTTCTAAACAAATTTTGAGCTGTATAACCCTGAATTCCCAATATTTGAAAGCAAAATGAATTGAAAACGCTCCCTAAAGTAACCGGAGTTGTAAATATTATCAGTTTTCTGGTCATTTCCAAGCTTTCCACTGGTAATCTACATGAATGAAAATGGCAGAAAATGTAGTATGAATCTATTTCCTTTTATTTCAAGTGTTTCTTACAAGTTTTTAATCATTTCGGGAAACTATAATTGCGTATTTGAAGAGTTTTACCACAATTAGAGAGAGTTCCTACAACTATATACTCGAATCGTCATCATTGTAACTTACCCACTCAGAAAACGCCAGAGAAATTCGGCCTCCAATTATAAACATAAACAGTATAGTCCTCAATTCCAGTATTTCTACACAAGTTTTGAATTGTATAAACCTAATTACTAATGTTTGAAAGCAAATTCAAGTGAAAACGCTTCCAAAAAGTAGCCGGAGTTGTAAATATTATCAGTTTTCTGGTCATTTCCGAACTTTCCAATGGTAACCTCCGTGATTGAAAATGGCAGGAAATGTAGTAACAACCTATTTCCTTTTATTTCAAGCGTTTCTTACAAGTTTTTAATCATTTCGGGAAACTATAATTGCGTATTTGAAGAGTTTTACCACAATTAGAGACAGTTCCTACAACTATATACCCCAATCGTCAGCATTGTAACTGATTCACACAGAAAACGCCAGAGAAATTCGGCCTCGAATTGTAAACATAAACAGTATAGTCCTAACTTACAGTGTTTCTAAACAAATTTTGAGCTGTATAACCCTGAATTCCTAATATTTGAAAGCAAATTGAATTGAAAACGCTCCCTAAATTAACCGGAGTTGTAAATATTATCAGTTTTCTGGTCATTTCCAAGCTTTCCACTGGTAATCTACATGAATGAAAATGGCAGAAAATGTAGTATGAATCTATTTCCTTTTATGTCAAGTGTTTCTTACAAGTTTTTAATCATTTCGGGAAACTATAATTGCGTATTTGAAGAGTTTTACCACAATTAGAGAGAGTTCCTACAACTATATACTCGAATCATCATCATTGTAACTTACCCACTCAGAAAACGCCAGAGAAATTCGGCCTCCAATTATAAACATAAACAGTATAGTCCTCACTTCCAGTATTTCTACACAAGTTTTGAATTGTATAAACCTAATTCCTAATGTTTGAAAGCAAATTCAAGTGAAAACGCTTCCAAAAAGTTGCCGGAGTTGTAAATATTATCAGTTTTCTGGTCATTTCCGAACTTTCCAATGGTAACCTCCGTGATTGAAAATGGCAGGAAATGTAGTAACAACCTATTTCCTTTTATTTCAAGTATTTCTTACAAGTATTTAATCATTTCGGGAAACTATAATTGCGTATTTGAAGAGTTTTACCACAATTAGAGAGAGTTCCTACAACTATATACTCCAATCATCAGCATTGTAACTGATTCACACAGAAAACGCCAGAGAAATTCGGCCTCGAATTGTAAACATAAAGAGTATAGTCCTTACTTACAGTGTTTCTAAACAAATTTTGAGCTGTATAACCCTGAATTCCTAATATTTGAAAGCAAAATGAATTGAAAACGCTCCCTAAAGTAACCGGAGTTGTAAATATTATCAGTTTTCTGGTCATTTCCAAGCTTTCCACTGGTAATCTACATGAATGAAAATGGCAGAAAATGTAGTATGAATCTATTTCCTTTTATTTCAAGTGTTTCTTACAAGTTTTTAATCATTTCGGGAAACTATAATTGCGTATTTGAAGAGTTTTACCACAATTAGAGAGAGTTCCTACAACTATATACTCGAATCGTCATCATTGTAACTTACCCACTCAGAAAACGCCAGAGAAATTCGGCCTCCAATTATAAACATAAACAGTATAGTCCTCACTTCCAGTATTTCTACACAAGTTTTGAATTGTATAAACCTAATTCCTAATGTTTGAAAGCAAATTCAAGTGAAAACGCTTCCAAAAAGTAGCCGGAGTTGTAAATATTATCAGTTTTCTGGTCATTTCCCAACTTTCCAATGGTAACCTCCGTGATTGAAAATCGCAGGAAATGTAGTAAGAACCTATTTCCTTTTATTTCAAGTGTTTCTTACAAGTTTTTAATCATTTCGGGAAACTATAATTGCGTATTTGAAGAGTTTTACCACAATTAGAGAGAGTTCCTACAACTATATACTCCAATCGTCAGCATTGTAACTGATTCACACAGATAACACCAGAGAAATTCGGCCTCCAATTGTAAACATAAACAGTATAGTCCTAACTTACAGTGTTTCTAAACAAATTTTGAGCTGTATAACCCTGAATTCCTAATATTTGAAAGCAAATTGAATTGAAAACTCTCCCTAAAGTAACCGGAGTTGTAAATATTATCAGTTTTCTGGTCATTTCCAAGCTTTCCACTGGTAATCTACATGAATGAAAATGGCAGAAAATGTAGTATGAATCTATTTCCTTTTATTTCAAGTGTTTCTTACAAGTTTTTAATCATTTCGGGAAACTATACTTGCGTATTTGAAGAGTTTTACCACAATTAGAGAGAGTTCCTACAACTATATACTCGAATCGTCATCATTGTAACTTACCCACTCAGAAAACGCCAGAGAAATTCGGCCTCCAATTATAAACATAAACAGTATAGTCCTCACTTCCAGTATTTCTACACAAGTTTTGAATTGTATAAACCTAATTCCTAATGTTTGAAAGCAAATTCAAGTGAAAACGCTTCCAAAAAGTAGCCGGAGTTGTAAATATTATCAGTTTTCTGGTCATTTCCGAACTTTCCAATGGTAACCTCCGTGATTGAAAATGGCAGGAAATGTAGTAAGAACCTATTTCCTTTTATTTCAAGTATTTCTTACAAGTATTTAATCATTTCGGGAAACTATAATTGCGTATTTGAAGAGTTTTACCAAAATTAGAGAGAGTTCCTACAACTATATACTCCAATCATCAGCATTGTAACTGATTCACACAGAAAACGCCAGAGAAATTCGGCCTCGAATTGTAAACATAAAGAGTATAGTCCTTACTTACAGTGTTTCTAAACAAATTTTGAGCTGTATAACCCTGAATTCCTAATATTTGAAAGCAAAATGAATTGAAAACGCTCCCTAAAGTAACCGGAGTTGTAAATATTATCAGTTTTCTGGTCATTTCCAAGCTTTCCACTGGTAATCTACATGAATGAAAATGGCAGAAAATGTAGTATGAATCTATTTCCTTTTATTTCAAGTGTTTCTTACAAGTTTTTAATCATTTCGGGAAACTATAATTGCGTATTTGAAGAGTTTTACCACAATTAGAGAGAGTTCCTACAACTATATACTCGAATCGTCATCATTGTAACTTACCCACTCAGAAAACGCCAGAGAAATTCGGCCTCCAATTATAAACATAAACAGTATAGTCCTCACTTCCAGTATTTCTACACAAGTTTTGAATTGTATAAACCTAATTCCTAATGTTTGAAAGCAAATTCAAGTGAAAACGCTTCCAAAAAGTAGCCGGAGTTGTAAATATTATCAGTTTTCTGGTCATTTCCGAACTTTCCAATGGTAACCTCCGTGATTGAAAATGGCAGGAAATGTAGTAACAACCTATTTCCTTTTATTTCAAGTATTTCTTACAAGTATTTAATCATTTCGGGAAACTATAATTGCGTATTTGAAGAGTTTTACCACAATTAGAGAGAGTTCCTACAACTATATACTCCAATCATCAGCATTGTAACTGATTCACACAGAAAACGCCAGAGAAATTCGGCCTCCAATTGTAAACATAAAGAGTACAGTCCTTACTTACAGTGTTTCTAAACAAATTTTGAGCTGTATAACCCTGAATTCCTAATATTTGAAAGCAAAATGAATTGAAAACGCTCCCTAAAGTAACCGGAGTTGTAAATATTATCAGTTTTCTGGTCATTTCCAAGCTTTCCACTGGTAATCTACATGAATGAAAATGGCAGAAAATGTAGTATGAATCTATTTCCTTTTATTTCAAGTGTTTCTTACAAGTTTTTAATCATTTCGGGAAACTATAATTGTGTATTTGAAGAGTTTTACCACAATTAGAGAGAGTTCCTACAACTATATACTCGAATCGTCATCATTGTAACTTACCCACTCAGAAAACGCCAGAGAAATTCGGCCTCCAATTATAAACATAAACAGTATAGTCCTCACTTCAGGTATTTCTACACAAGTTTTGAATTGTATAAACCTAATTCCTAATGTTTGAAAGCAAATTCAAGTGAAAACGCTTCCAAAAAGTAGCCGGAGTTGTAAATATTATCAGTTTTCTGGTCATTTCCGAACTATCCAATGGTAACCTCCGTGATTGAAAATGGCAGGAAATGTAGTATGAATCTATTTCCTTTTATTTCAAGTGTTTCTTACAAGTTTTTAATCATTTTGGGAAACTATAATTGCGTATTTGAAGAGTTTTACCACAATTAGAGAGAGTTCCTACAACTATATACTCGAATCGTCATCATTGTAACTTACCCACTCAGAAAACGCCAGAGAAATTCGGCCTCCAATTGTAAACATAAACAGTATAGTCCTCACTTCCAGTATTTCTACACAAGTTTTGAATTGTATAAACCTAATTCCTAATGTTTGAAAGCAAATTCAAGTGAAAACGCTTCCAAAAAGTAGCCGGAGTTGTAAATATTATCAGTTTTCTGGTCATTTCCGAACTTTCCAATGGTAACCTCCGTGTTTGAAAATGGCAGGAAATGTAGTAACAACCTATTTCCTTTTATTTCAAGTATTTCTTACAAGTATTTAATCATTTCGGGAAACTATAATTGCGTATTTGAAGAGTTTTACCACAATTAGAGAGAGTTCCTACAACTATATACTCCAATCATCAGCATTGTAACTGATTCACACAGAAAACGCCAGAGAAATTCGGCCTCCAATTGTAAACATAAAGAGTATAGTCCTTACTTACAGTGTTTCTAAACAAATTTTGAGCTGTATAACCCTGAATTCCCAATATTTGAAAGCAAAATGAATTGAAAACGCTCCCTAAAGTAACCGGAGTTGTAAATATTATCAGTTTTCTGGTCATTTCCAAGCTTTCCACTGGTAATCTACATGAATGAAAATGGCAGAAAATGTAGTATGAATCTATTTCCTTTTATTTCAAGTGTTTCTTACAAGTTTTTAATCATTTCGGGAAACTATAATTGCGTATTTGAAGAGTTTTACCACAATTAGAGAGAGTTCCTACAACTATATACTCGAATCGTCATCATTGTAACTTACCCACTCAGAAAACGCCAGAGAAATTCGGCCTCCAGTTATAAACCTAAACAGTATAGTCCTCAATTCCAGTATTTCTACACAAGTTTTGAATTGTATAAACCTAATTACTAATGTTTGAAAGCAAATTCAAGTGAAAACGCTTCCAAAAAGTAGCCGGAGTTGTAAATATTATCAGTTTTCTGGTCATTTCCGAACTTTCCAATGGTAACCTCCGTGATTGAAAATGGCAGGAAATGTAGTAACAACCTATTTCCTTTTATTTCAAGCGTTTCTTACAAGTTTTTAATCATTTCGGGAAACTATAATTGCGTATTTGAAGAGTTTTACCACAATTAGAGACAGTTCCTACAACTATATACCCCAATCGTCAGCATTGTAACTGATTCACACAGAAAACGCCAGAGAAATTCGGCCTCGAATTGTAAACATAAACAGTATAGTCCTAACTTACAGTGTTTCTAAACAAATTTTGAGCTGTATAACCCTGAATTCCTAATATTTGAAAGCAAATTGAATTGAAAACGCTCCCTAAGTTAACCGGAGTTGTAAATATTATCAGTTTTCTGGTCATTTCCAAGCTTTCCACTGGTAATCTACATGAATGAAAATGGCAGAAAATGTAGTATGAATCTATTTCCTTTTATGTCAAGTGTTTCTTACAAGTTTTTAATCATTTCGGGAAACTATAATTGCGTATTTGAAGAGTTTTACCACAATTAGAGAGAGTTCCTACAACTATATACTCGAATCATCATCATTGTAACTTACCCACTCAGAAAACGCCAGAGAAATTCGGCCTACAATTATAAACATAAACAGTATAGTCCTCACTTCCAGTATTTCTACACAAGTTTTGAATTGTATAAACCTAATTCCTAATGTTTGAAAGCAAATTCAAGTGAAAACGCTTCCAAAAAGTAGCCGGAGTTGTAAATATTATCAGTTTTCTGGTCATTTCCGAACTTTCCAATGGTAACCTCCGTGATTGAAAATGGCAGGAAATGTAGTAACAACCTATTTCCTTTTATTTCAAGCGTTTCTTACAAGTTTTTAATCATTTCGGGAAACTATAATTGCGTATTTGAAGAGTTTTACCACAATTAGAGACAGTTCCTACAACTATATACCCCAATCGTCAGCATTGTAACTGATTCACACAGAAAACGCCAGAGAAATTCGGCCTCCAATTGCAAACATAAACAGTATAGTCCTTACTTACAGTGTTTCTAAACAAATTTTGAGCTGTATTACCCTGGATTCCTAATATTTGAAAGCAAATTGAATTGAAAACGCTCCCTAAAGTAACCGGAGTTGTAAATATTAGCAGTTTTCTGGTCATTTCCAAGCTTTCCACTGGTAATCTACAGGAATGAAAATGGCAGAAAATGTAGTATGAATCTATTTCCTTTTATTTCAAGTGTTTCTTACAAGTTTTTAATCATTTCGGGAAACTATAATTGCGTATTTGAAGAGTTTTACCACAATTAGAGAGAGTTCCTACAACTATATACTCGAATCGTCATCATTGTAATTTACCCACTCAGAAAACGCCAGAGAAATTCGGCCTCCAATTATAAACATAAACAGTATAGTCCTCACTTCAGGTATTTCTACACAAGTTTTGAATTGTATAAACCTAATTCCTAATGTTTGAAAGCAAATTCAAGTGAAAACGCTTCCAAAAAGTAGCCGGAGTTGTAAATATTATCAGTTTTCTGGTCATTTCCAAGCTTTCCACTGGTAATCTACAGGAATGAAAATGGCAGAAAATGTAGTATGAATCTATTTCCTTTTATTTCTAGTGTTTCTTACAAGTTTTTAATCATTTCTGGAAAATATAATTGCGTATGTGAATAGTTAGTCCAGAATTAGAGAGTGTTCCTACAACTAGATACTGGAATCGTCAGAATTATAACTGATTCACACAGAAAACGCCAGAGAAATTCGGCCTCCAATTGTAAACATAAACAGTATAGTCCTTACTTACAGTGTTTCTGATTAAATTTTGAGCTGTATAACCCTGAATTCCTAATATTTGAAAGCCAATTGAATTGAAAACGCTCCCTAAAGTAACCGGATTTGTAAATATTATCAGTTTTCTGGTCATTTCCAAGGTTTCCACTGGTAACCTCCATGAATGAAAATGGCAGAAAATGTAGTATGAATCTATTTCCTTTTATTTCAAGTGTTTCTTACATGTTTATAATCATTTCAGGAAACTATAATTGCGTATTTGAAGAGTTTTACCACAATTAGAGAGAGTTCCTACAACTATATACTTGAATCATCACCATTGTAACTTATTCACAAAGAAAACGCCAGAGAAATTCGTCCTCCAATTATAAACATAAACAGTATAGTCCTCACTTACAGTCTTTCTAAACAAGTTTTGAGCTGTATAAACCTAATTCCTAATATTTGAAAGCAAATTCAAGTGAAAACGCTTCCTAAAGTTGCTGGAGTTGTATATATTATCAGTTTTCTGGTCTTTTTCGAACTTTCAACTGGAAACCTCCGTGATTGAAAATGGCAGGAAATGTAGTAAGAACCTATTTCCTTTTATTTCAAGTTTTTCTTACAAGTTTTTAATCATTTCTGGAAACTGTAATTGCGTATTTGAAGAGTTTGACCAGAATTAGAGAGTGTTCCTACAACTATATACTGGTATAGTCAGCATTTTAACTGATTCACACGGAAAACGCCAGAGAAATTCGGCCTCCATTTATGAACATAAACAGTATAGTCCTCACTTACAGTCTTTCTCCACAAGTTTTGAGCTGTATGAACCTAATTCCTAATATTTGAAAGCAAAGTCAAGTGAAAACGCTTCCTAAAGTTGCCGGAGTTGTAAATATTATCAGTTTTCTGGTCATTTCCGACCTTTCCACTGGTAACCTCCGTGATTCAAAACGGCAGGAAATGTAGTAAGAACATATTTACTTTTATTTCTAGTGTTTCTTACAAGTTTTTCATCATTTCTGGAAACTAGAATTGCGTATTTGAAGAGTTTTACCACAATTAGAGAGAGTTCCTACAACTATATACTTGAATCATCACCATTGTAACTTATTCACAAAGAAAACGCCAGAGAAATTCGTCCTCCAATTATAAACATAAACAGTATAGTCCTCACTTACAGTGTTTCTACACAAGTTTTGACCAGTATAAACCTAATTCTTAATATTTGAAAGCAAATTCAAGTGAAAACGCTTCCTAAAGTCGCTGGAGTTGTAAATATTATCAGTACTCTGGTTATTTCCGAACTTTCCAATGGTAACCTCCGTGATTGAAAATGGCAGTAAATGTAGTAAGAACCTATTTCCTTTTATTTCAAGTGTTTCTTACAAGTTTTTAATCATTTCTGGAAACTATAATTGCGTATTTGAAGAGTTTGACCAGAATTAGAGAGTGTTCCTACAACTATATACTGGAATCGTCAGCATTTTAACTGATTCACACAGAAAACGCCAGAGAAATTCGGCCTCCAATTGTAATCATAAAAAGTATAGTCCTTACTTACAGTGTTTCTAAACAAATTTTGAGCTGTATAACCCTGAATTCCTAATATTTGAAAGCAAATTGAATTGAAAACGCTCCCTAAAGTAACCGGAGTTGTAAATATTATCAGTTTTCTGGTCATTTCCAAGGTTTCCACTGGTAACCTCCATGAATGAAAATGGCAGAAAATGTAGTATGAATCTATTTCCTTTTATTTCAAGTGTTTCTTACACGTTTTTAATCATTTCAGGAAACTATAATTGCGTATTTGAAGAGTTTTACGACAACAAGAGAGAGTTCCTACAACTATATACTTGAATCATCACCATTGTAACTTATTCACACAGAAAACGCCAGAGAAATTCGTCCTCCAATTATAAACATAAACAGTATAGTCCTCACTTCCAGTCTTTCTACACAAGTTTTGAGCTGTATAAACCGAATTCCTAATATTTGAAAGCACATTCAAGTGAAAAAGCTTCCTCAAGTAGCAGGAGTTTTAAATATTATCAGTTTTCTGGTCATTTCCGACCTTTCCACTGGTAACCTCCGTGATTCAAAACGGCAGGAAATGTAGTAAGAACATATTTACTTTTATTTCTAGTGTTTCTTACGAGTTTTTAATCATTTCTGGAAACTATAATTGCGTATTTGAAGAGTTTTACCACAATTAGAGAGAGTTCCTACAACTATATACTTGAATCATCACCATTGTAACTTATTCACACAGAAAACGCCAGAGAAATTCGTCCTCCAATTATAAACATAAACAGTATAGTCCTCACTTCCAGTCTTTCTACACATGTTTTGAGCTGTATAAACCTAATTCCTAATATTTGAAAGCAAATGTAAGTGAAAACGCTTCCTCAAGTAGCAGGAGTTTTAAATATTATCAGTTTTCTGGTCATTTCCGACCTTTCCACTGGTAACCTCTGTGATTCAAAACGGCAGGAAATGTAGTATGAATCTATTTCCTTTTATTTCAAGTGTTTCTTACACGTTTTTAATCATTTCAGGAAACTATAATTGCGTATTTGAAGAGTTTTACCACAATTAGAGAGAGTTCCTACAACTATATACTTGAATCATCACCATTGTAACTTATTCACACAGAAAACGCCAGAGAAATTCGTCCTCCAATTATAAACATAAACAGTATAGTCCTCACTTCCAGTCTTTCTACACATATTTTGAGCTGTATAAACCAAATTCCTAATATTTGAAAGCAAATGTAAGTGAAAACGCTTCCTCAAGTAGCAGGAGTTTTAAATATTATCAGTTTTCTGGTCATTTCCGACCTTTCCACTGGTAACCTCCGTGATTCAAAACGGCAGGAAATGTAGTATGAATCTATTTCCTTTTATTTCAAGTGCTTCTTACACGTTTTTAATCATTTCAGGAAACTATAATTGCGTATTTGTAGAGTTTTACCACAATTAGAGAGAGTTCGTACAACTATATACTTGAATCATCACCATTGTAACTTATTCACAAAGAAAACGCCGGAGAAATTCGCCCTCCAATTATGAACATAAACAGTATAGTCCTCACTTACAGTCTTTCTACACTAGTTTTGAGCAGGATAAACCTAATTCCTAATATTTGAAAGCAAATTCAAGTGAAAACGCTTCCTAAAGTCGCTGGAATTGTAAATATTATCAGTTTTCTGGGTATTTCCGAACTTTCAACTGGTATCCTCCGTGATTGAAAATGGCAGGAGAAGTAGTAAGAACCTATTTCCTTTTATTTCAAGTGTTTCTTACAAGTTTTTAATAATTTCTGGAAACTGTAATTGCGTATTTGAAGAGTTTGACCAGAATTATTGAGTGTTCCTACAACTATATACTGGAATCGTCAGCATTTTAACTGATTCACACAGAAAACCCAAGAGAAATTCGGCCTCCAATTATGAACATAAACAGTATAGTCCTCACTTACAGTCTTTCTACACAAGTTTTGAGCTGTATAAACCTAATTCCTAATATTTGAAAGCAAATTCAAGTGAAAACGCTTCCTAAAGTAGCCGGAGTTGTAAATATTATTAGTTTTCTGGTCATTTCCAACGTTTCCACTGGTAACCTCCATGAATGAAAATGGCAGTAAATGTAGTAAGAACCTATTTCCTTTTATTTCAAGTGTTTCTTACAAGTTTTTAATCATTTCTGGAAACTATAATTGCGTATTTGAAGAGTTTGACCAGAATTAGAAAGTGTTCCTACAACTATATACTGGATTCGTCATTTTAACTGATTCACACAGAAAACGCCAGAGAAATTCGGCCTCCAATTGTAAACATAAACAGTATAGTCCTTACTTACAGTGTTTCTAAACAAATTTTGAGCTTTATAACCCTGAATTCCTAATATTTGAAAGCAAATTGAATTGAAAACACTCCCTAAAGTAACCGGAGTTGTAAATATTATCAGTTTTCTGGTCATTTCCAAGGTATCCACTGGTAACCTCCATGAATGAAAATGGCAGAAAATGTAGTATGAATCTATTTCCTTTTATTTCAAGTGTTTCTTACACGTTTTTAATCATTTCAGGAAACTATAATTGCGTATTTGAAGAGTTTTACCACAATTAGAGAGTGTTCCTACAACTATATACTGGTATCGTCAGCATTTTAACTGATTCACACAGAAAACTCCAGAGAAATTCGGCCTCCAATTATAAACATAAACAGTATAGTCCTCACTTACAGTCTTTCTGCACAAGTTTTCAGCTGTATAAACCTAATTCCTAATATTTGAAAGCAAATTCATGTGAAAACGCTTCCTAAAGTAGCCGGAGTTGTAAATATTATCAGTTTTCTGGTCATTTCCGACCTTTCCACTGGTAACCTCCGTGATTCAAAACGGCAGGAAATGTAGTAAGAACATATTTCCTTTTATTTCATGTGTTTCTTACCAGTTTTTAATCATTTCTGGAAACTGTAATTGCGTATTTTAAGAGTTTGACCAGAATTAGAGAGTGTTCCTACAACTATATACTGGTATCGTCAGCATTTTAACTGATTCACACAGAAAACGCCAGAGAAATTCGGCCTCCAATTATGAACATAAACAGTATAGTCCTCACTTACAGTCTTTCTCCACAAGTTTTGAGCTGTATAAACCTAATTCCTAATATTTGAAAGCAAATTAAAGTGAAAACGCTTCCTAATGTAGCCGGAGTTGTAAATATTATCAGTTTTCTGGTCATTTCCAAGCTTTCCACTGGTAACCTCCGTGATTCAAAACGGCAGGAAATGTAGTAAGAACATATTTACTTTTATTTCTAGTGTTTCTATCAAGTTTTTAATCATTTTTGGAAACTATAATTGCGTATTTGAAGAGTTTGACCAGAATTAGAGAGTGTTCCTAAAACTATATACTGGTATCGTCAGCATTTTAACTGATTCACACAGAAAACGCCAGAGAAATTCGGCCTCCAATTATAAACATAAACAGTATAGTCCTCACTTACAGTCTTTCTGCACAAGTTTTCAGCTGTATAAACCTAATTCCTAATATTTGAAAGCAAATTCATGTGAAAACGCTTCCTAAAGTAGCCGGAGTTGTAAATATTATCAGTTTTCTGGTCATTTCCAAGGTATCCACTGGTAACCTCCATGAATGAAAATGGCAGAAAATGTAGTATGAATCTATTTCCTTTTATTTCAAGTGTTTCTTACACGTTTTTAATCATTTCAGGAAACTATAATTGCGTATTTGAAGACTTTTACCACAATTAGAGAGAGTTCCTACAACTATATACTTGAATCATCACCATTGTAACTTATTCACACAGAAAACGCCAGAGAAATTCGTCCTCCAATAATAAATATAAACAGTATAGTCCTCACTTCCAGTCTTTCTACACAAGTTTTGAGCTGTATAAACCTAATTCCTAATATTTGAAAGCAAATTCAAGTGAAAACGCTTCCTAAAGTAGCCGGAGTTGTAAATATTATTAGTTTTCTGGTCATTTCCAAGGTTTCCACTGGTAACCTCCATGAATGAAAACGGCAGGAAATGTAGAAAGAACCTCTTTCCTTTTATTTCTAGTGTTTCTTACAAGTTTTTAATCATTTCAGGAAACTGTAATTGCGTATTTGAAGAGTTTTACCACAATTAGAGAGTGTTCCTACAACTATATACTGGTATCGTCAGCATTTTAACTGATTCACACAGAAAACTCCAGAGAAATTCGGCCTCCAATTATAAACATAAACAGTATAGTCCTCACTTACAGTCTTTCTGCACAAGTTTTCAGCTGTATAAACCTAATTCCTAATATTTGAAAGCAAATTCATGTGAAAACGCTTCCTAAAGTAGCCGGAGTTGTAAATATTATCAGTTTTCTGGTCATTTCCGACCTTTCCACTGGTAACCTCCGTGATTCAAAACGGCAGGAAATGTAGTAAGAACATATTTCCTTTTATTTCATGTGTTTCTTACCAGTTTTTAATCATTTCTGGAAACTGTAATTGCGTATTTTAAGAGTTTGACCAGAATTAGAGAGTGTTCCTACAACTATATACTGGTATCGTCAGCATTTTAACTGATTCACACAGAAAACGCCAGAGAAATTCGGCCTCCAATTATGAACATAAACAGTATACTCCTCACTTACAGTCTTTCTCCACAAGTTTTGAGCTGTATAAACCTAATTCCTAATATTTGAAAGCAAATTAAAGTGAAAACGCTTCCTAATGTAGCCGGAGTTGTAAATATTATCAGTTTTCTGGTCATTTCCAAGCTTTCCACTGGTAACCTCCGTGATTCAAAACGGCAGGAAATGTAGTAAGAACATATTTACTTTTATTTCTAGTGTTTCTATCAAGTTTTTAATCATTTTTGGAAACTATAATTGCGTATTTGAAGAGTTTGACCAGAATTAGAGAGTGTTCCTAAAACTATATACTGGTATCGTCAGCATTTTAACTGATTCACACAGAAAACGCCAGAGAAATTCGGCCTCCAATTATAAACATAAACAGTATAGTCCTCACTTACAGTCTTTCTACACAAGTTTTGAGCTGTATAAACCTAATTCCTAATATTTGAAAGCATATTCAGTGAAAACGCTTCCGAAAGTAGCCGGAGTTGTAAATATTATCAGTTTTCTGGTCATTTCCGACCTTTCCACTGGTAACCTCCGTGATTCAAAACGGCAGGAAATGTAGTAAGAACATATTTCCTTTTATTTCATGTGTTTCTTACCAGTTTTTAATAATTTCTGGAAACTGTAATTGCGTATTTGAAGAGTTTGACCAGAATTATTGAGTGTTCCTACAACTATATACTGGAATCGTCAGCATTTTAACTGATTCACACAGAAAACCCAAGAGAAATTCGGCCTCCAATTATGAACATAAACAGTATAGTCCTCACTTACAGTCTTTCTGCACAAGTTTTCAGCTGTATAAACCTAATTCCTAATATTTGAAAGCAAATTCATGTGAAAACGCTTCCTAAAGTAGCCGGAGTTGTAAATATTATCAGTTTTCTGGTCATTTCCAAGGTATCCACTGGTAACCTCCATGAATGAAAATGGCAGAAAATGTAGTATGAATCTATTTCCTTTTATTTCAAGTGTTTCTTACACGTTTTTAATCATTTCAGGAAACTATAATTGCGTATTTGAAGACTTTTACCACAATTAGAGAGAGTTCCTACAACTATATACTTGAATCATCACCATTGTAACTTATTCACACAGAAAACGCCAGAGAAATTCGTCCTCCAATAATAAATATAAACAGTATAGTCCTCACTTCCAGTCTTTCTACACAAGTTTTGAGCTGTATAAACCTAATTCCTAATATTTGAAAGCAAATTCAAGTGAAAACGCTTCCTAAAGTAGCCGGAGTTGTAAATATTATTAGTTTTCTGGTCATTTCCAAGGTTTCCACTGGTAACCTCCATGAATGAAAACGGCAGGAAATGTAGAAAGAACCTCTTTCCTTTTATTTCTAGTGTTTCTTACAAGTTTTTAATCATTTCAGGAAACTGTAATTGCGTATTTGAAGAGTTTTACCACAATTAGAGAGTGTTCCTACAACTATATACTGGTATCGTCAGCATTTTAACTGATTCACACAGAAAACTCCAGAGAAATTCGGCCTCCAATTATAAACATAAACAGTATAGTCCTCACTTACAGTCTTTCTGCACAAGTTTTCAGCTGTATAAACCTAATTCCTAATATTTGAAAGCAAATTCATGTGAAAACGCTTCCTAAAGTAGCCGGAGTTGTAAATATTATCAGTTTTCTGGTCATTTCCGACCTTTCCACTGGTAACCTCCGTGATTCAAAACGGCAGGAAATGTAGTAAGAACATATTTCCTTTTATTTCATGTGTTTCTTACCAGTTTTTAATCATTTCTGGAAACTGTAATTGCGTATTTTAAGAGTTTGACCAGAATTAGAGAGTGTTCCTACAACTATATACTGGTATCGTCAGCATTTTAACTGATTCACACAGAAAACGCCAGAGAAATTCGGCCTCCAATTATGAACATAAACAGTATACTCCTCACTTACAGTCTTTCTCCACAAGTTTTGAGCTGTATAAACCTAATTCCTAATATTTGAAAGCAAATTAAAGTGAAAACGCTTCCTAATGTAGCCGGAGTTGTAAATATTATCAGTTTTCTGGTCATTTCCAAGCTTTCCACTGGTAACCTCCGTGATTCAAAACGGCAGGAAATGTAGTAAGAACATATTTACTTTTATTTCTAGTGTTTCTATCAAGTTTTTAATCATTTTTGGAAACTATAATTGCGTATTTGAAGAGTTTGACCAGAATTAGAGAGTGTTCCTAAAACTATATACTGGTATCGTCAGCATTTTAACTGATTCACACAGAAAACGCCAGAGAAATTCGGCCTCCAATTATAAACATAAACAGTATAGTCCTCACTTACAGTCTTTCTACACAAGTTTTGAGCTGTATAAACCTAATTCCTAATATTTGAAAGCATATTCAGTGAAAACGCTTCCGAAAGTAGCCGGAGTTGTAAATATTATCAGTTTTCTGGTCATTTCCGACCTTTCCACTGGTAACCTCCGTGATTCAAAACGGCAGGAAATGTAGTAAGAACATATTTCCTTTTATTTCATGTGTTTCTTACCAGTTTTTAATAATTTCTGGAAACTGTAATTGCGTATTTGAAGAGTTTGACCAGAATTATTGAGTGTTCCTACAACTATATACTGGAATCGTCAGCATTTTAACTGATTCACACAGAAAACCCAAGAGAAATTCGGCCTCCAATTATGAACATAAACAGTATAGTCCTCACTTACAGTCTTTCTGCACAAGTTTTCAGCTGTATAAACCTAATTCCTAATATTTGAAAGCAAATTCATGTGAAAACGCTTCCTAAAGTAGCCGGAGTTGTAAATATTATCAGTTTTCTGGTCATTTCCGACCTTTCCACTGGTAACCTCCGTGATTCAAAACGGCAGGAAATGTAGTAAGAACATATTTCCTTTTATTTCATGTGTTTCTTACCAGTTTTTAATCATTTCTGGAAACTGTAATTGCGTATTTGAAGAGTTTGACCAGAATTAGAGAGTGTTCCTACAACTATATACTGGTATCGTCAGCATTTTACCTGATTCACACAGAAAACGCCAGAGAAATTCGGCCTCCAATTATGAACATAAACAGTATAGTCCTCACTTACAGTCTTTCTCCACAAGTTTTGAGCTGTATAAACCTAATTCCTAATATTTGAAAGCAAATTAAAGTGAAAACGCTTCCTAATGTAGCCGGAGTTGTAAATATTATCAGTTTTCTGGTCATTTCCAAGCTTTCCACTGGTAACCTCCGTGATTCAAAACGGCAGGAAATGTAGTAAGAACATATTTACTTTTATTTCTAGTGTTTCTATCAAGTTTTTAATCATTTTTGGAAACTATAATTGCGTATTTGAAGAGTTTGACCAGAATTAGAGAGTGTTCCTACAACTATATACTGGTATCGTCAGCATTGTAACTGATTCACACAGAAAACGCCAGAGAAATTCGGCCTCCAATTATAAACATAAACAGTATAGTCCTTACTTACAGTGTTTCTAAACAAATTTTGAGCTTTATAACCCTGAATTCCTAATATTTGAAAGCAAATTGAATTGAAAACACTCCCTAAAGTAACCGGAGTTGTAAATATTATCAGTTTTCTGGTCATTTCCAAGGTATCCACTGGTAACCTCCATGAATGAAAATGGCAGAAAATGTAGTATGAATCTATTTCCTTTTATTTCAAGTGTTTCTTACACGTTTTTAATCATTTCAGGAAACTATAATTGCGTATTTGAAGACTTTTACCACAATTAGAGAGAGTTCCTACAACTATATACTTGAATCATCACCATTGTAACTTATTCACACAGAAAACGCCAGAGAAATTCGTCCTCCAATAATAAATATAAACAGTATAGTCCTCACTTCCAGTCTTTCTACACAAGTTTTGAGCTGTATAAACCTAATTCCTAATATTTGAAAGCAAATTCAAGTGAAAACGCTTCCTAAAGTAGCCGGAGTTGTAAATTTTATTAGTTTTCTGGTCATTTCCAAGGTTTCCACTGGTAACCTCCATGAATGAAAACGGCAGGAAATGTAGAAAGAACCTCTTTCCTTTTATTTCTAGTGTTTCTTACAAGTTTTTAATCATTTCAGGAAACTGTAATTGCGTATTTGAAGAGTTTTACCACAATTAGAGAGTGTTCCTACAACTATATACTGGTATCGTCAGCATTTTAACTGATTCACACAGAAAACTCCAGAGAAATTCGGCCTCCAATTATAAACATAAACAGTATAGTCCTCACTTACAGTCTTTCTGCACAAGTTTTCAGCTGTATAAACCTAATTCCTAATATTTGAAAGCAAATTCATGTGAAAACGCTTCCTAAAGTAGCCGGAGTTGTAAATATTATCAGTTTTCTGGTCATTTCCGACCTTTCCACTGGTAACCTCCGTGATTCAAAACGGCAGGAAATGTAGTAAGAACATATTTCCTTTTATTTCATGTGTTTCTTACCAGTTTTTAATCATTTCTGGAAACTGTAATTGCGTATTTTAAGAGTTTGACCAGAATTAGAGAGTGTTCCTACAACTATATACTGGAATCGTCAGCATTTTAACTGATTCACACAGAAAACCCCAAAGAAATTCGGCCTCCAATTATGAACATAAACAGTATAGTCCTCACTTACAGTCTTTCTACACAAGTTTTGAGCTGTATAAACCTAATTCCTAATATTTGAAAGCAAATTCAAGTGAAAACGCTTCCTAATGTAGCCGGAGTTGTAAATATTATCAGTTTTCTGGTCATTTCCAAGCTTTCCACTGGTAACCTCCGTGATTCAAAACGGCAGGAAATGTAGTAAGAACATATTTACTTTTATTTCTAGTGTTTCTATCAAGTTTTTAATCATTTTTGGAAACTATAATTGCGTATTTGAAGAGTCTGACCAGAATTAGAGAGTGTTCCTACAACTATATACTGGTATCGTCAGCATTTTAACTGATTCACACAGAAAACGCCAGAGAAATTCGGCCTCCAATTATAAACATAAACAGTATAGTCCTCACTTACAGTCTTTCTACACAAGTTTTGAGCTGTATAAACCTAATTCCTAATATTTGAAAGCATATTCAGTGAAAACGCTTCCGAAAGTAGCCGGAGTTGTAAATATTATCAGTTTTCTGGTCATTTCCGACCTTTCCACTGGTAACCTCCGTGATTCAAAACGGCAGGAAATGTAGTAAGAACATATTTCCTTTTATTTCATGTGTTTCTTACCAGTTTTTAATAATTTCTGGAAACTGTAATTGCGTATTTGAAGAGTTTGACCAGAATTATTGAGTGTTCCTACAACTATATACTGGAATCGTCAGCATTTTAACTGATTCACACAGAAAACCCAAGAGAAATTGGGCCTCCAATTATGAACATAAACAGTATAGTCCTCACTTACAGTCTTTCTACACAAGTTTTGAGCTGTATAAACCTAATTCCTAATATTTGAAAGCAAATTCAAGTGAAAACGCTTCCTAAAGTAGCCGGAGTTGTAAATATTATTAGTTTTCTGGTCATTTCCAACGTTTCCACTGGTAACCTCCATGAATGAAAATGGCAGTAAATGTAGTAAGAACCTATTTCCTTTTATTTCAAGTGTTTCTTACAGGTTTTTAATCATTTCTGGAAACTATAATTGCGTATTTGAAGAGTTTGACCAGAATTAGAAAGTGTTCCTACAACTATATACTGGATTCGTCAGCATTTTAACTGATTCACACAGAAAACGCCAGAGAAATTCGGCCTCCAATTGTAAACATAAACAGTATAGTCCTTACTTACAGTGTTTCTAAACAAATTTTGAGCTTTATAACCCTGAATTCCTAATATTTGAAAGCAAATTGAATTGAAAACACTCCCTAAAGTAACCAGAGTTGTAAATATTATCAGTTTTCTGGTCATTTCCAAGGTATCCACTGGTAACCTCCATGAATGAAAATGGCAGAAAATGTAGTATGAATCTATTTCCTTTTATTTCAAGTGTTTCTTACACGTTTTTAATCATTTCAGGAAACTATAATTGCGTATTTGAAGACTTTTACCACAATTAGAGAGAGTTCCTACAACTATATACTTGAATCATCACCATTGTAACTTATTCACACAGAAAACGCCAGAGAAATTCGTCCTCCAATAATAAATATAAACAGTATAGTCCTCACTTCCAGTCTTTCTACACAAGTTTTGAGCTGTATAAACCTAATTCCTAATATTTGAAAGCAAATTCAAGTGAAAACGCTTCCTAAAGTAGCCGGAGTTGTAAATATTATTAGTTTTCTGGTCATTTCCAAGGTTTCCACTGGTAACCTCCATGAATGAAAACGGCAGGAAATGTAGAAAGAACCTCTTTCCTTTTATTTCTAGTGTTTCTTACAAGTTTTTAATCATTTCAGGAAACTGTAATTGCGTATTTGAAGAGTTTTACCACAATTAGAGAGTGTTCCTACAACTATATACTGGTATCGTCAGCATTTTAACTGATTCACACAGAAAACTCCAGAGAAATTCGGCCTCCAATTATAAACATAAACAGTATAGTCCTCACTTACAGTCTTTCTGCACAAGTTTTCAGCTGTATAAACCTAATTCCTAATATTTGAAAGCAAATTCATGTGAAAACGCTTCCTAAAGTAGCCGGAGTTGTAAATATTATCAGTTTTCTGGTCATTTCCGACCTTTCCACTGGTAACCTCCGTGATTCAAAACGGCAGGAAATGTAGTAAGAACATATTTCCTTTTATTTCATGTGTTTCTTACCAGTTTTTAATCATTTCTGGAAACTGTAATTGCGTATTTTAAGAGTTTGACCAGAATTAGAGAGTGTTCCTACAACTATATACTGGAATCGTCAGCATTTTAACTGATTCACACAGAAAACCCCAAAGAAATTCGGCCTCCAATTATGAACATAAACAGTATAGTCCTCACTTACAGTCTTTCTCCACAAGTTTTGAGCTGTATAAACCTAATTCCTAATATTTGAAAGCAAATTCAAGTGAAAACGCTTCCTAATGTAGCCGGAGTTGTAAATATTATCAGTTTTCTGGTCATTTCCAAGCTTTCCACTGGTAACCTCCGTGATTCAAAACGGCAGGAAATGTAGTAAGAACATATTTACTTTTATTTCTAGTGTTTCTATCAAGTTTTTAATCATTTTTGGAAACTATAATTGCGTATTTGAAGAGTTTGACCAGAATTAGAGAGTGTTCCTACAACTATATACTGGTATCGTCAGCATTTTAACTGATTCACACAGAAAACGCCAGAGAAATTCGGCCTCCAATTATAAACATAAACAGTATAGTCCTCACTTACAGTCTTTCTACACAAGTTTTGAGCTGTATAAACCTAATTCCTAATATTTGAAAGCATATTCAGTGAAAACGCTTCCGAAAGTAGCCGGAGTTGTAAATATTATCAGTTTTCTGGTCATTTCCGACCTTTCCACTGGTAACCTCCGTGATTCAAAACGGCAGGAAATGTAGTAAGAACATATTTCCTTTTATTTCATGTGTTTCTTACAAGTTTTTAATCATTTCTGGAAACTGTAATTGCGTATTTGAAGAGTTTGACCAGAATTAGAGAGTGTTCCTACAACTATATACTGGTATCGTCAGCATTTTAACTGATTCACACAGAAAACGCCAGAGAAATTCGGCCTCCAATTATGAACATAAACAGTATAGTCCTCACTTACAGTCTTTCTCCACAAGTTTTGAGCTGTATAAACCTAATTCCTAATATTTGAAAGCAAATTAAAGTGAAAACGCTTCCTAATGTAGCCGGAGTTGTAAATATTATCAGTTTTCTGGTCATTTCCAAGCTTTCCACTGGTAACCTCCGTGATTCAAAACGGCAGGAAATGTAGTAAGAACATATTTACTTTTATTTCTAGTGTTTCTATCAAGTTTTTAATCATTTTTGGAAACTATAATTGCGTATTTGAAGAGTTTGACCAGAATTAGAGAGTGTTCCTACAACTATATACTGGTATCGTCAGCATTTTAACTGATTCACACAGAAAACGCCAGAGAAATTCGGCCTCCAATTATAAACATAAACAGTATAGTCCTCACTTACAGTCTTTCTACACAAGT
Source organism: Myotis daubentonii (assembly GCF_963259705.1). Lineage (NCBI taxonomy): Eukaryota > Metazoa > Chordata > Mammalia > Chiroptera > Vespertilionidae > Myotis > Myotis daubentonii. The sequence continues at coordinate 83,597,313 of NC_081861.1, read as the reverse complement.
TTTGAGCTGTATAAACCTAATTCCTAATATTTGAAAGCATATTCAGTGAAAACGCTTCCGAAAGTAGCCGGAGTTGTAAATATTATCAGTTTTCTGGTCATTTCCGACCTTTCCACTGGTAACCTCCGTGATTCAAAACGGCAGGAAATGTAGTCAGAACATATTTCCTTTTATTTCATGTGTTTCTTACCAGTTTTTAATAATTTCTGGAAACTGTAATTGCGTATTTGAAGAGTTTGACCAGAATTATTGAGTGTTCCTACAACTATATACTGGAATCGTCAGCATTTTAACTGATTCACACAGAAAACCCAAGAGAAATTCGGCCTCCAATTATGAACATAAACAGTATAGTCCTCACTTACAGTCTTTCTACACAAGTTTTGAGCTGTATAAACCTAATTCCTAATATTTGAAAGCAAATTCAAGTGAAAACGCTTCCTAAAGTAGCCGGAGTTGTAAATATTATTAGTTTTCTGGTCATTTCCAACGTTTCCACTGGTAACCTCCATGAATGAAAATGGCAGTAAATGTAGTAAGAACCTATTTCCTTTTATTTCAAGTGTTTCTTACAAGTTTTTAATCATTTCTGGAAACTATAATTGCGTATTTGAAGAGTTTGACCAGAATTAGAAAGTGTTCCTACAACTATATACTGGATTCGTCAGCATTTTAACTGATTCACACAGAAAACGCCAGAGAAATTCGGCCTCCAATTGTAAACATAAACAGTATAGTCCTTACTTACAGTGTTTCTAAACAAATTTTGAGCTGTATAACCCTGAATTCTTAATATTTGAAAGCAAATTGAATTGAAAACACTCCCTAAAGTAACCGGAGTTGTAAATATTATCAGTTTTCTGGTCATTTCCAAGGTATCCACTGGTAACCTCCATGAATGAAAATGGCAGAAAATGTAGTATGAATCTATTTCCTTTTATTTCAAGTGTTTCTTACATGTTTTTATCATTTCAGGAAACTATAATTGCGTATTTGAAGAGTATTACCACAATTAGAGAGAGTTCCTACAACTATATACTTGAATCATCACCATTGGTACTTATTCACACAGAAAACGCCAGAGAAATTCGTCCTCCAATTATAAATATAAACAGTATAGTCCTCACTTCCAGTCTTTCTACACAAGTTTTGAGCTGTATAAACCTAATTCCTAATATTTGAAAGCAAATTCAAGTGAAAACGCTTCCTAAAGTAGCCGGAGTTGTAAATATTATCAGTTTTCTGGTCATTTCCAAGGTTTCCACTGGTAACCTCCATGAATGAAAACGGCAGGAAATGTAGTAAGAACCTCTTTCATTTTATTTCTAGTGTTTCTTACAAGTTTTTAATCATTTCTGGAAAATATAATTGCGTATGTGAATAGTTAGTCCAGAATTAGAGAGTGTTCCTACAACTATATACTGGAATCGTCAGAATTATAACTGATTCACACAGAAAACGCCAGAGAAATTCGGCCTCCAATTGTAAACATAAACAGTATAGTCCTTACTTACAGTGTTTCTGATTAAATTTTGAGCTGTATAAACCTAATTCCTAATATTTGAAAGCAAATTCAAGTGAAAACGCTTCCTAAAGTCGCTGGAGTTGTATATATTATCAGTTTTCTGGTCATTTCCGAACTTTCAACTGGTAACCTCCGTGATTGAAAATGGCAGGAAATGTAGTAAGAACCTATTTCCTTTTATTTCAAGTGTTTCTTACAAGTTTTTAATCATTTCTGGAAACTGTAATTGCGTATTTGAAGAGTTTGACCAGAATTAGAGAGTGTTCCTACAACTATATACTGGTATCGTCAGCATTTTAACTGATTCACACAGAAAACGCCAGAGAAATTCGGCCTCCAATTATGAACATAAAGAGTATAGTCCTCACTTACAGTCTTTCTCCACAAGTTTTGAGCTGTATAAACCTAATTCCTAATATTTGAAAGCAAATTAAAGTGAAAACGCTTCCTAATGTAGCCGGAGTTGTAAATATTATCAGTTTTCTGGTCATTTCCAAGCTTTCCACTGGTAACCTCCATGAATGAAAATGGCAGTAAATGTAGTAAGAACCTATTTCCTTTTATTTCAAGTGTTTCTTACAAGTTTTTAATCATTTCTGGAAACTATAATTGCGTATTTGAAGAGTTTGACCAGAATTAGAAAGTGTTCCTACAACTATATACTGGATTCGTCAGCATTTTAACTGATTCACACAGAAAACGCCAGAGAAATTCGGCCTCCAATTGTAAACATAAACAGTATAGTCCTTACTTACAGTGTTTCTAAACAAATTTTGAGCTTTATAACCCTGAATTCCTAATATTTGAAAGCAAATTGAATTGAAAACACTCCCTAAAGTAACCAGAGTTGTAAATATTATCAGTTTTCTGGTCATTTCCAAGGTATCCACTGGTAACCTCCATGAATGAAAATGGCAGAAAATGTAGTATGAATCTATTTCCTTTTATTTCAAGTGTTTCTTACACGTTTTTAATCATTTCAGGAAACTATAATTGCGTATTTGAAGACTTTTACCACAATTAGAGAGAGTTCCTACAACTATATACTTGAATCATCACCATTGTAACTTATTCACACAGAAAACGCCAGAGAAATTCGTCCTCCAATAATAAATATAAACAGTATAGTCCTCACTTCCAGTCTTTCTACACAAGTTTTGAGCTGTATAAACCTAATTCCTAATATTTGAAAGCAAATTCAAGTGAAAACGCTTCCTAAAGTAGCCGGAGTTGTAAATATTATTAGTTTTCTGGTCATTTCCAAGGTTTCCACTGGTAACCTCCATGAATGAAAACGGCAGGAAATGTAGAAAGAACCTCTTTCCTTTTATTTCTAGTGTTTCTTACAAGTTTTTAATCATTTCAGGAAACTGTAATTGCGTATTTGAAGAGTTTTACCACAATTAGAGAGTGTTCCTACAACTATATACTTGTATCGTCAGCATTTTAACTGATTCACACAGAAAACTCCAGAGAAATTCGGCCTCCAATTATAAACATAAACAGTATAGTCCTCACTTACAGTCTTTCTGCACAAGTTTTCAGCTGTATAAACCTAATTCCTAATATTTGAAAGCAAATTCATGTGAAAACGCTTCCTAAAGTAGCCGGAGTTGTAAATATTATCAGTTTTCTGGTCATTTCCGACCTTTCCACTGGTAACCTCCGTGATTCAAAACGGCAGGAAATGTAGTAAGAACATATTTCCTTTTATTTCATGTGTTTCTTACCAGTTTTTAATCATTTCTGGAAACTGTAATTGCGTATTTTAAGAGTTTGACCAGAATTAGAGAGTGTTCCTACAACTATATACTGGAATCGTCAGCATTTTAACTGATTCACACAGAAAACCCCAAAGAAATTCGGCCTCCAATTATGAACATAAACAGTATAGTCCTCACTTACAGTCTTTCTACACAAGTTTTGAGCTGTATAAACCTAATTCCTAATATTTGAAAGCAAATTCAAGTGAAAACGCTTCCTAATGTAGCCGGAGTTGTAAATATTATCAGTTTTCTGGTCATTTCCAAGCTTTCCACTGGTAACCTCCGTGATTCAAAACGGCAGGAAATGTAGTAAGAACCTCTTTCATTTTATTTCTAGTGTTTCTTACAAGTTTTTAATCATTTCTGGAAAATATAATTGCGTATGTGAATAGTTAGTCCAGAATTAGAGAGTGTTCCTACAACTATATACTGGAATCGTCAGAATTATAACTGATTCACACAGAAAACGCCAGAGAAATTCGGCCTCCAATTGTAAACATAAACAGTATAGTCCTTACTTACAGTGTTTCTAAACAAATTTTGAGCTGTATAACCCTGAATTCCTAATATTTGAAAGCAAATTGAATTGAAAACGCTCCCTAAAGTAACCGGAGTTGTAAATATTATCAGTTTTCTGGTCATTTCCAAGGTTTCCACTGGTAATCTCCATGAATGAAAATGGCAGAAAATGTAGTATGAATCTATTTCCTTTTATTTCAAGTGTTTCTTACACGTTTATAATCATTTCAGGAAACTATAATTGCGTATTTGAAGAGTTTTACCACAATTAGAGAGAGTTCCTACAACTATATACTTGAATCAACACCATTGTAACTTATTCACAAAGAAAACGGCAGAGAAATTCGGCCTCCAATTATAAACATAAACAGTGTAGTCCTCACTTACAGTCTTTCTACACAAGTTTTTAGCTGTATATACCTAATTCCTAATATTTGAAAGCAAATTCAAGTGAAAACGCTTCCTAAAGTCGCTGGAGTTGTATATATTATCAGTTTTCTGGTCATTTCCGAACTTTCAACTGGTAACCTCCGTGATTGAAAATGGCAGGAAATGTAGTAAGAACCTATTTCCTTTTATTTCAAGTGTTTCTTACAAGTTTTTAATCATTTCTGGAAACTGTAATTGCGTATTTGAAGAGTTTGACCAGAATTAGAGAGTGTTCCTACAACTATATACTGGTATCGTCAGCATTTTAACTGATTCACACAGAAAACGCCAGAGAAATTCGGCCTCCAATTATGAACATAAACAGTATAGTCCTCACTTACAGTCTTTCTCCACAAGTTTTGAGCTGTATAAACCTAATTCCTAATATTTGAAAGCAAATTCAAGTGAAAACGCTTCCTAATGTAGCCGGAGTTGTAAATATTATCAGTTTTCTGGTCATTTCCAAGCTTTCCACTGGTAACCTCCGTGATTCAAAACGGCAGGAAATGTAGTAAGAACATATTTACTTTTGTTTCTAGTGTTTCTATCAAGTTTTTAATCATTTTTGGAAACTATAATTGCGTATTTGAAGAGTTTGACCAGAATTAGAGAGTGTTCCTACAACTATATACTGGTATCGTCAGCATTTTAACTGATTCACACAGAAAACGCCAGAGAAATTCGGCCTCCAATTATAAACATAAACAGTATAGTCCTCACTTACAGTCTTTCTACACAAGTTTTGAGCTGTATAAACCTAATTCCTAATATTTGAAAGCATATTCAGTGAAAACGCTTCCGAAAGTAGCCGGAGTTGTAAATATTATCAGTTTTCTGATCATTTCCGACCTTTCCACTGGTAACCTCCGTGATTCAAAACGGCAGGAAATGTAGTAAGAACATATTTCCTTTTATTTCATGTGTTTCTTACAAGTTTTTAATCATTTCTGGAAACTGTAATTGCGTATTTGAAGAGTTTGACCAGAATTAGAGAGTGTTCCTACAACTATATACTGGTATCGTCAGCATTTTAACTGATTCACACAGAAAACGCCAGAGAAATTCGGCCTCCAATTATGAACATAAACAGTATAGTCCTCACTTACAGTCTTTCTCCACAAGTTTTGAGCTGTATAAACCTAATTCCTAATATTTGAAAGCAAATTAAAGTGAAAACGCTTCCTAATGTAGCCGGAGTTGTAAATATTATCAGTTTTCTGGTCATTTCCAAGCTTTCCACTGGTAACCTCCGTGATTCAAAACGGCAGGAAATGTAGTAAGAACATATTTACTTTTATTTCTAGTGTTTCTATCAAGTTTTTAATCATTTTTGGAAACTATAATTGCGTATTTGAAGAGTTTGACCAGAATTAGAGAGTGTTCCTACAACTATATACTGGTATCGTCAGCATTTTAACTGATTCACACAGAAAACGCCAGAGAAATTCGGCCTCCAATTATAAACATAAACAGTATAGTCCTCACTTACAGTCTTTCTACACAAGTTTTGAGCTGTATAAACCTAATTCCTAATATTTGAAAGCATATTCAGTGAAAACGCTTCCGAACGTAGCCGGAGTTGTAAATATTATCAGTTTTCTGGTCATTTCCGACCTTTCCACTGGTAACCTCCGTGATTCAAAACGGCAGGAAATGTAGTAAGAACATATTTCCTTTTATTTCATGTGTTTCTTACCAGTTTTTAATAATTTGTGGAAACTGTAATTGCGTATTTGAAGAGTTTGACCAGAATTATTGAGTGTTCCTACAACTATATACTGGAATCGTCAGCATTTTAACTGATTCACACAGAAAACCCAAGAGAAATTCGGCCTCCAATTATGAACATAAACAGTATAGTCCTCACTTACAGTCTTTCTACACAAGTTCTGAGCTGTATAAACCTAATTCCTAATATTTGAAAGCAAATTCAAGTGAAAACGCTTCCTAAAGTAGCCGGAGTTGTAAATATTATTAGATTTCTGGTCATTTCAAACGTTTCCACTGGTAACCTCCATGAATGAAAATGGCAGTAAATGTAGTAAGAACCTATTTCCTTTTATTTCAAGTGTTTCTTACAAGTTTTTAATCATTTCTGGAAACTATAATTGCGTATTTGAAGAGTTTGACCAGAATTAGAAAGTGTTCCTACAACTATATACTGGATTCGTCAGCATTTTAACTGATTCACACAGAAAACGCCAGAGAAATTCGGCCTCCAATTGTAAACATAAACAGTATAGTCCTTACTTACAGTGTTTCTAAACAAATTTTGAGCTGTATAACCCTGAATTCTTAATATTTGAAAGCAAATTGAATTGAAAACACTCCCTAAAGTAACCGGAGTTGTAAATATTATCAGTTTTCTGGTCATTTCCAAGGTATCCACTGGTAACCTCCATGAATGAAAATGGCAGAAAATGTAGTATGAATCTATTTCCTTTTATTTCAAGTGTTTCTTACATGTTTTTAATCATTTCAGGAAACTATAATTGCGTATTTGAAGAGTATTACCACAATTAGAGAGAGTTCCTACAACTATATACTTGAATCATCACCATTGGTACTTATTCACACAGAAAACGCCAGAGAAATTCCTCCTCCAATTATAAATATAAACAGTATAGTCCTCACTTCCAGTCTTTCTACACAAGTTTTGAGCTGTATAAACCTAATTCCTAATATTTGAAAGCAAATTCAAGTGAAAACGCTTCCTAAAGTAGCCGGAGTTGTAAATATTATCAGTTTTCTGGTCATTTCCAAGGTTTCCACTGGTAACCTCCATGAATGAAAACGGCAGGAAATGTAGTAAGAACCTCTTTCATTTTATTTCTAGTGTTTCTTACAAGTTTTTAATCATTTCTGGAAAATATAATTGCGTATGTGAATAGTTAGTCCAGAATTAGAGAGTGTTCCTACAACTATATACTGGAATCGTCAGAATTATAACTGATTCACACAGAAAACGCCAGAGAAATTCGGCCTCCAATTGTAAACATAAACAGTATAGTCCTTACTTACAGTGTTTCTGATTAAATTTTGAGCTGTATAACCCTGAATTCCTAATATTTGAAAGCCAATTGAATTGAAAACGCTCCCTAAAGTAACCGGATTTGTAAATATTATCAGTTTTCTGGTCATTTCCAAGGTTTCCACTGGTAATCTCCATGAATGAAAATGGCAGAAAATGTAGTATGAATCTATTTCCTTTTATTTCAAGTGTTTCTTACACGTTTATAATCATTTCAGGAAACTATAATTGCGTATTTGAAGAGTTTTACCACAATTAGAGAGAGTTCCTACAACTATATACTTGAATCAACACCATTGTAACTTATTCACAAAGAAAACGCCAGAGAAATTCGGCCTCCAATTATAAACATAAACAGTATAGTCCTCACTTACAGTCTTTCTACACAAGTTTTTAGCTGTATATACCTAATTCCTAATATTTGAAAGCAAATTCAAGTGAAAACGCTTCCTAAAGTCGCTGGAGTTGTATATATTATCAGTTTTCTGGTCATTTCCGAACTTTCAACTGGTAACCTCCGTGATTGAAAATGGCAGGAAATGTAGTAAGAACCTATTTCCTTTTATTTCAAGTGTTTCTTACAAGTTTTTAATCATTTCTGGAAACTGTAATTGCGTATTTGAAGAGTTTGACCAGAATTAGAGAGTGTTCCTACAACTATATACTGGTATCGTCAGCATTTTAACTGATTCACACAGAAAACGCCAGAGAAATTCGGCCTCCAATTATGAACATAAACAGTATAGTCCTCACTTACAGTCTTTCTCCACAAGTTTTGAGCTGTATAAACCTAATTCCTAATATTTGAAAGCAAATTAAAGTGAAAACGCTTCCTAATGTAGCCGGAGTTGTAAATATTATCAGTTTTCTGGTCATTTCCAAGCTTTCCACTGGTAACCTCCGTGATTCAAAACGGCAGGAAATGTAGTAAGAACATATTTACTTTTATTTCTAGTGTTTCTATCAAGTTTTTAATCATTTTTGGAAACTATAATTGCGTATTTGAAGAGTTTGACCAGAATTAGAGAGTGTTCCTACAACTATATACTGGTATCGTCAGCATTTTAACTGATTCACACAGAAAACGCCAGAGAAATTCGGCCTCCAATTATAAACATAAACAGTATAGTCCTCACTTACAGTCTTTCTACACAAGTTTTGAGCTGTATAAACCTAATTCCTAATATTTGAAAGCATATTCAGTGAAAACGCTTCCGAAAGTAGCCGGAGTTGTAAATATTATCAGTTTTCTGGTCATTTCCGACCTTTCCACTGGTAACCTCCGTGATTCAAAACGGCAGGAAATGTAGTAAGAACATATTTCCTTTTATTTCATGTGTTTCTTACCAGTTTTCAATAATTTCTGGAAACTGTAATTGCGTATTTGAAGAGTTTGACCAGAATTATTGAGTGTTCCTACAACTATATACTGGAATCGTCAGCATTTTAACTGATTCACACAGAAAACCCAAGAGAAATTCGGCCTCCAATTATGAACATAAACAGTATAGTCCTCACTTACAGTCTTTCTACACAAGTTTTGAGCTGTATAAACCTAATTCCTAATATTTGAAAGCAAATTCAAGTGAAAACGCTTCCTAAAGTAGCCGGAGTTGTAAATATTATTAGTTTTCTGGTCATTTCCAACGTTTCCACTGGTAACCTCCATGAATGAAAATGGCAGTAAATGTAGTAAGAACCTATTTCCTTTTATTTCAAGTGTTTCTTACAAGTTTTTAATCATTTCTGGAAACTGTAATTGCGTATTTGAAGAGTTTGACCAGAATTAGAGAGTGTTCCTACAACTATATACTGGTATCGTCAGCATTTTAACTGATTCACACAGAAAACGCCAGAGAAATTCGGCCTCCAATTATGAACATAAACAGTATAGTCCTCACTTACAGTCTTTCTCCACAAGTTTTGAGCTGTATAAACCTAATTCCTAATATTTGAAAGCAAATTCAAGTGAAAACGCTTCCTAATGTAGCCGGAGTTGTAAATATTATCAGTTTTCTGGTCATTTCCAAGCTTTCCACTGGTAACCTCCGTGATTCAAAACGGCAGGAAATGTAGTAAGAACATATTTACTTTTGTTTCTAGTGTTTCTATCAAGTTTTTAATCATTTTTGGAAACTATAATTGCGTATTTGAAGAGTTTGACCAGAATTAGAGAGTGTTCCTACAACTATATACTGGTATCGTCAGCATTTTAACTGATTCACACAGAAAACGCCAGAGAAATTCGGCCTCCAATTATAAACATAAACAGTATAGTCCTCACTTACAGTCTTTCTACACAAGTTTTGAGCTGTATAAACCTAATTCCTAATATTTGAAAGCATATTCAGTGAAAACGCTTCCGAAAGTAGCCGGAGTTGTAAATATTATCAGTTTTCTGATCATTTCCGACCTTTCCACTGGTAACCTCCGTGATTCAAAACGGCAGGAAATGTAGTAAGAACATATTTCCTTTTATTTCATGTGTTTCTTACAAGTTTTTAATCATTTCTGGAAACTGTAATTGCGTATTTGAAGAGTTTGACCAGAATTAGAGAGTGTTCCTACAACTATATACTGGTATCGTCAGCATTTTAACTGATTCACACAGAAAACGCCAGAGAAATTCGGCCTCCAATTATGAACATAAACAGTATAGTCCTCACTTACAGTCTTTCTCCACAAGTTTTGAGCTGTATAAACCTAATTCCTAATATTTGAAAGCAAATTAAAGTGAAAACGCTTCCTAATGTAGCCGGAGTTGTAAATATTATCAGTTTTCTGGTCATTTCCAAGCTTTCCACTGGTAACCTCCGTGATTCAAAACGGCAGGAAATGTAGTAAGAACATATTTACTTTTATTTCTAGTGTTTCTATCAAGTTTTTAATCATTTCTGGAAACTATAATTGCGTATTTGAAGAGTTTGACCAGAATTAGAAAGTGTTCCTACAACTATATACTGGATTCGTCAGCATTTTAACTGATTCACACAGAAAACGCCAGAGAAATTCGGCCTCCAATTGTAAACATAAACAGTATAGTCCTTACTTACAGTGTTTCTAAACAAATTTTGAGCTGTATAACCCTGAATTCTTAATATTTGAAAGCAAATTGAATTGAAAACACTCCCTAAAGTAACCGGAGTTGTAAATATTATCAGTTTTCTGGTCATTTCCAAGGTATCCACTGGTAACCTCCATGAATGAAAATGGCAGAAAATGTAGTATGAATCTATTTCCTTTTATTTCAAGTGTTTCTTACATGTTTTTAATCATTTCAGGAAACTATAATTGCGTATTTGAAGAGTATTACCACAATTAGAGAGAGTTCCTACAACTATATACTTGAATCATCACCATTGGTACTTATTCACACAGAAAACGCCAGAGAAATTCCTCCTCCAATTATAAATATAAACAGTATAGTCCTCACTTCCAGTCTTTCTACACAAGTTTTGAGCTGTATAAACCTAATTCCTAATATTTGAAAGCAAATTCAAGTGAAAACGCTTCCTAAAGTAGCCGGAGTTGTAAATATTATCAGTTTTCTGGTCATTTCCAAGGTTTCCACTGGTAACCTCCATGAATGAAAACGGCAGGAAATGTAGTAAGAACCTCTTTCATTTTATTTCTAGTGTTTCTTACAAGTTTTTAATCATTTCTGGAAAATATAATTGCGTATGTGAATAGTTAGTCCAGAATTAGAGAGTGTTCCTACAACTATATACTGGAATCGTCAGAATTATAACTGATTCACACAGAAAACGCCAGAGAAATTCGGCCTCCAATTGTAAACATAAACAGTATAGTCCTTACTTACAGTGTTTCTGATTAAATTTTGAGCTGTATAACCCTGAATTCCTAATATTTGAAAGCCAATTGAATTGAAAACGCTCCCTAAAGTAACCGGATTTGTAAATATTATCAGTTTTCTGGTCATTTCCAAGGTTTCCACTGGTAATCTCCATGAATGAAAATGGCAGAAAATGTAGTATGAATCTATTTCCTTTTATTTCAAGTGTTTCTTACACGTTTATAATCATTTCAGGAAACTATAATTGCGTATTTGAAGAGTTTTACCACAATTAGAGAGAGTTCCTACAACTATATACTTGAATCAACACCATTGTAACTTATTCACAAAGAAAACGCCAGAGAAATTCGGCCTCCAATTATAAACATAAACAGTATAGTCCTCACTTACAGTCTTTCTACACAAGTTTTTAGCTGTATATACCTAATTCCTAATATTTGAAAGCAAATTCAAGTGAAAACGCTTCCTAAAGTCGCTGGAGTTGTATATATTATCAGTTTTCTGGTCATTTCCGAACTTTCAACTGGTAACCTCCGTGATTGAAAATGGCAGGAAATGTAGTAAGAACCTATTTCCTTTTATTTCAAGTGTTTCTTACAAGTTTTTAATCATTTCTGGAAACTGTAATTGCGTATTTGAAGAGTTTGACCAGAATTAGAGAGTGTTCCTACAACTATATACTGGTATCGTCAGCATTTTAACTGATTCACACAGAAAACGCCAGAGAAATTCGGCCTCCAATTATGAACATAAACAGTATAGTCCTCACTTACAGTCTTTCTCCACAAGTTTTGAGCTGTATAAACCTAATTCCTAATATTTGAAAGCAAATTAAAGTGAAAACGCTTCCTAATGTAGCCGGAGTTGTAAATATTATCAGTTTTCTGGTCATTTCCAAGCTTTCCACTGGTAACCTCCGTGATTCAAAACGGCAGGAAATGTAGTAAGAACATATTTACTTTTATTTCTAGTGTTTCTATCAAGTTTTTAATCATTTTTGGAAACTATAATTGCGTATTTGAAGAGTTTGACCAGAATTAGAGAGTGTTCCTACAACTATATACTGGTATCGTCAGCATTTTAACTGATTCACACAGAAAACGCCAGAGAAATTCGGCCTCCAATTATAAACATAAACAGTATAGTCCTCACTTACAGTCTTTCTACACAAGTTTTGAGCTGTATAAACCTAATTCCTAATATTTGAAAGCATATTCAGTGAAAACGCTTCCGAAAGTAGCCGGAGTTGTAAATATTATCAGTTTTCTGGTCATTTCCGACCTTTCCACTGGTAACCTCCGTGATTCAAAACGGCAGGAAATGTAGTAAGAACATATTTCCTTTTATTTCATGTGTTTCTTACCAGTTTTCAATAATTTCTGGAAACTGTAATTGCGTATTTGAAGAGTTTGACCAGAATTATTGAGTGTTCCTACAACTATATACTGGAATCGTCAGCATTTTAACTGATTCACACAGAAAACCCAAGAGAAATTCGGCCTCCAATTATGAACATAAACAGTATAGTCCTCACTTACAGTCTTTCTACACAAGTTTTGAGCTGTATAAACCTAATTCCTAATATTTGAAAGCAAATTCAAGTGAAAACGCTTCCTAAAGTAGCCGGAGTTGTAAATATTATTAGTTTTCTGGTCATTTCCAACGTTTCCACTGGTAACCTCCATGAATGAAAATGGCAGTAAATGTAGTAAGAACCTATTTCCTTTTATTTCAAGTGTTTCTTACAAGTTTTTAATCATTTCTGGAAACTATAATTGCGTATTTGAAGAGTTTGACCAGAATTAGAAAGTGTTCCTACAACTATATACTGGATTCGTCAGCATTTTAACTGATTCACACAGAAAACGCCAGAGAAATTCGGCCTCCAATTGTAAACATAAACAGTATAGTCCTTACTTACAGTGTTTCTAAACAAATTTTGAGCTTTATAACCCTGAATTCCTAATATTTGAAAGCCAATTGAATTGAAAACGCTCCCTAAAGTAACCCGATTTGTAAATATTATCAGTTTTCTGGTCATTTCCAAGGTATCCACTGGTAACCTCCATGAATGAAAATGGCAGAAAATGTAGTATGAATCTATTTCCTTTTATTTCAAGTGTTTCTTACACGTTTTTAATCATTTCAGGAAACTATAATTGCGTATTTGAAGACTTTTACCACAATTAGAGAGAGTTCCTACAACTATATACTTGAATCATCACCATTGTAACTTATTCACACAGAAAACGCCAGAGAAATTCGTCCTCCAATAATAAATATAAACAGTATAGTCCTCACTTCCAGTCTTTCTACACAAGTTTTGAGCTGTATAAACCTAATTCCTAATATTTGAAAGCAAATTCAAGTGAAAACGCTTCCTAAGGTAGCCGGAGTTGTAAATATTATTAGTTTTCTGGTCATTTCCAAGGTTTCCACTGGTAACCTCCATGAATGAAAACGGCAGGAAATGTAGAAAGAACCTCTTTCCTTTTATTTCTAGTGTTTCTTACAAGTTTTTAATCATTTCAGGAAACTGTAATTGCGTATTTGAAGAGTTTTACCACAATTAGAGAGTGTTCCTACAACTATATACTGGAATCGTCAGCATTTTAACTGATTCACACAGAAAACCCCAAAGAAATTCGGCCTCCAATTATGAACATAAACAGTATAGTCCTCACTTACAGTCTTTCTACACAAGTTTTGAGCTGTATAAACCTAATTCCTAATATTTGAAAGCAAATTCAAGTGAAAACGCTTCCTAATGTAGCCGGAGTTGTAAATATTATCAGTTTTCTGGTCATTTCCAAGCTTTCCACTGGTAACCTCCGTGATTCAAAACGGCAGGAAATGTAGTAAGAACATATTTACTTTTATTTCTAGTGTTTCTTACAAGTTTTTAATCATTTTTGGAAACTATAATTGCGTATTTGAAGAGTTTTACCACAATTAGAGAGAGTTCCTACAACTATATACTTGAATCATCACCATTGTAACTTATTCACAAAGAAAAGGCCAGAGAAATTCATCCTCCAATTATAAACATAAACAGTATAGTCCTCACTTACAGTCTTTCTACACAAGTTTTGAGCAGTATAAACCTAATTCCTAATATTTGAAAGCAAATTCAAGTGAAAACGCTTCTTAAAGAAGCTGGAGTTGTATATATTATCAGTTTTCTGGTCATTTCCGAACTTTCAACTGGAAACCTCCGTGATTGAAAATGGCAGGAAATGTAGTAAGAACCTATTTCCTTTTATTTCAACTGTTTCTTACAAGTTTTTAATCATTTCTGGAAACTATAATTGCGTATTTGAAGAGTTTGACCAGAATTAGAGAGTGTTCCTACAACTATATACTGGATTCGTCAGCATTTTAACTGATTCACACAGAAAACGCCAGAGAAATTCGGCCTCCAATTGTAAACATAAACAGTATAGTCCTTACTTACAGTGTTTCTAAACAAATTTTGAGCTGTATAACCCTGAATTCCTAATATTTGAAAGCAAATTGAATTGAAAACACTCCCTAAAGTAACCGGAGTTGTAAATATTATCAGTTTTCTGGTCATTTCCAAGGTATCCACTGGTAACCTCCATGAATGAAAATGGCAGAAAATGTAGTATGAATCTATTTCCTTTTATTTCAAGTGTTTCTTACACGTTTTTAATCATTTCAGGAAACTATAATTGCGTATTTGAAGACTTTTACCACAATTAGAGAGAGTTCCTACAACTATATACTTGAATCATCACCATTGTAACTTATTCACACAGAAAACGCCAGAGAAATTCGTCCTCCAATAATAAATATAAACAGTATAGTCCTCACTTCCAGTCTTTCTACACAAGTTTTGAGCTGTATAAACCTAATTCCTAATATTTGAAAGCAAATTCAAGTGAAAACGCTTCCTAAAGTAGCCGGAGTTGTAAATATTATTAGTTTTCTGGTCATTTCCAAGGTTTCCACTGGTAACCTCCATGAATGAAAACGGCAGGAAATGTAGAAAGAACCTCTTTCCTTTTATTTCTAGTGTTTCTTACAAGTTTTTAATCATTTCAGGAAACTGTAATTGCGTATTTGAAGAGTTTTACCACAATTAGAGAGTGTTCCTACAACTATATACTGGTATCGTCAGCATTTTAACTGATTCACACAGAAAACTCCAGAGAAATTCGGCCTCCAATTATAAACATAAACAGTATAGTCCTCACTTACAGTCTTTCTGCACAAGTTTTCAGCTGTATAAACCTAATTCCTAATATTTGAAAGCAAATTCATGTGAAAACGCTTCCTAAAGTAGCCGGAGTTGTAAATATTATCAGTTTTCTGGTCATTTCCGACCTTTCCACTGGTAACCTCCGTGATTCAAAACGGCAGGAAATGTAGTAAGAACATATTTCCTTTTATTTCATGTGTTTCTTACCAGTTTTTAATCATTTCTGGAAACTGTAATTGCGTATTTTAAGAGTTTGACCAGAATTAGAGAGTGTTCCTACAACTATATACTGGAATCGTCAGCATTTTAACTGATTCACACAGAAAACCCCAGAGAAATTCGGCCTCCAATTATGAACATAAACAGTATAGTCCTCACTTACAGTCTTTCTACACAAGTTTTGAGCTGTATAAACCTAATTCCTAATATTTGAAAGCAAATTCAAGTGAAAATGCTTCCTAAAGTAGCCGGAGTTCTAAATATTATCAGTTATCTCGTCATTTCCAAAGTTTCCACTGGTAACCTCCATGAATGAAAATGGCAGAAAATGTAGTAAGAACATATTTACTTTTATTTTAAAGTTTCTTACAAGTTTTTAATCATTTCTGGAAACTATAATTGCGTATTTGAAGAGTTTGACCAGAATTAGCGAGTGTTCCTACAACTATATACTGGAATCGTCAGCATTTTAACTGATTCACACAGAAAACGCCAGAGAAATTCGGCTTCCATTTTTAAACATAAACAGTATAGTCCTTACTTACAGTGTTTCTAAACAAATTTTGAGCTGTATAACCCTGAATTCCTAATATTTGAAAGCAAATTGAATTGAAAACGCTCCCTAAAGCAACCGGAGTTGTAAATATTATCAGTTTTCTGGTCATTTCCAAGGTTTCCACTGGTAACCTCCATGAATGAAAATGGCAGAAAATGTAGTATGAATCTATTTCCTTTTATTGCAAGTGTTTCTTACACGTTTTTAATCATTTCAGGAAACTATAATTGCGTATTTGAAGAGTTTTACCACAATTAGAGAGAGTTCCTACAACTGTATACTTGAATCATCACCATTGTAACTTATTCACACAGAAAATGCCAGAGAAATTCGTCCTCCAATAATAAATATAAACAGTATAGTCCTCACTTCCAGTCTTTCTACACAAGTTTTGCGCTGTATAAACCTAATTCCTAATATTTGAAAGCAAATTCAAGTGCAAACGCTTCCTAAAGGAGCCGGAGTTGTAAATATTATTAGTTTTCTGGTCATTTCCAAGGTTTCCACTGGTAACCTCCATGAATGAAAATGGCAGAAAATGTAGAAAGAACCTCTTTCCCTTTATTTCTAGTGTTTCTTACAAGTTTTTAATCATTTCAGGAAACTGTAATTGCGTATTTGAAGAGTTTTACCACAATTAGAGAGTGTTCCTACAACTATATACTGGAATCGTCAGAATTATAACTGATTCACACAGAAAACGCCAGAGAAATTCGGCCTCCAATTGTAAACAAAAACAGTATAGTCCTTACTTAGAGTGTTTCTAATCAAATTTTGAGCTGTATAACCCTGAATTCCTAATATTTGAAAGCCAATTGAATTGAAAACGCTCCCTAAAGTAACCGGATTTGTAAATATTATCAGTTTTCTGGTCATTTCCAAGGTTTCCACTGGTAACCTCCAGGAATGAAAATGGCAGAAAATGTAGTATGAATCTATTTCCTTTTATTTCAAGTGTTTCTTACAAGTTTTTAATCATTTCAGGAAACTGTAATTGCGTATTTGAAGAGTTTTACCACAATTAGAGAGTGTTCCTACAACTATATACTGGTATCGTCAGCATTTTAACTGATTCACACAGAAAACGCCAGAGAAATTCGTCCTCCAATAATAAATATAAACAGTATAGTCCTCACTTCCAGTCTTTCTACACAAGTTTTGAGCTGTATAAACCTAATTCCTAATATTTGAAAGCAAATTCAAGTGAAAACGCTTCCTAAAGTAGCCGGAGTTGTAAATATTATTAGTTTTCTGGTCATTTCCAAGGTTTCCACTGGTAACCTCCATGAATGAAAATGGCAGGAAATGTAGAAAGAACCTCTTTCCTTTTATTTCTAGTGTTTCTTACAAGTTTTTAATCATTTCAGGAAACTGTAATTGCGTATTTGAAGAGTTTTACCACAATTAGAGAGTGTTCCTACAACTATATACTGGTATCGTCAGCATTTTAACTGATTCACACAGAAAACCCCAAAGAAATTCGGCCTCCAATTATGAACATAAACAGTATAGTCCTCACTTACAGTCTTTCTACACAAGTTTTGAGCTGTATAAACCTAATTCCTAATATTTGAAAGCAAATTCATGTGAAAACGCTTCCTAAAGTAGCCGGAGTTGTAAATATTATCAGTTTTCTGGTCATTTCCGACCTTTCCACTGGTAACCTCCGTGATTCAAAACGGCAGGAAATGTAGTAAGAACATATTTCCTTTTATTTCATGTGTTTCTTACCAGTTTTTAATCATTTCTGGAAACTGTAATTGCGTATTTGAAGAGTTTTACCACAATTAGAGAGTGTTCCTACAACTATATACTGGAATCGTCAGCATTTTAACTGATTCACACAGAAAACCCCAGAGAAATTCGGCCTCCAATTATGAACATAAACAGTATAGTCCTCACTTACAGTCTTTCTACACAAGTTTTGAGCTGTATAAACCTAATTCCTAATATTTGAAAGCAAATTCAAGTGAAAATGCTTCCTAAAGTAGCCGGAGTTCTAAATATTATCAGTTATCTCGTCATTTCCAAAGTTTCCACTGGTAACCTCCATGAATGAAAATGGCAGAAAATGTAGTAAGAACATATTTACTTTTATTTTAAAGTTTCTTACAAGTTTTTAATCATTTCTGGAAACTATAATTGCGTATTTGAAGAGTTTGACCAGAATTAGCGAGTGTTCCTACAACTATATACTGGAATCGTCAGCATTTTAACTGATTCACACAGAAAACGCCAGAGAAATTCGGCTTCCATTTTTAAACATAAACAGTATAGTCCTTACTTACAGTGTTTCTAAACAAATTTTGAGCTGTATAACCCTGAATTCCTAATATTTGAAAGCAAATTGAATTGAAAACGCTCCCTAAAGCAACCGGAGTTGTAAATATTATCAGTTTTCTGGTCATTTCCAAGGTTTCCACTGGTAACCTCCATGAATGAAAATGGCAGAAAATGTAGTATGAATCTATTTCCTTTTATTGCAAGTGTTTCTTACACGTTTTTAATCATTTCAGGAAACTATAATTGCGTATTTGAAGAGTTTTACCACAATTAGAGAGAGTTCCTACAACTGTATACTTGAATCATCACCATTGTAACTTATTCACACAGAAAATGCCAGAGAAATTCGTCCTCCAATAATAAATATAAACAGTATAGTCCTCACTTCCAGTCTTTCTACACAAGTTTTGCGCTGTATAAACCTAATTCCTAATATTTGAAAGCAAATTCAAGTGCAAACGCTTCCTAAAGGAGCCGGAGTTGTAAATATTATTAGTTTTCTGGTCATTTCCAAGGTTTCCACTGGTAACCTCTATGAATGAAAATGGCAGAAAATGTAGAAAGAACCTCTTTCCCTTTATTTCTAGTGTTTCTTACAAGTTTTTAATCATTTCAGGAAACTGTAATTGCGTATTTGAAGAGTTTTACCACAATTAGAGAGTGTTCCTACAACTATATACTGGAATCGTCAGAATTATAACTGATTCACACAGAAAACGCCAGAGAAATTCGGCCTCCAATTGTAAACAAAAACAGTATAGTCCTTACTTAGAGTGTTTCTAATCAAATTTTGAGCTGTATAACCCTGAATTCCTAATATTTGAAAGCCAATTGAATTGAAAACGCTCCCTAAAGTAACCGGATTTGTAAATATTATCAGTTTTCTGGTCATTTCCAAGGTTTCCACTGGTAACCTCCAGGAATGAAAATGGCAGAAAATGTAGTATGAATCTATTTCCTTTTATTTCTAGTGTTTCTTACAAGTTTTTAATCATTTCAGGAAACTGTAATTGCGTATTTGAAGAGTTTTACCACAATTAGAGAGTGTTCCTACAACTATATACTGGTATCGTCAGCATTTTAACTGATTCACACAGAAAACTCCAGAGAAATTCGGCCTCCAATTATAAACATAAACAGTATAGTCCTCACTTACAGTCTTTCTGCACAAGTTTTCAGCTGTATAAACCTAATTCCTAATATTTGAAAGCAAATTCATGTGAAAACGCTTCCTAAAGTAGCCGGAGTTGTAAATATTATCAGTTTTCTGGTCATTTCCGACCTTTCCACTGGTAACCTCCGTGATTCAAAACGGCAGGAAATGTAGTAAGAACATATTTCCTTTTATTTCATGTGTTTCTTACCAGTTTTTAATCATTTCTGGAAACTGTAATTGCGTATTTTAAGAGTTTGACCAGAATTAGAGAGTGTTCCTACAACTATATACTGGAATCGTCAGCATTTTAACTGATTCACACAGAAAACCCCAGAGAAATTCGGCCTCCAATTATGAACATAAACAGTATAGTCCTCACTTACAGTCTTTCTACACAAGTTTTGAGCTGTATAAACCTAATTCCTAATATTTGAAAGCAAATTCAAGTGAAAATGCTTCCTAAAGTAGCCGGAGTTCTAAATATTATCAGTTATCTCGTCATTTCCAAAGTTTCCACTGGTAACCTCCATGAATGAAAATGGCAGAAAATGTAGTAAGAACATATTTACTTTTATTTTAAAGTTTCTTACAAGTTTTTAATCATTTCTGGAAACTATAATTGCGTATTTGAAGAGTTTGACCAGAATTAGCGAGTGTTCCTACAACTATATACTGGAATCGTCAGCATTTTAACTGATTCACACAGAAAACGCCAGAGAAATTCGGCTTCCATTTTTAAACATAAACAGTATAGTCCTTACTTACAGTGTTTCTAAACAAATTTTGAGCTGTATAACCCTGAATTCCTAATATTTGAAAGCAAATTGAATTGAAAACGCTCCCTAAAGCAACCGGAGTTGTAAATATTATCAGTTTTCTGGTCATTTCCAAGGTTTCCACTGGTAACCTCCATGAATGAAAATGGCAGAAAATGTAGTATGAATCTATTTCCTTTTATTGCAAGTGTTTCTTACACGTTTTTAATCATTTCAGGAAACTATAATTGCGTATTTGAAGAGTTTTACCACAATTAGAGAGAGTTCCTACAACTGTATACTTGAATCATCACCATTGTAACTTATTCACACAGAAAATGCCAGAGAAATTCGTCCTCCAATAATAAATATAAACAGTATAGTCCTCACTTCCAGTCTTTCTACACAAGTTTTGCGCTGTATAAACCTAATTCCTAATATTTGAAAGCAAATTCAAGTGCAAACGCTTCCTAAAGGAGCCGGAGTTGTAAATATTATTAGTTTTCTGGTCATTTCCAAGGTTTCCACTGGTAACCTCCATGAATGAAAATGGCAGAAAATGTAGAAAGAACCTCTTTCCCTTTATTTCTAGTGTTTCTTACAAGTTTTTAATCATTTCAGGAAACTGTAATTGCGTATTTGAAGAGTTTTACCACAATTAGAGAGTGTTCCTACAACTATATACTGGAATCGTCAGAATTATAACTGATTCACACAGAAAACGCCAGAGAAATTCGGCCTCCAATTGTAAACAAAAACAGTATAGTCCTTACTTAGAGTGTTTCTAATCAAATTTTGAGCTGTATAACCCTGAATTCCTAATATTTGAAAGCCAATTGAATTGAAAACGCTCCCTAAAGTAACCGGATTTGTAAATATTATCAGTTTTCTGGTCATTTCCAAGGTTTCCACTGGTAACCTCCAGGAATGAAAATGGCAGAAAATGTAGTATGAATCTATTTCCTTTTATTTCTAGTGTTTCTTACAAGTTTTTAATCATTTCAGGAAACTGTAATTGCGTATTTGAAGAGTTTTACCACAATTAGAGAGTGTTCCTACAACTATATACTGGTATCGTCAGCATTTTAACTGATTCACACAGAAAACTCCAGAGAAATTCGGCCTCCAATTATAAACATAAACAGTATAGTCCTCACTTACAGTCTTTCTGCACAAGTTTTCAGCTGTATAAACCTAATTCCTAATATTTGAAAGCAAATTCATGTGAAAACGCTTCCTAAAGTAGCCGGAGTTGTAAATATTATCAGTTTTCTGGTCATTTCCGACCTTTCCACTGGTAACCTCCGTGATTCAAAACGGCAGGAAATGTAGTAAGAACATATTTCCTTTTATTTCATGTGTTTCTTACCAGTTTTTAATCATTTCTGGAAACTGTAATTGCGTATTTTAAGAGTTTGACCAGAATTAGAGAGTGTTCCTACAACTATATACTGGAATCGTCAGCATTTTAACTGATTCACACAGAAAACCCCAGAGAAATTCGGCCTCCAATTATGAACATAAACAGTATAGTCCTCACTTACAGTCTTTCTACACAAGTTTTGAGCTGTATAAACCTAATTCCTAATATTTGAAAGCAAATTAAAGTGAAAATGCTTCCTAAAGTAGCCGGAGTTCTAAATATTATCAGTTATCTCGTCATTTCCAAAGTTTCCACTGGTAACCTCCATGAATGAAAATGGCAGAAAATGTAGTAAGAACATATTTACTTTTATTTTAAAGTTTCTTACAAGTTTTTAATCATTTCTGGAAACTATAATTGCGTATTTGAAGAGTTTGACCAGAATTAGCGAGTGTTCCTACAACTATATACTGGAATCGTCAGCATTTTAACTGATTCACACAGAAAACGCCAGAGAAATTCGGCTTCCATTTTTAAACATAAACAGTATAGTCCTTACTTACAGTGTTTCTAAACAAATTTTGAGCTGTATAACCCTGAATTCCTAATATTTGAAAGCAAATTGAATTGAAAACGCTCCCTAAAGCAACCGGAGTTGTAAATATTATCAGTTTTCTGGTCATTTCCAAGGTTTCCACTGGTAACCTCCATGAATGAAAATGGCAGAAAATGTAGTATGAATCTATTTCCTTTTATTGCAAGTGTTTCTTACACGTTTTTAATCATTTCAGGAAACTATAATTGCGTATTTGAAGAGTTTTACCACAATTAGAGAGAGTTCCTACAACTGTATACTTGAATCATCACCATTGTAACTTATTCACACAGAAAATGCCAGAGAAATTCGTCCTCCAATAATAAATATAAACAGTATAGTCCTCACTTCCAGTCTTTCTACACAAGTTTTGCGCTGTATAAACCTAATTCCTAATATTTGAAAGCAAATTCAAGTGCAAACGCTTCCTAAAGGAGCCGGAGTTGTAAATATTATTAGTTTTCTGGTCATTTCCAAGGTTTCCACTGGTAACCTCCATGAATGAAAATGGCAGAAAATGTAGAAAGAACCTCTTTCCCTTTATTTCTAGTGTTTCTTACAAGTTTTTAATCATTTCAGGAAACTGTAATTGCGTATTTGAAGAGTTTTACCACAATTAGAGAGTGTTCCTACAACTATATACTGGAATCGTCAGAATTATAACTGATTCACACAGAAAACGCCAGAGAAATTCGGCCTCCAATTGTAAACAAAAACAGTATAGTCCTTACTTAGAGTGTTTCTAATCAAATTTTGAGCTGTATAACCCTGAATTCCTAATATTTGAAAGCCAATTGAATTGAAAACGCTCCCTAAAGTAACCGGATTTGTAAATATTATCAGTTTTCTGGTCATTTCCAAGGTTTCCACTGGTAACCTCCATGAATGAAAATGGCAGAAAATGTAGTATGAATCTATTTCCTTTTATTTCAAGTGTTTCTTACAAGTTTTTAATCATTTCAGGAAACTGTAATTGCGTATTTGAAGAGTTTTACCACAATTAGAGAGTGTTCCTACAACTATATACTGGTATCGTCAGCATTTTAACTGATTCACACAGAAAACGCCAGAGAAATTCGTCCTCCAATAATAAATATAAACAGTATAGTCCTCACTTCCAGTCTTTCTACACAAGTTTTGAGCTGTATAAACCTAATTCCTAATATTTGAAAGCAAATTCATGTGAAAACGCTTCCTAAAGTAGCCGGAGTTGTAAATATTATTAGTTTTCTGGTCATTTCCAAGGTTTCCACTGGTAACCTCCATGAATGAAAACGGCAGGAAATGTAGAAAGAACCTCTTTCCTTTTATTTCTAGTGTTTCTTACAAGTTTTTAATCATTTCAGGAAACTGTAATTGCGTATTTGAAGAGTTTTACCACAATTAGAGAGTGTTCCTACAACTATATACTGGTATCGTCAGCATTTTAACTGATTCACACAGAAAACTCCAGAGAAATTCGGCCTCCAATTATAAACATAAACAGTATAGTCCTCACTTACAGTCTTTCTGCACAAGTTTTCAGCTGTATAAACCTAATTCCTAATATTTGAAAGCAAATTCATGTGAAAACGCTTCCTAAAGTAGCCGGAGTTGTAAATATTATCAGTTTTCTGGTCATTTCCGACCTTTCCACTGGTAACCTCCGTGATTCAAAACGGCAGGAAATGTAGTAAGAACATATTTCCTTTTATTTCATGTGTTTCTTACCAGTTTTTAATCATTTCTGGAAACTGTAATTGCGTATTTTAAGAGTTTGACCAGAATTAGAGAGTGTTCCTACAACTATATACTGGAATCGTCAGCATTTTAACTGATTCACACAGAAAACCCCAGAGAAATTCGGCCTCCAATTATGAACATAAACAGTATAGTCCTCACTTACAGTCTTTCTACACAAGTTTTGAGCTGTATAAACCTAATTCCTAATATTTGAAAGCAAATTAAAGTGAAAATGCTTCCTAAAGTAGCCGGAGTTCTAAATATTATCAGTTATCTCGTCATTTCCAAAGTTTCCACTGGTAACCTCCATGAATGAAAATGGCAGAAAATGTAGTAAGAACATATTTACTTTTATTTTAAAGTTTCTTACAAGTTTTTAATCATTTCTGGAAACTATAATTGCGTATTTGAAGAGTTTGACCAGAATTAGCGAGTGTTCCTACAACTATATACTGGAATCGTCAGCATTTTAACTGATTCACACAGAAAACGCCAGAGAAATTCGGCTTCCATTTTTAAACATAAACAGTATAGTCCTTACTTACAGTGTTTCTAAACAAATTTTGAGCTGTATAACCCTGAATTCCTAATATTTGAAAGCAAATTGAATTGAAAACGCTCCCTAAAGCAACCGGAGTTGTAAATATTATCAGTTTTCTGGTCATTTCCAAGGTTTCCACTGGTAACCTCCATGAATGAAAATGGCAGAAAATGTAGTATGAATCTATTTCCTTTTATTGCAAGTGTTTCTTACACGTTTTTAATCATTTCAGGAAACTATAATTGCGTATTTGAAGAGTTTTACCACAATTAGAGAGAGTTCCTACAACTGTATACTTGAATCATCACCATTGTAACTTATTCACACAGAAAATGCCAGAGAAATTCGTCCTCCAATAATAAATATAAACAGTATAGTCCTCACTTCCAGTCTTTCTACACAAGTTTTGCGCTGTATAAACCTAATTCCTAATATTTGAAAGCAAATTCAAGTGCAAACGCTTCCTAAAGGAGCCGGAGTTGTAAATATTATTAGTTTTCTGGTCATTTCCAAGGTTTCCACTGGTAACCTCCATGAATGAAAATGGCAGAAAATGTAGAAAGAACCTCTTTCCCTTTATTTCTAGTGTTTCTTACAAGTTTTTAATCATTTCAGGAAACTGTAATTGCGTATTTGAAGAGTTTTACCACAATTAGAGAGTGTTCCTACAACTATATACTGGAATCGTCAGAATTATAACTGATTCACACAGAAAACGCCAGAGAAATTCGGCCTCCAATTGTAAACAAAAACAGTATAGTCCTTACTTAGAGTGTTTCTAATCAAATTTTGAGCTGTATAACCCTGAATTCCTAATATTTGAAAGCCAATTGAATTGAAAACGCTCCCTAAAGTAACCGGATTTGTAAATATTATCAGTTTTCTGGTCATTTCCAAGGTTTCCACTGGTAACCTCCATGAATGAAAATGGCAGAAAATGTAGTATGAATCTATTTCCTTTTATTTCAAGTGTTTCTTACAAGTTTTTAATCATTTCAGGAAACTGTAATTGCGTATTTGAAGAGTTTTACCACAATTAGAGAGTGTTCCTACAACTATATACTGGTATCGTCAGCATTTTAACTGATTCACACAGAAAACGCCAGAGAAATTCGTCCTCCAATAATAAATATAAACAGTATAGTCCTCACTTCCAGTCTTTCTACACAAGTTTTGAGCTGTATAAACCTAATTCCTAATATTTGAAAGCAAATTCATGTGAAAACGCTTCCTAAAGTAGCCGGAGTTGTAAATATTATTAGTTTTCTGGTCATTTCCAAGGTTTCCACTGGTAACCTCCATGAATGAAAACGGCAGGAAATGTAGAAAGAACCTCTTTCCTTTTATTTCTAGTGTTTCTTACAAGTTTTTAATCATTTCAGGAAACTGTAATTGCGTATTTGAAGAGTTTTACCACAATTAGAGAGTGTTCCTACAACTATATACTGGTATCGTCAGCATTTTAACTGATTCACACAGAAAACTCCAGAGAAATTAGGCCTCCATTTGTAAACATAAACAGTATAGTCCTCACTTACAGTCTTTCTGCACAAGTTTTCAGCTGTATAAACCTAATTCCTAATATTTGAAAGCAAATTCATGTGAAAACGCTTCCTAAAGTAGCCGGAGTTGTAAATATTATCAGTTTTCTGGTCATTTCCGACCTTTCCACTGGTAACCTCCGCGATTCAAAACGGCAGGAAATGTAGTAAGAACATATTTCCTTTTATTTCATGTGTTTCTTACCAGTTTTTAATCATTTCTGGAAACTGTAATTGCGTATTTTAAGAGTTTGACCAGAATTAGAGAGTGTTCCTACAACTATATACTGGAATCGTCAGCATTTTAACTGATTCACACAGAAAACCCCAGAGAAATTCGGCCTCCAATTATGAACATAAACAGTATAGTCCTCACTTACAGTCTTTCTACACAAGTTTTGAGCTGTATAAACCTAATTCCTAATATTTGAAAGCAAATTCAAGTGAAAATGCTTCCTAAAGTAGCCGGAGTTCTAAATATTATCAGTTATCTCGTCATTTCCAAAGTTTCCACTGGTAACCTCCATGAATGAAAATGGCAGAAAATGTAGTAAGAACATATTTACTTTTATTTTAAAGTTTCTTACAAGTTTTTAATCATTTCTGGAAACTATAATTGCGTATTTGAAGAGTTTGACCAGAATTAGCGAGTGTTCCTACAACTATATACTGGAATCGTCAGCATTTTAACTGATTCACACAGAAAACGCCAGAGAAATTCGGCTTCCATTTTTAAACATAAACAGTATAGTCCTTACTTACAGTGTTTCTAAACAAATTTTGAGCTGTATAACCCTGAATTCCTAATATTTGAAAGCAAATTGAATTGAAAACGCTCCCTAAAGCAACCGGAGTTGTAAATATTATCAGTTTTCTGGTCATTTCCAAGGTTTCCACTGGTAACCTCCATGAATGAAAATGGCAGAAAATGTAGTATGAATCTATTTCCTTTTATTGCAAGTGTTTCTTACACGTTTTTAATCATTTCAGGAAACTATAATTGCGTATTTGAAGAGTTTTACCACAATTAGAGAGAGTTCCTACAACTGTATACTTGAATCATCACCATTGTAACTTATTCACACAGAAAATGCCAGAGAAATTCGTCCTCCAATAATAAATATAAACAGTATAGTCCTCACTTCCAGTCTTTCTACACAAGTTTTGCGCTGTATAAACCTAATTCCTAATATTTGAAAGCAAATTCAAGTGCAAACGCTTCCTAAAGGAGCCGGAGTTGTAAATATTATTAGTTTTCTGGTCATTTCCAAGGTTTCCACTGGTAACCTCCATGAATGAAAATGGCAGAAAATGTAGAAAGAACCTCTTTCCCTTTATTTCTAGTGTTTCTTACAAGTTTTTAATCATTTCAGGAAACTGTAATTGCGTATTTGAAGAGTTTTACCACAATTAGAGAGTGTTCCTACAACTATATACTGGAATCGTCAGAATTATAACTGATTCACACAGAAAACGCCAGAGAAATTCGGCCTCCAATTGTAAACAAAAACAGTATAGTCCTTACTTAGAGTGTTTCTAATCAAATTTTGAGCTGTATAACCCTGAATTCCTAATATTTGAAAGCCAATTGAATTGAAAACGCTCCCTAAAGTAACCGGATTTGTAAATATTATCAGTTTTCTGGTCATTTCCAAGGTTTCCACTGGTAACCTCCATGAATGAAAATGGCAGAAAATGTAGTATGAATCTATTTCCTTTTATTTCAAGTGTTTCTTACAAGTTTTTAATCATTTCAGGAAACTGTAATTGCGTATTTGAAGAGTTTTACCACAATTAGAGAGTGTTCCTACAACTATATACTGGTATCGTCAGCATTTTAACTGATTCACACAGAAAACGCCAGAGAAATTCGGCCTCCAATTATAAACATAAACAGTATAGTCCTCACTTACAGTGTTTCTACACAAGTTTTGAGCTGAATAAACCTAATTCCTAATATTTGAAAGCAAATTCATGTGAAAACGCTTCCTGAAGTAGCCGGAGTTCTAAATATTATCAGTTTTCTGCTCATTTCCGACCTTTCCACTGGTAACCTCCGTGATTCAAAACGGCAGGAAATGTAGTAAGAACCTATTTCCTTTTATTTCATGTGTTTCTTACAAGTTTTTTATCATTTCTGGAAACTGTAATTGCGTATTTGAAGAGTTTGACCAGAATTAGAGAGTGTACCTACAACTATATACTGGAATCGTCAGCATTTTAACTGATTCACACAGAAAACCCCAGAGAAATTCGGCCTCCAATTATGAACATAAACAGTATAGTCCTCACTTACAGTCTTTCTACACAAGTTTTGAGTTGTATAAACCTAATTCCTAATATTTGAAAGCAAATTCAAGTGAAAATGCTTCCTAAAGTAGCCGGAGTTCTAAATATTATCAGTTTTCTGGTCATTTCCGAACTTTCAACTGGTAACCTCCGTGATTGAAAATGGCAGGAAATGTAGTAAGATCCTATTTCCTTTTATTTCAAGTGTTTCTTACAAGTTTTTAATCATTTCTGGAAACTATAATTGCGTATTTGAAGAGTTTGACCAGAATTAGAGAGTGTTCCTACAACTATATACTGGATTCATCAGCATTTTAACTGATTCACACAGAAAACGCCAGAGAAATTCGGCCTCCAATTGTAAACATAAACAGTATAGTCCTTACTTACAGTGTTTCTAAACAAATTTTGAGCTGTATAACCCTGAATTCCTAATATTTGAAAGCAAATTGAATTGAAAACACTCCCTAAAGTAACAGGAGTTGTAAATATTATCAGTTTTCTGGTCATTTCCAAGGTATCCACTGGTAACCTCCATGAATGAAAATGGCAGAAAATGTAGTATGAATCTATTTCCTTTTATTTCAAGTGTTTCTTACACGTTTTTAATCATTTCAGGAAACTATAATTGCGTATTTGAAGACTTTTACCACAATTAGAGAGAATTCCTACAACTATATACTTGAATCATCACCATTGTAACTTATTCACACAGAAAACACCAGAGAAATTCGGCCTCCAATTGTAAACATAAGCAGTATAGTCCTTACTTACAGTGTTTCTAAACAAATTTTGAGCTGTATAACCCTGAATTCCTAATATTTGAAAGCAAATTGAAGTGAAAATGCTCCCTAAATTAACCAGAGTTGTAAATATTATCAGTTTTCTGGTCATTTCAAAGGTTTCCACTGGTAACCTCCATGAATGAAAACGGCAGGAAATGTAGAAAGAACCTCTTTCCTTTTATTTCTAGTGTTTCTTACAAGTTTTTAATCATTTCAGGAAACTATAATTGCGTATTTGAAGAGTTTTACCACAATTAGAGAGAGTTCCTACAACTATATACTTGAATCATCACCATTGTAACTTATTCACACAGAAAACGCCAGAGAAATTCGGCCTCCAATTGTAAACATAAGCAGTATAGTCCTTACTTACAGTGTT
The DNA here is from genome assembly GCF_963259705.1 of Myotis daubentonii. Classification (NCBI taxonomy): domain Eukaryota; kingdom Metazoa; phylum Chordata; class Mammalia; order Chiroptera; family Vespertilionidae; genus Myotis; species Myotis daubentonii. The sequence continues at coordinate 83,567,823 of NC_081861.1, read as the reverse complement.
TCTAAACAAATTTTGAGCTGTATAACCCTGAATTCCTAATATTTGAAAGCAAATTGAATTGAAAACGCTCCCTAAAGTAACCAGAGTTGTAAATATTATCAGTTTTCTGGTCATTTCCAAGGTTTCCACTGGTAACATCCATGAATGAAAACGGCAGGAAATGTAGTAAGAACATATTTACTTTTGTTTCAATGTTTCTTACAAGTTTTTAATCATTTCAGGAAACTATAATTGCGTATTTGAAGAGTTTTACCACAATTAGCGAGAGTTCCTACAACTATATACTTGAATCATCACCATTGTATCTTATTCACAAAGTAAACGCCAGAGAAATTTGTCCTCCAATTATAAACTTAAACAGTATAGTCCTCACTTACAGTCTTTCTATACAAGTTTTCAGCTGTATAAACCAAATTCCTAATATTTGAAAGCAAATTCAAGTGAAAACGCTTCCTAAAGTCGCTGGAGTTGTATATATTATCAGTTTTCTGGTCATTTCCGAACTTTCAACTGGTAACCTCCGTGATTAAAAATGGGAGAAAATGTAGTAAGAACCTATCTCCTTTTATTTCAAGTGTTTCTTACAAGTTTTTAATCATTTCTGGAAACTGTAATTGCGTATTTGAAGAGTTTGACCAGAATTAGAGAGTGTTCCTACAACTATATACTGGAATCGTCAGCATTTTAACTGATTCACACAGAAAACGCAAGAGAAATTCGGCCTCCAATTATAAACATAAACAGTATAGTCCTCACTTCCAGTCTTTCTACACAAGTTTTGAGCTGTATAAACCTAATTCCTAATATTTGAAAGCAAATTCAAGTGAAAACGCTTCCTAAAGTAGCAGGAGTTGTAAATATTATCAGTTTTCTGGTCATTTCTGAACTTTGCACTGGTAACCTCCGTGATTGAAAATGGCAGGAAATGTAGTAAGAACCTATTTCCTTTTATTTCAAGTGTTTCTTACAAGTTTTTAATCATTCCTGGAAACTGTAATTGCGGATTTGAAGATTTTGACCAGAATTAGAGAATGTTCCTACAACTATATACTGGAATCGTCAGCATTTTAACTGATTTACACAGAAAACGCCAGAGAAATTCGGCCTCCAGTTATGAACATAAACCGTATAGTCCTCACTTACAGTCTTTCTACACAAGTTTTGAGCTGTATAAACCTAATTCCTAATATTTGAAAGCAAATTCAAGTGAAAACGCTTCCTAAAGTAGCCGGAGTTGTAAATATTATCAGTTTTCTGGTCATTTCCAAGGTTTCCACTGGTAACCTCCATGAATGAAAACGGCAGGAAATGTAGTAAGAACCTCTTTCCTTTTATTTCTAGTGTTTCTTACAAGTTTTTAATCATTTCTGGAAACTATAATTGCGTATGTGAAGAGTTTGACCAGAATTAGAGTGTGTTCCTACAACTATATACTGAAATCGTCAGCATTTTAACTGATTCACACAGAAAACGCCAGAGATATTCAGCCTCCAATTGTAAACATAAACAGTATAGTCCTTACTTACAGTGTTTCTAAACAAATTTTGAGATGTATAACCCTGAATTCCTAATATCTGAAAGCAAATTGAATTTAAAACTTTCCCTATAGTAACCGGAGTTGTAAATATTATCAGTTTTCTGGTCATTTCCAAGGTTTCCACTCATAACCTCCATGAATGAAAACGGCAGAAAAAGTAGTATGAATCTATTTCCTTTTATTTCAAGTGTTTCTTACACGTTTTTAATCATTTCAGGAAACTATAATTGCGTATTTGAAGAGTTTTACCACAATTAGAGAGAGTTCCTACAACTATATACTTGAATCATCACCATTGTAACTTATTCACAAAGAAAACGCCAGAGAAATTCGTCCTCCAATTATAAACATAAACAGTATAGTCCTCACTTACAGTCTTTCTACACAAGTTTTGAGCTGTATAAACCTAATTGCTAATATTTGAAAGCAAATTCAAGTGAAAACGCTTTCTAAAGTCGCTGGAGTTGTATATATTATCAGTTTTCTGGTCATTTCCGAACTTTCAACTGGTAACCTCCGTGATTGAAAATGGCAGGAAATGTAGTAAGATCCTATTTCCTTTTATTTCAAGTGTTTCTTACAAGTTTTTAATCATTTCTGGAAACTATAATTGCGTATTTGAAGAGTTTGACCAGAATTAGAGAGTGTTCCTACAACTATATACTGGATTCATCAGCATTTTAACTGATTCACACAGAAAACGCCAGAGAAATTCGGCCTCCAATTGTAAACATAAACAGTATAGTCCTTACTTACAGTGTTTCTAAACAAATTTTGAGCTGTATAACCCTGAATTCCTAATATTTGAAAGCAAATTGAATTGAAAACACTCCCTAAAGTAACAGGAGTTGTAAATATTATCAGTTTTCTGGTCATTTCCAAGGTATCCACTGGTAACCTCCATGAATGAAAATGGCAGAAAATGTAGTATGAATCTATTTCCTTTTATTTCAAGTGTTTCTTACACGTTTTTAATCATTTCAGGAAACTATAATTGCGTATTTGAAGAGTTTTACCACAATTAGAGAGAGTTCCTACAACTATATACTTGAATCATCACCATTGTAACTTATTCACACAGAAAACACCAGAGAAATTCGGCCTCCAATTGTAAACATAAGCAGTATAGTCCTTACTTACAGTGTTTCTAAACAAATTTTGAGCTGTATAACCCTGAATTCCTAATATTTGAAAGCAAATTGAAGTGAAAATGCTCCTTGAAGTAACCGGTCTTGTAAATATTATCAGTATTCTGGTCATTTCTGAGATTCCACTGGTAACCTCCATGAATGAAAATGTCAGGAAATGTAGTATGAATGTATTTCCTTTTATTTCAAGTGTTTCTTACAAGTTTTTATTCATTTCTGGAAACTATAATTGCGTATTTGAAGAGTTTGACCACAATTAGAGAGTGTTCCTGCAACTATATACTCCAATCCTCAGCATTTTAGAGGATTCACAAAGAAAACGCCAGAGAAATTAGGCCTCCAATTGTAAACATGAACTGCATAGTCCTCACTTACAGTCTTTCTACACAAATTTTGAGCTGTATAAATATGAATTCCTAATATTTGAAAGCAAATTGAAGTGAAAACACTCCATAAAGTAACAAGAGTTGTAAATATTATCAGATTTCTGGTCATTTCCAAGCTTTCCACTGGTAACCTCCGTGTCTGAAAATGGCGGGAAATGTAGTAAAGACCTATTTCTTTTATTTCAAGTGTTTCTTACAAGTTTTTCATCATTTCTCAAAACTATAATTGCGTATTTGAAGAGTTTTACCAAAATTAGAGAGAGTTCCTACAACTATATACTTGAATCGTCAGTACTGTAACGTATTCACACAGAAAACTCCAGAGAATTTTGGCCTCCAATTATAAACACAAACAGGATAGTCCTCAGTTACAGTCCTTCTCCATAAATTTTGAGCTGTATCAACCTGAATTCCTAATATTTGAAAGCAAATTGAAGTGAAAACGCTCCCTAAAGTAACCGGAGTTTTATATATTATCAGTATTCTGGTCTTTTCTGAGATTTCCACTGGTAACCTCCATGAAGGAAAATGGCAGGAAATGTAGTATGAATCTATTTCCTTCCATTTCAAGTGTTTCCTACAAGATTTTAATCATTTCTGGAAACTATAATTGCGTATTTGAAGAGTTTGACCACAATTCATGAGTGTTCCTACAACTATATACTGGAATCATCAGCATTGTAACTGATCCACAGAGAAAAAGCCAGAGAAATAAGGCCTCCAACTATAAACATAAACAGTATAGTCCTCATTTACAGTCTTTCTACACAAGTTTTAGCTGTATAAACCTAATTCCTAATATTTATAAGCAAATTGAAGTGAAAACGCTCCCTAAAGTAGCCGGAGTTGTAAATATTATCAGTTTTCTGGTCATTTCCGAACTTTCCATTGGTAACCTCTGTGATTGAAAATGGCAGGAAATGTAGTAAGAACCTATTTCCTTTTATTTCAAGTGTTTCTGACAAGTTTTTAATCATTTCTGGAAACTATAATTGCGTATTTGAAGAGTTTGACCAGAATTAGAGAGTGTTCCTACAACTATATACTGGATTCATCAGCATTTTAACTGATTCACACAGAAAACGCCAGAGAAATTCGGCCTCCAATTGTAAACATAAACAGTATAGTCCTTACTTACAGTGTTTCTAAACAAATTTTGAGCTGTATAACCCTGAATTCCTAATATTTGAAAGCAAATTGAATTGAAAACACTCCCTAAAGTAACAGGAGTTGTAAATATTATCAGTTTTCTGGTCATTTCCAAGGTATCCACTGGTAACCTCCATGAATGAAAATGGCAGAAAATGTAGTATGAATCTATTTCCTTTTATTTCAAGTGTTTCTTACACGTTTTTAATCATTTCAGGAAACTATAATTGCGTATTTGAAGAGTTTTACCACAATTAGAGAGAGTTCCTACAACTATATACTTGAATCATCACCATTGTAACTTATTCACACAGAAAACACCAGAGAAATTCGGCCTCCAATTGTAAACATAAGCAGTATAGTCCTTACTTACAGTGTTTCTAAACAAATTTTGAGCTGTATAACCCTGAATTCCTAATATTTGAAAGCAAATTGAAGTGAAAATGCTCCCTAAATTAACCAGAGTTGTAAATATTATCAGTTTTCTGGTCATTTCAAAGGTTTCCACTGGTAACCTCCATGAATGAAAACGGCAGGAAATGTAGAAAGAACCTCTTTCCTTTTATTTCTAGTGTTTCTTACAAGTTTTTAATCATTTCAGGAAACTATAATTGCGTATTTGGAGAGTTTTACCACAATTAGAGAGAGTTCCTACAACTATATACTTGAATCATCACCATTGTAACTTATTCACACAGAAAACGCCAGAGAAATTCGGCCTCCAATTGTAAACATAAGCAGTATAGTCCTTACTTACAGTGTTTCTAAACAAATTTTGAGCTGTATAACCCTGAATTCCTAATATTTGAAAGCAAATTGAATTGAAAACGCTCCCTAAAGTAACCAGAGTTGTAAATATTATCAGTTTTCTGGTCATTTCCAAGGTTTCCACTGGTAACCTCCATGAATGAAAACGGCAGGAAATGTAGTAAGAACATATTTACTTTTGTTTCAATGTTTCTTACAAGTTTTTAATCATTTCAGGAAACTATAATTGCGTATTTGAAGAGTTTTACCACAATTAGCGAGAGTTCCTACAACTATATACTTGAATCATCACCATTGTATCTTATTCACAAAGTAAACGCCAGAGAAATTTGTCCTCCAATTATAAACTTAAACAGTATAGTCCTCACTTACAGTCTTTCTATACAAGTTTTCAGCTGTATAAACCAAATTCCTAATATTTGAAAGCAAATTCAAGTGAAAACGCTTCCTAAAGTCGCTGGAGTTGTATATATTATCAGTTTTCTGGTCATTTCCGAACTTTCAACTGGTAACCTCCGTGATTAAAAATGGGAGAAAATGTAGTAAGAACCTATCTCCTTTTATTTCAAGTGTTTCTTACAAGTTTTTAATCATTTCTGGAAACTGTAATTGCGTATTTGAAGAGTTTGACCAGAATTAGAGAGTGTTCCTACAACTATATACTGGAATCGTCAGCATTTTAACTGATTCACACAGAAAACGCAAGAGAAATTCGGCCTCCAATTATAAACATAAACAGTATAGTCCTCACTTCCAGTCTTTCTACACAAGTTTTGAGCTGTATAAACCTAATTCCTAATATTTGAAAGCAAATTCAAGTGAAAACGCTTCCTAAAGTAGCAGGAGTTGTAAATATTATCAGTTTTCTGGTCATTTCTGAACTTTGCACTGGTAACCTCCGTGATTGAAAATGGCAGGAAATGTAGTAAGAACCTATTTCCTTTTATTTCAAGTGTTTCTTACAAGTTTTTAATCATTCCTGGAAACTGTAATTGCGGATTTGAAGATTTTGACCAGAATTAGAGAATGTTCCTACAACTATATACTGGAATCGTCAGCATTTTAACTGATTTACACAGAAAACGCCAGAGAAATTCGGCCTCCAGTTATGAACATAAACCGTATAGTCCTCACTTACAGTCTTTCTACACAAGTTTTGAGCTGTATAATCCTAATTCCTAATATTTGAAAGCAAATTCAAGTGAAAACGCTTCCTAAAGTAACCGGAGTTGTAAATATTATCAGTTTTCTGGTCATTTCCAAGGTTTCCACTGGTAACCTCCATGAATGAAAACGGCAGGAAATGTAGTAAGAACCTCTTTCCTTTTATTTCTAGTGTTTCTTACAAGTTTTTAATCATTTCTGGAAACTATAATTGCGTATGTGAAGAGTTTGACCAGAATTAGAGTGTGTTCCTACAACTATATACTGAAATCGTCAGCATTTTAACTGATTCACACAGAAAACGCCAGAGATATTCAGCCTCCAATTGTAAACATAAACAGTATAGTCCTCACTTACAGTCTTTCTACACAAGTTTTGAGCTGTATAAACCTAATTGCTAATATTTGAAAGCAAATTCAAGTGAAAACGCTTTCTAAAGTCGCTGGAGTTGTATATATTATCAGTTTTCTGGTCATTTCCGAACTTTCAACTGGTAACCTCCGTGATTGAAAATGGCAGGAAATGTAGTAAGATCCTATTTCCTTTTATTTCAAGTGTTTCTTACAAGTTTTTAATCATTTCTGGAAACTATAATTGCGTATTTGAAGAGTTTGACCAGAATTAGAGAGTGTTCCTACAACTATATACTGGATTCATCAGCATTTTAACTGATTCACACAGAAAACGCCAGAGAAATTCGGCCTCCAATTGTAAACATAAACAGTATAGTCCTTACTTACAGTGTTTCTAAACAAATTTTGAGCTGTATAACCCTGAATTCCTAATATTTGAAAGCAAATTGAATTGAAAACACTCCCTAAAGTAACAGGAGTTGTAAATATTATCAGTTTTCTGGTCATTTCCAAGGTATCCACTGGTAACCTCCATGAATGAAAATGGCAGAAAATGTAGTATGAATCTATTTCCTTTTATTTCAAGTGTTTCTTACACGTTTTTAATCATTTCAGGAAACTATAATTGCGTATTTGAAGAGTTTTACCACAATTAGAGAGAGTTCCTACAACTATATACTTGAATCATCACCATTGTAACTTATTCACACAGAAAACACCAGAGAAATTCGGCCTCCAATTGTAAACATAAGCAGTATAGTCCTTACTTACAGTGTTTCTAAACAAATTTTGAGCTGTATAACCCTGAATTCCTAATATTTGAAAGCAAATTGAAGTGAAAATGCTCCTTGAAGTAACCGGTCTTGTAAATATTATCAGTATTCTGGTCATTTCTGAGATTCCACTGGTAACCTCCATGAATGAAAATGTCAGGAAATGTAGTATGAATGTATTTCCTTTTATTTCAAGTGTTTCTTACAAGTTTTTATTCATTTCTGGAAACTATAATTGCGTATTTGAAGAGTTTGACCACAATTAGAGAGTGTTCCTGCAACTATATACTCCAATCCTCAGCATTTTAGAGGATTCACAAAGAAAACGCCAGAGAAATTAGGCCTCCAATTGTAAACATGAACTGCATAGTCCTCACTTACAGTCTTTCTACACAAATTTTGAGCTGTATAAATATGAATTCCTAATATTTGAAAGCAAATTGAAGTGAAAACACTCCATAAAGTAACAAGAGTTGTAAATATTATCAGATTTCTGGTCATTTCCAAGCTTTCCACTGGTAACCTCCGTGTCTGAAAATGGCGGGAAATGTAGTAAAGACCTATTTCTTTTATTTCAAGTGTTTCTTACAAGTTTTTCATCATTTCTCAAAACTATAATTGCGTATTTGAAGAGTTTTACCAAAATTAGAGAGAGTTCCTACAACTATATACTTGAATCGTCAGTACTGTAACGTATTCACACAGAAAACTCCAGAGAATTTTGGCCTCCAATTATAAACACAAACAGGATAGTCCTCAGTTACAGTCCTTCTCCATAAATTTTGAGCTGTATCAACCTGAATTCCTAATATTTGAAAGCAAATTGAAGTGAAAACGCTCCCTAAAGTAACCGGAGTTTTATATATTATCAGTATTCTGGTCTTTTCTGAGATTTCCACTGGTAACCTCCATGAAGGAAAATGGCAGGAAATGTAGTATGAATCTATTTCCTTTCATTTCAAGTGTTTCCTACAAGATTTTAATCATTTCTGGAAACTATAATTGCGTATTTGAAGAGTTTGACCACAATTCATGAGTGTTCCTACAACTATATACTGGAATCATCAGCATTGTAACTGATCCACAGAGAAAAAGCCAGAGAAATAAGGCCTCCAACTATAAACATAAACAGTATAGTCCTCACTTACAGTCTTTCTACACAAGTTTTAGCTGTATAAACCTAATTCCTAATATTTATAAGCAAATTGAAGTGAAAACGCTCCCTAAAGTAGCCGGAGTTGTAAATATTATCAGTTTTCTGGTCATTTCCGAACTTTCCATTGGTAACCTCTGTGATTGAAAATGGCAGGAAATGTAGTAAGAACCTATTTCCTTTTATTTCAAGTGTTTCTGACAAGTTTTTAATTATTTCTGGAAACTATAATTGCGTATTTGAAGAATTTGACCACAATTAGAGAGAGTTCCTACAACTATATACTCAAATCATCAGCGTTGTAACATATTCACACAGGAAACCCCAGAGAAATTCGGCCTCCAATTATAAACATAAACAGCATAGTCCTCACTTGCAGTCTTTCTACACAAATTTTGACTGTATAAACCCGGTTCCTAATATTTGAAAGCAAATTCAAGTGAAAACGCTCCCTAAAGTAGCCGGAGTTGTAAATATTATCAGTTTTCTGGTCATTTCAGACCTTTCCACTGGTAACCTCCGTGATTGAAAATGGCAGGAAATGTAGAAAGAACCTATTTCCTTTTATTTCAAGTGTTTCTTACAAGTTTTTAATCATTTCTGGAAACTATAATTGTGTATTTGAAGAGTTTGACCAGAATTAGAGAGTGTTTCTACAACTATATACTGGAATCATCAGCATTTTAACTGATTCACTCAGAAAACGCCAGAGAAATTAGGCCTCCAATTGTAAATATAAACAGTATAGTCCTTACTTACAGTCTTTCTAAACGAATTTTGAGCTGTATAACCCTGAATTCCTAATATTTGAAACAAATTGAATTGAAAACGCTCCCTAAAGTAGCGGGAGTTGTAAATATTATCAGATTTCTGGTCATTTCCAATCTTTCAACTGGTAACCTCCATGAATGATAATGGCAGGAAATGGAGTGCAAATCTATTTCTTTTTATTTCAAGTGTTTCTTACAAGTTTTTAATCATTTCGGGAAACTATAATTGCTTATTTGAAGCGTTTGACCACAATTAGAAAGAGTTCCTGCAACTATATACTCGAATCGTCAGCATTTTAACTTATTCACAAAGAAAACGCCAGAGAATTTCGGCCTCCACTTATAAACATAAACAGTATAGTCCTCACTTGCACTCTGTCTCCACAAATTTTGAGCTGTATAAACCTGAATTCCTAATATTTGAAAGCAAATTGAAGTGAAAACGCTCCCTAAAGTAACCGGAGTTTTAAATATTATCAGTTTTCTGGTCATTTACGAGCTTTCCACTGGTAAACTCTGAGTTTGAAAATGGCAGGAAATGTAGTAAGAACCTATTTCATTTTATTTCAAGAGTTTCTTACAAGTTTTTAATCATTTCTGGAAACTATAATTGCGTATTTGAAGAGTTTGACCAGAATTAGAGAGTGTTCCTACAACTACATACTGGAATCGTCAGCATTTTAACTGATTCACAAAGAAAACGCCAGAGAAATTCGGCCTCCAATTGTAAACATAAACAGTGTAGTCCTTACTTACAGTCTTTCCACACAAATTTTGAGCTGTATAACCCTGAATTCCTAATATTTGAAAGCAAATTGAAGTGAAAACGCTCCCTAAAGTAACCGGAGTTGTAAATATTATCAGTTTTCTGGTCATTTCCAAGCTGTCCACTGGTAACCTCCATGAATGAAAATGGTAGGAAATGTAGTATGAATCTATTTCCTTTGATTTCAAGAGTTTCTTACAAGTTTTTAATCATTTCTGGAAACTATAATTGCGTATTTGAAGAGTTTGACCAGAATTAGAGAGTGTTCCTACAACTACATACTGGAATCATCAGCATTGTATCTTATTCACACAGAAAACGCCAGAGAAATTAGGCCTCCAATTGTAAACATAAACAGTATAGTCATTACTTACAGTCTTTCTACACAAATTTTGAGCTGTGTAACCCTGAATTCAGAGTATTTGAAAGCAAATTCAAGTGAAAACGCTCACTATAGTAGCCGGAGTTGTAAATATTATCAGTTTTCTGGTCATTTCCGAGCTTTCCACTGGTAACCTCCGTGTTTGAAAATGGCACGAAATGTATTAACAACCTACTTCCTTTACTTCAAGTGTTTCTTCCAGGATTTTAATCATTTCGGGAAACTATAATTGAGTATTTGAAGAGTTTTACCACAATTAGAGGGAGTTCCTACAACTATATACTCGAATCCTCAGGATTGTAACTTTTCACACAGAAAACGCCAGTGAATTTCGGCCTCCAATTATAAACATAAACAGTATAGTCCTCACTTACACTCTATCTCCACAAATTTTGAGCTGTATAAACCTGAATTCCTGATATTTGAAAGCAAATTGTAGTGAAAACGCTCCCTAAAGTAACCGGAGTTGTATATATTATCAGTATTCTGGTCATTACCTAACTTTCCACTGGTAACTTCCGATAAAGGAAATGGCAGGAAATGTAGAAAGAACCTATTTCCTTTTATTTCAACTGTTTCTTACAAGTTTTTAATCATTTCTGGAAACTATAATTGTGTATTTGAGGAGTTTGACCAGAATTAGAGAGTGTTCCTACAACTATATACTCAAATCATCAGCATTTTAACTGATTCACAGAGAAAACGCCAGAGAAATTAGGCCTCCAATTGTAAACACAAAAAGGATAGTCCTTACATACAGTCTTTCTACACCAATTTTGAGCTGTATAACCCTAAATTCCTAATATTTGAAAGCAAATTCAAGTGAAAACGCTCCCTGTGGTAGCCAGAGTTCTAAATATTATTAGTTTTCTGCTCATTTCTGAGTTTTCCCCTGGTAACCTACGTGATTAAAAATGGCAGGAAATGTATTAAGAACCTATTTCCTTTTATGTCAAGTGTTTCTTACAAGTTTTTAATCATTTCGGGAAACTATAATTGAGTATTTGAAGAGTTTTACCACAATTAGAGGGAGTTCCTACAACTATATACTCGAATCGTCAGGATTGTAACTTTTCACACAGAAAACGCCAGAAAATTTTGGCCTCCAATTATAAACATAAACAGTATAGTCCTCACTTACACTCTTTCTCCACAAATTTTAAGCTGTATAAACCTGAAATCCTAATATTTGAAAGCAAACTGAAGTGAAAACGCTCTCTAAAGTAACCGGAGTTGTAAATATTATCAGTTTTCTGGTCATTTCCGAGCTTTCCACTGGTAACCTCCATGATTTAAAAAGGCACGAAATGTATTAAGAACTTATTATCTTTTATTTCAAGTGTTTCTTACAAGTTTTTAATCATTTCTGAAAACTATAATTGTGTATTTGAATAGTTCCTAATATTTGAAAGCAAATTCAACTGAAAACGCTCCCTAAAGTAGGCGGAGTTTTAAATTTTATCAGTTTTCTGGTCATTTCCAAGCTTTCCACTGGTAACCTCCATGAATGAAAGTGTTTCTTACAAGTTTTTAATCATTTCTGGAAAGGATAATTGCGTATTTAAAGAGTTTTACCACAATTAAAGGGAGTTCCTACAACTATATACTCGAACCGGCAGCATTGTAACATATTCACACAGAAAACGCCAGAGAATTGGGGCCTCCAATTATAAACATAAACAGTATAGTCCTCACTTACACTCTTTCTCCACAAATTTTGAGCTGTGTAAACCTGAATTCCTAATATTTGAAAGCAAATTGTATTTAAAACGCTCCCTAAAGTAACCGGAGTTGTAAATATTATCAGTTTTCTGGTCATTTCCGAGGTTTCCAATGGTAACCTCTGTGATTGAAAATGGCAGGAAATGTAGAATGAACGTGTTTCCTTTCATTTCAAGTGTATCTTACAAGTTTTTAATCATTTCGGGAAACTATAATTGCGTATTTGAACAGTTTTACCACAATTAGGGAGAGTTCCTACAACTCTATACTTGAATCATCAGGATTGTAACTTTTCACACAGAAAACGCCAGAGAATTTCGGCCTCCAATTATAAACATAAACAGAATAGTCCGCACTTACACTCTGTATCCACAAATTTTGAGCTGCATAACCCTGAATTCCTAATATTTGAAATCAAATTGAAGTGAAAACGCTCCCTAAATTAACCGGAGTTGTAAATATTATCAGTTTTTTGGTCATTTCCGAGCTTTCCACTGTTAACCTCCGTGATTGAAAATGGCACGAAATGTATTAAGAACCTATTTCCTTTTATTTCAAGTGTTTCTTACAAGTTTTTAATCATTTTGGGAAACTATAATTGAATATTTGAAGAGTTTTACCACAATTAGAGGGAGTTCCTGCAACTATATACTCGAATCGTCAGGATTGTAACTTTTCACACAGAAAACGCCAGAGAATTTCGGCCTCCAATTATAAACATAAACAGTATAGTCCTCACTTACACTCTGTCACCTCAAATTTTGAGCTGTATAAACCTGAATTCCTAATATTTGAAAGCAAATTGAAGTGAAAACGCTCCCTAAAGTAACCGGAGTTGTAAATATTATCAGTTTTCTGGTCATTACCCAACTTTCCACTGGTAATCTCTGTTAATGGAAATTGCAGGAAATGTAGAAAGAACCTATTTCCTTTTCTTTCAACTGTTTCTTACAAGTTTTTAATCAATTCTGGAAACTATAATTGTTTATTTGAATAGTTCCTAATATTTGAAAGCGAATTCAACTGAAAACGCTCCCTAAAGTAGCCGGAGTTTTAAATATTATCAGTTTTCTGGTCATTTCCAAGCTTTCCACTGGTAACCTCCATGAATGAAAGTGTTTCTTACAAGTTTTTAATCATTTTGGGAAACTCTAATTACGTATTTGAAGAGTTTTACCACGATTAGAGGGAGATCCTACAACTATATACTCAAATCATCAGCATTGTAACTTATTCACACAGAAAACGCCAGAGAATTTCGGCCTCCAATTATAAACATAAACAGTATAGTCCTCACTTGCACTCTGTCTCCACAAATTTTGAGCTGTATAAACCTGAATTCCTAATATTTGAAAGCAAATTGAAGTGAAAACGCTCCCTAAAGTAACCGGAGTTTTAAATATTATCAGTTTTCTGGTCATTTACGAGCTTTCCACTGGTAAACTCTGAGTTTGAAAATGGCAGGAAATGTAGTAAGAACCTATTTCCTTTTATTTCAAGAGTTTCTTACAAGTTTTTAATCATTTCTGGAAACTATAATTGCGTATTTGAAGAGTTTGACCAGAATTAGAGAGTGTTCCTACAACTACATACTGGAATCGTCAGCATTTTAACTGATTCACAAAGAAAACGCCAGAGAAATTCGGCCTCCAATTGTAAACATAAACAGTGTAGTCCTTACTTACAGTCTTTCCACACAAATTTTGAGCTGTATAACCCTGAATTCCTAATATTTGAAAGCAAATTGAAGTGAAAACGCTCCCTAAAGTAACCGGAGTTGTAAATATTATCAGTTTTCTGGTCATTTCCAAGCTGTCCACTGGTAACCTCCATGAATGAAAATGGTAGGAAATGTAGTATGAATCTATTTCCTTTGATTTCAAGAGTTTCTTACAAGTTTTTAATCATTTCTGGAAACTATAATTGCGTATTTGAAGAGTTTGACCAGAATTAGAGAGTGTTCCTACAACTACATACTGGAATCATCAGCATTGTATCTTATTCACACAGAAAACGCCAGAGAAATTAGGCCTCCAATTGTAAACATAAACAGTATAGTCATTACTTACAGTCTTTCTACACAAATTTTGAGCTGTGTAACCCTGAATTCAGAGTATTTGAAAGCAAATTCAAGTGAAAACGCTCACTATAGTAGCCGGAGTTGTAAATATTATCAGTTTTCTGGTCATTTCCGAGCTTTCCACTGGTAACCTCCGTGTTTGAAAATGGCACGAAATGTATTAACAACCTACTTCCTTTACTTCAAGTGTTTCTTCCAGGATTTTAATCATTTCGGGAAACTATAATTGAGTATTTGAAGAGTTTTACCACAATTAGAGGGAGTTCCTACAACTATATACTCGAATCCTCAGGATTGTAACTTTTCACACAGAAAACGCCAGTGAATTTCGGCCTCCAATTATAAACATAAACAGTATAGTCCTCACTTACACTCTATCTCCACAAATTTTGAGCTGTATAAACCTGAATTCCTGATATTTGAAAGCAAATTGTAGTGAAAACGCTCCCTAAAGTAACCGGAGTTGTATATATTATCAGTATTCTGGTCATTACCTAACTTTCCACTGGTAACTTCCGATAAAGGAAATGGCAGGAAATGTAGAAAGAACCTATTTCCTTTTATTTCAACTGTTTCTTACAAGTTTTTAATCATTTCTGGAAACTATAATTGTGTATTTGAGGAGTTTGACCAGAATTAGAGAGTGTTCCTACAACTATATACTCAAATCATCAGCATTTTAACTGATTCACAGAGAAAACGCCAGAGAAATTAGGCCTCCAATTGTAAACACAAAAAGGATAGTCCTTACATACAGTCTTTCTACACCAATTTTGAGCTGTATAACCCTAAATTCCTAATATTTGAAAGCAAATTCAAGTGAAAACGCTCCCTGTGGTAGCCAGAGTTCTAAATATTATTAGTTTTCTGCTCATTTCTGAGTTTTCCCCTGGTAACCTACGTGATTAAAAATGGCAGGAAATGTATTAAGAACCTATTTCCTTTTATGTCAAGTGTTTCTTACAAGTTTTTAATCATTTCGGGAAACTATAATTGAGTATTTGAAGAGTTTTACCACAATTAGAGGGAGTTCCTACAACTATATACTCGAATCGTCAGGATTGTAACTTTTCACACAGAAAACGCCAGAAAATTTTGGCCTCCAATTATAAACATAAACAGTATAGTCCTCACTTACACTCTTTCTCCACAAATTTTAAGCTGTATAAACCTGAAATCCTAATATTTGAAAGCAAACTGAAGTGAAAACGCTCTCTAAAGTAACCGGAGTTGTAAATATTATCAGTTTTCTGGTCATTTCCGAGCTTTCCACTGGTAACCTCCATGATTTAAAAAGGCACGAAATGTATTAAGAACTTATTATCTTTTATTTCAAGTGTTTCTTACAAGTTTTTAATCATTTCTGAAAACTATAATTGTGTATTTGAATAGTTCCTAATATTTGAAAGCAAATTCAACTGAAAACGCTCCCTAAAGTAGGCGGAGTTTTAAATTTTATCAGTTTTCTGGTCATTTCCAAGCTTTCCACTGGTAACCTCCATGAATGAAAGTGTTTCTTACAAGTTTTTAATCATTTCTGGAAAGGATAATTGCGTATTTAAAGAGTTTTACCACAATTAAAGGGAGTTCCTACAACTATATACTCGAACCGGCAGCATTGTAACATATTCACACAGAAAACGCCAGAGAATTGGGGCCTCCAATTATAAACATAAACAGTATAGTCCTCACTTACACTCTTTCTCCACAAATTTTGAGCTGTGTAAACCTGAATTCCTAATATTTGAAAGCAAATTGTATTTAAAACGCTCCCTAAAGTAACCGGAGTTGTAAATATTATCAGTTTTCTGGTCATTTCCGAGGTTTCCAATGGTAACCTCTGTGATTGAAAATGGCAGGAAATGTAGAATGAACGTGTTTCCTTTCATTTCAAGTGTATCTTACAAGTTTTTAATCATTTCGGGAAACTATAATTGCGTATTTGAACAGTTTTACCACAATTAGGGAGAGTTCCTACAACTCTATACTTGAATCATCAGGATTGTAACTTTTCACACAGAAAACGCCAGAGAATTTCGGCCTCCAATTATAAACATAAACAGAATAGTCCGCACTTACACTCTGTATCCACAAATTTTGAGCTGCATAACCCTGAATTCCTAATATTTGAAATCAAATTGAAGTGAAAACGCTCCCTAAATTAACCGGAGTTGTAAATATTATCAGTTTTTTGGTCATTTCCGAGCTTTCCACTGTTAACCTCCGTGATTGAAAATGGCACGAAATGTATTAAGAACCTATTTCCTTTTATTTCAAGTGTTTCTTACAAGTTTTTAATCATTTTGGGAAACTATAATTGAATATTTGAAGAGTTTTACCACAATTAGAGGGAGTTCCTGCAACTATATACTCGAATCGTCAGGATTGTAACTTTTCACACAGAAAACGCCAGAGAATTTCGGCCTCCAATTATAAACATAAACAGTATAGTCCTCACTTACACTCTGTCACCACAAATTTTGAGCTGTAAAAACCTGAATTCCTAATATTTGAAAGCAAATTGAAGTGAAAACGCTCCCTAAAGTAACCGGAGTTGTAAATATTATCAGTTTTCTGGTCATTACCCAACTTTCCACTGGTAATCTCTGTTAATGGAAATTGCAGGAAATGTAGAAAGAACCTATTTCCTTTTCTTTCAACTGTTTCTTACAAGTTTTTAATCAATTCTGGAAACTATAATTGTTTATTTGAATAGTTCCTAATATTTGAAAGCGAATTCAACTGAAAACGCTCCCTAAAGTAGCCGGAGTTTTAAATATTATCAGTTTTCTGGTCATTTCCAAGCTTTCCACTGGTAACCTCCATGAATGAAAGTGTTTCTTACAAGTTTTTAATCATTTTGGGAAACTCTAATTACGTATTTGAAGAGTTTTACCACGATTAGAGGGAGATCCTACAACTATATACTCAAATCATCAGCATTGTAACTTATTCACACAGAAAACGCCAGAGAATTTCGGCCTCCAATTATAAACATAAACAGTATAGTCCTCACTTGCACTCTGTCTCCACAAATTTTGAGCTGTATAAACCTGAATTCCTAATATTTGAAAGCAAATTGAAGTGAAAACGCTCCCTAAAGTAACCGGAGTTTTAAATATTATCAGTTTTCTGGTCATTTACGAGCTTTCCACTGGTAAACTCTGAGTTTGAAAATGGCAGGAAATGTAGTAAGAACCTATTTCCTTTTATTTCAAGAGTTTCTTACAAGTTTTTAATCATTTCTGGAAACTATAATTGCGTATTTGAAGAGTTTGACCAGAATTAGAGAGTGTTCCTACAACTACATACTGGAATCGTCAGCATTTTAACTGATTCACAAAGAAAACGCCAGAGAAATTCGGCCTCCAATTGTAAACATAAACAGTGTAGTCCTTACTTACAGTCTTTCCACACAAATTTTGAGCTGTATAACCCTGAATTCCTAATATTTGAAAGCAAATTGAAGTGAAAACGCTCCCTAAAGTAACCGGAGTTGTAAATATTATCAGTTTTCTGGTCATTTCCAAGCTGTCCACTGGTAACCTCCATGAATGAAAATGGTAGGAAATGTAGTATGAATCTATTTCCTTTGATTTCAAGAGTTTCTTACAAGTTTTTAATCATTTCTGGAAACTATAATTGCGTATTTGAAGAGTTTGACCAGAATTAGAGAGTGTTCCTACAACTACATACTGGAATCATCAGCATTGTATCTTATTCACACAGAAAACGCCAGAGAAATTAGGCCTCCAATTGTAAACATAAACAGTATAGTCCTTACTTACAGTCTTTCTACACAAATTTTGAGCTGTGTAACCCTGAATTCAGAGTATTTGAAAGCAAATTCAAGTGAAAACGCTCACTATAGTAGCCGGAGTTGTAAATATTATCAGTTTTCTGGTCATTTCCGAGCTTTCCACTGGTAACCTCCGTGTTTGAAAATGGCACGAAATGTATTAACAACCTACTTCCTTTACTTCAAGTGTTTCTTCCAGGATTTTAATCATTTCGGGAAACTATAATTGAGTATTTGAAGAGTTTTACCACAATTAGAGGGAGTTCCTACAACTATATACTCGAATCCTCAGGATTGTAACTTTTCACACAGAAAACGCCAGTGAATTTCGGCCTCCAATTATAAACATAAACAGTATAGTCCTCACTTACACTCTATCTCCACAAATTTTGAGCTGTATAAACCTGAATTCCTGATATTTGAAAGCAAATTGTAGTGAAAACGCTCCCTAAAGTAACCGGAGTTGTATATATTATCAGTATTCTGGTCATTACCTAACTTTCCACTGGTAACTTCCGATAAAGGAAATGGCAGGAAATGTAGAAAGAACCTATTTCCTTTTATTTCAACTGTTTCTTACAAGTTTTTAATCATTTCTGGAAACTATAATTGTGTATTTGAGGAGTTTGACCAGAATTAGAGAGTGTTCCTACAACTATATACTCAAATCATCAGCATTTTAACTGATTCACAGAGAAAACGCCAGAGAAATTAGGCCTCCAATTGTAAACACAAAAAGGATAGTCCTTACATACAGTCTTTCTACACCAATTTTGAGCTGTATAACCCTAAATTCCTAATATTTGAAAGCAAATTCAAGTGAAAACGCTCCCTGTGGTAGCCAGAGTTCTAAATATTAATTGTTTTCTGCTCATTTCTGAGTTTTCCCCTGGTAACCTACGTGATTAAAAATGGCAGGAAATGTATTAAGAACCTATTTCCTTTTATGTCAAGTGTTTCTTACAAGTTTTTAATCATTTCGGGAAACTATAATTGAGTATTTGAAGAGTTTTACCACAATTAGAGGGAGTTCCTACAACTATATACTCGAATCGTCAGGATTGTAACTTTTCACACAGAAAACGCCAGAAAATTTTGGCCTCCAATTATAAACATAAACAGTATAGTCCTCACTTACACTCTTTCTCCACAAATTTTAAGCTGTATAAACCTGAAATCCTAATATTTGAAAGCAAACTGAAGTGAAAACGCTCTCTAAAGTAACCGGAGTTGTAAATATTATCAGTTTTCTGGTCATTTCCGAGCTTTCCACTGGTAACCTCCATGATTTAAAAAGGCACGAAATGTATTAAGAACTTATTATCTTTTATTTCAAGTGTTTCTTACAAGTTTTTAATCATTTCTGAAAACTATAATTGTGTATTTGAATAGTTCCTAATATTTGAAAGCAAATTCAACTGAAAACGCTCCCTAAAGTAGGCGGAGTTTTAAATTTTATCAGTTTTCTGGTCATTTCCAAGCTTTCCACTGGTAACCTCCATGAATGAAAGTGTTTCTTACAAGTTTTTAATCATTTCTGGAAAGGATAATTGCGTATTTAAAGAGTTTTACCACAATTAAAGGGAGTTCCTACAACTATATACTCGAACCGGCAGCATTGTAACATATTCACACAGAAAACGCCAGAGAATTGGGGCCTCCAATTATAAACATAAACAGTATAGTCCTCACTTACACTCTTTCTCCACAAATTTTGAGCTGTGTAAACCTGAATTCCTAATATTTGAAAGCATATTGTATTTAAAACGCTCCCTAAAGTAACCGGAGTTGTAAATATTATCAGTTTTCTGGTCATTTCCGAGGTTTCCAATGGTAACCTCTGTGATTGAAAATGGCAGGAAATGTAGAATGAACGTGTTTCCTTTCATTTCAAGTGTATCTTACAAGTTTTTAATCATTTCGGGAAACTATAATTGCGTATTTGAACAGTTTTACCACAATTAGGGAGAGTTCCTACAACTCTATACTTGAATCATCAGGATTGTAACTTTTCACACAGAAAACGCCAGAGAATTTCGGCCTCCAATTATAAACATAAACAGAATAGTCCGCACTTACACTCTGTATCCACAAATTTTGAGCTGCATAACCCTGAATTCCTAATATTTGAAATCAAATTGAAGTGAAAACGCTCCCTAAATTAACCGGAGTTGTAAATATTATCAGTTTTTTGGTCATTTCCGAGCTTTCCACTGTTAACCTCCGTGATTGAAAATGGCACGAAATGTATTAAGAACCTATTTCCTTTTATTTCAAGTGTTTCTTACAAGTTTTTAATCATTTTGGGAAACTATAATTGAATATTTGAAGAGTTTTACCACAATTAGAGGGAGTTCCTGCAACTATATACTCGAATCGTCAGGATTGTAACTTTTCACACAGAAAACGCCAGAGAATTTCGGCCTCCAATTATAAACATAAACAGTATAGTCCTCACTTACACTCTGTCACCACAAATTTTGAGCTGTAAAAACCTGAATTCCTAATATTTGAAAGCAAATTGAAGTGAAAACGCTCCCTAAAGTAACCGGAGTTGTAAATATTATCAGTTTTCTGGTCATTACCCAACTTTCCACTGGTAATCTCTGTTAATGGAAATTGCAGGAAATGTAGAAAGAACCTATTTCCTTTTCTTTCAACTGTTTCTTACAAGTTTTTAATCAATTCTGGAAACTATAATTGTTTATTTGAATAGTTCCTAATATTTGAAAGCGAATTCAACTGAAAACGCTCCCTAAAGTAGCCGGAGTTTTAAATATTATCAGTTTTCTGGTCATTTCCAAGCTTTCCACTGGTAACCTCCATGAATGAAAGTGTTTCTTACAAGTTTTTAATCATTTTGGGAAACTCTAATTACGTATTTGAAGAGTTTTACCACGATTAGAGGGAGATCCTACAACTATATACTCAAATCATCAGCATTGTAACTTATTCACACAGAAAACGCCAGAGAATTTCGGCCTCCAATTATAAACATAAACAGTATAGTCCTCACTTGCACTCTGTCTCCACAAATTTTGAGCTGTATAAACCTGAATTCCTAATATTTGAAAGCAAATTGAAGTGAAAACGCTCCCTAAAGTAACCGGAGTTTTAAATATTATCAGTTTTCTGGTCATTTACGAGCTTTCCACTGGTAAACTCTGAGTTTGAAAATGGCAGGAAATGTAGTAAGAACCTATTTCCTTTTATTTCAAGAGTTTCTTACAAGTTTTTAATCATTTCTGGAAACTATAATTGCGTATTTGAAGAGTTTGACCAGAATTAGAGAGTGTTCCTACAACTACATACTGGAATCGTCAGCATTTTAACTGATTCACAAAGAAAACGCCAGAGAAATTCGGCCTCCAATTGTAAACATAAACAGTGTAGTCCTTACTTACAGTCTTTCCACACAAATTTTGAGCTGTATAACCCTGAATTCCTAATATTTGAAAGCAAATTGAAGTGAAAACGCTCCCTAAAGTAACCGGAGTTGTAAATATTATCAGTTTTCTGGTCATTTCCAAGCTGTCCACTGGTAACCTCCATGAATGAAAATGGTAGGAAATGTAGTATGAATCTATTTCCTTTGATTTCAAGAGTTTCTTACAAGTTTTTAATCATTTCTGGAAACTATAATTGCGTATTTGAAGAGTTTGACCAGAATTAGAGAGTGTTCCTACAACTACATACTGGAATCGTCAGCATTTTAACTGATTCACAAAGAAAACGCCAGAGAAATTCGGCCTCCAATTGTAAACATAAACAGTATAGTCCTTACTTACAGTCTTTCTACACAAATTTTGAGCTGTGTAACCCTGAATTCAGAGTATTTGAAAGCAAATTCAAGTGAAAACGCTCACTATAGTAGCCGGAGTTGTAAATATTATCAGTTTTCTGGTCATTTCCGAGCTTTCCACTGGTAACCTCCGTGTTTGAAAATGGCACGAAATGTATTAACAACCTACTTCCTTTACTTCAAGTGTTTCTTCCAGGATTTTAATCATTTCGGGAAACTATAATTGAGTATTTGAAGAGTTTTACCACAATTAGAGGGAGTTCCTACAACTATATACTCGAATCCTCAGGATTGTAACTTTTCACACAGAAAACGCCAGTGAATTTCGGCCTCCAATTATAAACATAAACAGTATAGTCCTCACTTACACTCTATCTCCACAAATTTTGAGCTGTATAAACCTGAATTCCTGATATTTGAAAGCAAATTGTAGTGAAAACGCTCCCTAAAGTAACCGGAGTTGTATATATTATCAGTATTCTGGTCATTACCTAACTTTCCACTGGTAACTTCCGATAAAGGAAATGGCAGGAAATGTAGAAAGAACCTA
The DNA here is from genome assembly GCF_963259705.1 of Myotis daubentonii. Lineage (NCBI taxonomy): Eukaryota > Metazoa > Chordata > Mammalia > Chiroptera > Vespertilionidae > Myotis > Myotis daubentonii. Next base: position 83,545,521 of record NC_081861.1, on the reverse strand, counting down.
TTTCCTTTTATTTCAACTGTTTCTTACAAGTTTTTAATCATTTCTGGAAACTATAATTGTGTATTTGAGGAGTTTGACCAGAATTAGAGAGTGTTCCTACAACTATATACTCAAATCATCAGCATTTTAACTGATTCACAGAGAAAACGCCAGAGAAATTAGGCCTCCAATTGTAAACACAAAAAGGATAGTCCTTACATACAGTCTTTCTACACCAATTTTGAGCTGTATAACCCTAAATTCCTAATATTTGAAAGCAAATTCAAGTGAAAACACTCCCTGTGGTAGCCAGAGTTCTAAATATTATTAGTTTTCTGCTCATTTCTGAGTTTTCCCCTGGTAACCTACGTGATTAAAAATGGCAGGAAATGTATTAAGAACCTATTTCCTTTTATGTCAAGTGTTTCTTACAAGTTTTTAATCATTTCGGGAAACTATAATTGAGTATTTGAAGAGTTTTACCACAATTAGAGGGAGTTCCTACAACTATATACTCGAATCGTCAGGATTGTAACTTTTCACACAGAAAACGCCAGAAAATTTTGGCCTCCAATTATAAACATAAACAGTATAGTCCTCACTTACACTCTTTCTCCACAAATTTTAAGCTGTATAAACCTGAAATCCTAATATTTGAAAGCAAACTGAAGTGAAAACGCTCTCTAAAGTAACCGGAGTTGTAAATATTATCAGTTTTCTGGTCATTTCCGAGCTTTCCACTGGTAACCTCCATGATTTAAAAAGGCACGAAATGTATTAAGAACTTATTATCTTTTATTTCAAGTGTTTCTTACAAGTTTTTAATCATTTCTGAAAACTATAATTGTGTATTTGAATAGTTCCTAATATTTGAAAGCAAATTCAACTGAAAACGCTTCCTAAAGTAGGCGGAGTTTTAAATTTTATCAGTTTTCTGGTCATTTCCAAGCTTTCCACTGGTAACCTCCATGAATGAAAGTGTTTCTTACAAGTTTTTAATCATTTCTGGAAAGGATAATTGCGTATTTAAAGAGTTTTACCACAATTAAAGGGAGTTCCTACAACTATATACTCGAACCGGCAGCATTGTAACATATTCACACAGAAAACGCCAGAGAATTGGGGCCTCCAATTATAAACATAAACAGTATAGTCCTCACTTACACTCTTTCTCCACAAATTTTGAGCTGTGTAAACCTGAATTCCTAATATTTGAAAGCAAATTGTATTTAAAACGCTCCCTAAAGTAACCGGAGTTGTAAATATTATCAGTTTTCTGGTCATATCCGAGGTTTCCAATGGTAACCTCTGTGATTGAAAATGGCAGGAAATGTAGAATGAACGTGTTTCCTTTCATTTCAAGTGTATCTTACAAGTTTTTAATCATTTCGGGAAACTATAATTGCGTATTTGAACAGTTTTACCACAATTAGGGAGAGTTCCTACAACTCTATACTTGAATCATCAGGATTGTAACTTTTCACACAGAAAACGCCAGAGAATTTCGGCCTCCAATTATAAACATAAACAGAATAGTCCGCACTTACACTCTGTATCCACAAATTTTGAGCTGCATAACCCTGAATTCCTAATATTTGAAATCAAATTGAAGTGAAAACGCTCCCTAAATTAACCGGAGTTGTAAATATTATCAGTTTTTTGGTCATTTCCGAGCTTTCCACTGTTAACCTCCGTGATTGAAAATGGCACGAAATGTATTAAGAACCTATTTCCTTTTATTTCAAGTGTTTCTTACAAGTTTTTAATCATTTTGGGAAACTATAATTGAATATTTGAAGAGTTTTACCACAATTAGAGGGAGTTCCTGCAACTATATACTCGAATCGTCAGGATTGTAACTTTTCACACAGAAAACGCCAGAGAATTTCGGCCTCCAATTATAAACATAAACAGTATAGTCCTCACTTACACTCTGTCACCACAAATTTTGAGCTGTAAAAACCTGAATTCCTAATATTTGAAAGCAAATTGAAGTGAAAACGCTCCCTAAAGTAACCGGAGTTGTAAATATTATCAGTTTTCTGGTCATTACCCAACTTTCCACTGGTAATCTCTGTTAATGGAAATTGCAGGAAATGTAGAAAGAACCTATTTCCTTTTCTTTCAACTGTTTCTTACAAGTTTTTAATCAATTCTGGAAACTATAATTGTTTATTTGAATAGTTCCTAATATTTGAAAGCGAATTCAACTGAAAACGCTCCCTAAAGTAGCCGGAGTTTTAAATATTATCAGTTTTCTGGTCATTTCCAAGCTTTCCACTGGTAACCTCCATGAATGAAAGTGTTTCTTACAAGTTTTTAATCATTTTGGGAAACTCTAATTGCGTATTTGAAGAGTTTTACCACGATTAGAGGGAGATCCTACAACTATATACTCGAATCATCAGCATTGTAACTTATTCACACAGAAAACGCCAGAGAATTTCGGCCTCCAATTATAAACATAAACAGTATATTCCTCACTTACAGTCTTTCTACACAAATTTTGAGCTGTATAAACCTAGTTCCTAATATTTGAAATCAAATTGAAGTGAAAACGCTCCCTACAGTAACCGGAGTTGTAAATATTATCAGTTTTTGGTCATTTCCGAGCTTTCCACTGTTAACCTCCGTGATTGAAAATGGCACGAAATGTATTAAGAACCTATTTCCTTTTATGTCAAGTGTTTCTTACAAGTTCTTAATCATTTCGGGAAACTATAATTGAGTATTTGAAGAGTTTTACCACAATTAGAGGGAGTTCCTACAACTGTATACTCGAATCGTCAGGATTGTAACTTTTCACAAAGAAAACGCCAGAGAATTTCGGCCTCCAATTATAAACATAAACAGTATAGTCCTCACTTGCACTCTGTCTCCATAAATTTTGAGCTGTATAAACCTGAATTCCTAATATTTGAAAGCAAATTGAAGTGAAAACGCTCCCTAAAGTAACCGGAGTTTTAAATATTATCAGTTTTCTGGTCATTTACGAGCTTTCCACTGGTAAACTCTGAGTTTGAAAATGGCAGGAAATGTAGTAAGAACCTATTTCCTTTTATTTCAAGAGTTTCTTACAAGTTTTTAATCATTTCTGGAAACTATAATTGCGTATTTGAAGAGTTTGACCAGAATTAGAGAGTGTTCCTAAAACTACATACTGGAATCGTCAGCATTTTAACTGATTCACAAAGAAAACGCCAGAGAAATTCGGCCTCCAATTGTAAACATAAACAGTGTAGTCCTTACTTACAGTCTTTCCACACAAATTTTGAGCTGTATAACCCTGAATTCCTAATATTTGAAAGCAAATTGAAGTGAAAACGCTCCCTAAAGTAACCGGAGTTGTAAATATTATCAGTTTTCTGGTCATTTCCAAGCTGTCCACTGGTAACCTCCATGAATGAAAATGGTAGGAAATGTAGTATGAATCTATTTCCTTTGATTTCAAGTGTTTCTTACAAGTTTTTAATCATTTCTGGAAACTATAATTGCGTATTTGAAGAGTTTGACCAGAATTAGAGAGTGTTCCTACAACTACATACTGGAATCATCAGCATTGTATCTTATTCACACAGAAAACGCCAGAGAAATTAGGCCTCCAATTGTAAACATAAACAGTATAGTCATTACTTACAGTCTTTCTACACAAATTTTGAGCTGTGTAACCCTGAATTCAGAGTATTTGAAAGCAAATTCAAGTGAAAACGCTCACTATAGTAGCCGGAGTTGTAAATATTATCAGTTTTCTGGTCATTTCCGAGCTTTCCACTGGTAACCTCCGTGTTTGAAAATGGCACGAAATGTAAAAACAACCTACTTCCTTTACTTCAAGTGTTTCTTCCAGGATTTTAATCATTTCGGGAAACTATAATTGAGTATTTGAAGAGTTTTACCACAATTAGAGGGAGTTCCTACAGCTATATACTCGAATCCTCAGGATTGTAACTTTTCACACAGAAAACGCCAGTGAATTTCGGCCTCCAATTATAAACATAAACAGTATAGTCCTCACTTACACTCTATCTCCACAAATTTTGAGCTGTATAAACCTGAATTCCTGATATTTGAAAGCAAATTGTAGTGAAAACGCTCCCTAAAGTAACCGGAGTTGTATATATTATCAGTATTCTGGTCATTACCTAACTTTCCACTGGTAACTTCCGATAAAGGAAATGGCAGGAAATGTAGAAAGAACCTATTTCCTTTTATTTCAACTGTTTCTTACAAGTTTTTAATCATTTCTGGAAGCTATAATTGTGTATTTGAGGAGTTTGACCAGAATTAGAGAGTGTTCCTACAACTATATACTCAAATCATCAGCATTTTAACTGATTCACAGAGAAAACGCCAGAGAAATTAGGCCTCCAATTGTAAACACAAAAAGGATAGTCCTTACATACAGTCTTTCTACACCAATTTTGAGCTGTATAACCCTAAATTCCTAATATTTGAAAGCAAATTCAAGTGAAAACGCTCCCTGTGGTAGCCAGAGTTCTAAATATTATTAGTTTTCTGCTCATTTCTGAGTTTTCCCCTGGTAACCTACGTGATTAAAAATGGCAGGAAATGTATTAAGAACCTATTTCCTTTTATGTCAAGTGTTTCTTACAAGTTTTTAATCATTTCGGGAAACTATAATTGAGTATTTGAAGAGTTTTACCACAATTAGAGGGAGTTCCTACAACTATATACTCGAATCGTCAGGATTGTAACTTTTCACACAGAAAACGCCAGAAAATTTTGGCCTCCAATTATAAACATAAACAGTATAGTCCTCACTTACACTCTTTCTCCACAAATTTTAAGCTGTATAAACCTGAAATCCTAATATTTGAAAGCAAACTGAAGTGAAAACGCTCCCTACAGTAACCGGAGTTGTAAATATTATCAGTTTTTGGTCATTTCCGAGCTTTCCACTGTTAACCTCCGTGATTGAAAATGGCACGAAATGTATTAAGAACCTATTTCCTTTTATGTCAAGTGTTTCTTACAAGTTTTTAATCATTTCGGGAAACTATAATTGAGTATTTGAAGAGTTTTACCACAATTAGAGGGAGTTCCTACAACTATATACTCGAATCGTCAGGATTGTAACATTTCACACAGAAAACGCCAGAGAATTTCGGCCTCCAATTATAAACATAAACAGTATAGTCCTCACTTGCACTCTGTCTCCACAAATTTTGAGCTGTATAAACCTGAATTCCTAATATTTGAAAGCAAATTGAAGTGAAAACGCTCCCTAAAGTAACCGGAGTTTTAAATATTATCAGTTTTCTGGTCATTTACGAGCTTTCCACTGGTAAACTCTGAGTTTGAAAATGGCAGGAAATGTAGTAAGAACCTATTTCCTTTTATTTCAAGAGTTTCTTACAAGTTTTTAATCATTTCTGGAAACTATAATTGCGTATTTGAAGAGTTTGACCGGAATTAGAGAGTGTTCCTAAAACTACATACTGGAATCGTCAGCATTTTAACTGATTCACAAAGAAAACGCCAGAGAAATTCGGCCTCCAATTGTAAACATAAACAGTGTAGTCCTTACTTACAGTCTTTCCACACAAATTTTGAGCTGTATAACCCTGAATTCCTAATATTTGAAAGCAAATTGAAGTGAAAACGCTCCCTAAAGTAACCGGAGTTGTAAATATTATCAGTTTTCTGGTCATTTCCAAGCTGTCCACTGGTAACCTCCATGAATGAAAATGGTAGGAAATGTAGTATGAATCTATTTCCTTTGATTTCAAGTGTTTCTTACAAGTTTTTAATCATTTCGGGAAACTATAATTGCGTATTTGAACAGTTTGACCACAATTAGGGAGAGTTCCTACAACTCTATACTTGAATCATCAGCATTATATCTTATTCACACAGAAAACGCCAGAGAAATTAGGCCTCCAATTGTAAACATAAACAGTATAGTCATTACTTACAGTCTTTCTACACAAATTTTGAGCTGTGTAACCCTGAATTCAGAGTATTTGAAAGCAAATTCAAGTGAAAACGCTCACTATAGTAGCCGGAGTTGTAAATATTATCAGTTTTCTGGTCATTTCCGAGCTTTCCACTGGTAACCTCCGTGTTTGAAAATGGCACGAAATGTATTAACAACCTACTTCCTTTACTTCAAGTGTTTCTTCCAGGATTTTAATCATTTCGGGAAACTATAATTGAGTATTTGAAGAGTTTTACCACAATTAGAGGGAGTTCCTACAACTATATACTCGAATCCTCAGGATTGTAACTTTTCACACAGAAAACGCCAGTGAATTTCGGCCTCCAATTATAAACATAAACAGTATAGTCCTCACTTACACTCTATCTCCACAAATTTTGAGCTGTATAAACCTGAATTCCTGATATTTGAAAGCAAATTGTAGTGAAAACGCTCCCTAAAGTAACCGGAGTTGTATATATTATCAGTATTCTGGTCATTACCTAACTTTCCACTGGTAACTTCCGATAAAGGAAATGGCAGGAAATGTAGAAAGAACCTATTTCCTTTTATTTCAACTGTTTCTTACAAGTTTTTAATCATTTCTGGAAACTATAATTGTGTATTTGAGGAGTTTGACCAGAATTAGAGAGTGTTCCTAGAACTATATACTCAAATCATCAGCATTTTATCTGATTCACAGAGAAAACGCCAGAGAAATTAGGCCTCCAATTGTAAACACAAAAAGGATAGTCCTTACATACAGTCTTTCTACACCAATTTTGAGCTGTATAACCCTAAATTCCTAATATTTGAAAGCAAATTCAAGTGAAAACGCTCCCTGTGGTAGCCAGAGTTCTAAATATTATTAGTTTTCTGCTAATTTCTGAGTTTTCCCCTGGTAACCTACGTGATTAAAAATGGCAGGAAATGTATTAAGAACCTATTTCCTTTTATGTCAAGTGTTTCTTACAAGTTTTTAATCATTTCGGGAAACTATAATTGAGTATTTGAAGAGTTTTACCACAATTAGAGGGAGTTCCTACAACTATATACTCGAATCGTCAGGATTGTAACTTTTCACACAGAAAACGCCAGAAAATTTTGGCCTCCAATTATAAACATAAACAGTATAGTCCTCACTTACACTCTTTCTCCACAAATTTTAAGCTGTATAAACCTGAATTCCTAATATTTGAAAGCAAATTGAAGTGAAAACGCTCTCTAAAGTAACCGGAGTTGTAAATATTATCAGTTTTCTGGTCATTTCCGAGCTTTCCACTGGTAACCTCCATGATTTAAAAAGGCACGAAATGTATTAAGAACTTATTATCTTTTATTTCAAGTGTTTCTTACAAGTTTTTAATCATTTCTGAAAACTATAATTGTGTATTTGAATAGTTCCTAATATTTGAAAGCAAATTCAACTGAAAACGCTCCCTAAAGTAGCCGGAGTTTTAAATTTTATCAGTTTTCTGGTCATTTCCGAGCTTTCCACTGGTAACCTCCATGAATGAAAGTGTTTCTTACAAGTTTTTAATCATTTCTGGAAAGTATAATTGCGTATTTAAAGAGTTTTACCACAATTAGAGGGAGTTCCTACAACTGTATACTCGAATCGTCAGCATTGTAATTTATTCACACAGAAAACGCCAGAAAAATTCGGCCTCCAATTATAAACATAAACATTATAGTCCTCACTTACAGTCTTTCTCCACAAATTTTGAGCTGTAAAAACCTGAATTCCTAATATTTGAAAGCAAATTGAAGTGAAAACGCATCCTAAAGTAGCAGGGGTTCTAAATATTATTAGTTTCCAGGTCATTTGCGAGCTTTCCACTGGTAACCTACATGAATGAAAATGGCAGGAAATGTAGTATGAATATATTTCCTTTTCTTTCAACTGTTTCTTACAAGTTTTTAATCATTTCTGGAAACTATAATTGTTTATTTGAATAGTTCCTAATATTTGAAAGCGAATTCAACAGAAAACGCTCCCTAAAGTAGCCGGAGTTTTAAATATTATCAGTTTTCTGGTCATTTCCAAGCTTTCCACTGGTAACCTCCATGAATGAAAGTGTTTCTTACAAGTTTTTAATCATTTTGGGAAACTCTAATTGCGTATTTGAAGAGTTTTACCACGATTAGAGGGAGATCCTACAACTATATACTCGAATCATCAGCATTGTAACTTATTCACACAGAAAACGCCAGAGAATTTCGGCCTCCAATTATAAACATAAACAGTATATTCCTCACTTACAGTCTTTCTACACAAATTTTGAGCTGTATAAACCTAGTTCCTAATATTTGAAATCAAATTGAAGTGAAAACGCTCCCTACAGTAACCGGAGTTGTAAATATTATCAGTTTTTGGTCATTTCCGAGCTTTCCACTGTTAACCTCCGTGATTGAAAATGGCACGAAATGTATTAAGAACCTATTTCCTTTTATGTCAAGTGTTTCTTACAAGTTTTTAATCATTTTGGGAAACTATAATTGAGTATTTGAAGAGTTTTACCACAATTAGAGGGAGTTCCTACAACTATATACTCGAATCGTCAGGATTGTAACTTTTCACACAGAAAACGCCAGAGAAATTCGGCCTCCAATTGTAAACATAAACAGTGTAGTCCTTACTTACAGTCTTTCCACACAAATTTTGAGCTGTATAACCCTGAATTCCTAATATTTGAAAGCAAATTGAAGTGAAAACGCTCCCTAAAGTAACCGGAGTTGTAAATATTATCAGTTTTCTGGTCATTTCCAAGCTGTCCACTGGTAACCTCCATGAATGAAAATGGTAGGAAATGTAGTATGAATCTATTTGCTTTGATTTCAAGAGTTTCTTACAAGTTTTTAATCATTTCTGGAAACTATAATTGCGTATTTGAAGAGTTTGACCAGAATTAGAGAGTGTTCCTACAACTACATACTGGAATCATCAGCATTGTATCTTATTCACACAGAAAACGCCAGAGAAATTAGGCCTCCAATTGTAAACATAAACAGTATAGTCATTACTTACAGTCTTTCTACACAAATTTTGAGCTGTGTAACCCTGAATTCAGAGTATTTGAAAGCAAATTCAAGTGAAAACGCTCACTATAGTAGCCGGAGTTGTAAATATTATCAGTTTTCTGGTCATTTCCGAGCTTTCCACTGGTAACCTCCGTGTTTGAAAATGGCACGAAATGTATTAACAACCTACTTCCTTTACTTCAAGTGTTTCTTCCAGGATTTTAATCATTTCGGGAAACTATAATTGAGTATTTGAAGAGTTTTACCACAATTAGAGGGAGTTCCTACAACTATATACTCGAATCCTCAGGATTGTAACTTTTCACACAGAAAACGCCAGTGAATTTCGGCCTCCAATTATAAACATAAACAGTATAGTCCTCACTTACACTCTATCTCCACAAATTTTGAGCTGTATAAACCTGAATTCCTGATATTTGAAAGCAAATTGTAGTGAAAACGCTCCCTAAAGTAACCGGAGTTGTATATATTATCAGTATTCTGGTCATTACCTAACTTTCCACTGGTAACTTCCGATAAAGGAAATGGCAGGAAATGTAGAAAGAACCTATTTCCTTTTATTTCAACTGTTTCTTACAAGTTTTTAATCATTTCTGGAAACTATAATTGTGTATTTGAGGAGTTTGACCAGAATTAGAGAGTGTTCCTACAACTATATACTCAAATCATCAGCATTTTAACTGATTCACAGAGAAAACGCCAGAGAAATTAGGCCTCCAATTGTAAACACAAAAAGGATAGTCCTTACATACAGTCTTTCTACACCAATTTTGAGCTGTATAACCCTAAATTCCTAATATTTGAAAGCAAATTCAAGTGAAAACGCTCCCTGTGGTAGCCAGAGTTCTAAATATTATTAGTTTTCTGCTCATTTCTGAGTTTTCCCCTGGTAACCTACGAGATTAAAAATGGCAGGAAATGTATTAAGAACCTATTTCCTTTTATGTCAAGTGTTTCTTACAAGTTTTTAATCATTTCGGGAAACTATAATTGAGTATTTGAAGAGTTTTACCACAATTAGAGGGAGTTCCTACAACTATATACTCGAATCGTCAGGATTGTAACTTTTCACACAGAAAACGCCAGAAAATTTTGGCCTCCAATTATAAACATAAACAGTATAGTCCTCACTTACACTCTTTCTCCACAAATTTTAAGCTGTATAAACCTGAAATCCTAATATTTGAAAGCAAATTGAAGTGAAAACGCTCTCTAAAGTAACCGGAGTTGTAAATATTATCAGTTTTCTGGTCATTTCCGAGCTTTCCACTGGTAACCTCCATGATTTAAAAAGGCACGAAATGTATTAAGAACTTATTATCTTTTATTTCAAGTGTTTCTTACAAGTTTTTAATCATTTCTGAAAACTATAATTGTGTATTTGAATAGTTCCTAATATTTGAAAGCAAATTCAACTGAAAACGCTCCCTAAAGTAGGCGGAGTTTTAAATTTTATCAGTTTTCTGGTCATTTCCAAGCTTTCCACTGGTAACCTCCATGAATGAAAGTGTTTCTTACAAGTTTTTAATCATTTCTGGAAAGTATAATTGCGTATTTAAAGAGTTTTACCACAATTAGAGGGAGTTCCTACAACTGTATACTCGAATCGTCAGCATTGTAATTTATTCACACAGAAAACGCCAGAAAAATTCGGCCTCCAATTTTAAACATAAACATTATAGTCCTCACTTACAGTCTTTCTCCACAAATTTTGAGCTGTAAAAACCTGAATTCCTAATATTTGAAAGCAAATTGAAGTGAAAACGCATCCTAAAGTAGCAGGGGTTCTAAATATTATTAGTTTCCAGGTCATTTGCGAGCTTTCCACTGGTAACCTACATGAATGAAAATGGCAGGAAATGTAGTATGAATATATTTCCTTTTATTTCAAGTGTTTCTTACAAGATTTTAATCATTTCGGGAAACTATAATTGCGTAATTGAAGAGTTTGACCACAATTCATGAGTGTTCCTCCAACTATATACCTCAATCGTCAGGATTTTAGCAGATTCACACAGAAAAAGCCAAAGAAATTAGGCCTCCAATTGTAAACATAAACAGTATAGTCCTCACTTACACTCTTTCTTCACAAATTTAGAGTTGTATAAACCTGAATTCAGAATATTTGAAAGCAAATTCAAGTGAAAACGCTCACTATAGTAGCCAGAGTTGTAAATATTATCAGTTTTCTGGTCATTTCCGAGGTTTCCAATGGTAACCTCCGTGATTGAAAATGGCACGAAATGTATTAAGAACCTATTTCCTTTACTTCAAGTGTTTCTTCCAAGATTTTAATCATTTCGGGAAACTATAATTGAGTATTTGAAGAGTTTTACCACAATTAAAGGGAGTTCCTACAACTATATACTCGAACCGTCAGCATTGTAACTTATTCACACAGAAAACGCCAGAGAATTGGGGCCTCCAATTATAAACATAAACAGTATAGTCCTCACTTACACTCTTTCTCCACAAATTTTGAGCTGTGTAAACCTGAATTCCTAATATTTGAAAGCAAATTGAATTGAAAACGCTCCCTAAAGTAACCGGAGTTGTAAATATTATCAGTTTTCTGGTCATTTCCGAGGTTTCCAATGGTAACCTCTGTGATTGAAAATGGCAGGAAATGTAGAATGAACGTGTTTCCTTTCATTTCAAGTGTATCTTACAAGTTTTTAATCATTTCGGGAAACTATAATTGCGTATTTGAACAGTTTTACCACAATTAGGGAGAGTTCCTACAACTCTATACTTGAATCATCAGGATTGTAACTTTTCACACAGAAAACGCCAGAGAATTTAGGCCTCCAATTATAAACATAAACAGAATAGTCCGCACTTACACTCTGTATCCCCAAATTTTTAGCTGCATAACCCTGAATTCCTAATATTTGAAATCAAATTGAAGTGAAAACGCTCCCTAAATTAACCGGAGTTGTAAATATTATCAGTTTTTTGGTCATTTCCGAGCTTTCCACTGTTAACCTCCGTGATTGAAAATGGCACGAAATGTATTAAGAACCTATTTCCTTTTATTTCAAGTGTTTCTTACAAGTTTTTAATCATTTTGGGAAACTATAATTGAATGTTTGAAGAGTTTTACCACAATTAGAGGGAGTTCCTGCAACTATATACTCGAATCGTCAGGATTGTAACTTTTCACACAGAAAACGCCAGAGAATTTCGGCCTCCAATTATAAACATAAACAGTATAGTCCTCACTTACACTCAGTCACCACAAATTTTGAGCTGTATAAACCTGAATTCCTAATATTTGAAAACAAATTGAAGTGAAAACGCTCCCTAAAGTAAACGGAGTTGTAAATATTATCAGTTTTCTGGTCATTCCCCAACTTTCCACTGGTAATCTCTGTTAATGGAAATTGCAGGAAATGTAGAAAGAACCTATTTCCTTTTCTTTCAACTGTTTCTTACAAGTTTTTAATCATTTCTGGAAACTATAATTGTTTATTTGAATAGTTCCTAATATTTGAAAGCGAATTCAACAGAAAACGCTCCCTAAAGTAGCCGGAGTTTTAAATATTATCAGTTTTCTGGTCATTTCCAAGCTTTCCACTGGTAACCTCCATGAATGAAAGTGTTTCTTACAAGTTTTTAATCATTTTGGGAAACTCTAATTGCGTATTTGAAGAGTTTTACCACGATTAGAGGGAGATCCTACAACTATATACTCGAATCATCAGCATTGTAACTTATTCACACAGAAAACGCCAGAGAATTTCGGCCTCCAATTATAAACATAAACAGTATATTCCTCACTTACAGTATTTCTATACAAATTTTGAGCTGTATAAACCTAGTTCCTAATATTTGAAATCAAATTGAAGTGAAAACGCTCCCTACAGTAACTGGAGTTGTAAATATTATCAGTTTTTGGTCATTTCCGAGCTTTCCACTGGTAACCTCCGTGATTGAAAATGGCATGAAATGTATTAAGAACCTATTTCCTTTTATGTCAAGTGTTTCTTACAAGTTCTTAATCATTTCGGGAAACTATAATTGAGTATTTGAAGAGTTTTACCACAATTAGAGGGAGTTCCTACAACTATATACTCGAATCGTCAGGATTGTAACTTTTCACAAAGAAAACGCCAGAGAATTTCGGCCTCCAATTATAAACATAAACAGTATAGTCCTCACTTGCACTCTGTCTCCATAAATTTTGAGCTGTATAAACCTGAATTCCTAATATTTGAAAGCAAATTGAAGTGAAAACGCTCCCTAAAGTAACCGGAGTTTTAAATATTATCAGTTTTCTGGTCATTTACAAGCTTTCCACTGGTAAACTCTGAGTTTGAAAATGGCAGGAAATGTAGTAAGAACCTATTTCCTTTTATTTCAAGAGTTTCTTACAAGTTTTTAATCATTTCTGGAAACTATAATTGCGTATTTGAAGAGTTTGACCAGAATTAGAGAGTGTTCCTAAAACTACATACTGGAATCGTCAGCATTTTAACTGATTCACAAAGAAAACGCCAGAGAAATTCGGCCTCCAATTGTAAACATAAACAGTGTAGTCCTTACTTACAGTCTTTCCACACAAATTTTGAGCTGTATAACCCTGAATTCCTAATATTTGAAAGCAAATTGAAGTGAAAACGCTCCCTAAAGTAACCGGAGTTGTAAATATTATCAGTTTTCTGGTCATTTCCAAGCTGTCCACTGGTAACCTCCATGAATGAAAATGGTAGGAAATGTAGTATGAATCTATTTCCTTTGATTTCAAGTGTTTCTTACAAGTCTTTAATCATTTCTGGAAACTATAATTGCGTATTTGAAGAGTTTGACCAGAATTAGAGAGTGTTCCTACAACTACATACTGGAATCATCAGCATTGTATCTTATTCACACAGAAAACGCCAGAGAAATTAGGCCTCCAATTGTAAACATAAACAGTATAGTCATTACTTACAGTCTTTCTACACAAATTTTGAGCTGTGTAACCCTGAATTCAGAGTATTTGAAAGCAAATTCAAGTGAAAACGCTCACTATAGTAGCCGGAGTTGTAAATATTATCAGTTTTCTGGTCATTTCCGAGCTTTCCACTGGTAACCTCCGTGTTTGAAAATGGCACGAAATGTATTAACAACCTACTTCCTTTACTTCAAGTGTTTCTTCCAGGATTTTAATCATTTCGGGAAACTATAATTGAGTATTTGAAGAGTTTTACCACAATTAGAGGGAGTTCCTACAGCTATATACTCGAATCCTCAGGATTGTAACTTTTCACACAGAAAACGCCAGTGAATTTCGGCCTCCAATTATAAACATAAACAGTATAGTCCTCACTTACACTCTATCTCCACAAATTTTGAGCTGTATAAACCTGAATTCCTGATATTTGAAAGCAAATTGTAGTGAAAACGCTCCCTAAAGTAACCGGAGTTGTATATATTATCAGTATTCTGGTCATTACCTAACTTTCCACTGGTAACTTCCGATAAAGGAAATGGCAGGAAATGTAGAAAGAACCTATTTCCTTTTATTTCAACTGTTTCTTACAAGTTTTTAATCATTTCTGGAAACTATAATTGTGTATTTGAGGAGTTTGACCAGAATTAGAGAGTGTTCCTACAACTATATACTCAAATCATCAGCATTTTAACTGATTCACAGAGAAAACGCCAGAGAAATTAGGCCTCCAATTGTAAACACAAAAGGGATAGTCCTTACATACAGTCTTTCTACACCAATTTTGAGCTGTATAACCCTAAATTCCTAATATTTGAAAGCAAATTCAAGTGAAAACGCTCCCTGTGGTAGCCAGAGTTCTAAATATTATTAGTTTTCTGCTAATTTCTGAGTTTTCCCCTGGTAACCTACGTGATTAAAAATGGCAGGAAATGTATTAAGAACCTATTTCCTTTTATGTCAAGTGTTTCTTACAAGTTTTTAATCATTTCGGGAAACTATAATTGAGTATTTGAAGAGTTTTACCACAATTAGAGGGAGTTCCTACAACTATATACTCGAATCGTCAGGATTGTAACTTTTCACACAGAAAACGCCAGAAAATTTTGGCCTCCAATTATAAACATAAACAGTATAGTCCTCACTTACACTCTTTCTCCACAAATTTTAAGCTGTATAAACCTGAATTCCTAATATTTGAAAGCAAATTGAAGTGAAAACGCTCTCTAAAGTAACCGGAGTTGTAAATATTATCAGTTTTCTGGTCATTTCCGAGCTTTCCACTGGTAACCTCCATGATTTAAAAAGGCACGAAATGTATTAAGAACTTATTATCTTTTATTTCAAGTGTTTCTTACAAGTTTTTAATCATTTCTGAAAACTATAATTGTGTATTTGAATAGTTCCTAATATTTGAAAGCAAATTCAACTGAAAACGCTCCCTAAAGTAGCCGGAGTTTTAAATTTTATCAGTTTTCTGGTCATTTCCGAGCTTTCCACTGGTAACCTCCATGAATGAAAGTGTTTCTTACAAGTTTTTAATCATTTCTGGAAAGTATAATTGCGTATTTAAAGAGTTTTACCACAATTAGAGGGAGTTCCTACAACTGTATACTCGAATCGTCAGCATTGTAATTTATTCACACAGAAAACGCCAGAAAAATTCGGCCTCCAATTATAAACATAAACATTATAGTCCTCACTTACAGTCTTTCTCCACAAATTTTGAGCTGTAAAAACCTGAATTCCTAATATTTGAAAGCAAATTGAAGTGAAAACGCATCCTAAAGTAGCAGGGGTTCTAAATATTATTAGTTTCCAGGTCATTTGCGAGCTTTCCACTGGTAACCTACATGAATGAAAATGGCAGGAAATGTAGTATGAATATATTTCCTTTTCTTTCAACTGTTTCTTACAAGTTTTTAATCATTTCTGGAAACTATAATTGTTTATTTGAATAGTTCCTAATATTTGAAAGCGAATTCAACAGAAAACGCTCCCTAAAGTAGCCGGAGTTTTAAATATTATCAGTTTTCTGGTCATTTCCAAGCTTTCCACTGGTAACCTCCATGAATGAAAGTGTTTCTTACAAGTTTTTAATCATTTTGGGAAACTCTAATTGCGTATTTGAAGAGTTTTACCACGATTAGAGGGAGATCCTACAACTATATACTCGAATCATCAGCATTGTAACTTATTCACACAGAAAACGCCAGAGAATTTCGGCCTCCAATTATAAACATAAACAGTATATTCCTCACTTACAGTCTTTCTACACAAATTTTGAGCTGTATAAACCTAGTTCCTAATATTTGAAATCAAATTGAAGTGAAAACGCTCCCTACAGTAACCGGAGTTGTAAATATTATCAGTTTTTGGTCATTTCCGAGCTTTCCACTGTTAACCTCCGTGATTGAAAATGGCACGAAATGTATTAAGAACCTATTTCCTTTTATGTCAAGTGTTTCTTACAAGTTTTTAATCATTTCGGGAAACTATAATTGAGTATTTGAAGAGTTTTACCACAATTAGAGGGAGTTCCTACAACTATATACTCGAATCGTCAGGATTGTAACTTTTCACACAGAAAACGCCAGAGAAATTCGGCCTCCAATTGTAAACATAAACAGTGTAGTCCTTACTTACAGTCTTTCCACACAAATTTTGAGCTGTATAACCCTGAATTCCTAATATTTGAAAGCAAATTGAAGTGAAAACGCTCCCTAAAGTAACCGGAGTTGTAAATATTATCAGTTTTCTGGTCATTTCCAAGCTGTCCACTGGTAACCTCCATGAATGAAAATGGTAGGAAATGTAGTATGAATCTATTTCCTTTGATTTCAAGAGTTTCTTACAAGTTTTTAATCATTTCTGGAAACTATAATTGCGTATTTGAAGAGTTTGACCAGAATTAGAGAGTGTTCCTACAACTACATACTGGAATCATCAGCATTGTATCTTATTCACACAGAAAACGCCAGAGAAATTAGGCCTCCAATTGTAAACATAAACAGTATAGTCATTACTTACAGTCTTTCTACACAAATTTTGAGCTGTGTAACCCTGAATTCAGAGTATTTGAAAGCAAATTCAAGTGAAAACGCTCACTATAGTAGCCGGAGTTGTAAATATTATCAGTTTTCTGGTCATTTCCGAGCTTTCCACTGGTAACCTCCGTGTTTGAAAATGGCACGAAATGTATTAACAACCTACTTCCTTTACTTCAAGTGTTTCTTCCAGGATTTTAATCATTTCGGGAAACTATAATTGAGTATTTGAAGAGTTTTACCACAATTAGAGGGAGTTCCTACAACTATATACTCGAATCCTCAGGATTGTAACTTTTCACACAGAAAACGCCAGTGAATTTCGGCCTCCAATTATAAACATAAACAGTATAGTCCTCACTTACACTCTATCTCCACAAATTTTGAGCTGTATAAACCTGAATTCCTGATATTTGAAAGCAAATTGTAGTGAAAACGCTCCCTAAAGTAACCGGAGTTGTATATATTATCAGTATTCTGGTCATTACCTAACTTTCCACTGGTAACTTCCGATAAAGGAAATGGCAGGAAATGTAGAAAGAACCTATTTCCTTTTATTTCAACTGTTTCTTACAAGTTTTTAATCATTTCTGGAAACTATAATTGTGTATTTGAGGAGTTTGACCAGAATTAGAGAGTGTTCCTACAACTATATACTCAAATCATCAGCATTTTAACTGATTCACAGAGAAAACGCCAGAGAAATTAGGCCTCCAATTGTAAACACAAAAAGTATAGTCCTTACATACAGTCTTTCTACACCAATTTTGAGCTGTATAACCCTAAATTCCTAATATTTGAAAGCAAATTCAAGTGAAAACGCTCCCTGTGGTAGCCAGAGTTCTAAATATTATTAGTTTTCTGCTAATTTCTGAGTTTTCCCCTGGTAACCTACGTGATTAAAAATGGCAGGAAATGTATTAAGAACCTATTTCCTTTTATGTCAAGTGTTTCTTACAAGTTTTTAATCATTTCGGGAAACTATAATTGAGTATTTGAAGAGTTTTACCACAATTAGAGGGAGTTCCTACAACTATATACTCGAATCGTCAGGATTGTAACTTTTCACACAGAAAACGCCAGAAAATTTTGGCCTCCAATTATAAACATAAACAGTATAGTCCTCACTTACACTCTTTCTCCACAAATTTTAAGCTGTATAAACCTGAATTCCTAATATTTGAAAGCAAATTGAAGTGAAAACGCTCTCTAAAGTAACCGGAGTTGTAAATATTATCAGTTTTCTGGTCATTTCCGAGCTTTCCACTGGTAACCTCCATGATTTAAAAAGGCACGAAATGTATTAAGAACTTATTATCTTTTATTTCAAGTGTTTCTTACAAGTTTTTAATCATTTCTGAAAACTATAATTGTGTATTTGAATAGTTCCTAATATTTGAAAGCAAATTCAACTGAAAACGCTCCCTAAAGTAGCCGGAGTTTTAAATTTTATCAGTTTTCTGGTCATTTCCGAGCTTTCCACTGGTAACCTCCATGAATGAAAGTGTTTCTTACAAGTTTTTAATCATTTCTGGAAAGTATAATTGCGTATTTAAAGAGTTTTACCACAATTAGAGGGAGTTCCTACAACTGTATACTCGAATCATCAGCATTGTAACTTATTCACACAGAAAACGCCAGAGAATTTCGGCCTCCAATTATAAACATAAACAGTATATTCCTCACTTACAGTCTTTCTACACAAATTTTGAGCTGTATAAACCTAGTTCCTAATATTTGAAATCAAATTGAAGTGAAAACGCTCCCTACAGTAACCGGAGTTGTAAATATTATCAGTTTTTGGTCATTTCCGAGCTTTCCACTGTTAACCTCCGTGATTGAAAATGGCACGAAATGTATTAAGAACCTATTTCCTTTTATGTCAAGTGTTTCTTACAAGTTTTTAATCATTTCGGGAAACTATAATTGAGTATTTGAAGAGTTTTACCACAATTAGAGGGAGTTCCTACAACTATATACTCGAATCGTCAGGATTGTAACTTTTCACACAGAAAACGCCAGAGAATTTCGGCCTCCAATTATAAACATAAACAGTATAGTCCTCACTTGCACTCTGTCTCCACAAATTTTGAGCTGTATAAACCTGAATTCCTAATATTTGAAAGCAAATTGAAGTGAAAACGCTCCCTAAAGTAACCGGAGTTTTAAATATTATCAGTTTTCTGGTCATTTACGAGCTTTCCACTGGTAAACTCTGAGTTTGAAAATGGCAGGAAATGTAGTAAGAACCTATTTCCTTTTATTTCAAGAGTTTCTTACAAGTTTTTAATCATTTCTGGAAACTATAATTGCGTATTTGAAGAGTTTGACCGGAATTAGAGAGTGTTCCTAAAACTACATACTGGAATCGTCAGCATTTTAACTGATTCACAAAGAAAACGCCAGAGAAATTCGGCCTCCAATTGTAAACATAAACAGTGTAGTCCTTACTTACAGTCTTTCTACACAAATTTTGAGCTGTGTAACCCTGAATTCAGAGTATTTGAAAGCAAATTCAAGTGAAAACGCTCACTATAGTAGCCGGAGTTGTAAATATTATCAGTTTTCTGGTCATTTCCGAGCTTTCCACTGGTAACCTCCGTGTTTGAAAATGGCACGAAATGTATTAACAACCTACTTCCTTTACTTCAAGTGTTTCTTCCAGGATTTTAATCATTTCGGGAAACTATAATTGAGTATTTGAAGAGTTTTACCACAATTAGAGGGAGTTCCTACAACTATATACTCGAATCCTCAGGATTGTAACTTTTCACACAGAAAACGCCAGTGAATTTCGGCCTCCAATTATAAACATAAACAGTATAGTCCTCACTTACACTCTATCTCCACAAATTTTGAGCTGTATAAACCTGAATTCCTGATATTTGAAAGCAAATTGTAGTGAAAACGCTCCCTAAAGTAACCGGAGTTGTATATATTATCAGTATTCTGGTCATTACCTAACTTTCCACTGGTAACTTCCGATAAAGGAAATGGCAGGAAATGTAGAAAGAACCTATTTCCTTTTATTTCAACTGTTTCTTACAAGTTTTTAATCATTTCTGGAAACTATAATTGTGTATTTGAGGAGTTTGACCAGAATTAGAGAGTGTTCCTACAACTATATACTCAAATCATCAGCATTTTAACTGATTCACAGAGAAAACGCCAGAGAAATTAGGCCTCCAATTGTAAACACAAAAGGGATAGTCCTTACATACAGTCTTTCTACACCAATTTTGAGCTGTATAACCCTAAATTCCTAATATTTGAAAGCAAATTCAAGTGAAAACGCTCCCTGTGGTAGCCAGAGTTCTAAATATTATTAGTTTTCTGCTAATTTCTGAGTTTTCCCCTGGTAACCTACGTGATTAAAAATGGCAGGAAATGTATTAAGAACCTATTTCCTTTTATGTCAAGTGTTTCTTACAAGTTTTTAATCATTTCGGGAAACTATAATTGAGTATTTGAAGAGTTTTACCACAATTAGAGGGAGTTCCTACAACTATATACTCGAATCGTCAGGATTGTAACTTTTCACACAGAAAACGCCAGAAAATTTTGGCCTCCAATTATAAACATAAACAGTATAGTCCTCACTTACACTCTTTCTCCACAAATTTTAAGCTGTATAAACCTGAATTCCTAATATTTGAAAGCAAATTGAAGTGAAAACGCTCTCTAAAGTAACCGGAGTTGTAAATATTATCAGTTTTCTGGTCATTTCCGAGCTTTCCACTGGTAACCTCCATGATTTAAAAAGGCACGAAATGTATTAAGAACTTATTATCTTTTATTTCAAGTGTTTCTTACAAGTTTTTAATCATTTCTGAAAACTATAATTGTGTATTTGAATAGTTCCTAATATTTGAAAGCAAATTCAACTGAAAACGCTCCCTAAAGTAGCCGGAGTTTTAAATTTTATCAGTTTTCTGGTCATTTCCGAGCTTTCCACTGGTAACCTCCATGAATGAAAGTGTTTCTTACAAGTTTTTAATCATTTCTGGAAAGTATAATTGCGTATTTAAAGAGTTTTACCACAATTAGAGGGAGTTCCTACAACTGTACACTCGAATCGTCAGCATTGTAATTTATTCACACAGAAAACGCCAGAAAAATTCGGCCTCCAATTATAAACATAAACATTATAGTCCTCACTTACAGTCTTTCTCCACAAATTTTGAGCTGTAAAAACCTGAATTCCTAATATTTGAAAGCAAATTGAAGTGAAAACGCATCCTAAAGTAGCAGGGGTTCTAAATATTATTAGTTTCCAGGTCATTTGCGAGCTTTCCACTGGTAACCTACATGAATGAAAATGGCAGGAAATGTAGTATGAATATATTTCCTTTTCTTTCAACTGTTTCTTACAAGTTTTTAATCATTTCTGGAAACTATAATTGTTTATTTGAATAGTTCCTAATATTTGAAAGCGAATTCAACAGAAAACGCTCCCTAAAGTAGCCGGAGTTTTAAATATTATCAGTTTTCTGGTCATTTCCAAGCTTTCCACTGGTAACCTCCATGAATGAAAGTGTTTCTTACAAGTTTTTAATCATTTTGGGAAACTCTAATTGCGTATTTGAAGAGTTTTACCACGATTAGAGGGAGATCCTACAACTATATACTCGAATCATCAGCATTGTAACTTATTCACACAGAAAACGCCAGAGAATTTCGGCCTCCAATTATAAACATAAACAGTATATTCCTCACTTACAGTCTTTCTACACAAATTTTGAGCTGTATAAACCTAGTTCCTAATATTTGAAATCAAATTGAAGTGAAAACGCTCCCTACAGTAACTGGAGTTGTAAATATTATCAGTTTTTGGTCATTTCCGAGCTTTCCACTGGTAACCTCCGTGATTGAAAATGGCATGAAATGTATTAAGAACCTATTTCCTTTTATGTCAAGTGTTTCTTACAAGTTCTTAATCATTTCGGGAAACTATAATTGAGTATTTGAAGAGTTTTACCACAATTAGAGGGAGTTCCTACAACTATATACTCGAATCGTCAGGATTGTAACTTTTCACAAAGAAAACGCCAGAGAATTTCGGCCTCCAATTATAAACATAAACAGTATAGTCCTCACTTGCACTCTGTCTCCATAAATTTTGAGCTGTATAAACCTGAATTCCTAATATTTGAAAGCAAATTGAAGTGAAAACGCTCCCTAAAGTAACCGGAGTTTTAAATATTATCAGTTTTCTGGTCATTTACAAGCTTTCCACTGGTAAACTCTGAGTTTGAAAATGGCAGGAAATGTAGTAAGAACCTATTTCCTTTTATTTCAAGAGTTTCTTACAAGTTTTTAATCATTTCTGGAAACTATAATTGCGTATTTGAAGAGTTTGACCAGAATTAGAGAGTGTTCCTAAAACTACATACTGGAATCGTCAGCATTTTAACTGATTCACAAAGAAAACGCCAGAGAAATTCGGCCTCCAATTGTAAACATAAACAGTGTAGTCCTTACTTACAGTCTTTCCACACAAATTTTGAGCTGTATAACCCTGAATTCCTAATATTTGAAAGCAAATTGAAGTGAAAACGCTCCCTAAAGTAACCGGAGTTGTAAATATTATCAGTTTTCTGGTCATTTCCAAGCTGTCCACTGGTAACCTCCATGAATGAAAATGGTAGGAAATGTAGTATGAATCTATTTCCTTTGATTTCAAGTGTTTCTTACAAGTCTTTAATCATTTCTGGAAACTATAATTGCGTATTTGAAGAGTTTGACCAGAATTAGAGAGTGTTCCTACAACTACATACTGGAATCATCAGCATTGTATCTTATTCACACAGAAAACGCCAGAGAAATTAGGCCTCCAATTGTAAACATAAACAGTATAGTCATTACTTACAGTCTTTCTACACAAATTTTGAGCTGTGTAACCCTGAATTCAGAGTATTTGAAAGCAAATTCAAGTGAAAACGCTCACTATAGTAGCCGGAGTTGTAAATATTATCAGTTTTCTGGTCATTTCCGAGCTTTCCACTGGTAACCTCCGTGTTTGAAAATGGCACGAAATGTATTAACAACCTACTTCCTTTACTTCAAGTGTTTCTTCCAGGATTTTAATCATTTCGGGAAACTATAATTGAGTATTTGAAGAGTTTTACCACAATTAGAGGGAGTTCCTACAGCTATATACTCGAATCCTCAGGATTGTAACTTTTCACACAGAAAACGCCAGTGAATTTCGGCCTCCAATTATAAACATAAACAGTATAGTCCTCACTTACACTCTATCTCCACAAATTTTGAGCTGTATAAACCTGAATTCCTGATATTTGAAAGCAAATTGTAGTGAAAACGCTCCCTAAAGTAACCGGAGTTGTATATATTATCAGTATTCTGGTCATTACCTAACTTTCCACTGGTAACTTCCGATAAAGGAAATGGCAGGAAATGTAGAAAGAACCTATTTCCTTTTATTTCAACTGTTTCTTACAAGTTTTTAATCATTTCTGGAAACTATAATTGTGTATTTGAGGAGTTTGACCAGAATTAGAGAGTGTTCCTACAACTATATACTCAAATCATCAGCATTTTAACTGATTCACAGAGAAAACGCCAGAGAAATTAGGCCTCCAATTGTAAACACAAAAGGGATAGTCCTTACATACAGTCTTTCTACACCAATTTTGAGCTGTATAACCCTAAATTCCTAATATTTGAAAGCAAATTCAAGTGAAAACGCTCCCTGTGGTAGCCAGAGTTCTAAATATTATTAGTTTTCTGCTAATTTCTGAGTTTTCCCCTGGTAACCTACGTGATTAAAAATGGCAGGAAATGTATTAAGAACCTATTTCCTTTTATGTCAAGTGTTTCTTACAAGTTTTTAATCATTTCGGGAAACTATAATTGAGTATTTGAAGAGTTTTACCACAATTAGAGGGAGTTCCTACAACTATATACTCGAATCGTCAGGATTGTAACTTTTCACACAGAAAACGCCAGAAAATTTTGGCCTCCAATTATAAACATAAACAGTATAGTCCTCACTTACACTCTTTCTCCACAAATTTTAAGCTGTATAAACCTGAATTCCTAATATTTGAAAGCAAATTGAAGTGAAAACGCTCTCTAAAGTAACCGGAGTTGTAAATATTATCAGTTTTCTGGTCATTTCCGAGCTTTCCACTGGTAACCTCCATGATTTAAAAAGGCACGAAATGTATTAAGAACTTATTATCTTTTATTTCAAGTGTTTCTTACAAGTTTTTAATCATTTCTGAAAACTATAATTGTGTATTTGAATAGTTCCTAATATTTGAAAGCAAATTCAACTGAAAACGCTCCCTAAAGTAGCCGGAGTTTTAAATTTTATCAGTTTTCTGGTCATTTCCGAGCTTTCCACTGGTAACCTCCATGAATGAAAGTGTTTCTTACAAGTTTTTAATCATTTCTGGAAAGTATAATTGCGTATTTAAAGAGTTTTACCACAATTAGAGGGAGTTCCTACAACTGTATACTCGAATCGTCAGCATTGTAATTTATTCACACAGAAAACGCCAGAAAAATTCGGCCTCCAATTATAAACATAAACATTATAGTCCTCACTTACAGTCTTTCTCCACAAATTTTGAGCTGTAAAAACCTGAATTCCTAATATTTGAAAGCAAATTGAAGTGAAAACGCATCCTAAAGTAGCAGGGGTTCTAAATATTATTAGTTTCCAGGTCATTTGCGAGCTTTCCACTGGTAACCTACATGAATGAAAATGGCAGGAAATGTAGTATGAATATATTTCCTTTTCTTTCAACTGTTTCTTACAAGTTTTTAATCATTTCTGGAAACTATAATTGTTTATTTGAATAGTTCCTAATATTTGAAAGCGAATTCAACAGAAAACGCTCCCTAAAGTAGCCGGAGTTTTAAATATTATCAGTTTTCTGGTCATTTCCAAGCTTTCCACTGGTAACCTCCATGAATGAAAGTGTTTCTTACAAGTTTTTAATCATTTTGGGAAACTCTAATTGCGTATTTGAAGAGTTTTACCACGATTAGAGGGAGATCCTACAACTATATACTCGAATCATCAGCATTGTAACTTATTCACACAGAAAACGCCAGAGAATTTCGGCCTCCAATTATAAACATAAACAGTATATTCCTCACTTACAGTCTTTCTACACAAATTTTGAGCTGTATAAACCTAGTTCCTAATATTTGAAATCAAATTGAAGTGAAAACGCTCCCTACAGTAACCGGAGTTGTAAATATTATCAGTTTTTGGTCATTTCCGAGCTTTCCACTGTTAACCTCCGTGATTGAAAATGGCACGAAATGTATTAAGAACCTATTTCCTTTTATGTCAAGTGTTTCTTACAAGTTTTTAATCATTTCGGGAAACTATAATTGAGTATTTGAAGAGTTTTACCACAATTAGAGGGAGTTCCTACAACTATATACTCGAATCGTCAGGATTGTAACTTTTCACACAGAAAACGCCAGAGAAATTCGGCCTCCAATTGTAAACATAAACAGTGTAGTCCTTACTTACAGTCTTTCCACACAAATTTTGAGCTGTATAACCCTGAATTCCTAATATTTGAAAGCAAATTGAAGTGAAAACGCTCCCTAAAGTAACCGGAGTTGTAAATATTATCAGTTTTCTGGTCATTTCCAAGCTGTCCACTGGTAACCTCCATGAATGAAAATGGTAGGAAATGTAGTATGAATCTATTTCCTTTGATTTCAAGAGTTTCTTACAAGTTTTTAATCATTTCTGGAAACTATAATTGCGTATTTGAAGAGTTTGACCAGAATTAGAGAGTGTTCCTACAACTACATACTGGAATCATCAGCATTGTATCTTATTCACACAGAAAACGCCAGAGAAATTAGGCCTCCAATTGTAAACATAAACAGTATAGTCATTACTTACAGTCTTTCTACACAAATTTTGAGCTGTGTAACCCTGAATTCAGAGTATTTGAAAGCAAATTCAAGTGAAAACGCTCACTATAGTAGCCGGAGTTGTAAATATTATCAGTTTTCTGGTCATTTCCGAGCTTTCCACTGGTAACCTCCGTGTTTGAAAATGGCACGAAATGTATTAACAACCTACTTCCTTTACTTCAAGTGTTTCTTCCAGGATTTTAATCATTTCGGGAAACTATAATTGAGTATTTGAAGAGTTTTACCACAATTAGAGGGAGTTCCTACAACTATATACTCGAATCCTCAGGATTGTAACTTTTCACACAGAAAACGCCAGTGAATTTCGGCCTCCAATTATAAACATAAACAGTATAGTCCTCACTTACACTCTATCTCCACAAATTTTGAGCTGTATAAACCTGAATTCCTGATATTTGAAAGCAAATTGTAGTGAAAACGCTCCCTAAAGTAACCGGAGTTGTATATATTATCAGTATTCTGGTCATTACCTAACTTTCCACTGGTAACTTCCGATAAAGGAAATGGCAGGAAATGTAGAAAGAACCTATTTCCTTTTATTTCAACTGTTTCTTACAAGTTTTTAATCATTTCTGGAAACTATAATTGTGTATTTGAGGAGTTTGACCAGAATTAGAGAGTGTTCCTACAACTATATACTCAAATCATCAGCATTTTAACTGATTCACAGAGAAAACGCCAGAGAAATTAGGCCTCCAATTGTAAACACAAAAAGTATAGTCCTTACATACAGTCTTTCTACACCAATTTTGAGCTGTATAACCCTAAATTCCTAATATTTGAAAGCAAATTCAAGTGAAAACGCTCCCTGTGGTAGCCAGAGTTCTAAATATTATTAGTTTTCTGCTAATTTCTGAGTTTTCCCCTGGTAACCTACGTGATTAAAAATGGCAGGAAATGTATTAAGAACCTATTTCCTTTTATGTCAAGTGTTTCTTACAAGTTTTTAATCATTTCGGGAAACTATAATTGAGTATTTGAAGAGTTTTACCACAATTAGAGGGAGTTCCTACAACTATATACTCGAATCGTCAGGATTGTAACTTTTCACACAGAAAACGCCAGAAAATTTTGGCCTCCAATTATAAACATAAACAGTATAGTCCTCACTTACACTCTTTCTCCACAAATTTTAAGCTGTATAAACCTGAATTCCTAATATTTGAAAGCAAATTGAAGTGAAAACGCTCTCTAAAGTAACCGGAGTTGTAAATATTATCAGTTTTCTGGTCATTTCCGAGCTTTCCACTGGTAACCTCCATGATTTAAAAAGGCACGAAATGTATTAAGAACTTATTATCTTTTATTTCAAGTGTTTCTTACAAGTTTTTAATCATTTCTGAAAACTATAATTGTGTATTTGAATAGTTCCTAATATTTGAAAGCAAATTCAACTGAAAACGCTCCCTAAAGTAGCCGGAGTTTTAAATTTTATCAGTTTTCTGGTCATTTCCGAGCTTTCCACTGGTAACCTCCATGAATGAAAGTGTTTCTTACAAGTTTTTAATCATTTCTGGAAAGTATAATTGCGTATTTAAAGAGTTTTACCACAATTAGAGGGAGTTCCTACAACTGTATACTCGAATCATCAGCATTGTAACTTATTCACACAGAAAACGCCAGAGAATTTCGGCCTCCAATTATAAACATAAACAGTATATTCCTCACTTACAGTCTTTCTACACAAATTTTGAGCTGTATAAACCTAGTTCCTAATATTTGAAATCAAATTGAAGTGAAAACGCTCCCTACAGTAACCGGAGTTGTAAATATTATCAGTTTTTGGTCATTTCCGAGCTTTCCACTGTTAACCTCCGTGATTGAAAATGGCACGAAATGTATTAAGAACCTATTTCCTTTTATGTCAAGTGTTTCTTACAAGTTTTTAATCATTTCGGGAAACTATAATTGAGTATTTGAAGAGTTTTACCACAATTAGAGGGAGTTCCTACAACTATATACTCGAATCGTCAGGATTGTAACTTTTCACACAGAAAACGCCAGAGAATTTCGGCCTCCAATTATAAACATAAACAGTATAGTCCTCACTTGCACTCTGTCTCCACAAATTTTGAGCTGTATAAACCTGAATTCCTAATATTTGAAAGCAAATTGAAGTGAAAACGCTCCCTAAAGTAACCGGAGTTTTAAATATTATCAGTTTTCTGGTCATTTACGAGCTTTCCACTGGTAAACTCTGAGTTTGAAAATGGCAGGAAATGTAGTAAGAACCTATTTCCTTTTATTTCAAGAGTTTCTTACAAGTTTTTAATCATTTCTGGAAACTATAATTGCGTATTTGAAGAGTTTGACCGGAATTAGAGAGTGTTCCTAAAACTACATACTGGAATCGTCAGCATTTTAACTGATTCACAAAGAAAACGCCAGAGAAATTCGGCCTCCAATTGTAAACATAAACAGTGTAGTCCTTACTTACAGTCTTTCTACACAAATTTTGAGCTGTGTAACCCTGAATTCAGAGTATTTGAAAGCAAATTCAAGTGAAAACGCTCACTATAGTAGCCGGAGTTGTAAATATTATCAGTTTTCTGGTCATTTCCGAGCTTTCCACTGGTAACCTCCGTGTTTGAAAATGGCACGAAATGTATTAACAACCTACTTCCTTTACTTCAAGTGTTTCTTCCAGGATTTTAATCATTTCGGGAAACTATAATTGAGTATTTGAAGAGTTTTACCACAATTAGAGGGAGTTCCTACAACTATATACTCGAATCCTCAGGATTGTAACTTTTCACACAGAAAACGCCAGTGAATTTCGGCCTCCAATTATAAACATAAACAGTATAGTCCTCACTTACACTCTATCTCCACAAATTTTGAGCTGTATAAACCTGAATTCCTGATATTTGAAAGCAAATTGTAGTGAAAACGCTCCCTAAAGTAACCGGAGTTGTATATATTATCAGTATTCTGGTCATTACCTAACTTTCCACTGGTAACTTCCGATAAAGGAAATGGCAGGAAATGTAGAAAGAACCTATTTCCTTTTATTTCAACTGTTTCTTACAAGTTTTTAATCATTTCTGGAAACTATAATTGTGTATTTGAGGAGTTTGACCAGAATTAGAGAGTGTTCCTACAACTATATACTCAAATCATCAGCATTTTAACTGATTCACAGAGAAAACGCCAGAGAAATTAGGCCTCCAATTGTAAACACAAAAGGGATAGTCCTTACATACAGTCTTTCTACACCAATTTTGAGCTGTATAACCCTAAATTCCTAATATTTGAAAGCAAATTCAAGTGAAAACGCTCCCTGTGGTAGCCAGAGTTCTAAATATTATTAGTTTTCTGCTAATTTCTGAGTTTTCCCCTGGTAACCTACGTGATTAAAAATGGCAGGAAATGTATTAAGAACCTATTTCCTTTTATGTCAAGTGTTTCTTACAAGTTTTTAATCATTTCGGGAAACTATAATTGAGTATTTGAAGAGTTTTACCACAATTAGAGGGAGTTCCTACAACTATATACTCGAATCGTCAGGATTGTAACTTTTCACACAGAAAACGCCAGAAAATTTTGGCCTCCAATTATAAACATAAACAGTATAGTCCTCACTTACACTCTTTCTCCACAAATTTTAAGCTGTATAAACCTGAATTCCTAATATTTGAAAGCAAATTGAAGTGAAAACGCTCTCTAAAGTAACCGGAGTTGTAAATATTATCAGTTTTCTGGTCATTTCCGATCTTTCCACTGGTAACCTCCATGATTTAAAAAGGCACGAAATGTATTAAGAACTTATTATCTTTTATTTCAAGTGTTTCTTACAAGTTTTTAATCATTTCTGAAAACTATAATTGTGTATTTGAATAGTTCCTAATATTTGAAAGCAAATTCAACTGAAAACGCTCCCTAAAGTAGCCGGAGTTTTAAATTTTATCAGTTTTCTGGTCATTTCTGAGCTTTCCACTGGTAACCTCCATGAATGAAAGTGTTTCTTACAAGTTTTTAATCATTTCTGGAAAGTATAATTGCGTATTTAAAGAGTTTTACCACAATTAGAGGGAGTTCCTACAACTGTACACTCGAATCGTCAGCATTGTAATTTATTCACACAGAAAACGCCAGAAAAATTCGGCCTCCAATTATAAACATAAACATTATAGTCCTCACTTACAGTCTTTCTCCACAAATTTTGAGCTGTAAAAACCTGAATTCCTAATATTTGAAAGCAAATTGAAGTGAAAACGCATCCTAAAGTAGCAGGGATTCTAAATATTATTAGTTTCCAGGTCATTTGCGAGCTTTCCACTGGTAACCTACATGAATGAAAATGGCAGGAAATGTAGTATGAATATATTTCCTTTTCTTTCAACTGTTTCTTACAAGTTTTTAATCATTTCTGGAAACTATAATTGTTTATTTGAATAGTTCCTAATATTTGAAAGCGAATTCAACAGAAAACGCTCCCTAAAGTAGCCGGAGTTTTAAATATTATCAGTTTTCTGGTCATTTCCAAGCTTTCCACTGGTAACCTCCATGAATGAAAGTGTTTCTTACAAGTTTTTAATCATTTTGGGAAACTCTAATTGCGTATTTGAAGAATTTTACCACGATTAGAGGGAGATCCTACAACTATATACTCGAATCATCAGCATTGTAACTTATTCACACAGAAAACGCCAGAGAATTTCGGCCTCCAATTATAAACATAAACAGTATATTCCTCACTTACAGTCTTTCTACACAAATTTTGAGCTGTATAAACCTAGTTCCTAATATTTGAAATCAAATTGAAGTGAAAACGCTCCCTACAGTAACCGGAGTTGTAAATATTATCAGTTTTTGGTCATTTCCGAGCTTTCCACTGTTAACCTCCGTGATTGAAAATGGCACGAAATGTATTAAGAACCTACTTCCTTTACTTCAAGTGTTTCTTCCAGGATTTTAATCATTTCGGGAAACTATAATTGAGTATTTGAAGAGTTTTACCACAATTAGAGGGAGTTCCTACAGCTATATACTCGAATCCTCAGGATTGTAACTTTTCACACAGAAAACGCCAGTGAATTTCGGCCTCCAATTATAAACATAAACAGTATAGTCCTCACTTACACTCTATCTCCACAAATTTTGAGCTGTATAAACCTGAATTCCTGATATTTGAAAGCAAATTGTAGTGAAAACGCTCCCTAAAGTAACCGGAGTTGTATATATTATCAGTATTCTGGTCATTACCTAACTTTCCACTGGTAACTTCCGATAAAGGAAATGGCAGGAAATGTAGAAAGAACCTATTTCCTTTTATTTCAACTGTTTCTTACAAGTTTTTAATCATTTCTGGAAACTATAATTGTGTATTTGAGGAGTTTGACCAGAATTAGAGAGTGTTCCTACAACTATATACTCAAATCATCAGCATTTTAACTGATTCACAGAGAAAACGCCAGAGAAATTAGGCCTCCAATTGTAAACACAAAAAGGATAGTCCTTACATACAGTCTTTCTACACCAATTTTGAGCTGTATAACCCTAAATTCCTAATATTTGAAAGCAAATTCAAGTGAAAACGCTCCCTGTGGTAGCCAGAGTTCTAAATATTATTAGTTTTCTGCTAATTTCTGAGTTTTCCCCTGGTAACCTACGTGATTAAAAATGGCAGGAAATGTATTAAGAACCTATTTCCTTTTATGTCAAGTGTTTCTTACAAGTTTTTAATCATTTCGGGAAACTATAATTGAGTATTTGAAGAGTTTTACCACAATTAGAGGGAGTTCCTACAACTATATACTCGAATCGTCAGGATTGTAACTTTTCACACAGAAAACGCCAGAAAATTTTGGCCTCCAATTATAAACATAAACAGTATA
The DNA here is from genome assembly GCF_963259705.1 of Myotis daubentonii. Lineage (NCBI taxonomy): Eukaryota > Metazoa > Chordata > Mammalia > Chiroptera > Vespertilionidae > Myotis > Myotis daubentonii. The sequence goes on along the minus strand of NC_081861.1, from coordinate 83,513,811 downwards.
GTCCTCACTTACACTCTTTCTCCACAAATTTTAAGCTGTATAAACCTGAATTCCTAATATTTGAAAGCAAATTGAAGTGAAAACGCTCTCTAAAGTAACCGGAGTTGTAAATATTATCAGTTTTCTGGTCATTTCCGAGCTTTCCACTGGTAACCTCCATGATTTAAAAAGGCACGAAATGTATTAAGAACTTATTATCTTTTATTTCAAGTGTTTCTTACAAGTTTTTAATCATTTCTGAAAACTATAATTGTGTATTTGAATAGTTCCTAATATTTGAAAGCAAATTCAACTGAAAACGCTCCCTAAAGTAGCCGGAGTTTTAAATTTTATCAGTTTTCTGGTCATTTCCGAGCTTTCCACTGGTAACCTCCATGAATGAAAGTGTTTCTTACAAGTTTTTAATCATTTCTGGAAAGTATAATTGCGTATTTAAAGAGTTTTACCACAATTAGAGGGAGTTCCTACAACTGTATACTCGAATCGTCAGCATTGTAATTTATTCACACAGAAAACGCCAGAAAAATTCGGCCTCCAATTATAAACATAAACATTATAGTCCTCACTTACAGTCTTTCTCCACAAATTTTGAGCTGTAAAAACCTGAATTCCTAATATTTGAAAGCAAATTGAAGTGAAAACGCATCCTAAAGTAGCAGGGGTTCTAAATATTATTAGTTTCCAGGTCATTTGCGAGCTTTCCACTGGTAACCTACATGAATGAAAATGGCAGGAAATGTAGTATGAATATATTTCCTTTTCTTTCAACTGTTTCTTACAAGTTTTTAATCATTTCTGGAAACTATAATTGTTTATTTGAATAGTTCCTAATATTTGAAAGCGAATTCAACAGAAAACGCTCCCTAAAGTAGCCGGAGTTTTAAATATTATCAGTTTTCTGGTCATTTCCAAGCTTTCCACTGGTAACCTCCATGAATGAAAGTGTTTCTTACAAGTTTTTAATCATTTTGGGAAACTCTAATTGCGTATTTGAAGAGTTTTACCACGATTAGAGGGAGATCCTACAACTATATACTCGAATCATCAGCATTGTAACTTATTCACACAGAAAACGCCAGAGAATTTCGGCCTCCAATTATAAACATAAACAGTATATTCCTCACTTACAGTCTTTCTACACAAATTTTGAGCTGTATAAACCTAGTTCCTAATATTTGAAATCAAATTGAAGTGAAAACGCTCCCTACAGTAACCGGAGTTGTAAATATTATCAGTTTTTGGTCATTTCCGAGCTTTCCACTGTTAACCTCCGTGATTGAAAATGGCACGAAATGTATTAAGAACCTATTTCCTTTTATGTCAAGTGTTTCTTACAAGTTTTTAATCATTTCGGGAAACTATAATTGAGTATTTGAAGAGTTTTACCACAATTAGAGGGAGTTCCTACAACTATATACTCGAATCGTCAGGATTGTAACTTTTCACACAGAAAACGCCAGAGAAATTCGGCCTCCAATTGTAAACATAAACAGTGTAGTCCTTACTTACAGTCTTTCCACACAAATTTTGAGCTGTATAACCCTGAATTCCTAATATTTGAAAGCAAATTGAAGTGAAAACGCTCCCTAAAGTAACCGGAGTTGTAAATATTATCAGTTTTCTGGTCATTTCCAAGCTGTCCACTGGTAACCTCCATGAATGAAAATGGTAGGAAATGTAGTATGAATCTATTTCCTTTGATTTCAAGAGTTTCTTACAAGTTTTTAATCATTTCTGGAAACTATAATTGCGTATTTGAAGAGTTTGACCAGAATTAGAGAGTGTTCCTACAACTACATACTGGAATCATCAGCATTGTATCTTATTCACACAGAAAACGCCAGAGAAATTAGGCCTCCAATTGTAAACATAAACAGTATAGTCATTACTTACAGTCTTTCTACACAAATTTTGAGCTGTGTAACCCTGAATTCAGAGTATTTGAAAGCAAATTCAAGTGAAAACGCTCACTATAGTAGCCGGAGTTGTAAATATTATCAGTTTTCTGGTCATTTCCGAGCTTTCCACTGGTAACCTCCGTGTTTGAAAATGGCACGAAATGTATTAACAACCTACTTCCTTTACTTCAAGTGTTTCTTCCAGGATTTTAATCATTTCGGGAAACTATAATTGAGTATTTGAAGAGTTTTACCACAATTAGAGGGAGTTCCTACAACTATATACTCGAATCCTCAGGATTGTAACTTTTCACACAGAAAACGCCAGTGAATTTCGGCCTCCAATTATAAACATAAACAGTATAGTCCTCACTTACACTCTATCTCCACAAATTTTGAGCTGTATAAACCTGAATTCCTGATATTTGAAAGCAAATTGTAGTGAAAACGCTCCCTAAAGTAACCGGAGTTGTATATATTATCAGTATTCTGGTCATTACCTAACTTTCCACTGGTAACTTCCGATAAAGGAAATGGCAGGAAATGTAGAAAGAACCTATTTCCTTTTATTTCAACTGTTTCTTACAAGTTTTTAATCATTTCTGGAAACTATAATTGTGTATTTGAGGAGTTTGACCAGAATTAGAGAGTGTTCCTACAACTATATACTCAAATCATCAGCATTTTAACTGATTCACAGAGAAAACGCCAGAGAAATTAGGCCTCCAATTGTAAACACAAAAAGTATAGTCCTTACATACAGTCTTTCTACACCAATTTTGAGCTGTATAACCCTAAATTCCTAATATTTGAAAGCAAATTCAAGTGAAAACGCTCCCTGTGGTAGCCAGAGTTCTAAATATTATTAGTTTTCTGCTAATTTCTGAGTTTTCCCCTGGTAACCTACGTGATTAAAAATGGCAGGAAATGTATTAAGAACCTATTTCCTTTTATGTCAAGTGTTTCTTACAAGTTTTTAATCATTTCGGGAAACTATAATTGAGTATTTGAAGAGTTTTACCACAATTAGAGGGAGTTCCTACAACTATATACTCGAATCGTCAGGATTGTAACTTTTCACACAGAAAACGCCAGAAAATTTTGGCCTCCAATTATAAACATAAACAGTATAGTCCTCACTTACACTCTTTCTCCACAAATTTTAAGCTGTATAAACCTGAATTCCTAATATTTGAAAGCAAATTGAAGTGAAAACGCTCTCTAAAGTAACCGGAGTTGTAAATATTATCAGTTTTCTGGTCATTTCCGAGCTTTCCACTGGTAACCTCCATGATTTAAAAAGGCACGAAATGTATTAAGAACTTATTATCTTTTATTTCAAGTGTTTCTTACAAGTTTTTAATCATTTCTGAAAACTATAATTGTGTATTTGAATAGTTCCTAATATTTGAAAGCAAATTCAACTGAAAACGCTCCCTAAAGTAGCCGGAGTTTTAAATTTTATCAGTTTTCTGGTCATTTCCGAGCTTTCCACTGGTAACCTCCATGAATGAAAGTGTTTCTTACAAGTTTTTAATCATTTCTGGAAAGTATAATTGCGTATTTAAAGAGTTTTACCACAATTAGAGGGAGTTCCTACAACTGTACACTCGAATCGTCAGCATTGTAATTTATTCACACAGAAAACCCCAGAAAAATTCGGCCTCCAATTATAAACATAAACATTATAGTCCTCACTTACAGTCTTTCTCCACAAATTTTGAGCTGTAAAAACCTGAATTCCTAATATTTGAAAGCAAATTGAAGTGAAAACGCATCCTAAAGTAGCAGGGGTTCTAAATATTATTAGTTTCCAGGTCATTTGCGAGCTTTCCACTGGTAACCTACATGAATGAAAATGGCAGGAAATGTAGTATGAATATATTTCCTTTTCTTTCAACTGTTTCTTACAAGTTTTTAATCATTTCTGGAAACTATAATTGTTTATTTGAATAGTTCCTAATATTTGAAAGCGAATTCAACAGAAAACGCTCCCTAAAGTAGCCGGAGTTTTAAATATTATCAGTTTTCTGGTCATTTCCAAGCTTTCCACTGGTAACCTCCATGAATGAAAGTGTTTCTTACAAGTTTTTAATCATTTTGGGAAACTCTAATTGCGTATTTGAAGAGTTTTACCACGATTAGAGGGAGATCCTACAACTATATACTCGAATCATCAGCATTGTAACTTATTCACACAGAAAACGCCAGAGAATTTCGGCCTCCAATTATAAACATAAACAGTATATTCCTCACTTACAGTCTTTCTACACAAATTTTGAGCTGTATAAACCTAGTTCCTAATATTTGAAATCAAATTGAAGTGAAAACGTTCCCTACAGTAACCGGAGTTGTAAATATTATCAGTTTTTGGTCATTTCCGAGCTTTCCACTGTTAACCTCCGTGATTGAAAATGGCACGAAATGTATTAAGAACCTATTTCCTTTTATGTCAAGTGTTTCTTACAAGTTTTTAATCATTTCGGGAAACTATAATTGAGTATTTGAAGAGTTTTACCACAATTAGAGGGAGTTCCTACAACTATATACTCGAATCGTCAGGATTGTAACTTTTCACACAGAAAACGCCAGAGAAATTCAGCCTCCAATTGTAAACATAAACAGTGTAGTCCTTACTTACAGTCTTTCCACACAAATTTTGAGCTGTATAACCCTGAATTCCTAATATTTGAAAGCAAATTGAAGTGAAAACGCTCCCTAAAGTAACCGGAGTTGTAAATATTATCAGTTTTCTGGTCATTTCCAAGCTGTCCACTGGTAACCTCCATGAATGAAAATGGTAGTAAATGTAGTATGAATCTATTTCCTTTGATTTCAAGAGTTTCTTACAAGTTTTTAATCATTTCTGGAAACTATAATTGCGTATTTGAAGAGTTTGACCAGAATTAGAGAGTGTTCCTACAACTACATACTGGAATCATCAGCATTTTATCTTATTCACACAGAAAACGCCAGAGAAATTAGGCCTCCAATTGTAAACATAAACAGTATAGTCATTACTTACAGTCTTTCTACACAAATTTTGAGCTGTGTAACCCTGAATTCAGAGTATTTGAAAGCAAATTCAAGTGAAAACGCTCACTATAGTAGCCGGAGTTGTAAATATTATCAGTTTTCTGGTCATTTCCGAGCTTTCCACTGGTAACCTCCGTGTTTGAAAATGGCACGAAATGTATTAACAACCTACTTCCTTTACTTCAAGTGTTTCTTCCAGGATTTTAATCATTTCGGGAAACTATAATTGAGTATTTGAAGAGTTTTACCACAATTAGAGGGAGTTCCTACAACTATATACTCGAATCGTCAGGATTGTAACTTTTCACACAGAAAACGCCAGAAAATTTTGGCCTCCAATTATAAACATAAACAGTATAGTCCTCACTTACACTCTTTCTCCACAAATTTTAAGCTGTATAAACCTGAATTCCTAATATTTGAAAGCAAATTGAAGTGAAAACGCTCTCTAAAGTAACCGGAGTTGTAAATATTATCAGTTTTCTGGTCATTTCCGAGCTTTCCACTGGTAACCTCCATGATTTAAAAAGGCACGAAATGTATTAAGAACTTATTATCTTTTATTTCAAGTGTTTCTTACAAGTTTTTAATCATTTCTGAAAACTATAATTGTGTATTTGAATAGTTCCTAATATTTGAAAGCAAATTCAACTGAAAACGCTCCCTAAAGTAGCCGGAGTTTTAAATTTTATCAGTTTTCTGGTCATTTCCGAGCTTTCCACTGGTAACCTCCATGAATGAAAGTGTTTCTTACAAGTTTTTAATCATTTCTGGAAAGTATAATTGCGTATTTAAAGAGTTTTACCACAATTAGAGGGAGTTCCTACAACTGTATACTCGAATCATCAGCATTGTAACTTATTCACACAGAAAACGCCAGAGAATTTCGGCCTCCAATTATAAACATAAACAGTATATTCCTCACTTACAGTCTTTCTACACAAATTTTGAGCTGTATAAACCTAGTTCCTAATATTTGAAATCAAATTGAAGTGAAAACGCTCCCTACAGTAACCGGAGTTGTAAATATTATCAGTTTTTGGTCATTTCCGAGCTTTCCACTGTTAACCTCCGTGATTGAAAATGGCACGAAATGTATTAAGAACCTATTTCCTTTTATGTCAAGTGTTTCTTACAAGTTTTTAATCATTTCGGGAAACTATAATTGAGTATTTGAAGAGTTTTACCACAATTAGAGGGAGTTCCTACAACTATATACTCGAATCGTCAGGATTGTAACTTTTCACACAGAAAACGCCAGAGAATTTCGGCCTCCAATTATAAACATAAACAGTATAGTCCTCACTTGCACTCTGTCTCCACAAATTTTGAGCTGTATAAACCTGAATTCCTAATATTTGAAAGCAAATTGAAGTGAAAACGCTCCCTAAAGTAACCGGAGTTTTAAATATTATCAGTTTTCTGGTCATTTACGAGCTTTCCACTGGTAAACTCTGAGTTTGAAAATGGCAGGAAATGTAGTAAGAACCTATTTCCTTTTATTTCAAGAGTTTCTTACAAGTTTTTAATCATTTCTGGAAACTATAATTGCGTATTTGAAGAGTTTGACCGGAATTAGAGAGTGTTCCTAAAACTACATACTGGAATCGTCAGCATTTTAACTGATTCACAAAGAAAACGCCAGAGAAATTCGGCCTCCAATTGTAAACATAAACAGTGTAGTCCTTACTTACAGTCTTTCTACACAAATTTTGAGCTGTGTAACCCTGAATTCAGAGTATTTGAAAGCAAATTCAAGTGAAAACGCTCACTATAGTAGCCGGAGTTGTAAATATTATCAGTTTTCTGGTCATTTCCGAGCTTTCCACTGGTAACCTCCGTGTTTGAAAATGGCACGAAATGTATTAACAACCTACTTCCTTTACTTCAAGTGTTTCTTCCAGGATTTTAATCATTTCGGGAAACTATAATTGAGTATTTGAAGAGTTTTACCACAATTAGAGGGAGTTCCTACAACTATATACTCGAATCCTCAGGATTGTAACTTTTCACACAGAAAACGCCAGTGAATTTCGGCCTCCAATTATAAACATAAACAGTATAGTCCTCACTTACACTCTATCTCCACAAATTTTGAGCTGTATAAACCTGAATTCCTGATATTTGAAAGCAAATTGTAGTGAAAACGCTCCCTAAAGTAACCGGAGTTGTATATATTATCAGTATTCTGGTCATTACCTAACTTTCCACTGGTAACTTCCGATAAAGGAAATGGCAGGAAATGTAGAAAGAACCTATTTCCTTTTATTTCAACTGTTTCTTACAAGTTTTTAATCATTTCTGGAAACTATAATTGTGTATTTGAGGAGTTTGACCAGAATTAGAGAGTGTTCCTACAACTATATACTCAAATCATCAGCATTTTAACTGATTCACAGAGAAAACGCCAGAGAAATTAGGCCTCCAATTGTAAACACAAAAGGGATAGTCCTTACATACAGTCTTTCTACACCAATTTTGAGCTGTATAACCCTAAATTCCTAATATTTGAAAGCAAATTCAAGTGAAAACGCTCCCTGTGGTAGCCAGAGTTCTAAATATTATTAGTTTTCTGCTAATTTCTGAGTTTTCCCCTGGTAACCTACGTGATTAAAAATGGCAGGAAATGTATTAAGAACCTATTTCCTTTTATGTCAAGTGTTTCTTACAAGTTTTTAATCATTTCGGGAAACTATAATTGAGTATTTGAAGAGTTTTACCACAATTAGAGGGAGTTCCTACAACTATATACTCGAATCGTCAGGATTGTAACTTTTCACACAGAAAACGCCAGAAAATTTTGGCCTCCAATTATAAACATAAACAGTATAGTCCTCACTTACACTCTTTCTCCACAAATTTTAAGCTGTATAAACCTGAATTCCTAATATTTGAAAGCAAATTGAAGTGAAAACGCTCTCTAAAGTAACCGGAGTTGTAAATATTATCAGTTTTCTGGTCATTTCCGAGCTTTCCACTGGTAACCTCCATGATTTAAAAAGGCACGAAATGTATTAAGAACTTATTATCTTTTATTTCAAGTGTTTCTTACAAGTTTTTAATCATTTCTGAAAACTATAATTGTGTATTTGAATAGTTCCTAATATTTGAAAGCAAATTCAACTGAAAACGCTCCCTAAAGTAGCCGGAGTTTTAAATTTTATCAGTTTTCTGGTCATTTCCGAGCTTTCCACTGGTAACCTCCATGAATGAAAGTGTTTCTTACAAGTTTTTAATCATTTCTGGAAAGTATAATTGCGTATTTAAAGAGTTTTACCACAATTAGAGGGAGTTCCTACAACTGTACACTCGAATCGTCAGCATTGTAATTTATTCACACAGAAAACGCCAGAAAAATTCGGCCTCCAATTATAAACATAAACATTATAGTCCTCACTTACAGTCTTTCTCCACAAATTTTGAGCTGTAAAAACCTGAATTCCTAATATTTGAAAGCAAATTGAAGTGAAAACGCATCCTAAAGTAGCAGGGGTTCTAAATATTATTAGTTTCCAGGTCATTTGCGAGCTTTCCACTGGTAACCTACATGAATGAAAATGGCAGGAAATGTAGTATGAATATATTTCCTTTTCTTTCAACTGTTTCTTACAAGTTTTTAATCATTTCTGGAAACTATAATTGTTTATTTGAATAGTTCCTAATATTTGAAAGCGAATTCAACAGAAAACGCTCCCTAAAGTAGCCGGAGTTTTAAATATTATCAGTTTTCTGGTCATTTCCAAGCTTTCCACTGGTAACCTCCATGAATGAAAGTGTTTCTTACAAGTTTTTAATCATTTTGGGAAACTCTAATTGCGTATTTGAAGAGTTTTACCACGATTAGAGGGAGATCCTACAACTATATACTCGAATCATCAGCATTGTAACTTATTCACACAGAAAACGCCAGAGAATTTCGGCCTCCAATTATAAACATAAACAGTATATTCCTCACTTACAGTCTTTCTACACAAATTTTGAGCTGTATAAACCTAGTTCCTAATATTTGAAATCAAATTGAAGTGAAAACGCTCCCTACAGTAACCGGAGTTGTAAATATTATCAGTTTTTGGTCATTTCCGAGCTTTCCACTGTTAACCTCCGTGATTGAAAATGGCACGAAATGTATTAAGAACCTACTTCCTTTACTTCAAGTGTTTCTTCCAGGATTTTAATCATTTCGGGAAACTATAATTGAGTATTTGAAGAGTTTTACCACAATTAGAGGGAGTTCCTACAGCTATATACTCGAATCCTCAGGATTGTAACTTTTCACACAGAAAACGCCAGTGAATTTCGGCCTCCAATTATAAACATAAACAGTATAGTCCTCACTTACACTCTATCTCCACAAATTTTGAGCTGTATAAACCTGAATTCCTGATATTTGAAAGCAAATTGTAGTGAAAACGCTCCCTAAAGTAACCGGAGTTGTATATATTATCAGTATTCTGGTCATTACCTAACTTTCCACTGGTAACTTCCGATAAAGGAAATGGCAGGAAATGTAGAAAGAACCTATTTCCTTTTATTTCAACTGTTTCTTACAAGTTTTTAATCATTTCTGGAAACTATAATTGTGTATTTGAGGAGTTTGACCAGAATTAGAGAGTGTTCCTACAACTATATACTCAAATCATCAGCATTTTAACTGATTCACAGAGAAAACGCCAGAGAAATTAGGCCTCCAATTGTAAACACAAAAAGGATAGTCCTTACATACAGTCTTTCTACACCAATTTTGAGCTGTATAACCCTAAATTCCTAATATTTGAAAGCAAATTCAAGTGAAAACGCTCCCTGTGGTAGCCAGAGTTCTAAATATTATTAGTTTTCTGCTAATTTCTGAGTTTTCCCCTGGTAACCTACGTGATTAAAAATGGCAGGAAATGTATTAAGAACCTATTTCCTTTTATGTCAAGTGTTTCTTACAAGTTTTTAATCATTTCGGGAAACTATAATTGAGTATTTGAAGAGTTTTACCACAATTAGAGGGAGTTCCTACAACTATATACTCGAATCGTCAGGATTGTAACTTTTCACACAGAAAACGCCAGAAAATTTTGGCCTCCAATTATAAACATAAACAGTATAGTCCTCACTTACACTCTTTCTCCACAAATTTTAAGCTGTATAAACCTGAATTCCTAATATTTGAAAGCAAATTGAAGTGAAAACGCTCTCTAAAGTAACCGGAGTTGTAAATATTATCAGTTTTCTGGTCATTTCCGAGCTTTCCACTGGTAACCTCCATGATTTAAAAAGGCACGAAATGTATTAAGAACTTATTATCTTTTATTTCAAGTGTTTCTTACAAGTTTTTAATCATTTCTGAAAACTATAATTGTGTATTTGAATAGTTCCTAATATTTGAAAGCAAATTCAACTGAAAACGCTCCCTAAAGTAGCCGGAGTTTTAAATTTTATCAGTTTTCTGGTCATTTCCGAGCTTTCCACTGGTAACCTCCATGAATGAAAGTGTTTCTTACAAGTTTTTAATCATTTCTGGAAAGTATAATTGCGTATTTAAAGAGTTTTACCACAATTAGAGGGAGTTCCTACAACTGTATACTCGAATCGTCAGCATTGTAATTTATTCACACAGAAAACGCCAGAAAAATTCGGCCTCCAATTATAAACATAAACATTATAGTCCTCACTTACAGTCTTTCTCCACAAATTTTGAGCTGTAAAAACCTGAATTCCTAATATTTGAAAGCAAATTGAAGTGAAAACGCATCCTAAAGTAGCAGGGGTTCTAAATATTATTAGTTTCCAGGTCATTTGCGAGCTTTCCACTGGTAACCTACATGAATGAAAATGGCAGGAAATGTAGTATGAATATATTTCCTTTTCTTTCAACTGTTTCTTACAAGTTTTTAATCATTTCTGGAAACTATAATTGTTTATTTGAATAGTTCCTAATATTTGAAAGCGAATTCAACAGAAAACGCTCCCTAAAGTAGCCGGAGTTTTAAATATTATCAGTTTTCTGGTCATTTCCAAGCTTTCCACTGGTAACCTCCATGAATGAAAGTGTTTCTTACAAGTTTTTAATCATTTTGGGAAACTCTAATTGCGTATTTGAAGAGTTTTACCACGATTAGAGGGAGATCCTACAACTATATACTCGAATCATCAGCATTGTAACTTATTCACACAGAAAACGCCAGAGAATTTCGGCCTCCAATTATAAACATAAACAGTATATTCCTCACTTACAGTCTTTCTACACAAATTTTGAGCTGTATAAACCTAGTTCCTAATATTTGAAATCAAATTGAAGTGAAAACGCTCCCTACAGTAACCGGAGTTGTAAATATTATCAGTTTTTGGTCATTTCCGAGCTTTCCACTGTTAACCTCCGTGATTGAAAATGGCACGAAATGTATTAAGAACCTATTTCCTTTTATTTCAAGTGTTTCTTACAAGTTTTTAATCATTTCGGGAAACTATAATTGAGTATTTGAAGAGTTTTACCACAATTAGAGGGAGTTCCTACAACTATATACTCGAATCGTCAGGATTGTAACTTTTCACACAGAAAACGCCAGAGAAATTCGGCCTCCAATTGTAAACATAAACAGTGTAGTCCTTACTTACAGTCTTTCCACACAAATTTTGAGCTGTATAACCCTGAATTCCTAATATTTGAAAGCAAATTGAAGTGAAAACGCTCCCTAAAGTAACCGGAGTTGTAAATATTATCAGTTTTCTGGTCATTTCCAAGCTGTCCACTGGTAACCTCCATGAATGAAAATGGTAGGAAATGTAGTATGAATCTATTTCCTTTGATTTCAAGAGTTTCTTACAAGTTTTTAATCATTTCTGGAAACTATAATTGCGTATTTGAAGAGTTTGACCAGAATTAGAGAGTGTTCCTACAACTACATACTGGAATCATCAGCATTGTATCTTATTCACACAGAAAACGCCAGAGAAATTAGGCCTCCAATTGTAAACATAAACAGTATAGTCATTACTTACAGTCTTTCTACACAAATTTTGAGCTGTGTAACCCTGAATTCAGAGTATTTGAAAGCAAATTCAAGTGAAAACGCTCACTATAGTAGCCGGAGTTGTAAATATTATCAGTTTTCTGGTCATTTCCGAGCTTTCCACTGGTAACCTCCGTGTTTGAAAATGGCACGAAATGTATTAACAACCTACTTCCTTTACTTCAAGTGTTTCTTCCAGGATTTTAATCATTTCGGGAAACTATAATTGAGTATTTGAAGAGTTTTACCACAATTAGAGGGAGTTCCTACAACTATATACTCGAATCCTCAGGATTGTAACTTTTCACACAGAAAACGCCAGTGAATTTCGGCCTCCAATTATAAACATAAACAGTATAGTCCTCACTTACACTCTATCTCCACAAATTTTGAGCTGTATAAACCTGAATTCCTGATATTTGAAAGCAAATTGTAGTGAAAACGCTCCCTAAAGTAACCGGAGTTGTATATATTATCAGTATTCTGGTCATTACCTAACTTTCCACTGGTAACTTCCGATAAAGGAAATGGCAGGAAATGTAGAAAGAACCTATTTCCTTTTATTTCAACTGTTTCTTACAAGTTTTTAATCATTTCTGGAAACTATAATTGTGTATTTGAGGAGTTTGACCAGAATTAGAGAGTGTTCCTACAACTATATACTCAAATCATCAGCATTTTAACTGATTCACAGAGAAAACGCCAGAGAAATTAGGCCTCCAATTGTAAACACAAAAAGTATAGTCCTTACATACAGTCTTTCTACACCAATTTTGAGCTGTATAACCCTAAATTCCTAATATTTGAAAGCAAATTCAAGTGAAAACGCTCCCTGTGGTAGCCAGAGTTCTAAATATTATTAGTTTTCTGCTAATTTCTGAGTTTTCCCCTGGTAACCTACGTGATTAAAAATGGCAGGAAATGTATTAAGAACCTATTTCCTTTTATGTCAAGTGTTTCTTACAAGTTTTTAATCATTTCGGGAAACTATAATTGAGTATTTGAAGAGTTTTACCACAATTAGAGGGAGTTCCTACAACTATATACTCGAATCGTCAGGATTGTAACTTTTCACACAGAAAACGCCAGAAAATTTTGGCCTCCAATTATAAACATAAACAGTATAGTCCTCACTTACACTCTTTCTCCACAAATTTTAAGCTGTATAAACCTGAATTCCTAATATTTGAAAGCAAATTGAAGTGAAAACGCTCTCTAAAGTAACCGGAGTTGTAAATATTATCAGTTTTCTGGTCATTTCCGAGCTTTCCACTGGTAACCTCCATGATTTAAAAAGGCACGAAATGTATTAAGAACTTATTATCTTTTATTTCAAGTGTTTCTTACAAGTTTTTAATCATTTCTGAAAACTATAATTGTGTATTTGAATAGTTCCTAATATTTGAAAGCAAATTCAACTGAAAACGCTCCCTAAAGTAGCCGGAGTTTTAAATTTTATCAGTTTTCTGGTCATTTCCGAGCTTTCCACTGGTAACCTCCATGAATGAAAGTGTTTCTTACAAGTTTTTAATCATTTCTGGAAAGTATAATTGCGTATTTAAAGAGTTTTACCACAATTAGAGGGAGTTCCTACAACTGTATACTCGAATCATCAGCATTGTAACTTATTCACACAGAAAACGCCAGAGAATTTCGGCCTCCAATTATAAACATAAACAGTATATTCCTCACTTACAGTCTTTCTACACAAATTTTGAGCTGTATAAACCTAGTTCCTAATATTTGAAATCAAATTGAAGTGAAAACGCTCCCTACAGTAACCGGAGTTGTAAATATTATCAGTTTTTGGTCATTTCCGAGCTTTCCACTGTTAACCTCCGTGATTGAAAATGGCACGAAATGTATTAAGAACCTATTTCCTTTTATGTCAAGTGTTTCTTACAAGTTTTTAATCATTTCGGGAAACTATAATTGAGTATTTGAAGAGTTTTACCACAATTAGAGGGAGTTCCTACAACTATATACTGGAATCGTCAGGATTGTAACTTTTCACACAGAAAACGCCAGAGAATTTCGGCCTCCAATTATAAACATAAACAGTATAGTCCTCACTTGCACTCTGTCTCCACAAATTTTGAGCTGTATAAACCTGAATTCCTAATATTTGAAAGCAAATTGAAGTGAAAACGCTCCCTAAAGTAACCGGAGTTTTAAATATTATCAGTTTTCTGGTCATTTACGAGCTTTCCACTGGTAAACTCTGAGTTTGAAAATGGCAGGAAATGTAGTAAGAACCTATTTCCTTTTATTTCAAGAGTTTCTTACAAGTTTTTAATCATTTCTGGAAACTATAATTGCGTATTTGAAGAGTTTGACCGGAATTAGAGAGTGTTCCTAAAACTACATACTGGAATCGTCAGCATTTTAACTGATTCACAAAGAAAACGCCAGAGAAATTCGGCCTCCAATTGTAAACATAAACAGTGTAGTCCTTACTTACAGTCTTTCTACACAAATTTTGAGCTGTGTAACCCTGAATTCAGAGTATTTGAAAGCAAATTCAAGTGAAAACGCTCACTATAGTAGCCGGAGTTGTAAATATTATCAGTTTTCTGGTCATTTCCGAGCTTTCCACTGGTAACCTCCGTGTTTGAAAATGGCACGAAATGTATTAACAACCTACTTCCTTTACTTCAAGTGTTTCTTCCAGGATTTTAATCATTTCGGGAAACTATAATTGAGTATTTGAAGAGTTTTACCACAATTAGAGGGAGTTCCTACAACTATATACTCGAATCCTCAGGATTGTAACTTTTCACACAGAAAACGCCAGTGAATTTCGGCCTCCAATTATAAACATAAACAGTATAGTCCTCACTTACACTCTATCTCCACAAATTTTGAGCTGTATAAACCTGAATTCCTGATATTTGAAAGCAAATTGTAGTGAAAACGCTCCCTAAAGTAACCGGAGTTGTATATATTATCAGTATTCTGGTCATTACCTAACTTTCCACTGGTAACTTCCGATAAAGGAAATGGCAGGAAATGTAGAAAGAACCTATTTCCTTTTATTTCAACTGTTTCTTACAAGTTTTTAATCATTTCTGGAAACTATAATTGTGTATTTGAGGAGTTTGACCAGAATTAGAGAGTGTTCCTACAACTATATACTCAAATCATCAGCATTTTAACTGATTCACAGAGAAAACGCCAGAGAAATTAGGCCTCCAATTGTAAACACAAAAAGTATAGTCCTTACATACAGTCTTTCTACACCAATTTTGAGCTGTATAACCCTAAATTCCTAATATTTGAAAGCAAATTCAAGTGAAAACGCTCCCTGTGGTAGCCAGAGTTCTAAATATTATTAGTTTTCTGCTAATTTCTGAGTTTTCCCCTGGTAACCTACGTGATTAAAAATGGCAGGAAATGTATTAAGAACCTATTTCCTTTTATGTCAAGTGTTTCTTACAAGTTTTTAATCATTTCGGGAAACTATAATTGAGTATTTGAAGAGTTTTACCACAATTAGAGGGAGTTCCTACAACTATATACTCGAATCGTCAGGATTGTAACTTTTCACACAGAAAACGCCAGAAAATTTTGGCCTCCAATTATAAACATAAACAGTATAGTCCTCACTTACACTCTTTCTCCACAAATTTTAAGCTGTATAAACCTGAATTCCTAATATTTGAAAGCAAATTGAAGTGAAAACGCTCTCTAAAGTAACCGGAGTTGTAAATATTATCAGTTTTCTGGTCATTTCCGAGCTTTCCACTGGTAACCTCCATGATTTAAAAAGGCACGAAATGTATTAAGAACTTATTATCTTTTATTTCAAGTGTTTCTTACAAGTTTTTAATCATTTCTGAAAACTATAATTGTGTATTTGAATAGTTCCTAATATTTGAAAGCAAATTCAACTGAAAACGCTCCCTAAAGTAGCCGGAGTTTTAAATTTTATCAGTTTTCTGGTCATTTCCGAGCTTTCCACTGGTAACCTCCATGAATGAAAGTGTTTCTTACAAGTTTTTAATCATTTCTGGAAAGTATAATTGCGTATTTAAAGAGTTTTACCACAATTAGAGGGAGTTCCTACAACTGTATACTCGAATCATCAGCATTGTAACTTATTCACACAGAAAACGCCAGAGAATTTCGGCCTCCAATTATAAACATAAACAGTATATTCCTCACTTACAGTCTTTCTACACAAATTTTGAGCTGTATAAACCTAGTTCCTAATATTTGAAATCAAATTGAAGTGAAAACGCTCCCTACAGTAACCGGAGTTGTAAATATTATCAGTTTTTGGTCATTTCCGAGCTTTCCACTGTTAACCTCCGTGATTGAAAATGGCACGAAATGTATTAAGAACCTATTTCCTTTTATGTCAAGTGTTTCTTACAAGTTTTTAATCATTTCGGGAAACTATAATTGAGTATTTGAAGAGTTTTACCACAATTAGAGGGAGTTCCTACAACTATATACTGGAATCGTCAGGATTGTAACTTTTCACACAGAAAACGCCAGAGAATTTCGGCCTCCAATTATAAACATAAACAGTATAGTCCTCACTTGCACTCTGTCTCCACAAATTTTGAGCTGTATAAACCTGAATTCCTAATATTTGAAAGCAAATTGAAGTGAAAACGCTCCCTAAAGTAACCGGAGTTTTAAATATTATCAGTTTTCTGGTCATTTACGAGCTTTCCACTGGTAAACTCTGAGTTTGAAAATGGCAGGAAATGTAGTAAGAACCTATTTCCTTTTATTTCAAGAGTTTCTTACAAGTTTTTAATCATTTCTGGAAACTATAATTGCGTATTTGAAGAGTTTGACCGGAATTAGAGAGTGTTCCTAAAACTACATACTGGAATCGTCAGCATTTTAACTGATTCACAAAGAAAACGCCAGAGAAATTCGGCCTCCAATTGTAAACATAAACAGTGTAGTCCTTACTTACAGTCTTTCTACACAAATTTTGAGCTGTGTAACCCTGAATTCAGAGTATTTGAAAGCAAATTCAAGTGAAAACGCTCACTATAGTAGCCGGAGTTGTAAATATTATCAGTTTTCTGGTCATTTCCGAGCTTTCCACTGGTAACCTCCGTGTTTGAAAATGGCACGAAATGTATTAACAACCTACTTCCTTTACTTCAAGTGTTTCTTCCAGGATTTTAATCATTTCGGGAAACTATAATTGAGTATTTGAAGAGTTTTACCACAATTAGAGGGAGTTCCTACAACTATATACTCGAATCCTCAGGATTGTAACTTTTCACACAGAAAACGCCAGTGAATTTCGGCCTCCAATTATAAACATAAACAGTATAGTCCTCACTTACACTCTATCTCCACAAATTTTGAGCTGTATAAACCTGAATTCCTGATATTTGAAAGCAAATTGTAGTGAAAACGCTCCCTAAAGTAACCGGAGTTGTATATATTATCAGTATTCTGGTCATTACCTAACTTTCCACTGGTAACTTCCGATAAAGGAAATGGCAGGAAATGTAGAAAGAACCTATTTCCTTTTATTTCAACTGTTTCTTACAAGTTTTTAATCATTTCTGGAAACTATAATTGTGTATTTGAGGAGTTTGACCAGAATTAGAGAGTGTTCCTACAACTATATACTCAAATCATCAGCATTTTAACTGATTCACAGAGAAAACGCCAGAGAAATTAGGCCTCCAATTGTAAACACAAAAAGTATAGTCCTTACATACAGTCTTTCTACACCAATTTTGAGCTGTATAACCCTAAATTCCTAATATTTGAAAGCAAATTCAAGTGAAAACGCTCCCTGTGGTAGCCAGAGTTCTAAATATTATTAGTTTTCTGCTAATTTCTGAGTTTTCCCCTGGTAACCTACGTGATTAAAAATGGCAGGAAATGTATTAAGAACCTATTTCCTTTTATGTCAAGTGTTTCTTACAAGTTTTTAATCATTTCGGGAAACTATAATTGAGTATTTGAAGAGTTTTACCACAATTAGAGGGAGTTCCTACAACTATATACTCGAATCGTCAGGATTGTAACTTTTCACACAGAAAACGCCAGAAAATTTTGGCCTCCAATTATAAACATAAACAGTATAGTCCTCACTTACACTCTTTCTCCACAAATTTTAAGCTGTATAAACCTGAATTCCTAATATTTGAAAGCAAATTGAAGTGAAAACGCTCTCTAAAGTAACCGGAGTTGTAAATATTATCAGTTTTCTGGTCATTTCCGAGCTTTCCACTGGTAACCTCCATGATTTAAAAAGGCACGAAATGTATTAAGAACTTATTATCTTTTATTTCAAGTGTTTCTTACAAGTTTTTAATCATTTCTGAAAACTATAATTGTGTATTTGAATAGTTCCTAATATTTGAAAGCAAATTCAACTGAAAACGCTCCCTAAAGTAGCCGGAGTTTTAAATTTTATCAGTTTTCTGGTCATTTCCGAGCTTTCCACTGGTAACCTCCATGAATGAAAGTGTTTCTTACAAGTTTTTAATCATTTCTGGAAAGTATAATTGCGTATTTAAAGAGTTTTACCACAATTAGAGGGAGTTCCTACAACTGTACACTCGAATCGTCTGCATTGTAATTTATTCACACAGAAAACGCCAGAAAAATTCGGCCTCCAATTATAAACATAAACATTATAGTCCTCACTTACAGTCTTTCTCCACAAATTTTGAGCTGTAAAAACCTGAATTCCTAATATTTGAAAGCAAATTGAAGTGAAAACGCATCCTAAAGTAGCAGGGGTTCTAAATATTATTAGTTTCCAGGTCATTTGCGAGCTTTCCACTGGTAACCTACATGAATGAAAATGGCAGGAAATGTAGTATGAATATATTTCCTTTTCTTTCAACTGTTTCTTACAAGTTTTTAATCATTTCTGGAAACTATAATTGTTTATTTGAATAGTTCCTAATATTTGAAAGCGAATTCAACAGAAAACGCTCCCTAAAGTAGCCGGAGTTTTAAATATTATCAGTTTTCTGGTCATTTCCAAGCTTTCCACTGGTAACCTCCATGAATGAAAGTGTTTCTTACAAGTTTTTAATCATTTTGGGAAACTCTAATTGCGTATTTGAAGAGTTTTACCACGATTAGAGGGAGATCCTACAACTATATACTCGAATCATCAGCATTGTAACTTATTCACACAGAAAACGCCAGAGAATTTCGGCCTCCAATTATAAACATAAACAGTATATTCCTCACTTACAGTCTTTCTACACAAATTTTGAGCTGTATAAACCTAGTTCCTAATATTTGAAATCAAATTGAAGTGAAAACGCTCCCTACAGTAACCGGAGTTGTAAATATTATCAGTTTTTGGTCATTTCCGAGCTTTCCACTGTTAACCTCCGTGATTGAAAATGGCACGAAATGTATTAAGAACCTATTTCCTTTTATGTCAAGTGTTTCTTACAAGTTTTTAATCATTTCGGGAAACTATAATTGAGTATTTGAAGAGTTTTACCACAATTAGAGGGAGTTCCTACAACTATATACTCGAATCGTCAGGATTGTAACTTTTCACACAGAAAACGCCAGAGAAATTCAGCCTCCAATTGTAAACATAAACAGTGTAGTCCTTACTTACAGTCTTTCCACACAAATTTTGAGCTGTATAACCCTGAATTCCTAATATTTGAAAGCAAATTGAAGTGAAAACGCTCCCTAAAGTAACCGGAGTTGTAAATATTATCAGTTTTCTGGTCATTTCCAAGCTGTCCACTGGTAACCTCCATGAATGAAAATGGTAGGAAATGTAGTATGAATCTATTTCCTTTGATTTCAAGAGTTTCTTACAAGTTTTTAATCATTTCTGGAAACTATAATTGCGTATTTGAAGAGTTTGACCAGAATTAGAGAGTGTTCCTACAACTACATACTGGAATCATCAGCATTTTATCTTATTCACACAGAAAACGCCAGAGAAATTAGGCCTCCAATTGTAAACATAAACAGTATAGTCATTACTTACAGTCTTTCTACACAAATTTTGAGCTGTGTAACCCTGAATTCAGAGTATTTGAAAGCAAATTCAAGTGAAAACGCTCACTATAGTAGCCGGAGTTGTAAATATTATCAGTTTTCTGGTCATTTCCGAGCTTTCCACTGGTAACCTCCGTGTTTGAAAATGGCACGAAATGTATTAACAACCTACTTCCTTTACTTCAAGTGTTTCTTCCAGGATTTTAATCATTTCGGGAAACTATAATTGAGTATTTGAAGAGTTTTACCACAATTAGAGGGAGTTCCTACAACTATATACTCGAATCCTCAGGATTGTAACTTTTCACACAGAAAACGCCAGTGAATTTCGGCCTCCAATTATAAACATAAACAGTATAGTCCTCACTTACACTCTATCTCCACAAATTTTGAGCTGTATAAACCTGAATTCCTGATATTTGAAAGCAAATTGTAGTGAAAACGCTCCCTAAAGTAACCGGAGTTGTATATATTATCAGTATTCTGGTCATTACCTAACTTTCCACTGGTAACTTCCGATAAAGGAAATGGCAGGAAATGTAGAAAGAACCTATTTCCTTTTATTTCAACTGTTTCTTACAAGTTTTTAATCATTTCTGGAAACTATAATTGTGTATTTGAGGAGTTTGACCAGAATTAGAGAGTGTTCCTACAACTATATACTCAAATCATCAGCATTTTAACTGATTCACAGAGAAAACGCCAGAGAAATTAGGCCTCCAATTGTAAACACAAAAAGTATAGTCCTTACATACAGTCTTTCTACACCAATTTTGAGCTGTATAACCCTAAATTCCTAATATTTGAAAGCAAATTCAAGTGAAAACGCTCCCTGTGGTAGCCAGAGTTCTAAATATTATTAGTTTTCTGCTAATTTCTGAGTTTTCCCCTGGTAACCTACGTGATTAAAAATGGCAGGAAATGTATTAAGAACCTATTTCCTTTTATGTCAAGTGTTTCTTACAAGTTTTTAATCATTTCGGGAAACTATAATTGAGTATTTGAAGAGTTTTACCACAATTAGAGGGAGTTCCTACAACTATATACTCGAATCGTCAGGATTGTAACTTTTCACACAGAAAACGCCAGAAAATTTTGGCCTCCAATTATAAACATAAACAGTATAGTCCTCACTTACACTCTTTCTCCACAAATTTTAAGCTGTATAAACCTGAATTCCTAATATTTGAAAGCAAATTGAAGTGAAAATGCTCTCTAAAGTAACCGGAGTTGTAAATATTATCAGTTTTCTGGTCATTTCCGAGCTTTCCACTGGTAACCTCCATGATTTAAAAAGGCACGAAATGTATTAAGAACTTATTATCTTTTATTTCAAGTGTTTCTTACAAGTTTTTAATCATTTCTGAAAACTATAATTGTGTATTTGAATAGTTCCTAATATTTGAAAGCAAATTCAACTGAAAACGCTCCCTAAAGTAGCCGGAGTTTTAAATTTTATCAGTTTTCTGGTCATTTCCGAGCTTTCCACTGGTAACCTCCATGAATGAAAGTGTTTCTTACAAGTTTTTAATCATTTCTGGAAAGTATAATTGCGTATTTAAAGAGTTTTACCACAATTAGAGGGAGTTCCTACAACTGTATACTCGAATCGTCAGCATTTTAATTTATTCACACAGAAAACGCCAGAAAAATTCGGCCTCCAATTATAAACATAAACATTATAGTCCTCACTTACAGTCTTTCTCCACAAATTTTGAGCTGTAAAAACCTGAATTCCTAATATTTGAAAGCAAATTGAAGTGAAAACGCATCCTAAAGTAGCAGGGGTTCTAAATATTATTAGTTTCCAGGTCATTTGCGAGCTTTCCACTGGTAACCTACATGAATGAAAATGGCAGGAAATGTAGTATGAATATATTTCCTTTTCTTTCAACTGTTTCTTACAAGTTTTTAATCATTTCTGGAAACTATAATTGTTTATTTGAATAGTTCCTAATATTTGAAAGCGAATTCAACAGAAAACGCTCCCTAAAGTAGCCGGAGTTTTAAATATTATCAGTTTTCTGGTCATTTCCAAGCTTTCCACTGGTAACCTCCATGAATGAAAGTGTTTCTTACAAGTTTTTAATCATTTTGGGAAACTCTAATTGCGTATTTGAAGAGTTTTACCACGATTAGAGGGAGATCCTACAACTATATACTCGAATCATCAGCATTGTAACTTATTCACACAGAAAACGCCAGAGAATTTCGGCCTCCAATTATAAACATAAACAGTATATTCCTCACTTACAGTCTTTCTACACAAATTTTGAGCTGTATAAACCTAGTTCCTAATATTTGAAATCAAATTGAAGTGAAAACGCTCCCTACAGTAACCGGAGTTGTAAATATTATCAGTTTTTGGTCATTTCCGAGCTTTCCACTGTTAACCTCCGTGATTGAAAATGGCACGAAATGTATTAAGAACCTATTTCCTTTTATGTCAAGTGTTTCTTACAAGTTTTTAATCATTTCGGGAAACTATAATTGAGTATTTGAAGAGTTTTACCACAATTAGAGGGAGTTCCTACAACTATATACTCGAATCGTCAGGATTGTAACTTTTCACACAGAAAACGCCAGAGAAATTCGGCCTCCAATTGTAAACATAAACAGTGTAGTCCTTACTTACAGTCTTTCCACACAAATTTTGAGCTGTATAACCCTGAATTCCTAATATTTGAAAGCAAATTGAAGTGAAAACGCTCCCTAAAGTAACCGGAGTTGTAAATATTATCAGTTTTCTGGTCATTTCCAAGCTGTCCACTGGTAACCTCCATGAATGAAAATGGTAGGAAATGTAGTATGAATCTATTTCCTTTGATTTCAAGAGTTTCTTACAAGTTTTTAATCATTTCTGGAAACTATAATTGCGTATTTGAAGAGTTTGACCAGAATTAGAGAGTGTTCCTACAACTACATACTGGAATCATCAGCATTGTATCTTATTCACACAGAAAACGCCAGAGAAATTAGGCCTCCAATTGTAAACATAAACAGTATAGTCATTACTTACAGTCTTTCTACACAAATTTTGAGCTGTGTAACCCTGAATTCAGAGTATTTGAAAGCAAATTCAAGTGAAAACGCTCACTATAGTAGCCGGAGTTGTAAATATTATCAGTTTTCTGGTCATTTCCGAGCTTTCCACTGGTAACCTCCGTGTTTGAAAATGGCACGAAATGTATTAACAACCTACTTCCTTTACTTCAAGTGTTTCTTCCAGGATTTTAATCATTTCGGGAAACTATAATTGAGTATTTGAAGAGTTTTACCACAATTAGAGGGAGTTCCTACAACTATATACTCGAATCCTCAGGATTGTAACTTTTCACACAGAAAACGCCAGTGAATTTCGGCCTCCAATTATAAACATAAACAGTATAGTCCTCACTTACACTCTATCTCCACAAATTTTGAGCTGTATAAACCTGAATTCCTGATATTTGAAAGCAAATTGTAGTGAAAACGCTCCCTAAAGTAACCGGAGTTGTATATATTATCAGTATTCTGGTCATTACCTAACTTTCCACTGGTAACTTCCGATAAAGGAAATGGCAGGAAATGTAGAAAGAACTTATTTCCTTTTATTTCAACTGTTTCTTACAAGTTTTTAATCATTTCTGGAAACTATAATTGTGTATTTGAGGAGTTTGACCAGAATTAGAGAGTGTTCCTACAACTATATACTCAAATCATCAGCATTTTAACTGATTCACAGAGAAAACGCCAGAGAAATTAGGCCTCCAATTGTAAACACAAAAAGTATAGTTCTTACATACAGTCTTTCTACACCAATTTTGAGCTGTATAACCCTAAATTCCTAATATTTGAAAGCAAATTCAAGTGAAAACGCTCCCTGTGGTAGCCAGAGTTCTAAATATTATTAGTTTTCTGCTAATTTCTGAGTTTTCCCCTGGTAACCTACGTGATTAAAAATGGCAGGAAATGTATTAAGAACCTATTTCCTTTTATGTCAAGTGTTTCTTACAAGTTTTTAATCATTTCGGGAAACTATAATTGAGTATTTGAAGAGTTTTACCACAATTAGAGGGAGTTCCTACAACTATATACTCGAATCGTCAGGATTGTAACTTTTCACACAGAAAACGCCAGAAAATTTTGGCCTCCAATTATAAACATAAACAGTATAGTCCTCACTTACACTCTTTCTCCACAAATTTTAAGCTGTATAAACCTGAATTCCTAATATTTGAAAGCAAATTGAAGTGAAAACGCTCTCTAAAGTAACCGGAGTTGTAAATATTATCAGTTTTCTGGTCATTTCCGAGCTTTCCACTGGTAACCTCCATGATTTAAAAAGGCACGAAATGTATTAAGAACTTATTATCTTTTATTTCAAGTGTTTCTTACAAGTTTTTAATCATTTCTGAAAACTATAATTGTGTATTTGAATAGTTCCTAATATTTGAAAGCAAATTCAACTGAAAACGCTCCCTAAAGTAGCCGGAGTTTTAAATTTTATCAGTTTTCTGGTCATTTCCGAGCTTTCCACTGGTAACCTCCATGAATGAAAGTGTTTCTTACAAGTTTTTAATCATTTCTGGAAAGTATAATTGCGTATTTAAAGAGTTTTACCACAATTAGAGGGAGTTCCTACAACTGTATACTCGAATCGTCAGCATTGTAATTTATTCACACAGAAAACGCCAGAAAAATTCGGCCTCCAATTATAAACATAAACATTATAGTCCTCACTTACAGTCTTTCTCCACAAATTTTGAGCTGTAAAAACCTGAATTCCTAATATTTGAAAGCAAATTGAAGTGAAAACGCATCCTAAAGTAGCAGGGGTTCTAAATATTATTAGTTTCCAGGTCATTTGCGAGCTTTCCACTGGTAACCTACATGAATGAAAATGGCAGGAAATGTAGTATGAATATATTTCCTTTTCTTTCAACTGTTTCTTACAAGTTTTTAATCATTTCTGGAAACTATAATTGTTTATTTGAATAGTTCCTAATATTTGAAAGCGAATTCAACAGAAAACGCTCCCTAAAGTAGCCGGAGTTTTAAATATTATCAGTTTTCTGGTCATTTCCAAGCTTTCCACTGGTAACCTCCATGAATGAAAGTGTTTCTTACAAGTTTTTAATCATTTTGGGAAACTCTAATTGCGTATTTGAAGAGTTTTACCACGATTAGAGGGAGATCCTACAACTATATACTCGAATCATCAGCATTGTAACTTATTCACACAGAAAACGCCAGAGAATTTCGGCCTCCAATTATAAACATAAACAGTATATTCCTCACTTACAGTCTTTCTACACAAATTTTGAGCTGTATAAACCTAGTTCCTAATATTTGAAATCAAATTGAAGTGAAAACGCTCCCTACAGTAACCGGAGTTGTAAATATTATCAGTTTTTGGTCATTTCCGAGCTTTCCACTGTTAACCTCCGTGATTGAAAATGGCACGAAATGTATTAAGAACCTATTTCCTTTTATGTCAAGTGTTTCTTACAAGTTTTTAATCATTTCGGGAAACTATAATTGAGTATTTGAAGAGTTTTACCACAATTAGAGGGAGTTCCTACAACTATATACTCGAATCGTCAGGATTGTAACTTTTCACACAGAAAACGCCAGAGAAATTCGGCCTCCAATTGTAAACATAAACAGTGTAGTCCTTACTTACAGTCTTTCCACACAAATTTTGAGCTGTATAACCCTGAATTCCTAATATTTGAAAGCAAATTGAAGTGAAAACGCTCCCTAAAGTAACCGGAGTTGTAAATATTATCAGTTTTCTGGTCATTTCCAAGCTGTCCACTGGTAACCTCCATGAATGAAAATGGTAGGAAATGTAGTATGAATCTATTTCCTTTGATTTCAAGAGTTTCTTACAAGTTTTTAATCATTTCTGGAAACTATAATTGCGTATTTGAAGAGTTTGACCAGAATTAGAGAGTGTTCCTACAACTACATACTGGAATCATCAGCATTGTATCTTATTCACACAGAAAACGCCAGAGAAATTAGGCCTCCAATTGTAAACATAAACAGTATAGTCATTACTTACAGTCTTTCTACACAAATTTTGAGCTGTGTAACCCTGAATTCAGAGTATTTGAAAGCAAATTCAAGTGAAAACGCTCACTATAGTAGCCGGAGTTGTAAATATTATCAGTTTTCTGGTCATTTCCGAGCTTTCCACTGGTAACCTCCGTGTTTGAAAATGGCACGAAATGTATTAACAACCTACTTCCTTTACTTCAAGTGTTTCTTCCAGGTTTTTAATCATTTCGGGAAACTATAATTGAGTATTTGAAGAGTTTTACCACAATTAGAGGGAGTTCCTACAACTATATACTCGAATCCTCAGGATTGTAACTTTTCACACAGAAAACGCCAGTGAATTTCGGCCTCCAATTATAAACATAAACAGTATAGTCCTCACTTACACTCTATCTCCACAAATTTTGAGCTGTATAAACCTGAATTCCTGATATTTGAAAGCAAATTGTAGTGAAAACGCTCCCTAAAGTAACCGGAGTTGTATATATTATCAGTATTCTGGTCATTACCTAACTTTCCACTGGTAACTTCCGATAAAGGAAATGGCAGGAAATGTAGAAAGAACCTATTTCCTTTTATTTCAACTGTTTCTTACAAGTTTTTAATCATTTCTGGAAACTATAATTGTGTATTTGAGGAGTTTGACCAGAATTAGAGAGTGTTCCTACAACTATATACTCAAATCATCAGCATTTTAACTGATTCACAGAGAAAACGCCAGAGAAATTAGGCCTCCAATTGTAAACACAAAAAGTATAGTCCTTACATACAGTCTTTCTACACCAATTTTGAGCTGTATAACCCTAAATTCCTAATATTTGAAAGCAAATTCAAGTGAAAACGCTCCCTGTGGTAGCCAGAGTTCTAAATATTATTAGTTTTCTGCTAATTTCTGAGTTTTCCCCTGGTAACCCACGTGATTAAAAATGGCAGGAAATGTATTAAGAACCTATTTCCTTTTATGTCAAGTGTTTCTTACAAGTTTTTAATCATTTCGGGAAACTATAATTGAGTATTTGAAGAGTTTTACCACAATTAGAGGGAGTTCCTACAACTATATACTCGAATCGTCAGGATTGTAACTTTTCACACAGAAAACGCCAGAGAATTTCGGCCTCCAATTATAAACATAAACAGTATAGTCCTCACTTGCACTCTGTCTCCACAAATTTTGAGCTGTATAAACCTGAATTCCTAATATTTGAAAGCAAATTGAAGTGAAAACGCTCCCTAAAGTAACCGGAGTTTTAAATATTATCAGTTTTCTGGTCATTTACGAGCTTTCCACTGGTAAACTCTGAGTTTGAAAATGGCAGGAAATGTAGTAAGAACCTATTTCCTTTTATTTCAAGAGTTTCTTACAAGTTTTTAATCATTTCTGGAAACTATAATTGCGTATTTGAAGAGTTTGACCAGAATTAGAGAGTGTTCCTAAAACTACATACTGGAATCGTCAGCATTTTAACTGATTTACAAAGAAAACGCCAGAGAAATTCGGCCTCCAATTGTAAACATAAACAGTGTA
Organism: Myotis daubentonii; assembly: GCF_963259705.1. Taxonomy (NCBI): domain Eukaryota; kingdom Metazoa; phylum Chordata; class Mammalia; order Chiroptera; family Vespertilionidae; genus Myotis; species Myotis daubentonii. The sequence goes on along the minus strand of NC_081861.1, from coordinate 83,486,335 downwards.
GTCCTTACTTACAGTCTTTCCACACAAATTTTGAGCTGTATAACCCTGAATTCCTAATATTTGAAAGCAAATTGAAGTGAAAACGCTCCCTAAAGTAACCGGAGTTGTAAATATTATCAGTTTTCTGGTCATTTCCAAGCTGTCCACTGGTAACCTCCATGAATGAAAATGGTAGGAAATGTAGTATGAATCTATTTCCTTTGATTTCAAGTGTTTCTTACAAGTTTTTAATCATTTCTGGAAACTATAATTGCGTATTTGAAGAGTTTGACCACAATTAGGGAGAGTTCCTACAACTCTATACTTGAATCATCAGCATTGTATCTTATTCACACAGAAAACGCCAGAGAAATTAGGCCTCCAATTGTAAACATAAACAGTATAGTCATTACTTACAGTCTTTCTACACAAATTTTGAGCTGTGTAACCCTGAATTCAGAGTATTTGAAAGCAAATTCAAGTGAAAACGCTCACTATAGTAGCCGGAGTTGTAAATATTATCAGTTTTCTGGTCATTTCCGAGCTTTCCACTGGTAACCTCCGTGTTTGAAAATGGCACGAAATGTATTAACAACCTACTTCCTTTACTTCAAGTGTTTCTTCCAGGATTTTAATCATTTCGGGAAACTATAATTGAGTATTTGAAGAGTTTTACCACAATTAGAGGGAGTTCCTACAACTATATACTCGAATCCTCAGGATTGTAACTTTTCACACAGAAAACGCCAGTGAATTTCGGCCTCCAATTATAAACATAAACAGTATAGTCCTCACTTACACTCTATCTCCACAAATTTTGAGCTGTATAAACCTGAATTCCTGATATTTGAAAGCAAATTGTAGTGAAAACGCTCCCTAAAGTAACCGGAGTTGTATATATTATCAGTATTCTGGTCATTACCTAACTTTCCACTGGTAACTTCCGATAAAGGAAATGGCAGGAAATGTAGAAAGAACCTATTTCCTTTTATTTCAACTGTTTCTTACAAGTTTTTAATCATTTCTGGAAACTATAATTGTGTATTTGAGGAGTTTGACCAGAATTAGAGAGTGTTCCTACAACTATATACTCAAATCATCAGCATTTTAACTGATTCACAGAGAAAACGCCAGAGAAATTAGGCCTCCAATTGTAAACACAAAAAGTATAGTCCTTACATACAGTCTTTCTACACCAATTTTGAGCTGTATAACCCTAAATTCCTAATATTTGAAAGCAAATTCAAGTGAAAACGCTCCCTGTGGTAGCCAGAGTTCTAAATATTATTAGTTTTCTGCTAATTTCTGAGTTTTCCCCTGGTAACCTACGTGATTAAAAATGGCAGGAAATGTATTAAGAACCTATTTCCTTTTATGTCAAGTGTTTCTTACAAGTTTTTAATCATTTCGGGAAACTATAATTGAGTATTTGAAGAGTTTTACCACAATTAGAGGGAGTTCCTACAACTATATACTCGAATCGTCAGGATTGTAACTTTTCACACAGAAAACGCCAGAAAATTTTGGCCTCCAATTATAAACATAAACAGTATAGTCCTCACTTACACTCTTTCTCCACAAATTTTAAGCTGTATAAACCTGAATTCCTAATATTTGAAAGCAAATTGAAGTGAAAACGCTCTCTAAAGTAACCGGAGTTGTAAATATTATCAGTTTTCTGGTCATTTCCGAGCTTTCCACTGGTAACCTCCATGATTTAAAAAGGCACGAAATGTATTAAGAACTTATTATCTTTTATTTCAAGTGTTTCTTACAAGTTTTTAATCATTTCTGAAAACTATAATTGTGTATTTGAATAGTTCCTAATATTTGAAAGCAAATTCAACTGAAAACGCTCCCTAAAGTAGCCGGAGTTTTAAATTTTATCAGTTTTCTGGTCATTTCCGAGCTTTCCACTGGTAACCTCCATGAATGAAAGTGTTTCTTACAAGTTTTTAATCATTTCTGGAAAGTATAATTGCGTATTTAAAGAGTTTTACCACAATTAGAGGGAGTTCCTACAACTGTATACTCGAATCGTCAGCATTGTAATTTATTCACACAGAAAACGCCAGAAAAATTCGGCCTCCAATTATAAACATAAACATTATAGTCCTCACTTACAGTCTTTCTCCACAAATTTTGAGCTGTAAAAACCTGAATTCCTAATATTTGAAAGCAAATTGAAGTGAAAACGCATCCTAAAGTAGCAGGGGTTCTAAATATTATTAGTTTCCAGGTCATTTGCGAGCTTTCCACTGGTAACCTACATGAATGAAAATGGCAGGAAATGTAGTATGAATATATTTCCTTTTCTTTCAACTGTTTCTTACAAGTTTTTAATCATTTCTGGAAACTATAATTGTTTATTTGAATAGTTCCTAATATTTGAAAGCGAATTCAACAGAAAACGCTCCCTAAAGTAGCCGGAGTTTTAAATATTATCAGTTTTCTGGTCATTTCCAAGCTTTCCACTGGTAACCTCCATGAATGAAAGTGTTTCTTACAAGTTTTTAATCATTTTGGGAAACTCTAATTGCGTATTTGAAGAGTTTTACCACGATTAGAGGGAGATCCTACAACTATATACTCGAATCATCAGCATTGTAACTTATTCACACAGAAAACGCCAGAGAATTTCGGCCTCCAATTATAAACATAAACAGTATATTCCTCACTTACAGTCTTTCTACACAAATTTTGAGCTGTATAAACCTAGTTCCTAATATTTGAAATCAAATTGAAGTGAAAACGCTCCCTACAGTAACCGGAGTTGTAAATATTATCAGTTTTTGGTCATTTCCGAGCTTTCCACTGTTAACCTCCGTGATTGAAAATGGCACGAAATGTATTAAGAACCTATTTCCTTTTATGTCAAGTGTTTCTTACAAGTTTTTAATCATTTCGGGAAACTATAATTGAGTATTTGAAGAGTTTTACCACAATTAGAGGGAGTTCCTACAACTATATACTCGAATCGTCAGGATTGTAACTTTTCACACAGAAAACGCCAGAGAAATTCGGCCTCCAATTGTAAACATAAACAGTGTAGTCCTTACTTACAGTCTTTCCACACAAATTTTGAGCTGTATAACCCTGAATTCCTAATATTTGAAAGCAAATTGAAGTGAAAACGCTCCCTAAAGTAACCGGAGTTGTAAATATTATCAGTTTTCTGGTCATTTCCAAGCTGTCCACTGGTAACCTCCATGAATGAAAATGGTAGGAAATGTAGTATGAATCTATTTCCTTTGATTTCAAGAGTTTCTTACAAGTTTTTAATCATTTCTGGAAACTATAATTGCGTATTTGAAGAGTTTGACCAGAATTAGAGAGTGTTCCTACAACTACATACTGGAATCATCAGCATTGTATCTTATTCACACAGAAAACGCCAGAGAAATTAGGCCTCCAATTGTAAACATAAACAGTATAGTCATTACTTACAGTCTTTCTACACAAATTTTGAGCTGTGTAACCCTGAATTCAGAGTATTTGAAAGCAAATTCAAGTGAAAACGCTCACTATAGTAGCCGGAGTTGTAAATATTATCAGTTTTCTGGTCATTTCCGAGCTTTCCACTGGTAACCTCCGTGTTTGAAAATGGCACGAAATGTATTAACAACCTACTTCCTTTACTTCAAGTGTTTCTTCCAGGATTTTAATCATTTCGGGAAACTATAATTGAGTATTTGAAGAGTTTTACCACAATTAGAGGGAGTTCCTACAACTATATACTCGAATCCTCAGGATTGTAACTTTTCACACAGAAAACGCCAGTGAATTTCGGCCTCCAATTATAAACATAAACAGTATAGTCCTCACTTACACTCTATCTCCACAAATTTTGAGCTGTATAAACCTGAATTCCTGATATTTGAAAGCAAATTGTAGTGAAAACGCTCCCTAAAGTAACCGGAGTTGTATATATTATCAGTATTCTGGTCATTACCTAACTTTCCACTGGTAACTTCCGATAAAGGAAATGGCAGGAAATGTAGAAAGAACCTATTTCCTTTTATTTCAACTGTTTCTTACAAGTTTTTAATCATTTCTGGAAACTATAATTGTGTATTTGAGGAGTTTGACCAGAATTAGAGAGTGTTCCTACAACTATATACTCAAATCATCAGCATTTTAACTGATTCACAGAGAAAACGCCAGAGAAATTAGGCCTCCAATTGTAAACACAAAAAGTATAGTCCTTACATACAGTCTTTCTACACCAATTTTGAGCTGTATAACCCTAAATTCCTAATATTTGAAAGCAAATTCAAGTGAAAACGCTCCCTGTGGTAGCCAGAGTTCTAAATATTATTAGTTTTCTGCTAATTTCTGAGTTTTCCCCTGGTAACCCACGTGATTAAAAATGGCAGGAAATGTATTAAGAACCTATTTCCTTTTATGTCAAGTGTTTCTTACAAGTTTTTAATCATTTCGGGAAACTATAATTGAGTATTTGAAGAGTTTTACCACAATTAGAGGGAGTTCCTACAACTATATACTCGAATCGTCAGGATTGTAACTTTTCACACAGAAAACGCCAGAGAATTTCGGCCTCCAATTATAAACATAAACAGTATAGTCCTCACTTGCACTCTGTCTCCACAAATTTTGAGCTGTATAAACCTGAATTCCTAATATTTGAAAGCAAATTGAAGTGAAAACGCTCCCTAAAGTAACCGGAGTTTTAAATATTATCAGTTTTCTGGTCATTTACGAGCTTTCCACTGGTAAACTCTGAGTTTGAAAATGGCAGGAAATGTAGTAAGAACCTATTTCCTTTTATTTCAAGAGTTTCTTACAAGTTTTTAATCATTTCTGGAAACTATAATTGCGTATTTGAAGAGTTGGACCAGAATTAGAGAGTGTTCCTAAAACTACATACTGGAATCGTCAGCATTTTAACTGATTTACAAAGAAAACGCCAGAGAAATTCGGCCTCCAATTGTAAACATAAACAGTGTAGTCCTTACTTACAGTCTTTCCACACAAATTTTGAGCTGTATAACCCTGAATTCCTAATATTTGAAAGCAAATTGAAGTGAAAACGCTCCCTAAAGTAACCGGAGTTGTAAATATTATCAGTTTTCTGGTCATTTCCAAGCTGTCCACTGGTAACCTCCATGAATGAAAATGGTAGGAAATGTAGTATGAATCTATTTCCTTTGATTTCAAGTGTTTCTTACAAGTTTTTAATCATTTCGGGAAACTATAATTGCGTATTTGAAGAGTTTGACCACAATTAGGGAGAGTTCCTACAACTCTATACTTGAATCATCAGCATTGTATCTTATTCACACAGAAAACGCCAGAGAAATTAGGCCTCCAATTGTAAACATAAACAGTATAGTCATTACTTACAGTCTTTCTACACAAATTTTGAGCTGTGTAACCCTGAATTCAGAGTATTTGAAAGCAAATTCAAGTGAAAACGCTCACTATAGTAGCCGGAGTTGTAAATATTATCAGTTTTCTGGTCATTTCCGAGCTTTCCACTGGTAACCTCCGTGTTTGAAAATGGCACGAAATGTATTAACAACCTACTTCCTTTACTTCAAGTGTTTCTTCCAGGATTTTAATCATTTCGGGAAACTATAATTGAGTATTTGAAGAGTTTTACCACAATTAGAGGGAGTTCCTACAACTATATACTCGAATCCTCAGGATTGTAACTTTTCACACAGAAAACGCCAGTGAATTTCGGCCTCCAATTATAAACATAAACAGTATAGTCCTCACTTACACTCTATCTCCACAAATTTTGAGCTGTATAAACCTGAATTCCTGATATTTGAAAGCAAATTGTAGTGAAAACGCTCCCTAAAGTAACCGGAGTTGTATATATTATCAGTATTCTGGTCATTACCTAACTTTCCACTGGTAACTTCCGATAAAGGAAATGGCAGGAAATGTAGAAAGAACCTATTTCCTTTTATTTCAACTGTTTCTTACAAGTTTTTAATCATTTCTGGAAACTATAATTGTGTATTTGAGGAGTTTGACCAGAATTAGAGAGTGTTCCTACAACTATATACTCAAATCATCAGCATTTTAACTGATTCACAGAGAAAACGCCAGAGAAATTAGGCCTCCAATTGTAAACACAAAAAGTATAGTCCTTACATACAGTCTTTCTACACCAATTTTGAGCTGTATAACCCTAAATTCCTAATATTTGAAAGCAAATTCAAGTGAAAACGCTCCCTGTGGTAGCCAGAGTTCTAAATATTATTAGTTTTCTGCTAATTTCTGAGTTTTCCCCTGGTAACCTACGTGATTAAAAATGGCAGGAAATGTATTAAGAACCTATTTCCTTTTATGTCAAGTGTTTCTTACAAGTTTTTAATCATTTCGGGAAACTATAATTGAGTATTTGAAGAGTTTTACCACAATTAGAGGGAGTTCCTACAACTATATACTCGAATCGTCAGGATTGTAACTTTTCACACAGAAAACGCCAGAAAATTTTGGCCTCCAATTATAAACATAAACAGTATAGTCCTCACTTACACTCTTTCTCCACAAATTTTAAGCTGTATAAACCTGAATTCCTAATATTTGAAAGCAAATTGAAGTGAAAACGCTCTCTAAAGTAACCGGAGTTGTAAATATTATCAGTTTTCTGGTCATTTCCGAGCTTTCCACTGGTAACCTCCATGATTTAAAAAGGCACGAAATGTATTAAGAACTTATTATCTTTTATTTCAAGTGTTTCTTACAAGTTTTTAATCATTTCTGAAAACTATAATTGTGTATTTGAATAGTTCCTAATATTTGAAAGCAAATTCAACTGAAAACGCTCCCTAAAGTAGCCGGAGTTTTAAATTTTATCAGTTTTCTGGTCATTTCCGAGCTTTCCACTGGTAACCTCCATGAATGAAAGTGTTTCTTACAAGTTTTTAATCATTTCTGGAAAGTATAATTGCGTATTTAAAGAGTTTTACCACAATTAGAGGGAGTTCCTACAACTGTATACTCGAATCGTCAGCATTGTAATTTATTCACACAGAAAACGCCAGAAAAATTCGGCCTCCAATTATAAACATAAACATTATAGTCCTCACTTACAGTCTTTCTCCACAAATTTTGAGCTGTAAAAACCTGAATTCCTAATATTTGAAAGCAAATTGAAGTGAAAACGCATCCTAAAGTAGCAGGGGTTCTAAATATTATTAGTTTCCAGGTCATTTGCGAGCTTTCCACTGGTAACCTACATGAATGAAAATGGCAGGAAATGTAGTATGAATATATTTCCTTTTCTTTCAACTGTTTCTTACAAGTTTTTAATCATTTCTGGAAACTATAATTGTTTATTTGAATAGTTCCTAATATTTGAAAGCGAATTCAACAGAAAACGCTCCCTAAAGTAGCCGGAGTTTTAAATATTATCAGTTTTCTGGTCATTTCCAAGCTTTCCACTGGTAACCTCCATGAATGAAAGTGTTTCTTACAAGTTTTTAATCATTTTGGGAAACTCTAATTGCGTATTTGAAGAGTTTTACCACGATTAGAGGGAGATCCTACAACTATATACTCGAATCATCAGCATTGTAACTTATTCACACAGAAAACGCCAGAGAATTTCGGCCTCCAATTATAAACATAAACAGTATATTCCTCACTTACAGTCTTTCTACACAAATTTTGAGCTGTATAAACCTAGTTCCTAATATTTGAAATCAAATTGAAGTGAAAACGCTCCCTACAGTAACCGGAGTTGTAAATATTATCAGTTTTTGGTCATTTCCGAGCTTTCCACTGTTAACCTCCGTGATTGAAAATGGCACGAAATGTATTAAGAACCTATTTCCTTTTATGTCAAGTGTTTCTTACAAGTTTTTAATCATTTCGGGAAACTATAATTGAGTATTTGAAGAGTTTTACCACAATTAGAGGGAGTTCCTACAACTATATACTCGAATCGTCAGGATTGTAACTTTTCACACAGAAAACGCCAGAGAAATTCGGCCTCCAATTGTAAACATAAACAGTGTAGTCCTTACTTACAGTCTTTCCACACAAATTTTGAGCTGTATAACCCTGAATTCCTAATATTTGAAAGCAAATTGAAGTGAAAACGCTCCCTAAAGTAACCGGAGTTGTAAATATTATCAGTTTTCTGGTCATTTCCAAGCTGTCCACTGGTAACCTCCATGAATGAAAATGGTAGGAAATGTAGTATGAATCTATTTCCTTTGATTTCAAGAGTTTCTTACAAGTTTTTAATCATTTCTGGAAACTATAATTGCGTATTTGAAGAGTTTGACCAGAATTAGAGAGTGTTCCTACAACTACATACTGGAATCATCAGCATTGTATCTTATTCACACAGAAAACGCCAGAGAAATTAGGCCTCCAATTGTAAACATAAACAGTATAGTCATTACTTACAGTCTTTCTACACAAATTTTGAGCTGTGTAACCCTGAATTCAGAGTATTTGAAAGCAAATTCAAGTGAAAACGCTCACTATAGTAGCCGGAGTTGTAAATATTATCAGTTTTCTGGTCATTTCCGAGCTTTCCACTGGTAACCTCCGTGTTTGAAAATGGCACGAAATGTATTAACAACCTACTTCCTTTACTTCAAGTGTTTCTTCCAGGATTTTAATCATTTCGGGAAACTATAATTGAGTATTTGAAGAGTTTTACCACAATTAGAGGGAGTTCCTACAACTATATACTCGAATCCTCAGGATTGTAACTTTTCACACAGAAAACGCCAGTGAATTTCGGCCTCCAATTATAAACATAAACAGTATAGTCCTCACTTACACTCTATCTCCACAAATTTTGAGCTGTATAAACCTGAATTCCTGATATTTGAAAGCAAATTGTAGTGAAAACGCTCCCTAAAGTAACCGGAGTTGTATATATTATCAGTATTCTGGTCATTACCTAACTTTCCACTGGTAACTTCCGATAAAGGAAATGGCAGGAAATGTAGAAAGAACCTATTTCCTTTTATTTCAACTGTTTCTTACAAGTTTTTAATCATTTCTGGAAACTATAATTGTGTATTTGAGGAGTTTGACCAGAATTAGAGAGTGTTCCTACAACTATATACTCAAATCATCAGCATTTTAACTGATTCACAGAGAAAACGCCAGAGAAATTAGGCCTCCAATTGTAAACACAAAAAGTATAGTCCTTACATACAGTCTTTCTACACCAATTTTGAGCTGTATAACCCTAAATTCCTAATATTTGAAAGCAAATTCAAGTGAAAACGCTCCCTGTGGTAGCCAGAGTTCTAAATATTATTAGTTTTCTGCTAATTTCTGAGTTTTCCCCTGGTAACCCACGTGATTAAAAATGGCAGGAAATGTATTAAGAACCTATTTCCTTTTATGTCAAGTGTTTCTTACAAGTTTTTAATCATTTCGGGAAACTATAATTGAGTATTTGAAGAGTTTTACCACAATTAGAGGGAGTTCCTACAACTATATACTCGAATCGTCAGGATTGTAACTTTTCACACAGAAAACGCCAGAGAATTTCGGCCTCCAATTATAAACATAAACAGTATAGTCCTCACTTGCACTCTGTCTCCACAAATTTTGAGCTGTATAAACCTGAATTCCTAATATTTGAAAGCAAATTGAAGTGAAAACGCTCCCTAAAGTAACCGGAGTTTTAAATATTATCAGTTTTCTGGTCATTTACGAGCTTTCCACTGGTAAACTCTGAGTTTGAAAATGGCAGGAAATGTAGTAAGAACCTATTTCCTTTTATTTCAAGAGTTTCTTACAAGTTTTTAATCATTTCTGGAAACTATAATTGCGTATTTGAAGAGTTGGACCAGAATTAGAGAGTGTTCCTAAAACTACATACTGGAATCGTCAGCATTTTAACTGATTTACAAAGAAAACGCCAGAGAAATTCGGCCTCCAATTGTAAACATAAACAGTGTAGTCCTTACTTACAGTCTTTCCACACAAATTTTGAGCTGTATAACCCTGAATTCCTAATATTTGAAAGCAAATTGAAGTGAAAACGCTCCCTAAAGTAACCGGAGTTGTAAATATTATCAGTTTTCTGGTCATTTCCAAGCTGTCCACTGGTAACCTCCATGAATGAAAATGGTAGGAAATGTAGTATGAATCTATTTCCTTTGATTTCAAGTGTTTCTTACAAGTTTTTAATCATTTCGGGAAACTATAATTGCGTATTTGAAGAGTTTGACCACAATTAGGGAGAGTTCCTACAACTCTATACTTGAATCATCAGCATTGTATCTTATTCACACAGAAAACGCCAGAGAAATTAGGCCTCCAATTGTAAACATAAACAGTATAGTCATTACTTACAGTCTTTCTACACAAATTTTGAGCTGTGTAACCCTGAATTCAGAGTATTTGAAAGCAAATTCAAGTGAAAACGCTCACTATAGTAGCCGGAGTTGTAAATATTATCAGTTTTCTGGTCATTTCCGAGCTTTCCACTGGTAACCTCCGTGTTTGAAAATGGCACGAAATGTATTAACAACCTACTTCCTTTACTTCAAGTGTTTCTTCCAGGATTTTAATCATTTCGGGAAACTATAATTGAGTATTTGAAGAGTTTTACCACAATTAGAGGGAGTTCCTACAACTATATACTCGAATCCTCAGGATTGTAACTTTTCACACAGAAAACGCCAGTGAATTTCGGCCTCCAATTATAAACATAAACAGTATAGTCCTCACTTACACTCTATCTCCACAAATTTTGAGCTGTATAAACCTGAATTCCTGATATTTGAAAGCAAATTGTAGTGAAAACGCTCCCTAAAGTAACCGGAGTTGTATATATTATCAGTATTCTGGTCATTACCTAACTTTCCACTGGTAACTTCCGATAAAGGAAATGGCAGGAAATGTAGAAAGAACCTATTTCCTTTTATTTCAACTGTTTCTTACAAGTTTTTAATCATTTCTGGAAACTATAATTGTGTATTTGAGGAGTTTGACCAGAATTAGAGAGTGTTCCTACAACTATATACTCAAATCATCAGCATTTTAACTGATTCACAGAGAAAACGCCAGAGAAATTAGGCCTCCAATTGTAAACACAAAAAGTATAGTCCTTACATACAGTCTTTCTACACCAATTTTGAGCTGTATAACCCTAAATTCCTAATATTTGAAAGCAAATTCAAGTGAAAACGCTCCCTGTGGTAGCCAGAGTTCTAAATATTATTAGTTTTCTGCTAATTTCTGAGTTTTCCCCTGGTAACCTACGTGATTAAAAATGGCAGGAAATGTATTAAGAACCTATTTCCTTTTATGTCAAGTGTTTCTTACAAGTTTTTAATCATTTCGGGAAACTATAATTGAGTATTTGAAGAGTTTTACCACAATTAGAGGGAGTTCCTACAACTATATACTCGAATCGTCAGGATTGTAACTTTTCACACAGAAAACGCCAGAAAATTTTGGCCTCCAATTATAAACATAAACAGTATAGTCCTCACTTACACTCTTTCTCCACAAATTTTAAGCTGTATAAACCTGAATTCCTAATATTTGAAAGCAAATTGAAGTGAAAACGCTCTCTAAAGTAACCGGAGTTGTAAATATTATCAGTTTTCTGGTCATTTCCGAGCTTTCCACTGGTAACCTCCATGATTTAAAAAGGCACGAAATGTATTAAGAACTTATTATCTTTTATTTCAAGTGTTTCTTACAAGTTTTTAATCATTTCTGAAAACTATAATTGTGTATTTGAATAGTTCCTAATATTTGAAAGCAAATTCAACTGAAAACGCTCCCTAAAGTAGCCGGAGTTTTAAATTTTATCAGTTTTCTGGTCATTTCCGAGCTTTCCACTGGTAACCTCCATGAATGAAAGTGTTTCTTACAAGTTTTTAATCATTTCTGGAAAGTATAATTGCGTATTTAAAGAGTTTTACCACAATTAGAGGGAGTTCCTACAACTGTATACTCGAATCGTCAGCATTGTAATTTATTCACACAGAAAACGCCAGAAAAATTCGGCCTCCAATTATAAACATAAACATTATAGTCCTCACTTACAGTCTTTCTCCACAAATTTTGAGCTGTAAAAACCTGAATTCCTAATATTTGAAAGCAAATTGAAGTGAAAACGCATCCTAAAGTAGCAGGGGTTCTAAATATTATTAGTTTCCAGGTCATTTGCGAGCTTTCCACTGGTAACCTACATGAATGAAAATGGCAGGAAATGTAGTATGAATATATTTCCTTTTCTTTCAACTGTTTCTTACAAGTTTTTAATCATTTCTGGAAACTATAATTGTTTATTTGAATAGTTCCTAATATTTGAAAGCGAATTCAACAGAAAACGCTCCCTAAAGTAGCCGGAGTTTTAAATATTATCAGTTTTCTGGTCATTTCCAAGCTTTCCACTGGTAACCTCCATGAATGAAAGTGTTTCTTACAAGTTTTTAATCATTTTGGGAAACTCTAATTGCGTATTTGAAGAGTTTTACCACGATTAGAGGGAGATCCTACAACTATATACTCGAATCATCAGCATTGTAACTTATTCACACAGAAAACGCCAGAGAATTTCGGCCTCCAATTATAAACATAAACAGTATATTCCTCACTTACAGTCTTTCTACACAAATTTTGAGCTGTATAAACCTAGTTCCTAATATTTGAAATCAAATTGAAGTGAAAACGCCCCCTACAGTAACCGGAGTTGTAAATATTATCAGTTTTTGGTCATTTCCGAGCTTTCCACTGTTAACCTCCGTGATTGAAAATGGCACGAAATGTATTAAGAACCTATTTCCTTTTATTTCAAGTGTTTCTTACAAGTTTTTAATCATTTCGGGAAACTATAATTGAGTATTTGAAGAGTTTTACCACAATTAGAGGGAGTTCCTACAACTATATACTCGAATCGTCAGGATTGTAACTTTTCACACAGAAAACGCCAGAGAAATTCGGCCTCCAATTGTAAACATAAACAGTGTAGTCCTTACTTACAGTCTTTCCACACAAATTTTGAGCTGTATAACCCTGAATTCCTAATATTTGAAAGCAAATTGAAGTGAAAACGCTCCCTAAAGTAACCGGAGTTGTAAATATTATCAGTTTTCTGGTCATTTCCAAGCTGTCCACTGGTAACCTCCATGAATGAAAATGGTAGGAAATGTAGTATGAATCTATTTCCTTTGATTTCAAGAGTTTCTTACAAGTTTTTAATCATTTCTGGAAACTATAATTGCGTATTTGAAGAGTTTGACCAGAATTAGAGAGTGTTCCTACAACTACATACTGGAATCATCAGCATTGTATCTTATTCACACAGAAAACGCCAGAGAAATTAGGCCTCCAATTGTAAACATAAACAGTATAGTCATTACTTACAGTCTTTCTACACAAATTTTGAGCTGTGTAACCCTGAATTCAGAGTATTTGAAAGCAAATTCAAGTGAAAACGCTCACTATAGTAGCCGGAGTTGTAAATATTATCAGTTTTCTGGTCATTTCCGAGCTTTCCACTGGTAACCTCCGTGTTTGAAAATGGCACGAAATGTATTAACAACCTACTTCCTTTACTTCAAGTGTTTCTTCCAGGATTTTAATCATTTCGGGAAACTATAATTGAGTATTTGAAGAGTTTTACCACAATTAGAGGGAGTTCCTACAACTATATACTCGAATCCTCAGGATTGTAACTTTTCACACAGAAAACGCCAGTGAATTTCGGCCTCCAATTATAAACATAAACAGTATAGTCCTCACTTACACTCTATCTCCACAAATTTTGAGCTGTATAAACCTGAATTCCTGATATTTGAAAGCAAATTGTAGTGAAAACGCTCCCTAAAGTAACCGGAGTTGTATATATTATCAGTATTCTGGTCATTACCTAACTTTCCACTGGTAACTTCCGATAAAGGAAATGGCAGGAAATGTAGAAAGAACCTATTTCCTTTTATTTCAACTGTTTCTTACAAGTTTTTAATCATTTCTGGAAACTATAATTGTGTATTTGAGGAGTTTGACCAGAATTAGAGAGTGTTCCTACAACTATATACTCAAATCATCAGCATTTTAACTGATTCACAGAGAAAACGCCAGAGAAATTAGGCCTCCAATTGTAAACACAAAAAGTATAGTCCTTACATACAGTCTTTCTACACCAATTTTGAGCTGTATAACCCTAAATTCCTAATATTTGAAAGCAAATTCAAGTGAAAACGCTCCCTGTGGTAGCCAGAGTTCTAAATATTATTAGTTTTCTGCTAATTTCTGAGTTTTCCCCTGGTAACCTACGTGATTAAAAATGGCAGGAAATGTATTAAGAACCTATTTCCTTTTATGTCAAGTGTTTCTTACAAGTTTTTAATCATTTCGGGAAACTATAATTGAGTATTTGAAGAGTTTTACCACAATTAGAGGGAGTTCCTACAACTATATACTCGAATCGTCAGGATTGTAACTTTTCACACAGAAAACGCCAGAAAATTTTGGCCTCCAATTATAAACATAAACAGTATAGTCCTCACTTACACTCTTTCTCCACAAATTTTAAGCTGTATAAACCTGAATTCCTAATATTTGAAAGCAAATTGAAGTGAAAACGCTCTCTAAAGTAACCGGAGTTGTAAATATTATCAGTTTTCTGGTCATTTCCGAGCTTTCCACTGGTAACCTCCATGATTTAAAAAGGCACGAAATGTATTAAGAACTTATTATCTTTTATTTCAAGTGTTTCTTACAAGTTTTTAATCATTTCTGAAAACTATAATTGTGTATTTGAATAGTTCCTAATATTTGAAAGCAAATTCAACTGAAAACGCTCCCTAAAGTAGCCGGAGTTTTAAATTTTATCAGTTTTCTGGTCATTTCCGAGCTTTCCACTGGTAACCTCCATGAATGAAAGTGTTTCTTACAAGTTTTTAATCATTTCTGGAAAGTATAATTGCGTATTTAAAGAGTTTTACCACAATTAGAGGGAGTTCCTACAACTGTATACTCGAATCATCAGCATTGTAACTTATTCACACAGAAAACGCCAGAGAATTTCGGCCTCCAATTATAAACATAAACAGTATATTCCTCACTTACAGTCTTTCTACACAAATTTTGAGCTGTATAAACCTAGTTCCTAATATTTGAAATCAAATTGAAGTGAAAACGCTCCCTACAGTAACCGGAGTTGTAAATATTATCAGTTTTTGGTCATTTCCGAGCTTTCCACTGTTAACCTCCGTGATTGAAAATGGCACGAAATGTATTAAGAACCTATTTCCTTTTATGTCAAGTGTTTCTTACAAGTTTTTAATCATTTCGGGAAACTATAATTGAGTATTTGAAGAGTTTTACCACAATTAGAGGGAGTTCCTACAACTATATACTGGAATCGTCAGGATTGTAACTTTTCACACAGAAAACGCCAGAGAATTTCGGCCTCCAATTATAAACATAAACAGTATAGTCCTCACTTGCACTCTGTCTCCACAAATTTTGAGCTGTATAAACCTGAATTCCTAATATTTGAAAGCAAATTGAAGTGAAAACGCTCCCTAAAGTAACCGGAGTTTTAAATATTATCAGTTTTCTGGTCATTTACGAGCTTTCCACTGGTAAACTCTGAGTTTGAAAATGGCAGGAAATGTAGTAAGAACCTATTTCCTTTTATTTCAAGAGTTTCTTACAAGTTTTTAATCATTTCTGGAAACTATAATTGCGTATTTGAAGAGTTTGACCGGAATTAGAGAGTGTTCCTAAAACTACATACTGGAATCGTCAGCATTTTAACTGATTCACAAAGAAAACGCCAGAGAAATTCGGCCTCCAATTGTAAACATAAACAGTGTAGTCCTTACTTACAGTCTTTCTACACAAATTTTGAGCTGTGTAACCCTGAATTCAGAGTATTTGAAAGCAAATTCAAGTGAAAACGCTCACTATAGTAGCCGGAGTTGTAAATATTATCAGTTTTCTGGTCATTTCCGAGCTTTCCACTGGTAACCTCCGTGTTTGAAAATGGCACGAAATGTATTAACAACCTACTTCCTTTACTTCAAGTGTTTCTTCCAGGATTTTAATCATTTCGGGAAACTATAATTGAGTATTTGAAGAGTTTTACCACAATTAGAGGGAGTTCCTACAACTATATACTCGAATCCTCAGGATTGTAACTTTTCACACAGAAAACGCCAGTGAATTTCGGCCTCCAATTATAAACATAAACAGTATAGTCCTCACTTACACTCTATCTCCACAAATTTTGAGCTGTATAAACCTGAATTCCTGATATTTGAAAGCAAATTGTAGTGAAAACGCTCCCTAAAGTAACCGGAGTTGTATATATTATCAGTATTCTGGTCATTACCTAACTTTCCACTGGTAACTTCCGATAAAGGAAATGGCAGGAAATGTAGAAAGAACCTATTTCCTTTTATTTCAACTGTTTCTTACAAGTTTTTAATCATTTCTGGAAACTATAATTGTGTATTTGAGGAGTTTGACCAGAATTAGAGAGTGTTCCTACAACTATATACTCAAATCATCAGCATTTTAACTGATTCACAGAGAAAACGCCAGAGAAATTAGGCCTCCAATTGTAAACACAAAAAGTATAGTCCTTACATACAGTCTTTCTACACCAATTTTGAGCTGTATAACCCTAAATTCCTAATATTTGAAAGCAAATTCAAGTGAAAACGCTCCCTGTGGTAGCCAGAGTTCTAAATATTATTAGTTTTCTGCTAATTTCTGAGTTTTCCCCTGGTAACCTACGTGATTAAAAATGGCAGGAAATGTATTAAGAACCTATTTCCTTTTATGTCAAGTGTTTCTTACAAGTTTTTAATCATTTCGGGAAACTATAATTGAGTATTTGAAGAGTTTTACCACAATTAGAGGGAGTTCCTACAACTATATACTCGAATCGTCAGGATTGTAACTTTTCACACAGAAAACGCCAGAAAATTTTGGCCTCCAATTATAAACATAAACAGTATAGTCCTCACTTACACTCTTTCTCCACAAATTTTAAGCTGTATAAACCTGAATTCCTAATATTTGAAAGCAAATTGAAGTGAAAACGCTCTCTAAAGTAACCGGAGTTGTAAATATTATCAGTTTTCTGGTCATTTCCGAGCTTTCCACTGGTAACCTCCATGATTTAAAAAGGCACGAAATGTATTAAGAACTTATTATCTTTTATTTCAAGTGTTTCTTACAAGTTTTTAATCATTTCTGAAAACTATAATTGTGTATTTGAATAGTTCCTAATATTTGAAAGCAAATTCAACTGAAAACGCTCCCTAAAGTAGCCGGAGTTTTAAATTTTATCAGTTTTCTGGTCATTTCCGAGCTTTCCACTGGTAACCTCCATGAATGAAAGTGTTTCTTACAAGTTTTTAATCATTTCTGGAAAGTATAATTGCGTATTTAAAGAGTTTTACCACAATTAGAGGGAGTTCCTACAACTGTACACTCGAATCGTCTGCATTGTAATTTATTCACACAGAAAACGCCAGAAAAATTCGGCCTCCAATTATAAACATAAACATTATAGTCCTCACTTACAGTCTTTCTCCACAAATTTTGAGCTGTAAAAACCTGAATTCCTAATATTTGAAAGCAAATTGAAGTGAAAACGCATCCTAAAGTAGCAGGGGTTCTAAATATTATTAGTTTCCAGGTCATTTGCGAGCTTTCCACTGGTAACCTACATGAATGAAAATGGCAGGAAATGTAGTATGAATATATTTCCTTTTCTTTCAACTGTTTCTTACAAGTTTTTAATCATTTCTGGAAACTATAATTGTTTATTTGAATAGTTCCTAATATTTGAAAGCGAATTCAACAGAAAACGCTCCCTAAAGTAGCCGGAGTTTTAAATATTATCAGTTTTCTGGTCATTTCCAAGCTTTCCACTGGTAACCTCCATGAATGAAAGTGTTTCTTACAAGTTTTTAATCATTTTGGGAAACTCTAATTGCGTATTTGAAGAGTTTTACCACGATTAGAGGGAGATCCTACAACTATATACTCGAATCATCAGCATTGTAACTTATTCACACAGAAAACGCCAGAGAATTTCGGCCTCCAATTATAAACATAAACAGTATATTCCTCACTTACAGTCTTTCTACACAAATTTTGAGCTGTATAAACCTAGTTCCTAATATTTGAAATCAAATTGAAGTGAAAACGCTCCCTACAGTAACCGGAGTTGTAAATATTATCAGTTTTTGGTCATTTCCGAGCTTTCCACTGTTAACCTCCGTGATTGAAAATGGCACGAAATGTATTAAGAACCTATTTCCTTTTATGTCAAGTGTTTCTTACAAGTTTTTAATCATTTCGGGAAACTATAATTGAGTATTTGAAGAGTTTTACCACAATTAGAGGGAGTTCCTACAACTATATACTCGAATCGTCAGGATTGTAACTTTTCACACAGAAAACGCCAGAGAAATTCAGCCTCCAATTGTAAACATAAACAGTGTAGTCCTTACTTACAGTCTTTCCACACAAATTTTGAGCTGTATAACCCTGAATTCCTAATATTTGAAAGCAAATTGAAGTGAAAACGCTCCCTAAAGTAACCGGAGTTGTAAATATTATCAGTTTTCTGGTCATTTCCAAGCTGTCCACTGGTAACCTCCATGAATGAAAATGGTAGGAAATGTAGTATGAATCTATTTCCTTTGATTTCAAGAGTTTCTTACAAGTTTTTAATCATTTCTGGAAACTATAATTGCGTATTTGAAGAGTTTGACCAGAATTAGAGAGTGTTCCTACAACTACATACTGGAATCATCAGCATTTTATCTTATTCACACAGAAAACGCCAGAGAAATTAGGCCTCCAATTGTAAACATAAACAGTATAGTCATTACTTACAGTCTTTCTACACAAATTTTGAGCTGTGTAACCCTGAATTCAGAGTATTTGAAAGCAAATTCAAGTGAAAACGCTCACTATAGTAGCCGGAGTTGTAAATATTATCAGTTTTCTGGTCATTTCCGAGCTTTCCACTGGTAACCTCCGTGTTTGAAAATGGCACGAAATGTATTAACAACCTACTTCCTTTACTTCAAGTGTTTCTTCCAGGATTTTAATCATTTCGGGAAACTATAATTGAGTATTTGAAGAGTTTTACCACAATTAGAGGGAGTTCCTACAACTATATACTCGAATCCTCAGGATTGTAACTTTTCACACAGAAAACGCCAGTGAATTTCGGCCTCCAATTATAAACATAAACAGTATAGTCCTCACTTACACTCTATCTCCACAAATTTTGAGCTGTATAAACCTGAATTCCTGATATTTGAAAGCAAATTGTAGTGAAAACGCTCCCTAAAGTAACCGGAGTTGTATATATTATCAGTATTCTGGTCATTACCTAACTTTCCACTGGTAACTTCCGATAAAGGAAATGGCAGGAAATGTAGAAAGAACCTATTTCCTTTTATTTCAACTGTTTCTTACAAGTTTTTAATCATTTCTGGAAACTATAATTGTGTATTTGAGGAGTTTGACCAGAATTAGAGAGTGTTCCTACAACTATATACTCAAATCATCAGCATTTTAACTGATTCACAGAGAAAACGCCAGAGAAATTAGGCCTCCAATTGTAAACACAAAAAGTATTGTCCTTACATACAGTCTTTCTACACCAATTTTGAGCTGTATAACCCTAAATTCCTAATATTTGAAAGCAAATTCAAGTGAAAACGCTCCCTGTGGTAGCCAGAGTTCTAAATATTATTAGTTTTCTGCTAATTTCTGAGTTTTCCCCTGGTAACCTACGTGATTAAAAATGGCAGGAAATGTATTAAGAACCTATTTCCTTTTATGTCAAGTGTTTCTTACAAGTTTTTAATCATTTCGGGAAACTATAATTGAGTATTTGAAGAGTTTTACCACAATTAGAGGGAGTTCCTACAACTATATACTCGAATCGTCAGGATTGTAACTTTTCACACAGAAAACGCCAGAAAATTTTGGCCTCCAATTATAAACATAAACAGTATAGTCCTCACTTACACTCTTTCTCCACAAATTTTAAGCTGTATAAACCTGAATTCCTAATATTTGAAAGCAAATTGAAGTGAAAACGCTCTCTAAAGTAACCGGAGTTGTAAATATTATCAGTTTTCTGGTCATTTCCGAGCTTTCCACTGGTAACCTCCATGATTTAAAAAGGCACGAAATGTATTAAGAACTTATTATCTTTTATTTCAAGTGTTTCTTACAAGTTTTTAATCATTTCTGAAAACTATAATTGTGTATTTGAATAGTTCCTAATATTTGAAAGCAAATTCAACTGAAAACGCTCCCTAAAGTAGCCGGAGTTTTAAATTTTATCAGTTTTCTGGTCATTTCCGAGCTTTCCACTGGTAACCTCCATGAATGAAAGTGTTTCTTACAAGTTTTTAATCATTTCTGGAAAGTATAATTGCGTATTTAAAGAGTTTTACCACAATTAGAGGGAGTTCCTACAACTGTATACTCGAATCGTCAGCATTGTAATTTATTCACACAGAAAACGCCAGAAAAATTCGGCCTCCAATTATAAACATAAACATTATAGTCCTCACTTACAGTCTTTCTCCACAAATTTTGAGCTGTAAAAACCTGAATTCCTAATATTTGAAAGCAAATTGAAGTGAAAACGCATCCTAAAGTAGCAGGGGTTCTAAATATTATAAGTTTCCAGGTCATTTGCGAGCTTTCCACTGGTAACCTACATGAATGAAAATGGCAGGAAATGTAGTATGAATATATTTCCTTTTCTTTCAACTGTTTCTTACAAGTTTTTAATCATTTCTGGAAACTATAATTGTTTATTTGAATAGTTCCTAATATTTGAAAGCGAATTCAACAGAAAACGCTCCCTAAAGTAGCCGGAGTTTTAAATATTATCAGTTTTCTGGTCATTTCCAAGCTTTCCACTGGTAACCTCCATGAATGAAAGTGTTTCTTACAAGTTTTTAATCATTTTGGGAAACTCTAATTGCGTATTTGAAGAGTTTTACCACGATTAGAGGGAGATCCTACAACTATATACTCGAATCATCAGCATTGTAACTTATTCACACAGAAAACGCCAGAGAATTTCGGCCTCCAATTATAAACATAAACAGTATATTCCTCACTTACAGTCTTTCTACACAAATTTTGAGCTGTATAAACCTAGTTCCTAATATTTGAAATCAAATTGAAGTGAAAACGCTCCCTACAGTAACCGGAGTTGTAAATATTATCAGTTTTTGGTCATTTCCGAGCTTTCCACTGTTAACCTCCGTGATTGAAAATGGCACGAAATGTATTAAGAACCTATTTCCTTTTATGTCAAGTGTTTCTTACAAGTTTTTAATCATTTCGGGAAACTATAATTGAGTATTTGAAGAGTTTTACCACAATTAGAGGGAGTTCCTACAACTATATACTCGAATCGTCAGGATTGTAACTTTTCACACAGAAAACGCCAGAGAAATTCGGCCTCCAATTGTAAACATAAACAGTGTAGTCCTTACTTACAGTCTTTCCACACAAATTTTGAGCTGTATAACCCTGAATTCCTAATATTTGAAAGCAAATTGAAGTGAAAACGCTCCCTAAAGTAACCGGAGTTGTAAATATTATCAGTTTTCTGGTCATTTCCAAGCTGTCCACTGGTAACCTCCATGAATGAAAATGGTAGGAAATGTAGTATGAATCTATTTCCTTTGATTTCAAGAGTTTCTTACAAGTTTTTAATCATTTCTGGAAACTATAATTGCGTATTTGAAGAGTTTGACCAGAATTAGAGAGTGTTCCTACAACTACATACTGGAATCATCAGCATTGTATCTTATTCACACAGAAAACGCCAGAGAAATTAGGCCTCCAATTGTAAACATAAACAGTATAGTCATTACTTACAGTCTTTCTACACAAATTTTGAGCTGTGTAACCCTGAATTCAGAGTATTTGAAAGCAAATTCAAGTGAAAACGCTCACTATAGTAGCCGGAGTTGTAAATATTATCAGTTTTCTGGTCATTTCCGAGCTTTCCACTGGTAACCTCCGTGTTTGAAAATGGCACGAAATGTATTAACAACCTACTTCCTTTACTTCAAGTGTTTCTTCCAGGATTTTAATCATTTCGGGAAACTATAATTGAGTATTTGAAGAGTTTTACCACAATTAGAGGGAGTTCCTACAACTATATACTCGAATCCTCAGGATTGTAACTTTTCACACAGAAAACGCCAGTGAATTTCGGCCTCCAATTATAAACATAAACAGTATAGTCCTCACTTACACTCTATCTCCACAAATTTTGAGCTGTATAAACCTGAATTCCTGATATTTGAAAGCAAATTGTAGTGAAAACGCTCCCTAAAGTAACCGGAGTTGTATATATTATCAGTATTCTGGTCATTACCTAACTTTCCACTGGTAACTTCCGATAAAGGAAATGGCAGGAAATGTAGAAAGAACTTATTTCCTTTTATTTCAACTGTTTCTTACAAGTTTTTAATCATTTCTGGAAACTATAATTGTGTATTTGAGGAGTTTGACCAGAATTAGAGAGTGTTCCTACAACTATATACTCAAATCATCAGCATTTTAACTGATTCACAGAGAAAACGCCAGAGAAATTAGGCCTCCAATTGTAAACACAAAAAGTATAGTTCTTACATACAGTCTTTCTACACCAATTTTGAGCTGTATAACCCTAAATTCCTAATATTTGAAAGCAAATTCAAGTGAAAACGCTCCCTGTGGTAGCCAGAGTTCTAAATATTATTAGTTTTCTGCTAATTTCTGAGTTTTCCCCTGGTAACCTACGTGATTAAAAATGGCAGGAAATGTATTAAGAACCTATTTCCTTTTATGTCAAGTGTTTCTTACAAGTTTTTAATCATTTCGGGAAACTATAATTGAGTATTTGAAGAGTTTTACCACAATTAGAGGGAGTTCCTACAACTATATACTCGAATCGTCAGGATTGTAACTTTTCACACAGAAAACGCCAGAAAATTTTGGCCTCCAATTATAAACATAAACAGTATAGTCCTCACTTACACTCTTTCTCCACAAATTTTAAGCTGTATAAACCTGAATTCCTAATATTTGAAAGCAAATTGAAGTGAAAACGCTCTCTAAAGTAACCGGAGTTGTAAATATTATCAGTTTTCTGGTCATTTCCGAGCTTTCCACTGGTAACCTCCATGATTTAAAAAGGCACGAAATGTATTAAGAACTTATTATCTTTTATTTCAAGTGTTTCTTACAAGTTTTTAATCATTTCTGAAAACTATAATTGTGTATTTGAATAGTTCCTAATATTTGAAAGCAAATTCAACTGAAAACGCTCCCTAAAGTAGCCGGAGTTTTAAATTTTATCAGTTTTCTGGTCATTTCCGAGCTTTCCACTGGTAACCTCCATGAATGAAAGTGTTTCTTACAAGTTTTTAATCATTTCTGGAAAGTATAATTGCGTATTTAAAGAGTTTTACCACAATTAGAGGGAGTTCCTACAACTGTATACTCGAATCGGCAGCATTGTAATTTATTCACACAGAAAACGCCAGAAAAATTCGGCCTCCAATTATAAACATAAACATTATAGTCCTCACTTACAGTCTTTCTCCACAAATTTTGAGCTGTAAAAACCTGAATTCCTAATATTTGAAAGCAAATTGAAGTGAAAACGCATCCTAAAGTAGCAGGGGTTCTAAATATTATTAGTTTCCAGGTCATTTGCGAGCTTTCCACTGGTAACCTACATGAATGAAAATGGCAGGAAATGTAGTATGAATATATTTCCTTTTCTTTCAACTGTTTCTTACAAGTTTTTAATCATTTCTGGAAACTATAATTGTTTATTTGAATAGTTCCTAATATTTGAAAGCGAATTCAACAGAAAACGCTCCCTAAAGTAGCCGGAGTTTTAAATATTATCAGTTTTCTGGTCATTTCCAAGCTTTCCACTGGTAACCTCCATGAATGAAAGTGTTTCTTACAAGTTTTTAATCATTTTGGGAAACTCTAATTGCGTATTTGAAGAGTTTTACCACGATTAGAGGGAGATCCTACAACTATATACTCGAATCATCAGCATTGTAACTTATTCACACAGAAAACGCCAGAGAATTTCGGCCTCCAATTATAAACATAAACAGTATATTCCTCACTTACAGTCTTTCTACACAAATTTTGAGCTGTATAAACCTAGTTCCTAATATTTGAAATCAAATTGAAGTGAAAACGCTCCCTACAGTAACCGGAGTTGTAAATATTATCAGTTTTTGGTCATTTCCGAGCTTTCCACTGTTAACCTCCGTGATTGAAAATGGCACGAAATGTATTAAGAACCTATTTCCTTTTATGTCAAGTGTTTCTTACAAGTTTTTAATCATTTCGGGAAACTATAATTGAGTATTTGAAGAGTTTTACCACAATTAGAGGGAGTTCCTACAACTATATACTCGAATCGTCAGGATTGTAACTTTTCACACAGAAAACGCCAGAGAAATTCGGCCTCCAATTGTAAACATAAACAGTGTAGTCCTTACTTACAGTCTTTCCACACAAATTTTGAGCTGTATAACCCTGAATTCCTAATATTTGAAAGCAAATTGAAGTGAAAACGCTCCCTAAAGTAACCGGAGTTGTAAATATTATCAGTTTTCTGGTCATTTCCAAGCTGTCCACTGGTAACCTCCATGAATGAAAATGGTAGGAAATGTAGTATGAATCTATTTCCTTTGATTTCAAGAGTTTCTTACAAGTTTTTAATCATTTCTGGAAACTATAATTGCGTATTTGAAGAGTTTGACCAGAATTAGAGAGTGTTCCTACAACTACATACTGGAATCATCAGCATTGTATCTTATTCACACAGAAAACGCCAGAGAAATTAGGCCTCCAATTGTAAACATAAACAGTATAGTCATTACTTACAGTCTTTCTACACAAATTTTGAGCTGTGTAACCCTGAATTCAGAGTATTTGAAAGCAAATTCAAGTGAAAACGCTCACTATAGTAGCCGGAGTTGTAAATATTATCAGTTTTCTGGTCATTTCCGAGCTTTCCACTGGTAACCTCCGTGTTTGAAAATGGCACGAAATGTATTAACAACCTACTTCCTTTACTTCAAGTGTTTCTTCCAGGATTTTAATCATTTCGGGAAACTATAATTGAGTATTTGAAGAGTTTTACCACAATTAGAGGGAGTTCCTACAACTATATACTCGAATCCTCAGGATTGTAACTTTTCACACAGAAAACGCCAGTGAATTTCGGCCTCCAATTATAAACATAAACAGTATAGTCCTCACTTACACTCTATCTCCACAAATTTTGAGCTGTATAAACCTGAATTCCTGATATTTGAAAGCAAATTGTAGTGAAAACGCTCCCTAAAGTAACCGGAGTTGTATATATTATCAGTATTCTGGTCATTACCTAACTTTCCACTGGTAACTTCCGATAAAGGAAATGGCAGGAAATGTAGAAAGAACCTATTTCCTTTTATTTCAACTGTTTCTTACAAGTTTTTAATCATTTCTGGAAACTATAATTGTGTATTTGAGGAGTTTGACCAGAATTAGAGAGTGTTCCTACAACTATATACTCAAATCATCAGCATTTTAACTGATTCACAGAGAAAACGCCAGAGAAATTAGGCCTCCAATTGTAAACACAAAAAGTATAGTCCTTACATACAGTCTTTCTACACCAATTTTGAGCTGTATAACCCTAAATTCCTAATATTTGAAAGCAAATTCAAGTGAAAACGCTCCCTGTGGTAGCCAGAGTTCTAAATATTATTAGTTTTCTGCTAATTTCTGAGTTTTCCCCTGGTAACCCACGTGATTAAAAATGGCAGGAAATGTATTAAGAACCTATTTCCTTTTATGTCAAGTGTTTCTTACAAGTTTTTAATCATTTCGGGAAACTATAATTGAGTATTTGAAGAGTTTTACCACAATTAGAGGGAGTTCCTACAACTATATACTCGAATCGTCAGGATTGTAACTTTTCACACAGAAAACGCCAGAGAATTTCGGCCTCCAATTATAAACATAAACAGTATAGTCCTCACTTGCACTCTGTCTCCACAAATTTTGAGCTGTATAAACCTGAATTCCTAATATTTGAAAGCAAATTGAAGTGAAAACGCTCCCTAAAGTAACCGGAGTTTTAAATATTATCAGTTTTCTGGTCATTTACGAGCTTTCCACTGGTAAACTCTGAGTTTGAAAATGGCAGGAAATGTAGTAAGAACCTATTTCCTTTTATTTCAAGAGTTTCTTACAAGTTTTTAATCATTTCTGGAAACTATAATTGCGTATTTGAAGAGTTTGACCAGAATTAGAGAGTGTTCCTAAAACTACATACTGGAATCGTCAGCATTTTAACTGATTTACAAAGAAAACGCCAGAGAAATTCGGCCTCCAATTGTAAACATAAACAGTGTAGTCCTTACTTACAGTCTTTCCACACAAATTTTGAGCTGTATAACCCTGAATTCCTAATATTTGAAAGCAAATTGAAGTGAAAACGCTCCCTAAAGTAACCGGAGTTGTAAATATTATCAGTTTTCTGGTCATTTCCAAGCTGTCCACTGGTAACCTCCATGAATGAAAATGGTAGGAAATGTAGTATGAATCTATTTCCTTTGATTTCAAGTGTTTCTTACAAGTTTTTAATCATTTCTGGAAACTATAATTGCGTATTTGAAGAGTTTGACCACAATTAGGGAGAGTTCCTACAACTCTATACTTGAATCATCAGCATTGTATCTTATTCACACAGAAAACGCCAGAGAAATTAGGCCTCCAATTGTAAACATAAACAGTATAGTCATTACTTACAGTCTTTCTACACAAATTTTGAGCTGTGTAACCCTGAATTCAGAGTATTTGAAAGCAAATTCAAGTGAAAACGCTCACTATAGTAGCCGGAGTTGTAAATATTATCAGTTTTCTGGTCATTTCCGAGCTTTCCACTGGTAACCTCCGTGTTTGAAAATGGCACGAAATGTATTAACAACCTACTTCCTTTACTTCAAGTGTTTCTTCCAGGATTTTAATCATTTCGGGAAACTATAATTGAGTATTTGAAGAGTTTTACCACAATTAGAGGGAGTTCCTACAACTATATACTCGAATCCTCAGGATTGTAACTTTTCACACAGAAAACGCCAGTGAATTTCGGCCTCCAATTATAAACATAAACAGTATAGTCCTCACTTACACTCTATCTCCACAAATTTTGAGCTGTATAAACCTGAATTCCTGATATTTGAAAGCAAATTGTAGTGAAAACGCTCCCTAAAGTAACCGGAGTTGTATATATTATCAGTATTCTGGTCATTACCTAACTTTCCACTGGTAACTTCCGATAAAGGAAATGGCAGGAAATGTAGAAAGAACCTATTTCCTTTTATTTCAACTGTTTCTTACAAGTTTTTAATCATTTCTGGAAACTATAATTGTGTATTTGAGGAGTTTGACCAGAATTAGAGAGTGTTCCTACAACTATATACTCAAATCATCAGCATTTTAACTGATTCACAGAGAAAACGCCAGAGAAATTAGGCCTCCAATTGTAAACACAAAAAGTATAGTCCTTACATACAGTCTTTCTACACCAATTTTGAGCTGTA
The DNA here is from genome assembly GCF_963259705.1 of Myotis daubentonii. Classification (NCBI taxonomy): domain Eukaryota; kingdom Metazoa; phylum Chordata; class Mammalia; order Chiroptera; family Vespertilionidae; genus Myotis; species Myotis daubentonii. The sequence continues at coordinate 83,458,742 of NC_081861.1, read as the reverse complement.
TAACCCTAAATTCCTAATATTTGAAAGCAAATTCAAGTGAAAACGCTCCCTGTGGTAGCCAGAGTTCTAAATATTATTAGTTTTCTGCTAATTTCTGAGTTTTCCCCTGGTAACCTACGTGATTAAAAATGGCAGGAAATGTATTAAGAACCTATTTCCTTTTATGTCAAGTGTTTCTTACAAGTTTTTAATCATTTCGGGAAACTATAATTGAGTATTTGAAGAGTTTTACCACAATTAGAGGGAGTTCCTACAACTATATACTCGAATCGTCAGGATTGTAACTTTTCACACAGAAAACGCCAGAAAATTTTGGCCTCCAATTATAAACATAAACAGTATAGTCCTCACTTACCCTCTTTCTCCACAAATTTTAAGCTGTATAAACCTGAATTCCTAATATTTGAAAGCAAATTGAAGTGAAAACGCTCTCTAAAGTAACCGGAGTTGTAAATATTATCAGTTTTCTGGTCATTTCCGAGCTTTCCACTGGTAACCTCCATGATTTAAAAAGGCACGAAATGTATTAAGAACTTATTATCTTTTATTTCAAGTGTTTCTTACAAGTTTTTAATCATTTCTGAAAACTATAATTGTGTATTTGAATAGTTCCTAATATTTGAAAGCAAATTCAACTGAAAACGCTCCCTAAAGTAGCCGGAGTTTTAAATTTTATCAGTTTTCTGGTCATTTCCGAGCTTTCCACTGGTAACCTCCATGAATGAAAGTGTTTCTTACAAGTTTTTAATCATTTCTGGAAAGTATAATTGCGTATTTAAAGAGTTTTACCACAATTAGAGGGAGTTCCTACAACTGTATACTCGAATCGTCAGCATTGTAATTTATTCACACAGAAAACGCCAGAAAAATTCGGCCTCCAATTATAAACATAAACATTATAGTCCTCACTTACAGTCTTTCTCCACAAATTTTGAGCTGTAAAAACCTGAATTCCTAATATTTGAAAGCAAATTGAAGTGAAAACGCATCCTAAAGTAGCAGGGGTTCTAAATATTATTAGTTTCCAGGTCATTTGCGAGCTTTCCACTGGTAACCTACATGAATGAAAATGGCAGGAAATGTAGTATGAATATATTTCCTTTTCTTTCAACTGTTTCTTACAAGTTTTTAATCATTTCTGGAAACTATAATTGTTTATTTGAATAGTTCCTAATATTTGAAAGCGAATTCAACAGAAAACGCTCCCTAAAGTAGCCGGAGTTTTAAATATTATCAGTTTTCTGGTCATTTCCAAGCTTTCCACTGGTAACCTCCATGAATGAAAGTGTTTCTTACAAGTTTTTAATCATTTTGGGAAACTCTAATTGCGTATTTGAAGAGTTTTACCACGATTAGAGGGAGATCCTACAACTATATACTCGAATCATCAGCATTGTAACTTATTCACACAGAAAACGCCAGAGAATTTCGGCCTCCAATTATAAACATAAACAGTATATTCCTCACTTACAGTCTTTCTACACAAATTTTGAGCTGTATAAACCTAGTTCCTAATATTTGAAATCAAATTGAAGTGAAAACGCTCCCTACAGTAACCGGAGTTGTAAATATTATCAGTTTTTGGTCATTTCCGAGCTTTCCACTGTTAACCTCCGTGATTGAAAATGGCACGAAATGTATTAAGAACCTATTTCCTTTTATGTCAAGTGTTTCTTACAAGTTTTTAATCATTTCGGGAAACTATAATTGAGTATTTGAAGAGTTTTACCACAATTAGAGGGAGTTCCTACAACTATATACTCGAATCGTCAGGATTGTAACTTTTCACACAGAAAACGCCAGAGAAATTCGGCCTCCAATTGTAAACATAAACAGTGTAGTCCTTACTTACAGTCTTTCCACACAAATTTTGAGCTGTATAACCCTGAATTCCTAATATTTGAAAGCAAATTGAAGTGAAAACGCTCCCTAAAGTAACCGGAGTTGTAAATATTATCAGTTTTCTGGTCATTTCCAAGCTGTCCACTGGTAACCTCCATGAATGAAAATGGTAGGAAATGTAGTATGAATCTATTTCCTTTGATTTCAAGAGTTTCTTACAAGTTTTTAATCATTTCTGGAAACTATAATTGCGTATTTGAAGAGTTTGACCAGAATTAGAGAGTGTTCCTACAACTACATACTGGAATCATCAGCATTGTATCTTATTCACACAGAAAACGCCAGAGAAATTAGGCCTCCAATTGTAAACATAAACAGTATAGTCATTACTTACAGTCTTTCTACACAAATTTTGAGCTGTGTAACCCTGAATTCAGAGTATTTGAAAGCAAATTCAAGTGAAAACGCTCACTATAGTAGCCGGAGTTGTAAATATTATCAGTTTTCTGGTCATTTCCGAGCTTTCCACTGGTAACCTCCGTGTTTGAAAATGGCACGAAATGTATTAACAACCTACTTCCTTTACTTCAAGTGTTTCTTCCAGGATTTTAATCATTTCGGGAAACTATAATTGAGTATTTGAAGAGTTTTACCACAATTAGAGGGAGTTCCTACAACTATATACTCGAATCCTCAGGATTGTAACTTTTCACACAGAAAACGCCAGTGAATTTCGGCCTCCAATTATAAACATAAACAGTATAGTCCTCACTTACACTCTATCTCCACAAATTTTGAGCTGTATAAACCTGAATTCCTGATATTTGAAAGCAAATTGTAGTGAAAACGCTCCCTAAAGTAACCGGAGTTGTATATATTATCAGTATTCTGGTCATTACCTAACTTTCCACTGGTAACTTCCGATAAAGGAAATGGCAGGAAATGTAGAAAGAACCTATTTCCTTTTATTTCAACTGTTTCTTACAAGTTTTTAATCATTTCTGGAAACTATAATTGTGTATTTGAGGAGTTTGACCAGAATTAGAGAGTGTTCCTACAACTATATACTCAAATCATCAGCATTTTAACTGATTCACAGAGAAAACGCCAGAGAAATTAGGCCTCCAATTGTAAACACAAAAAGTATAGTCCTTACATACAGTCTTTCTACACCAATTTTGAGCTGTATAACCCTAAATTCCTAATATTTGAAAGCAAATTCAAGTGAAAACGCTCCCTGTGGTAGCCAGAGTTCTAAATATTATTAGTTTTCTGCTAATTTCTGAGTTTTCCCCTGGTAACCCACGTGATTAAAAATGGCAGGAAATGTATTAAGAACCTATTTCCTTTTATGTCAAGTGTTTCTTACAAGTTTTTAATCATTTCGGGAAACTATAATTGAGTATTTGAAGAGTTTTACCACAATTAGAGGGAGTTCCTACAACTATATACTCGAATCGTCAGGATTGTAACTTTTCACACAGAAAACGCCAGAGAATTTCGGCCTCCAATTATAAACATAAACAGTATAGTCCTCACTTGCACTCTGTCTCCACAAATTTTGAGCTGTATAAACCTGAATTCCTAATATTTGAAAGCAAATTGAAGTGAAAACGCTCCCTAAAGTAACCGGAGTTTTAAATATTATCAGTTTTCTGGTCATTTACGAGCTTTCCACTGGTAAACTCTGAGTTTGAAAATGGCAGGAAATGTAGTAAGAACCTATTTCCTTTTATTTCAAGAGTTTCTTACAAGTTTTTAATCATTTCTGGAAACTATAATTGCGTATTTGAAGAGTTGGACCAGAATTAGAGAGTGTTCCTAAAACTACATACTGGAATCGTCAGCATTTTAACTGATTTACAAAGAAAACGCCAGAGAAATTCGGCCTCCAATTGTAAACATAAACAGTGTAGTCCTTACTTACAGTCTTTCCACACAAATTTTGAGCTGTATAACCCTGAATTCCTAATATTTGAAAGCAAATTGAAGTGAAAACGCTCCCTAAAGTAACCGGAGTTGTAAATATTATCAGTTTTCTGGTCATTTCCAAGCTGTCCACTGGTAACCTCCATGAATGAAAATGGTAGGAAATGTAGTATGAATCTATTTCCTTTGATTTCAAGTGTTTCTTACAAGTTTTTAATCATTTCGGGAAACTATAATTGCGTATTTGAAGAGTTTGACCACAATTAGGGAGAGTTCCTACAACTCTATACTTGAATCATCAGCATTGTATCTTATTCACACAGAAAACGCCAGAGAAATTAGGCCTCCAATTGTAAACATAAACAGTATAGTCATTACTTACAGTCTTTCTACACAAATTTTGAGCTGTGTAGCCCTGAATTCAGAGTATTTGAAAGCAAATTCAAGTGAAAACGCTCACTATAGTAGCCGGAGTTGTAAATATTATCAGTTTTCTGGTCATTTCCGAGCTTTCCACTGGTAACCTCCGTGTTTGAAAATGGCACGAAATGTATTAACAACCTACTTCCTTTACTTCAAGTGTTTCTTCCAGGATTTTAATCATTTAGGGAAACTATAATTGAGTATTTGAAGAGTTTTACCACAATTAGAGGGAGTTCCTACAACTATATACTCGAATCCTCAGGATTGTAACTTTTCACACAGAAAACGCCAGTGAATTTCGGCCTCCAATTATAAACATAAACAGTATAGTCCTCACTTACACTCTATCTCCACAAATTTTGAGCTGTATAAACCTGAATTCCTGATATTTGAAAGCAAATTGTAGTGAAAACGCTCCCTAAAGTAACCGGAGTTGTATATATTATCAGTATTCTGGTCATTACCTAACTTTCCACTGGTAACTTCCGATAAAGGAAATGGCAGGAAATGTAGAAAGAACCTATTTCCTTTTATTTCAACTGTTTCTTACAAGTTTTTAATCATTTCTGGAAACTATAATTGTGTATTTGAGGAGTTTGACCAGAATTAGAGAGTGTTCCTACAACTATATACTCAAATCATCAGCATTTTAACTGATTCACAGAGAAAACGCCAGAGAAATTAGGCCTCCAATTGTAAACACAAAAAGTATAGTCCTTACATACAGTCTTTCTACACCAATTTTGAGCTGTATAACCCTAAATTCCTAATATTTGAAAGCAAATTCAAGTGAAAACGCTCCCTGTGGTAGCCAGAGTTCTAAATATTATTAGTTTTCTGCTAATTTCTGAGTTTTCCCCTGGTAACCTACGTGATTAAAAATGGCAGGAAATGTATTAAGAACCTATTTCCTTTTATGTCAAGTGTTTCTTACAAGTTTTTAATCATTTCGGGAAACTATAATTGAGTATTTGAAGAGTTTTACCACAATTAGAGGGAGTTCCTACAACTATATACTCGAATCGTCAGGATTGTAACTTTTCACACAGAAAACGCCAGAAAATTTTGGCCTCCAATTATAAACATAAACAGTATAGTCCTCACTTACACTCTTTCTCCACAAATTTTAAGCTGTATAAACCTGAATTCCTAATATTTGAAAGCAAATTGAAGTGAAAACGCTCTCTAAAGTAACCGGAGTTGTAAATATTATCAGTTTTCTGGTCATTTCCGAGCTTTCCACTGGTAACCTCCATGATTTAAAAAGGCACGAAATGTATTAAGAACTTATTATCTTTTATTTCAAGTGTTTCTTACAAGTTTTTAATCATTTCTGAAAACTATAATTGTGTATTTGAATAGTTCCTAATATTTGAAAGCAAATTCAACTGAAAACGCTCCCTAAAGTAGCCGGAGTTTTAAATTTTATCAGTTTTCTGGTCATTTCCGAGCTTTCCACTGGTAACCTCCATGAATGAAAGTGTTTCTTACAAGTTTTTAATCATTTCTGGAAAGTATAATTGCGTATTTAAAGAGTTTTACCACAATTAGAGGGAGTTCCTACAACTGTATACTCGAATCATCAGCATTGTAACTTATTCACACAGAAAACGCCAGAGAATTTCGGCCTCCAATTATAAACATAAACAGTATATTCCTCACTTACAGTCTTTCTACACAAATTTTGAGCTGTATAAACCTAGTTCCTAATATTTGAAATCAAATTGAAGTGAAAACACTCCCTACAGTAACCGGAGTTGTAAATATTATCAGTTTTTGGTCATTTCCGAGCTTTCCACTGTTAACCTCCGTGATTGAAAATGGCACGAAATGTATTAAGAACCTATTTCCTTTTATGTCAAGTGTTTCTTACAAGTTTTTAATCATTTCGGGAAACTATAATTGAGTATTTGAAGAGTTTTACCACAATTAGAGGGAGTTCCTACAACTATATACTCGAATCGTCAGGATTGTAACTTTTCACACAGAAAACGCCAGAGAATTTTGGCCTCCAATTATAAACATAAACAGTATAGTCCTCACTTACACTCTTTCTCCACAAATTTTAAGCTGTATAAACCTGAATTCCTAATATTTGAAAGCAAATTGAAGTGAAAACGCTCTCTAAAGTAACCGGAGTTGTAAATATTATCAGTTTTCTGGTCATTTCCGAGCTTTCCACTGGTAACCTCCATGATTTAAAAAGGCACGAAATGTATTAAGAACTTATTATCTTTTATTTCAAGTGTTTCTTACAAGTTTTTAATCATTTCTGAAAACTATAATTGTGTATTTGAATAGTTCCTAATATTTGAAAGCAAATTCAACTGAAAACGCTCCCTAAAGTAGCCGGAGTTTTAAATTTTATCAGTTTTCTGGTCATTTCCGAGCTTTCCACTGGTAACCTCCATGAATGAAAGTGTTTCTTACAAGTTTTTAATCATTTCTGGAAAGTATAATTGCGTATTTAAAGAGTTTTACCACAATTAGAGGGAGTTCCTACAACTGTATACTCGAATCATCAGCATTGTAACTTATTCACACAGAAAACGCCAGAGAATTTCGGCCTCCAATTATAAACATAAACAGTATATTCCTCACTTACAGTCTTTCTACACAAATTTTGAGCTGTATAAACCTAGTTCCTAATATTTGAAATCAAATTGAAGTGAAAACACTCCCTACAGTAACCGGAGTTGTAAATATTATCAGTTTTTGGTCATTTCCGAGCTTTCCACTGTTAACCTCCGTGATTGAAAATGGCACGAAATGTATTAAGAACCTATTTCCTTTTATGTCAAGTGTTTCTTACAAGTTTTTAATCATTTCGGGAAACTATAATTGAGTATTTGAAGAGTTTTACCACAATTAGAGGGAGTTCCTACAACTATATACTCGAATCGTCAGGATTGTAACTTTTCACACAGAAAACGCCAGAGAATTTCGGCCTCCAATTATAAACATAAACAGTATAGTCCTCACTTGCACTCTGTCTCCACAAATTTTGAGCTGTATAAACCTGAATTCCTAATATTTGAAAGCAAATTGAAGTGAAAACGCTCCCTAAAGTAACCGGAGTTTTAAATATTATCAGTTTTCTGGTCATTTACGAGCTTTCCACTGGTAAACTCTGAGTTTGAAAATGGCAGGAAATGTAGTAAGAACCTATTTCCTTTTATTTCAAGAGTTTCTTACAAGTTTTTAATCATTTCTGGAAACTATAATTGCGTATTTGAAGAGTTTGACCGGAATTAGAGAGTGTTCCTAAAACTACATACTGGAATCGTCAGCATTTTAACTGATTCACAAAGAAAACGCCAGAGAAATTCGGCCTCCAATTGTAAACATAAACAGTGTAGTCCTTACTTACAGTCTTTCTACACAAATTTTGAGCTGTGTAACCCTGAATTCAGAGTATTTGAAAGCAAATTCAAGTGAAAACGCTCACTATAGTAGCCGGAGTTGTAAATATTATCAGTTTTCTGGTCATTTCCGAGCTTTCCACTGGTAACCTCCGTGTTTGAAAATGGCACGAAATGTATTAACAACCTACTTCCTTTACTTCAAGTGTTTCTTCCAGGATTTTAATCATTTCGGGAAACTATAATTGAGTATTTGAAGAGTTTTACCACAATTAGAGGGAGTTCCTACAACTATATACTCGAATCCTCAGGATTGTAACTTTTCACACAGAAAACGCCAGTGAATTTCGGCCTCCAATTATAAACATAAACAGTATAGTCCTCACTTACACTCTATCTCCACAAATTTTGAGCTGTATAAACCTGAATTCCTGATATTTGAAAGCAAATTGTAGTGAAAACGCTCCCTAAAGTAACCGGAGTTGTATATATTATCAGTATTCTGGTCATTACCTAACTTTCCACTGGTAACTTCCGATAAAGGAAATGGCAGGAAATGTAGAAAGAACCTATTTCCTTTTATTTCAACTGTTTCTTACAAGTTTTTAATCATTTCTGGAAACTATAATTGTGTATTTGAGGAGTTTGACCAGAATTAGAGAGTGTTCCTACAACTATATACTCAAATCATCAGCATTTTAACTGATTCACAGAGAAAACGCCAGAGAAATTAGGCCTCCAATTGTAAACACAAAAAGTATAGTCCTTACATACAGTCTTTCTACACCAATTTTGAGCTGTATAACCCTAAATTCCTAATATTTGAAAGCAAATTCAAGTGAAAACGCTCCCTGTGGTAGCCAGAGTTCTAAATATTATTAGTTTTCTGCTAATTTCTGAGTTTTCCCCTGGTAACCTACGTGATTAAAAATGGCAGGAAATGTATTAAGAACCTATTTCCTTTTATGTCAAGTGTTTCTTACAAGTTTTTAATCATTTCGGGAAACTATAATTGAGTATTTGAAGAGTTTTACCACAATTAGAGGGAGTTCCTACAACTATATACTCGAATCGTCAGGATTGTAACTTTTCACACAGAAAACGCCAGAGAATTTCGGCCTCCAATTATAAACATAAACATTATAGTCCTCACTTGCACTCTGTCTCCACAAATTTTGAGCTGTATAAACCTGAATTCCTAATATTTGAAAGCAAATTGAAGTGAAAACGCTCCCTAAAGTAACCGGAGTTTTAAATATTATCAGTTTTCTGGTCATTTACGAGCTTTCCACTGGTAAACTCTGAGTTTGAAAATGGCAGCAAATGTAGTAAGAACCTATTTCCTTTTATTTCAAGAGTTTCTTACAAGTTTTTAATCATTTCTGGAAACTATAATTGCGTATTTGAAGAGTTTGACCAGAATTAGAGAGTGTTCCTAAAACTACATACTGGAATCGTCAGCATTTTAACTGATTCACAAAGAAAACGCCAGAGAAATTCGGCCTCCAATTGTAAACATAAACAGTGTAGTCCTTACTTACAGTCTTTCCACACAAATTTTGAGCTGTATAACCCTGAATTCCTAATATTTGAAAGCAAATTGAAGTGAAAACGCTCCCTAAAGTAACCGGAGTTGTAAATATTATCAGTTTTCTGGTCATTTCCAAGCTGTCCACTGGTAACCTCCATGAATGAAAATGGTAGGAAATGTAGTATGAATCTATTTCCTTTGATTTCAAGTGTTTCTTACAAGTTTTTAATCATTTCGGGAAACTATAATTGCGTATTTGAAGAGTTTGACCACAATTAGGGAGAGTTCCTACAACTCTATACTTGAATCATCAGCATTGTATCTTATTCACACAGAAAACGCCAGAGAAATTAGGCCTCCAATTGTAAACATAAACAGTATAGTCATTACTTACAGTCTTTCTACACAAATTTTGAGCTGTGTAACCCTGAATTCAGAGTATTTGAAAGCAAATTCAAGTGAAAACGCTCACTATAGTAGCCGGAGTTGTAAATATTATCAGTTTTCTGGTCATTTCCGAGCTTTCCACTGGTAACCTCCGTGTTTGAAAATGGCACGAAATGTATTAACAACCTACTTCCTTTACTTCAAGTGTTTCTTCCAGGATTTTAATCATTTCGGGAAACTATAATTGAGTATTTGAAGAGTTTTACCACAATTAGAGGGAGTTCCTACAACTATATACTCGAATCCTCAGGATTGTAACTTTTCACACAGAAAACGCCAGTGAATTTCGGCCTCCAATTATAAACATAAACAGTATAGTCCTCACTTACACTCTATCTCCACAAATTTTGAGCTGTATAAACCTGAATTCCTGATATTTGAAAGCAAATTGTAGTGAAAACGCTCCCTAAAGTAACCGGAGTTGTATATATTATCAGTATTCTGGTCATTACCTAACTTTCCACTGGTAACTTCCGATAAAGGAAATGGCAGGAAATGTAGAAAGAACCTATTTCCTTTTATTTCAACTGTTTCTTACAAGTTTTTAATCATTTCTGGAAACTATAATTGTGTATTTGAGGAGTTTGACCAGAATTAGAGAGTGTTCCTACAACTATATACTCAAATCATCAGCATTTTAACTGATTCACAGAGAAAACGCCAGAGAAATTAGGCCTCCAATTGTAAACACAAAAAGTATAGTCCTTACATACAGTCTTTCTACACCAATTTTGAGCTGTATAACCCTAAATTCCTAATATTTGAAAGCAAATTCAAGTGAAAACGCTCCCTGTGGTAGCCAGAGTTCTAAATATTATTAGTTTTCTGCTAATTTCTGAGTTTTCCCCTGGTAACCTACGTGATTAAAAATGGCAGGAAATGTATTAAGAACCTATTTCCTTTTATGTCAAGTGTTTCTTACAAGTTTTTAATCATTTCGGGAAACTATAATTGAGTATTTGAAGAGTTTTACCACAATTAGAGGGAGTTCCTACAACTATATACTCGAATCGTCAGGATTGTAACTTTTCACACAGAAAACGCCAGAAAATTTTGGCCTCCAATTATAAACATAAACAGTATAGTCCTCACTTACACTCTTTCTCCACAAATTTTAAGCTGTATAAACCTGAATTCCTAATATTTGAAAGCAAATTGAAGTGAAAACGCTCTCTAAAGTAACCGGAGTTGTAAATATTATCAGTTTTCTGGTCATTTCCGAGCTTTCCACTGGTAACCTCCATGATTTAAAAAGGCACGAAATGTATTAAGAACTTATTATCTTTTATTTCAAGTGTTTCTTACAAGTTTTTAATCATTTCTGAAAACTATAATTGTGTATTTGAATAGTTCCTAATATTTGAAAGCAAATTCAACTGAAAACGCTCCCTAAAGTAGCCGGAGTTTTAAATTTTATCAGTTTTCTGGTCATTTCCGAGCTTTCCACTGGTAACCTCCATGAATGAAAGTGTTTCTTACAAGTTTTTAATCATTTCTGGAAAGTATAATTGCGTATTTAAAGAGTTTTACCACAATTAGAGGGAGTTCCTACAACTGTATACTCGAATCATCAGCATTGTAACTTATTCACACAGAAAACGCCAGAGAATTTCGGCCTCCAATTATAAACATAAACAGTATATTCCTCACTTACAGTCTTTCTACACAAATTTTGAGCTGTATAAACCTAGTTCCTAATATTTGAAATCAAATTGAAGTGAAAACGCTCCCTACAGTAACCGGAGTTGTAGATATTATCAGTTTTTGGTCATTTCCGAGCTTTCCACTGTTAACCTCCGTGATTGAAAATGGCACGAAATGTATTAAGAACCTATTTCCTTTTATGTCAAGTGTTTCTTACAAGTTTTTAATCATTTCGGGAAACTATAATTGAGTATTTGAAGAGTTTTACCACAATTAGAGGGAGTTCCTACAACTATATACTCGAATCGTCAGGATTGTAACTTTTCACACAGAAAACGCCAGAGAATTTCGGCCTCCAATTATAAACATAAACAGTATAGTCCTCACTTGCACTCTGTCTCCACAAATTTTGAGCTGTATAAACCTGAATTCCTAATATTTGAAAGCAAATTGAAGTGAAAACGCTCCCTAAAGTAACCGGAGTTTTAAATATTATCAGTTTTCTGGTCATTTACGAGCTTTCCACTGGTAAACTCTGAGTTTGAAAATGGCAGGAAATGTAGTAAGAACCTATTTCCTTTTATTTCAAGAGTTTCTTACAAGTTTTTAATCATTTCTGGAAACTATAATTGCGTATTTGAAGAGTTTGACCGGAATTAGAGAGTGTTCCTAAAACTACATACTGGAATCGTCAGCATTTTAACTGTTTCACAAAGAAAACGCCAGAGAAATTAGGCCTCCAATTGTAAACATAAACAGTATAGTCATTACTTACAGTCTTTCTACACAAATTTTGAGCTGTGTAACCCTGAATTCAGAGTATTTGAAAGCAAATTCAAGTGAAAACGCTCACTATAGTAGCCGGAGTTGTAAATATTATCAGTTTTCTGGTCATTTCCGAGCTTTCCACTGGTAACCTCCGTGTTTGAAAATGGCACGAAATGTATTAACAACCTACTTCCTTTACTTCAAGTGTTTCTTCCAGGATTTTAATCATTTCGGGAAACTATAATTGAGTATTTGAAGAGTTTTACCACAATTAGAGGGAGTTCCTACAACTATATACTCGAATCCTCAGGATTGTAACTTTTCACACAGAAAACGCCAGTGAATTTCGGCCTCCAATTATAAACATAAACAGTATAGTCCTCACTTACACTCTATCTCCACAAATTTTGAGCTGTATAAACCTGAATTCCTGATATTTGAAAGCAAATTGTAGTGAAAACGCTCCCTAAAGTAACCGGAGTTGTATATATTATCAGTATTCTGGTCATTACCTAACTTTCCACTGGTAACTTCCGATAAAGGAAATGGCAGGAAATGTAGAAAGAACCTATTTCCTTTTATTTCAACTGTTTCTTACAAGTTTTTAATCATTTCTGGAAACTATAATTGTGTATTTGAGGAGTTTGACCAGAATTAGAGAGTGTTCCTACAACTATATACTCAAATCATCAGCATTTTAACTGATTCACAGAGAAAACGCCAGAGAAATTAGGCCTCCAATTGTAAACACAAAAAGTATAGTCCTTACATACAGTCTTTCTACACCAATTTTGAGCTGTATAACCCTAAATTCCTAATATTTGAAAGCAAATTCAAGTGAAAACGCTCCCTGTGGTAGCCAGAGTTCTAAATATTATTAGTTTTCTGCTAATTTCTGAGTTTTCCCCTGGTAACCTACGTGATTAAAAATGGCAGGAAATGTATTAAGAACCTATTTCCTTTTATGTCACGTGTTTCTTACAAGTTTTTAATCATTTCGGGAAACTATAATTGAGTATTTGAAGAGTTTTACCACAATTAGAGGGAGTTCCTACAACTATATACTCGAATCGTCAGGATTGTAACTTTTCACACAGAAAACGCCAGAAAATTTTGGCCTCCAATTATAAACATAAACAGTATAGTCCTCACTTACACTCTTTCTCCACAAATTTTAAGCTGTATAAACCTGAAATCCTAATATTTGAAAGCAAATTGAAGTGAAAACGCTCTCTAAAGTAACCGGAGTTGTAAATATTATCAGTTTTCTGGTCATTTCCGAGCTTTCCACTGGTAACCTCCATGATTTAAAAAGGCACGAAATGTATTAAGAACTTATTATCTTTTATTTCAAGTGTTTCTTACAAGTTTTTAATCATTTCTGAAAACTATAATTGTGTATTTGAATAGTTCCTAATATTTGAAAGCAAATTCAACTGAAAACGCTCCCTAAAGTAGCCGGAGTTTTAAATTTTATCAGTTTTCTGGTCATTTCCAAGCTTTCCACTGGTAACCTCCATGAATGAAAGTGTTTCTTACAAGTTTTTAATCATTTCTGGAAAGTATAATTGCGTATTTAAAGAGTTTTACCACAATTAGAGGGAGTTCCTACAACTATATACTCGAATCGTCAGGATTGTAACTTTTCACACAGAAAACGCCAGAAAATTTTGGCCTCCAATTATAAACATAAACAGTATATTCCTCACTTACAGTCTTTCTACACAAATTTTGAGCTGTATAAACCTAGTTCCTAATATTTGAAATCAAATTGAAGTGAAAACGCTCCCTACAGTAACCGGAGTTGTAAATATTATCAGTTTTTGGTCATTTCCGAGCTTTCCACTGTTAACCTCCGTGATTGAAAATGGCACGAAATGTATTAAGAACCTATTTCCTTTTATGTCAAGTGTTTCTTACAAGTTTTTAATCATTTCGGGAAACTATAATTGAGTATTTGAAGAGTTTTACCACAATTAGAGGGAGTTCCTACAACTATATACTCGAATCGTCAGGATTGTAACTTTTCACACAGAAAACGCCAGAGAATTTCGGCCTCCAATTATAAACATAAACAGTATAGTCCTCACTTGCACTCTGTCTCCACAAATTTTGAGCTGTATAAACCTGAATTCCTAATATTTGAAAGCAAATTGAAGTGAAAACGCTCCCTAAAGTAACCGGAGTTTTAAATATTATCAGTTTTCTGTTCATTTACGAGCTTTACACTGGTAAACTCTGAGTTTGAAAATGGCAGGAAATGTAGTAAGAACCTATTTCCTTTTATTTCAAGAGTTTCTTACAAGTTTTTAAGCATTTCTGCAAACTATAATTGCGTATTTGAAGAGTTTGACCAGAATTAGAGAGTGTTCCTAAAACTACATACTGGAATCGTCAGCATTTTAACTGATTCACAAAGAAAACGCCAGAGAAATTCGGCCTCCAATTGTAAACATAAACAGTGTAGTCCTTACTTACAGTCTTTCCACACAAATTTTGAGCTGTATAACCCTGAATTCCTAATATTTGAAAGCAAATTGAAGTGAAAACGCTCCCTAAAGTAACCGGAGTTGTAAATATTATCAGTTTTCTGGTCATTTCCAAGCTGTCCACTGGTAACCTCCATGAATGAAAATGGTAGGAAATGTAGTATGAATCTATTTCCTTTGATTTCAAGTGTTTCTTACAAGTTTTTAATCATTTCGGGAAACTATAATTGCGTATTTGAACAGTTTGACCACAATTAGGGAGAGTTCCTACAACTCTATACTTGAATCATCAGCATTGTATCTTATTCACACAGAAAACGCCAGAGAAATTAGGCCTCCAATTGTAAACATAAACAGTATAGTCATTACTTACAGTCTTTCTACACAAATTTTGAGCTGTGTAACCCTGAATTCAGAGTATTTGAAAGCAAATTCAAGTGAAAACGCTCACTATAGTAGCCGGAGTTGTAAATATTATCAGTTTTCTGGTCATTTCCGAGCTTTCCACTGGTAACCTCCGTGTTTGAAAATGGCACGAAATGTATTAACAACCTACTTCCTTTACTTCAAGTGTTTCTTCCAGGATTTTAATCATTTCGGGAAACTATAATTGAGTATTTGAAGAGTTTTACCACAATTAGAGGGAGTTCCTACAACTATATACTCGAATCCTCAGGATTGTAACTTTTCACACAGAAAACGCCAGTGAATTTCGGCCTCCAATTATAAACATAAACAGTATAGTCCTCACTTACACTCTATCTCCACAAATTTTGAGCTGTATAAACCTGAATTCCTGATATTTGAAAGCAAATTGTAGTGAAAACGCTCCCTAAAGTAACCGGAGTTGTATATATTATCAGTATTCTGGTCATTACCTAACTTTCCACTGGTAACTTCCGATAAAGGAAATGGCAGGAAATGTAGAAAGAACCTATTTCCTTTTATTTCAACTGTTTCTTACAAGTTTTTAATCATTTCTGGAAACTATAATTGTGTATTTGAGGAGTTTGACCAGAATTAGAGAGTGTTCCTACAACTATATACTCAAATCATCAGCATTTTAACTGATTCACAGAGAAAACGCCAGAGAAATTAGGCCTCCAATTGTAAACACAAAAAGTATAGTCCTTACATACAGTCTTTCTACACCAATTTTGAGCTGTATAACCCTAAATTCCTAATATTTGAAAGCAAATTCAAGTGAAAACGCTCCCTGTGGTAGCCAGAGTTCTAAATATTATTAGTTTTCTGCTAATTTCTGAGTTTTCCCCTGGTAACCTACGTGATTAAAAATGGCAGGAAATGTATTAAGAACCTATTTCCTTTTATGTCAAGTGTTTCTTACAAGTTTTTAATCATTTCGGGAAACTATAATTGAGTATTTGAAGAGTTTTACCACAATTAGAGGGAGTTCCTACAACTATATACTCGAATCGTCAGGATTGTAACTTTTCACACAGAAAACGCCAGAAAATTTTGGCCTCCAATTATAAACATAAACAGTATAGTCCTCACTTACACTCTTTCTCCACAAATTTTAAGCTGTATAA
The DNA here is from genome assembly GCF_963259705.1 of Myotis daubentonii. NCBI lineage: Eukaryota > Metazoa > Chordata > Mammalia > Chiroptera > Vespertilionidae > Myotis > Myotis daubentonii. Next base: position 83,442,754 of record NC_081861.1, on the reverse strand, counting down.
ACCTGAAATCCTAATATTTGAAAGCAAATTGAAGTGAAAACGCTCTCTAAAGTAACCGGAGTTGTAAATATTATCAGTTTTCTGGTCATTTCCGAGCTTTCCACTGGTAACCTCCATGATTTAAAAAGGCACGAAATGTATTAAGAACTTATTATCTTTTATTTCAAGTGTTTCTTACAAGTTTTTAATCATTTCTGAAAACTATAATTGTGTATTTGAATAGTTCCTAATATTTGAAAGCAAATTCAACTGAAAACGCTCCCTAAAGTAGCCGGAGTTTTAAATTTTATCAGTTTTCTGTTCATTTACGAGCTTTACACTGGTAAACTCTGAGTTTGAAAATGGCAGGAAATGTAGTAAGAACCTATTTCCTTTTATTTCAAGAGTTTCTTACAAGTTTTTAATCATTTCTGGAAACTATAATTGCGTATTTGAAGAGTTTGACCAGAATTAGAGAGTGTTCCTAAAACTACATACTGGAATCGTCAGCATTTTAACTGATTCACAAAGAAAACGCCAGAGAAATTCGGCCTCCAATTGTAAACATAAACAGTGTAGTCCTTACTTACAGTCTTTCCACACAAATTTTGAGCTGTATAACCCTGAATTCCTAATATTTGAAAGCAAATTGAAGTGAAAACGCTCCCTAAAGTAACCGGAGTTGTAAATATTATCAGTTTTCTGGTCATTTCCAAGCTGTCCACTGGTAACCTCCATGAATGAAAATGGTAGGAAATGTAGTATGAATCTATTTCCTTTGATTTCAAGTGTTTCTTACAAGTTTTTAATCATTTCGGGAAACTATAATTGCGTATTTGAACAGTTTGACCACAATTAGGGAGAGTTCCTACAACTCTATACTTGAATCATCAGCATTGTATCTTATTCACACAGAAAACGCCAGAGAAATTAGGCCTCCAATTGTAAACATAAACAGTATAGTCATTACTTACAGTCTTTCTGCACAAATTTTGAGCTGTGTAACCCTGAATTCAGAGTATTTGAAAGCAAATTCAAGTGAAAACGCTCACTATAGTAGCCGGAGTTGTAAATATTATCAGTTTTCTGGTCATTTCCGAGCTTTCCACTGGTAACCTCCGTGTTTGAAAATGGCACGAAATGTATTAACAACCTACTTCCTTTACTTCAAGTGTTTCTTCCAGGATTTTAATCATTTCGGGAAACTATAATTGAGTATTTGAAGAGTTTTACCACAATTAGAGGGAGTTCCTACAACTATATACTCGAATCCTCAGGATTGTAACTTTTCACACAGAAAACGCCAGTGAATTTCGGCCTCCAATTATAAACATAAAGAGTATAGTCCTCACTTACACTCTATCTCCACAAATTTTGAGCTGTATAAACCTGAATTCCTGATATTTGAAAGCAAATTGTAGTGAAAACGCTCCCTAAAGTAACCGGAGTTGTAAATATTGTCAGTTTTCTGGTCATTACCCAACTTTCCACTGGTAACCTCTGTTAATGGAAATTGCAGGAAATGTAGAAAGAACCTATTTCCTTTTCTTTCAACTGTGTCTTACAAGTTTTTAATCATTTCTGGAAACTATAATTGTTTATTTGAATAGTTCCTAATATTTGAAAGCAAATTCAACTGAAAACGCTCCCTAAAGTAGCCGGAGTTTTAAATATTATCAGTTTTCTGGTCATTTCCAAGCTTTCCACTGGTAACCTCCATGAATGAAAGTGTTTTCTTACCAGTTTTTAATCATTTTGGGAAACTCTAATTGCGTATTTGAAGAGTTTTACCACGATTAGAGGGAGTTCCTACAACTATATACTGGAATCATCAGCATTGTAACTTATTTTCACAGAAAACGGCAGAGAATTTCGGCCTCCAATTATAAACATAAACAGTATAGTCCTCACTTACAGTCTTTCTACACAAATTTTGAGCTGTATAAACCTAGTTCCTAATATTTGAAAGCAAATTGAAGTGAAAACGCTGCCTAAAGTCCCCGGAGTTTTAAATATTATCAGTTTTCTGGTCATTTCTGAGCTTTCCACTGGTAAACTCTGTGTTTGAAAATGGCAGGAAATGTAATAAGAACCTATTTCCTTTTATTTCAAGTGTTTCTTACAAGGTTTTAATCATTTCTGGAAACTATAATTGCGTATTTGAAGAGTTTGACCAGAATTAGAGATTGTTCCTACAACTATATACTGGAATCGTCAGCATTTTAACTGATTCACACAGAAATCGCCAGAGAAATTCGGCCTCCAATTGTAAACATAAACAGTGTAGTCCTTACTTATAGTCTTTCTACACAAATTTTGAGCAGTATAACCCTGAATTCCTAATATTTGAAAGCAAATTGAACTAAAAACGCTCCCTAAAGTAACCGGAGTTGTAAATATTATCAGTTTTCTGGTCATTTCCAAGCTGTCCACTGGTATCCTCCATGAATGAAAAAGGCAGGAAATGTAGTATGAATCTATTTCCTTTTATTTCAAGTGTTTCTTGCAAGTTTTTAATCATTTCGGGAAACTATAATTGCGTATTTGAACAGTTTTACCACAATTAGGGAGAGTTCTTACAACTCTATACTTGAATCGTCAGCATTGTAACTTATTCACACAGAAAACGCCAGAGAAATTCGGACTCCAATTATAAACATAAACAGTATAGTCCTCACTTACATCTTTCCACACAAGTTTTGAGCTGTATAAACCTAATTCCTAATATTTGAAAGCAAATTCAAGTGAAAAGGCTTCTAAAGTAGCTGGAGTTGTAAATATTATCAGTTTTCTGGTCATTTCCGAACTTTCCACTGGTAACCTCTGTGATCGAATATGGCAGGAAGTATAGTAAGAACCTATTTCCATTTATTTCAAGTGTTTCTTACAAGTTTTTAATCATTTCTGGAAACTATAATTGTGTATTTGAATAGTTTGACCACAATTAGAGAGAGTTCCTACAACTACATACTCAAATCATCAGCATTGTAACTTATTCACACAGGAAACCCCAGAAAAATTCGGCCTCCACTTATAAACATAAACAGTATAGTCCTCACTTACAGTCTTTTACACAAATTTTGAGCTGTTTAAACCTAGTTCCTAATATTTGAAAGCAAATTCATGTGAAAACGCTCCCTAAAGTAGCCAGAGTTTTAAGTATTATCAGTTTTCTTTTTTTTTAATTAAATCTTTATTGTTCAGATTATTACATTTGTTCCTCTTCCCCCCCCCCCATAACTCACCTCCTCCCAGTTCCCGCCCCACCCTCCGCCCTCACTCCCCACTCACTGTCCTCAATCATAGGTGCAGGATTTTTTCCAGTCTCTTCCCGAACCTCCCACACCCCTTTCCCCCCAAGTATAGTCAGTCCATTCCCTTTCTATGTCCCTGATTCTATTATAATCACCAGTTCATTCTGTTCATCAGATTATTTATTCACTTGATTCTTAGATTCACTTGTTGATAGATGCATATTTGTTGTTCATAATTTGTATCTTTACCTTTTTCTTCCTCTTCCTCTTCTTAAAGGATACCTTTCAGCATTTCATATAATCCTGGTTTGGTGGTGATGAACTCCTTTAGCTTTTCCTTATCTTTGAAGCTCTTTATCTGACCTTCAATTCTGAATGATAGCTTTGCTGGATAAAGTAACCTTGGTTGTAGGTTCTTGGTATTCATCACTTTGAATATTTCTTGCCATTCCCTTCTGGCCTGCAAAGTTTCTGTTGAGAAATCAGCTGACAGTCGTATGGGTATTCCCTTGTAGGTAACTGGGTTTCTTTCTCTTTCTGCTTTTAAGATTCTCTCTTTGTCTTTTGCTCTTGGCATTTTAATTATGATGTGTCTTGGTGTGGTCCTCTTTGGATTCCTTTTGTTTGGGGTTTTACGCATTTCTTGGACTTGTAAGTCCATTTCTTTCACCAGGTGGGGGAAGTTTTCTGTCATTATTTCTTCAAATAGGTTTTCAATATCTTGGTCTCTCTCATCTTCTGGCACCCCTATAATTCTGATGTTGGTATGCTTGAAGCTGTCCCAGAGGCTCCTTACACTATCCTCGCATTTTTGGATTCTTTTTTCATTTTGCTTTTCCCGTTGGGTGTTTTTTGCTTCCTCGCATTTCAAATCATTGACTTGATTCTTGCGCTACTCTGGTCTGCTGTTGGGATTCTGTATAATATTCGTTATTTCAGTCCGTGTATGCTTAATTTCTAGTTGGTTCCCCAATATAACATCGAGGGTCTCATTAGTTTTCTTGTAGATCTCATAAAGTTTATCGGCGGCTTCTAAACAGTTCTTGAGAGACCTTAAAAGTGTGGTTCTGAACTCTATATCTTCCATTGACAATTTTGTCCTGTTTCTTTGTCTCCGCATTTTGTTGTGCTTCCTTGGTGCACCCCCTAGTGGTCTTTGTTCCCAATCTTATAGTTAAACCTTGATTGTTGTAGCTAATCCCAGGGAGGGTTTGGCCTCCAGGCCAAGTGGCTATGAGAATCAGCTGTGCCAGCCAGCTCCACACACACCGCACCTCAGAATTTGACTTCAGCACTGCGCCTCCTCTGAGTGTCTGTATGCGTTTCTCTTTCCTCCTAGTTGTAGGACTTCCACTCAGCCAGCGTTCCTGTGGTTCTGGGTGATGTCCCTTCTGTCTTTTAGTTTTACTTTTGAAGTAGGTGTTCAAAGCAGTAAAGTCCAGCGTTAACCTATGCCGCCATCGTGGTTCTCCTAAATATTATCAGTTTTCTGATCATTTCCGAGCTTTCCACTGGTAACCTCCGTGATTGAAAATGGCAGGAAATGTAGTAAGAACCTATTTCCTTTCATTTCAAGTGTTTCTTACAAGTTTTTAATCATTTCTGGAAACTATAATTGCGTATTTGAAGAGTTTGACCAGAATTAGAGAGTGTTCCTACAACTATAGACTGGAATCGTCAGCATTTTAACTGATTCACACAGAAAACGCCAGAGAAATTCGGCCTCCAATTGTAAACATAAACAGTATAGTGCTTACTTACAGTCATTCTAAACAAATTTTGAGCTGTATAACCCTGAATTCCTAATATTTGAAAGCAAATTGAATTGAAAACGCTCCCTAAAGTAACCGGAGTTGTAAATATTATCAGTTTTCTGGTCATTGCGAAGCTTTCCACTGGTCACCTCCATGATTGAAAATGGCAGGAAATGTAGTAAGAAACTATTTCCTTTTATGTCAAGTGTATCTTGCAAGTTTTTAATCATTTCTGGAAACTATAATTGCGTATTTGAAGAGTTTGACCAGAATTAGGGAGTGTTCCTACAACTATATACTGGAATCGTCAGCATTTTTAACTGATTCACACAGAAGACGCCAGAGAAATTAGGCCTCCAATTGTAAACATAAACTGTATAGTCCTCACTTACAGTCATTCTACACAAATTTTGAGCTGTATAATTATGAATTCCTAATATTTGAAAGCAAATTGAAGTGACAACGCTCCCTAAAGTAACCGGAGTTTTAAATATTATCAGTTTTCTGGTCATTACGAAGCTTTCCATTGGTAACCTCCGTGATTGAAAATGGCAGGAAATGTAGTAAGAACCTATTTCCTTTTATTTCAAGTGTTTCTTACAAGTTTTTCATCATTTCTCAAAACTATAATTGCGTATTTGAAGAATTTTACAACAATTAGAGAGAGTTCCTAAACTATATACTCGAATCGTCGGCAATGTAACTTATGCACACAGAAAACCCCAGAGAAATTCGGCCTCCAATTATAAACATAAACAGTACATTCCTCACTTAAAGTCTTTCTACACAAATTTTGAGCTGTATAAACCTAATTCCTAATATTTGAAAGCAAATTCAAGTGAAAACACTTCCTAAAGTAGCCGGAGTTGTAAATATTATCAATTTTCTGGTCATTACTAAGCATCCACTGGTAACCTCCATGATTGAAAATGGCAGGAAATGTAGAAAGAACCTATTTTCTCAAAACTATAATTTCGTATTTGAAGACTTTTACCACAATTAGAGAGAGTTCCTAAACTATATACTCGAATCGTCCGCAATGTAACTTATTCACACAGAAAACCCCAGAGAAATTCGGCCTCCAATTATAAACATAAACAGTATAGTCCTCACTTACAGTCTTTCTACACAAATTTTGAGCAGTATAAACCTATTTCCTAATATTTGAAAGCAAATTCAAGTGAAAACGCTTCCTAAAGTAGCCGGAGTTGTAAATATTATCAGTTTTCTGGTGATTTGCAAGCTTTCCATAGTCTGAATCTGTGCCCCCCACTCTCTAACCCCACCATTAAGGTCTTTATTAGTCCTCAAACCCAGGTCCGTGATCAAGTGAAAAATGGCCTTGAAGGTTCTTAACTCCCTGGAGGAGCAGGCACAGTCAGAATGGGAGGCCTACCTTCCACAGGAGGTAGACCTGCAGACACGCCTTAGTTTGGCCCTGAGGCTGATGGCAACCACCATGACCCTAAGGTGTCTGTGAGCGGTGGGGGTGCAACGAAAGGAACGCCACTGGAGAATGCTTCAAATGTGGAAATGAAGGCCACTGGACAATGCAGTGCCCGTGGCCCAGAGTTCCAACCAAGCCCTACCGGCGTGCGGTCCAAATGGTCACTGGAAGAGTGACTGCCCTGGAAAAGTGGCGGGCCTTCTATGCCTCCGCGTAGGGGGCCACCCTTCCAGGCCAGGACCCACCTACTGGCCATGTTTGAAGTGGCTGAAGACCTAAGAAGCCCAGCCATGATGATTCCAATCACCCTCGCTGAGCCTAGGGTCACCTATCTCAGTCTTCACTGCCGCAGAAATAAACCTTTCCCTTTACTTTCTTTTCTGATTTACTGGACTCTTTGTCTTGAAACAAATCCTGAGCCACCTAACCTGACAAAAGCATGGTCAGCTCAAGATCTGAAGTTTATGCCACAACCGGTACAGTTTTCCTTTAACAACTTGCTATAGAACAGCATTGCAGGATATTGGAGATACTAGAGAAGTGAGGTTTCACTCTGTTTCACTGATGATTCACTTCATGTTATATTTGCCCCATACATAAGTAAGTTATTAGTAATAAGGGAAATTGGGTATGGTGTACACGGTTATTATCTTCACAATTTTTCTGTAAATCTGGAAATGTTCTAAAATAAAACCTCCATTAAAACACTCAAAATCCTAGGAAACATTAATATCTGAACTTAGTGGAATGGACCACTGAAATGACGGGGGAGTATGGGAATTGTCTAAGAGGAAACACCACCTCCCTGCCATATGCTGGACTACAATGGAACTAGAGGAAAGGAGAGAGAGAGAGAGGACAGTTTGGGAAAAATTGTAGGGTTTAAGAGTAAGTTCTCTCTTCTATAACCAGAGTGTCTCAGATTTCTTCATCCTCTGCCACACCTGCCCCTCCTGGATGGTAAAGATGAGGCTTTGTGATGTCAGGCCACACCATGGCAGCCACTTATTTTGGGCTACCAGAGCTGAAGGGAGTGGCTCCTCATTAAACTAAAGAGTATATATAGAGGCTAGGACCCTTTGAGTACTGTCTGTTGCCTCAAGATAGTGAAACTTAATAAGATGGATGATATTGTAGACTGGTAGAGAGAAGGAATAAGACTCCAAACAAAAGGATGGATGAAGAAACTGCAAGTCCTAAAGTTAATTTAAATTCAGTTTCTCACCTGGATGACGAAGAAGTATATAACGTCATTAGACCTTATTCAAATGCTGCCTCTTCCCCAGTAAATCCTCACCCAAGATTCTGGCCTTGTGCTTTTTGGCCACAGACACTTCCTCATTCAATCCATTATCATTCAAATACAAGCACATATCCTAATCATTTTCCAATTTCTTCCCCCAAACCAATGTCTGTCTATGTTTAACTTGTTTCCAAACGACATATCCAAGATTGTTCCGATGGTAACTTTGGACTTTAAGCTGAATGCAGACAAGTAGGAGAAAGACAGAAAGAATCACATAATTGTATTTTACTACAGGAAAGGGAAACCCTCCAGTAAGCAAGACAACAACCTCCAGTAAGCAAGGAAGAAAAGAAACTGATGTTTCATTTAGCTTTGGATTGGGGGGTGGGATGGATGATGGTGGTCGCAGTCATAAGGAACATGGTGTTGTGTTACTGCTGGCAGTGTATCATAATGAATTTGATTTCCTTTTTACATGGTAGACTATTGAATATTGTTAAACTATTTTTTTATTTTTTTTATTGCTTAAAGTATTTCAAAGGGTATTACATATGTGTCTTTATTTTCCCCCTCACTTGACTATGCCCGGGCCTCCCCCACTCCCCAGCGTCCCATGTACATTGGTTATGCATATATGTATGCATACAAGTCCTTTGGTTGATCTCTTATACTCCTCACTCCTGCCCCCCAACTTTCCCCAGCCTTCCCGCTGCATTTTGACAATCTCTTCGAGACAGCTCTGCCTCTGTATCTATTACTGTTCAAAAGTTTATAATGGTCTCTATTATCCATGAATGAGTGAGATCATGTGGTATTTTTCTTCATTGACTGGCTTATTTCACTTAGCATAATGCTCTCCAGTTCCATCCATGCCATTGCAAATGGTAGGAGTTCCTTCTTTTTTACAGCAGCATAGTATTCCATCATTTAGATGTACCAGTTTTCTAATCCATGCATCTACTGATGGGCACTTAGGCTGTTTCCATATCTTAGATATGGTGAATTGTGCTGCTATGAACATATGGGTGAATATATCCTTTCTGGTTGGTGTTTCTGCTTTCCTGGGATATATTCCTAGAACTGGGATCACAGGGTCAAATGGGAGTTCCATTTTTAATTTTTTGAGGAAACTCCATACCGTCTTCCATAGTGGCTGCACCAGTCTGCATTCCCACCAGCAGTGCACGAGTGTTCCTTTTTCTCCACATCCTCTCCAGCACTTGTCATTTGTTGATTTGTTTATGATAGCCAGTCTGACAGGTGTGAGATGGTACCTCATTGTTGTTTTGATTTCCATGTCTCAGATGATTAGTGACTTTGAACATATTTTCATATGTCAGTTGGCTTTCTGAATGTCCTCTTTTGAAAGGTGTCTATTTAGGTCCTTTGCCCATTTTTTGATTGCATTGTTTATCTTCCATTTGTTAAGTTGTATGAGTTCCCTGTAAATTTTGGAGATTAAGCCCTTATCAGACATGACATTGGCAAATATTATTTCCCACAGAGTGGGTTTTCTTGTTGTTGATGGTTTCATTTGCTGAGCAGAAGCTTTCTATTTTGAAGTAGTCCCGTTTGTTCATTTTCTCTTTAGTTTCAAGTGCCCTGGGAGCTGTATCAGTGAAGAAATTGCTTCGGCATATGTCTGAGATTTTGTTGCCTTTAGATTCTTCTAGAATTTTTATGGTTCCCTGTCGTACATTTAAGCCCTTTATCCATTTTGAGTTTATTTTTGTGTATGGTGTAAGTTGGTAGTCTAGTTTCATTTTCTTGCATATATCTGTCCAATTTTCCCAACACCATTTATTGAAGAGACTGTCCTGGCTCCATTGTATGTTCTTGCTTCCTTTGTCAAATATTAATTGAGCATATTGGTTCGGGCCGATTTCTGTGCTCTCTATTCTATTCCATTGATCTATATGTCTGTTCTTATGCCAGTACCAGGCAGTTTTGAGAACAGTGGCTTTGTAATACAGCTTGATATCTGGTATTGAGATCCCACCTACTTTGTTCTTTCTCAGTATTGCTGCAGCTATTCGGGGTCTTTTTTTATTCCAGATGCATTTTTGGAGAGTTCCTTCTAGATCTGTGAAGTATGCCGTTGGTATTTTAATGGGAAGTGCGTTGAATTTATAGATTGCTTTGGGTAGTATGGACATTTTAATGATGTTGTTCCTACCAATCCATGAACACGGTATATTCTTCCATCTGTTTATGTCTTCCTCTATCTCTTTTTTCAACATCCTGTAGTTTTCTGAGTAGAGGTCTTTTACTTCTTTAGTTAAGTTTATTCCTAGGAAGCTTAATTTTTTTGATGCGATGGTAAATGGGATTGTTTTTGTAATCTGTGTTTCTGAAAGTTCACTATTGGTGTATAGAAATGCCTCAGATTTCTTGGGGTTAATTTTGTATCCTGCTACATTGCCAAATTCATGTATTAAGTCTAGTAGTTTTTTGATGGCGTCTCTAGGGTTTTGTAAGTATAATATCATGTTGTCTGCAAATAAGGACAATTTTACTTCCTCTTTTCTAATTTGGATGCCTTTTGTTTCTTCTTCTTGTCTAATTGCAATGGCTAATACTTCCAGTACTATGTTGAACAGGAGTGGTGAGAGTGGGCATCCCTGTCTTGTTCCTGTTCTTTGGGGAAATGGTGTTAGTTTTTGTCCATTGAGTATGATGTTGGCTGCGGGCCTGTCATATATGGCTTTTATTATGTTGAGGTATGATCCTTCTACTCCCACCTTGCTGAGAGTTTTTATCAAAAATGGGTGTTGGGTTTAGTGAAATGCTTTTTCTGCATCAATTGATATGACCATGTGGTTTTTTTCTTTCAATTTGTTTATGTGATGAATCACGTTTATTGATTTGTGGATATTGTACCATCCTTGCATCCCTGGGATAAATCCTACTTGGTCATGATGTATGATCTTTCTGATGTATTGCTGGATCCGATTTCCTAAGATTTTGTTGAAGATTTTGGCATCTATGTTCATGAGGGATATTGGCCTGTAATTCTCTTTCATTGGGTTGTATTTGCCTGGTTTCGGTATTAGGGTGATGCTGGCTTCAGAGAATGAGCTTGGAAGTGTTCCTTCCTCATGAATTTTTTGTAGTAGTCTGAGGAGGATAGGTTTTAGTTCTTCCTTGAATGTTTGGTAAAATTCCCCTGTGACGCCGTCTGGTCCTGGGCTTTTGTTTGCTGGAAGCTTTTTGATGACTGCTACAATTTCTTCCATAGTTATTGGCCTATTGAGATTTTTAGATTCTTCCTGATTGAGTTCTGGAATGTTGTATTTTTCTAGGAATTTGTCCATTTTCTCCAGGTTGTCTAGTTTGTGGGAGTAGAGCTATCCATAGAATTTTTTTTAACAATCATTTGTATTTCTGTGGGGTCTGTTGTTAGGTCGCCCCTATCGTTTCTGATTTTGTATTTGGGTCCTCTCTCTTTGCTTCTTGGTGAGCCTGGCTAGAGGTTGGTCAATCTTGTTTATCCTTTTGAAGAACCTGCTCTTGGTTTCATTGATTTGCTGTATTATTTTTTTGGTCTCTATGTCATTTATTTCTGCTCTAATCTTTATTATCTCCTTCCTTCTGTTCACCCTGGGGTGTTTTTTGCTGCTCTCTTTCTAATTCTTTGAGTTGAAGATTTAGATGATTTACTACCATTTTTGTTTGTTTGTTGAGATAGGCCTGTAGAGGTATAAACTTCCCTCCCAGGACTGCTTTCATTGCGTCGCAAAGGTTTTGGATTGTTGTGTTTTCGTTGTCATTAGTTTCCAGTATGTTTTTAATTTTTCTTTGATCTCATTGGTAACCCAATCAATATTTAATAACGAGCTATTCAGCTTTCAAGTGTTTGAGTATTTTGGGTTGTTTTTATAGTTGTTTATTTCTAATATTATGCCATCGTGGTCTGAGAAGATGCTTGGTATGATTTCAATCTTCTTGAGTTTGGGGAGACTTTGCTTGTGACCCAATATGTGGTCTATTTTTGAATCTGCCCTGTGAGCACTTGAGTAGAATGTATATTCTGTGGCTGTGGGGTGAAGTTTTCTGAAGATGTCAATTAAGTCCATCTGATCTAGTGAGTCATTTAGGATTGCTGTTTCTTTCTGATTATTTGTCTAGAGGATTTATCCAGTGATGTCAGTGGTGTATTAAAGTCCCCTACTATGATTGTATTGTTGTCGATCTCTCCTTTGATATCTTCCAGGAGTTTTTTTTATGTATTTGGGTGCTCCTGCATTCGGTTCATACATGTTTATCAGGGTTATATCTTCTTGTTTTATTGATCCCTTTAGTATTATGAAGTGGCCTTCCGTATCTCTTGTTATGGCCTTCACTTTGAGGTCTATTACGTCCGATATAAGTATTGCTACCCCAGCTTTCTTTTCCTTTCCATTTGCCTGAAAGATATGTTTCCATCCCTTCACTTTCAGTCCGTGTGTGTCCCTTCTAATGAGGTGGGTCTCTTGTAGACAGCAAATGTATGGGTCATGATTTTTTATCCATTCAGCCACTCGATGTCTTTTGGTTGGAGCATTTAGCCCGTTTACATTTAAAGTTATTATTGAAAAGTACTTGTTTGTAGCCATTTCTTTTTTTGTATGGCTGTTTTCTTTCTGGGCTTTTTATTTCTTCTTTTTACACCAGTCCCTTTAGCATTCCTTGCATTGCTGGCTTGGTGGTGATAAACTCCCTTAGCCTTTTTTTGTCTGTGAAGCTGCTTATTTCCCCTTCAATTTTGAATGGTAGCCTCCTGGATAGAGTATTCTTGGATTCAGTCCTTTGCTTTGCATCACTTTGTAAATTTCCATCCATTCTTTTCTGGCCTGATGTGTTTCTGTTGAGAAATAATTTGATAATCTAATGGGAGATCCCGTGTATGTAACTTTCCGTCTCTCTCTTGCAGCCTGTAAGATTCTCGCTTTGACCTGAACATTTGCCATGGTCATTATGATGTGTCTTCGTGTGGGTCTTTTCGGGTTCACCTTGCTTGGGACTCTCTGGGCTTGTGTGAATTTTTTCTTCCCCACCTCAGGAAAGTTTTCTGATATTATTTCTTCTAATAGGTTTTCTAATCCTTGTTCCTCTTCCTGTTGTTCTGGCACCCCTATTATTCGTATGTTGTTTCGTTTCATATTGTGCCAAAGCTCCCTTAGACTCTCCTCCTGTCTTTTAATTTTTCTCTCCAATTGAAGTACAATTTGGGTGTGTTTTGCTTCCTTGTCTTCTAATTCACTAATTCGGTCCTCCGCTTCTCCTAGTCTACTGTTAATACTTTCAATTGTGTTTTTTATTGCAGCTATATTGCTCTTCATTTCTTCTTGGGTCTTACTTAAGTTGTTGATTTTTTCATCTGTTTCTTCTTGCTTCTTGCATAAGTTGTTGATTTTTTCCTCCATCCAGTTTATACACTCTAGGACCCTTATTCTGAATTCTTTTTTTGGCATGTTGCATGCCTCTGCATCACTTAGCTGCTTCTTTGCCGAGTCCTCCTTTTCTTTCCTTTGAGGATTTGTCTACCCATGTTTGATCTCACTGACATATATAGATATTGAGTAGTTCAGTTGCTGTTCCCTAGGTGGCAGTGGCACCTCGGGCTGTGGTTGCTCCTTGGGCGGTTGTGGAAGCAGCTGCTCCTCTGTTGGGAGCAGGTCCTCTGATGGGTGCTCTTCACAGCAGTTGTGGCTCTTCTGGCTGGTGGAGGGAGGCTTCACACACAGCAGCTGTTCCTCAGACAGGAGGCCGCTGTTGCTTGGATCTGCTGCGTTGATTTAAAGACACAAAATACAACACAACAAGGGACAATGTACCAGGCACTGAACACAAATGTATTTACGGTATTAATAACCCCAAATAAAGGTGGCCACCTGAGCTAAGAGAGGTGGGGGACAAGGAAGATAGAAGAGAAAAAGATAGAGGAGAAAACAGAAAAAAGAGAGAGAGAAAAGAGAATGAAGTAGAAGAGGGGAGGAGACTCTTCATATGAGGAGAAAACTTGGATAGAACCGCCACAAGTCCCAACAAATTCCAGCAACGGATCCCCGGAGTGAATACAAACTACAAACAACAAATAATATCAAGCAAGGCAAGGGAAAACAGGAGCACAAAAACAACCGGGTGGGTGTTGGGGGGATGGGAAAAAGAAAAAGAAAAAGAAAAAGCAGGACAACCTCACAAACAATCCTTAAAAAAATATACTCAACAATCAAATAAACAACAACAAAACAATAGATAAAAGAAGAGAAAAAAAAATTGGATAGTGAAGAAAGATAAGGGAGAGGTGTATAAGGATTTAGAGCAGGGGATTGGAAAAGGGATATATAAGTAGGGTGAAATTTAGACAGGGGGTAAGAAGAATAGGGAAAATCTAAAGCAGGAATAGGGTAAGAGAAACAGGACAGCAACGCGGGAAAAGTGGGGAAGAGGGTGTTAGCACAGTGGCACAATTGAGGTAGAGGAAAATGATGCTAAAGGAACGATGAAAATAGAATGGAGAACCCTAGTCCCAAAATAAAATAAAGAGAAAATAAAATGACACTTTAAAAAAAATGGTAAAATGGTAGCAGTAATAATACTGGTTAAAAATAAAAATGTAGTAATTAAAAGGGTAAAATCAGGTGATGAAAAAAGCAAAAAAAAAATGGTTTCTTAGTTAAAAGGTGAAACAATTAGTAAAAAAAAAAATTAAAAAAATGGGCTGTAATAAAGGTGCTTCAGATCTTCTGCCCCTCTTTTTGGCATGCCAGGTATTCAGGAGAATGTTGAATTTCCCTCTGATACACTGTTCCTCCGTGTTGTAAGCCACAGTCGTGATTTTTAGGCAGGCTGTATTGGTTTCCCAGACAGCCCTTATCTGTATTTACACAAGAGTCAGTTCGTGGCTCTGCTTCTGGGTGGCAGTGTGTCGGGATTGACCTCTGAGGCTATAAGACCTCTCTGACCAGGTGTTCTCTATTGTACCTGAAGCTGGTTCCCCAGTAGTCACTTCCTGCTCTGTTTCCCAGGCTCCCCAAAAACAATCTTCCCTTATAAGCTCTGCGACTGACCCCAACTGGGTAATCCCATGCACTGGGTTCAATAATCAAATGCACAGATTTAAGATTCTGGGAAGAGGTGCGAACTCACAAGGCTCCACCTTCCAGATCTGCGTGGAGTCTCTGCACACACTCTGGCACCTTGCACCAAGTAGCCGGCAAACTGGCATAATCTGAGGCTTCCCATTTGTGTCCAGTCCAACTGTGGGCTTATTTATAGCGTTCCCTTCTGACAGCAGCCCTGGGGTAGACCTTCCACACTCGTGGGTCACGTCGGCTCCAACGGCTGCGCTCTTTGTGGGGCGCAGAGTTCACCCCATCCTGCCCGCTTTCCACTCTCCAATCTAAATTGAAAACCGCACCGTTGGGGGAAGTCTAACCTTTCCGTGGGGAGAAGCAGGGCTCCTCTGAGTTCACATAGCCGCCCTGCTTGAGAGCCATTGTTGCTGGGTTAGTAGCTGGTATCTGGATATCAGTAACAGCCACTCAAGTTGGCATGGTCTCTGCGGCTGAGCCAGCTCACCTGGAGAGGATTTAGCCTCAGCCTCTACCCATTCCCTTTTTATAGTAATTCTCTGTCTTTCCTGGCTGCAGACTGTCTCTCAGCTGAATCTCCTCTGCTTATTTGGGCTGTATGTTACCACTTTCAGCTGCTCCCCCTTATCAGCTCCAGGACAAGGCACCAACAAGTCCCTCTAAACCTCCGCCATTTTCTTCCTCGAATATTGTTAAACTATTGACAAGATTGTCAGCTCAAGATGTGAAGTTTTATGCCACAACTGGTACAGTTTTTCATTTAACAATGTGGTCTAGAACAGCAATGCTGGATATTGGAGATACTAGAGAAGTGAGGTTTCACTCTAACTGTTTCAAAGATGATTCACTTCATGTTACATTTGCCCCATACCGAAGTAAGATATTAGTAATAAGGGAAATTGGGTATGGTGTACATTGATATTATCTTCAAAATTTTTCTGTAAATCTGGAGCTATTCTAAAATAAAACATCCATTAAAACAACACTCAAAATCCTAGGAAACGGTAATATCTGATAATAGTGGAATGGACCACTGAAATGAAGGGGGAGTATGGGAAGCGGCTTAGAGGAAACAGCACGTCCCTACTATATGATGGACTATAATGTAACTAGAGGATATGAGAGAGAGAGAGAGAGAGAGAGAGAGAGAGAGAGAGGTCAGTTTGGGAATAAATTTAGGAGTTAAGAGTAAGTTCTCTTTTCTATAACCACAGTGTCTGAGGTTTCTGCATTTTCTGCCATCCCCGCCCCTCCTGAATGGTCAAGCTGAGGCTTTGAAATGGGCATTATGAGAAGATTAAAACATTAATGGTCTCTTGAATAAATACCAGCAAGTGTATAAAGGAAATATGTTTGTATTTTTTTGTGTGCTTCTAGATGATGGGGAGGGATCTAAGGAAGGGCAGGCATGTGAGAAGGGACTAATATAGAATTCTTTATTGGGGCACCATACAAGACTTTCCATACTGAGCCAGATACTTAGAATAAGGACAAGGAGAAGACTGATTGGGGATTTTTCCCTCAACACTTTCGCATACTGGCAAGGAAGAAAAGAAGCTGATGTTTAATATAATTTTTGATTGGGGGGTGGGATGGATCGTGGTGGTAGCAGTCAGGAGGAACAGGGTGTTGTGTTAGTGCTGGCAGTGTATAATAATGAATTTTATTTCCTTTTTACATGATAGACTATTGAATATTGTTAAACTATTGACAGGATTGTCAGCTCAAGATGTGAAGATTATGCCACAACTGTTACAATTGTTCCTTTAACAACTGGGTCTAGACCAGCATTGGTGGATATTGTTGATACAAGAGAACTGAGATTTCACTCAATTTCACTGATGATTCACTTCATGTTACATTTGCCCCATACCCAAGTAATATATTAGTAATAAGGGAAATTGTTTAAGTGTACATGGGTATTATCTTCACAATTTTTCTGTAAATATGGAACTATTCTAAAATAAAACATCTGTTAAAACAACACTCAAAATCCTAGGAAATGGTAGTAACTGAATATAGTGGAATAGACCACTGAAGTTACGGGGGAGTACGGGAAATGTCTTAGAGGAAACACCACCTCCCTGCCATCTGCTGGACTATAATGGAACTAGAGGAAAAGAAGAGAGAGAGAGGTCAGTTTGGGAAAAATTTTAGGAGGTAAGAGGAAGGTCTCTTTTCTACAGCAACAGCATCTGAGACTTCTGGATCCTCTCACACCCTCCCCCCTCTTGGATGGTCAAGCTGAGGCTTTGTGATGTCAAGCCACACCATGGCAACCACTGATTTTGGGCAACCAGAACAGAAGTGAGAGGCTCATTGACCTAGAGTGTATATATAGAGGCTAGGACCCATTGAGAAGTATCTGTTGCCTCAAGATAGCCAAAAATACTAAGAAGATATCGTAGACTAGTGGAGATAAGGGATAAGACTCCAAACACAAGGATGGATGAAGAAACTGATAAGGTCAGAACACCTTCTTCAAATGCTGCCCCTTACTCAGTAATTCCTCAACCACGATTCTGGCCTTGTGCTTTTGGCCATAGACAATTTCTCATTCAATCCATTGTCATTCAAGTACAAGGCCGTTTCCTAATCATTTTCTAGTATCTCCCCCAATACCAAAGTCTTTCTGTGTTTAACTTGTTTCCAAACAACATAACCAACATAGTGGTCATGGTAAATTTGGACCTTAAGCTGAATGAAGTCAAGAGGGAGAAAGACAGAAAGAATCAGATAATGGTATTTTACTACTGGAAGGGGAAAACCTCCAGTTAGAAAGCCAACAAATGCAGAAGACGACGTTCTAGAGTATTCATCTAGCACAGGTTATATCCAGGGTCTCCAGGAGAAACACACTTAATAATGTGTATCCCTTTATAAAAATACTTCCAAAATGGGCATTATGAGAAGATGAAAACATTAATGGTCTCCTTGAATAAATACCATCAAGAGTATAAAGGAAATGTGTTTGTATTTTTGCGTGTTTCAGATGATGGGGAGGCATCTAAGGAGGGGGAAGCAATGTGAGAAGGGAGTAATGTAGAACTCTTTAATTGGGGCACCAGACAACCCATTCCATACTGAGACAGACACCTAGAATAAGGACAAGAAGAAGACTGAAGGGGGATTTTTTCCTCAACACTTACTCATACAGGCAGGAAGAAAAGAAGAAAAGAAGCTGATGTGTAATTTAGTTTTAGATTGGGTGGGTGTGATGATTGGTGGTGGTCGCAGTCATGAGGAACAGGGTGTTGTGTTAGTGCTGGCAGTGTATCATAATGAATTTGATTTCCTTAGTACATGATAGACTATTGAATATTGTTAAACTATTGACAGGATTGTCAGCTCAAGATGTGAAGTTTTATGCCAGAACTGGTACAGTTTTTCCTTTAAGAACTTGGTCTAGAACAGCATTGCTGGATATTAGTGATACTAGAGAAGTGAGGTTTCACTCTAACTGTTTCACTGATGATTCAATTCATGTTACATTTTTCCCATACCCAAGTAAGATATTATTAAAAAGGTATATTTGGCTTTTTTTAAAAAAAAAGTAAGAAACTTTATTATAGACTTTTGATTTGCATGCTTAAGGAGTTAAAATTTTAGAAGGTAATATCTTATAGTTTTTGCATGTTATTATAGATCATAACCCTTGGTTTCTTGAAAAAGGTACATTAGATCTTAAAGTTGCCAAAACGAGGCATTTTATTTCCTAGAGTCTTTAGGAGAGGTCAAGGAGGATGGACCTCCTCCACATTGCACCCTACGCTCCTTAAGAGGAGCAGAAAGAAAAGAAAAAATGGGAGCAATGGCCTTCATGGCTCCCTCCACCTCCATGTCCTAATCCTTAAATGTTTAATTCTCTGTTAATAGAATCACCATGCAAAAGGGCCAAATTATAAAGAAATTGGAATATTAAAAGGTACTCTTAAATCTGGCTGAAAAAAGAGTGCCATGGTCACCTCAATGTGGTTTCTTTTTCAAATTAATATCTGAATTTATGTTTGGAATCTAAAATCTGTAATAAGAAATGAAACCTTGCTCCTGAATCCACCTCTGGTGTGAGAGATTCAAAGGTGGCAGGAAAAGGCAGAGCTATAAGCTCTCCCATAATGAGATTACTCTATATTTTATTTAAAAATTACCGGAGAACATGTTTGGACACCGAAAATTGGCAAAGATAACCTTGGGTGCTAGCCATTGCTTTAGAAAGCGAAATAGGAAAAAATTTAAAAAGTCTTTTTCTATTAAGCATGACTTTGGGAAATATACGCCATCTGAGACATTTGCTGAAACTTCCCCCAAAGCAGGATGTGGGGGAAGGGAAGAAGGAGCACGTGGCGATCCAATATGGACGCCCCCTCCCCAAGTATTCTAAAATTAAAGTCCTTCTTGTAATTGAAAAGCTTTTACAAATTCATCAATGTATCCAGGATTTCTGTGCACATGTAAAGGGGTAAGTCCAATTTAAAAACGAGTTCGCATAGTTTTGAGCTGAACTTGACCTTTTGCTGTGTACAGAATAAAAACCTGAGACTGTTTTGGCCTTAAATATGGCGAACATGAACCTGAGAAAGAAATGCAGGCTGGTTTCCCAAGGCGATTTAAAGTAGCTCTTTTGAAATTTCCTGCCCTGAGGCAAGTACCAACAGGAAGTTGCTAGTCAAGTTTACCTGTGAATAGCTATGGTTTTGCTTCTTGACTTCCCCAGCAGGAAAATTGTGACCATTCTGAAATTTAGCAGCTATGCCAGGCTTATTGGCTGGAAACTTAAAACTTTTAGGGTCAAATCATCTAAAAGTATTGAGATTTACAATACTGAAATGTTGATCTGAGTATGCCTAGTATGAAGTCTAGAAGATAGAAGTTAATGTATTAATGGAAAATGCCTTCTATTTTATTTGAAATGTATCCTTAAATGCAAAAGTATTGATTTGAAAAATGCCAAGTATTTAATTTGCTACCTAAGATTTAAAGCTCTGAAAGTTTAAGGTGCAAATTGAATCGGGAAAAATTAATTAAATATCTAATGTATAACTTGTTTTTGAAAAAATTAAATGTGTTTTCTCTTAAATGATTAGGAATTCAAAATATATTACTTCTTGGTCTGATTTTAAAAAAAGAGGATAATTTTTAAGATCTCAACTGAAATTTTTAATACAAAAACCAGTTTAAATTTGATTAATATTCTTTAAGATAATTATAAAGGGTATAAACAGCGAATGAGATTTCTGTTTGTCTACAATATAATGATGGCCATCCACCTTTTAGGGATTTTGGTTTGCTCTTCCATTGTTTATTGTGAGAATAAGGAAATCTTCTTTTCTGTCAGTGAACAGTGTAGACAGCCACAATGTTGAGCTGTGGGACTTGGCAGCTTCCATGTTGGCCGCATGGCTTACCCTGCCCCTGGGGGCCGCCATCTTGAAACAGCATAGGCCCCGCCCTCTGATTTAGCCAATCACAAAAGGAATGTCTTCTCACTGTGGCAGGATGTTATTTCAGGGGTGGAGCTTTAAGGCAGAATTTCACTACAGAAATGCGGATGGGGCAGAAAGTGTTTCTAATCTCTTAAATCTAGAAAACCCTGCTTTCCTTAAACTAAGGACAATTAAAGGTTATATGTTCCCTCCCTAAACAAAAGTTAAATAGCTTATGTCAAAGCATTAAAAGGGACTGATAACAGTTATCCAATCTCTGTGACCCCAGCCAAAATTTTAAAACCAGTTTTAATTTAACTGATATCTCTTAATAATTATAGTAAGTATATAATTTTTAAATCATATATATATATATATATATATATATATATATATATATATATATAGTTGATGGTCTTTCAAATTGGATTTCAAAACTATAACCAAGGAATGACTTTGAGAAATTTCCCGGGCCCTGAATTGTTTTCAAAAGTTTATTCTATCTTTTTACAGGATTTTTTAATTTAGCTAAATTTAATACACTTGAAATCACATGGAAAGCTTTATCAAATAAAAATTAATGAATATATTTTAAGTTTTTGCCTCTGAGAAAGGGCAAAACAAGTTATTTTGTTTAATATTTATTAAAATACAGCAGTGAAATTTTAATATGTAATTTGAAATAACAAAAGCTCCTCACTACTGCATTTTAAATTAGGCTGGAAGAGGTGCAGCTTTTGCCCCTTGTAAATCAAAAGTTTACTAAATACTAAATTTACTTGCTTTGCTTTTTAAAAAATACTTACTTAAATTACAATCCTTGTAAGCAATTGAATCCTAGTAAAGTAAATTCTTCTGAAAAGGTTACTGAAGGCTTCCCATGATTCCTCTGTATATGCAAATAAGCCAAATGGTATACTCTTTAAAAATATAATTGCTAACATTTACAGATTGTTGTTAAAATACTAAATCTTACAATAATTAGTCACCATGAATGAAAAATCACTTGAAATATATAGCTTTGCGCAAGTATTTGTTAAAATCTCAAAAGGCAACCATGTTCCTTACATTTGTTGCTTGTGTGAGAAAGAAACCTGTCTGAAAGGAAATAAAAAGAGGTTTCCTTCAGATGTCTAAATAAAATTAAAAATCAATATATTGGGCCTCATAAGCTAAATTAAATAATTTGTGTTTTGCCTCCTTAAACAAAGTTTATGTAAATTTACTTAAAGACTAATACCAGAAATTTAATTAATGTCATTTACTGTCCATAACTTAGAACAAGTAAAGTTAAAAGAATAAATGTTATTTCAAACTGACTTAAATTGGAAAATTGGGCTAAGTGGATATTCAGGGGAACTTAGCTGTCACCTATTAAAAATATGAACTACTACAATTTTTATATAAAACCTCCATCATTATACCAAAAAACACTAGGCAGGAACCAATTCCTGGAGCTTTCACTGTTTTTACTGATGGGTCATCAAATGGGAAAGCTGCCAATCATACTATAAATTCTGACCAAGTCATACTTCTGTGCAAACAATTGAATTAAAAGCTATTAAGGCTTTGTTGCAAGATTTCCAACAGCATGTTAACATAATTTCTGATTCCTCTTATGCTTCGGGCCTAGTAAGTAGAATAGAAACTGCCCGGTTAAAATGGCTTAGTGACCAAAGTTTATTCTTACTATTTAAGCAAGTTCAACAGATTGTGCAGCAGAGAAAATACCCTTTTTATATCACCCACATCAGGGCTCACAGCATACTACCTGGCACATTAACTAAAGGAAATGCACATGCTGATCAATTGGTTGCTTTATTAAAAGAGGCTTCAGAGTCCCATCAGCTTTTAAAAATCCCAACTTGAAAAACAAAAAAGGGGGATGATGGAGAAATCACCTACAGGTAGGCTGCACCTAGCTTTAATTACTCTAAATTTTTTCACTTGTGATGCTAATGGAAAGACACGTATGGAGCTACATTGGTGTCAGAATAAAAGGAACAGCCCAGAGACCACCTGGGGCATGGTAAAGTGAAGTATGGTAACAATTAATTCAGGTAAAAACTATAAGTTTCATATGTCTTAGAAGGCACATTTTTCCTTTACCTGGGAAGGACAGCACAGCTATCCCAAGTTCAGAGGCCTCCAGTTAGCATGTCAACTCAGTGTTCTGGAGACCCAAAACTGCCTAAGTGCCTAAGTTTAACCCAGGTCACTCAAGAGTTCTAGACCCAAAACTGTAATTTAGATAACATGCCTAAGTTTAACCTAGGTCACCAAGGACTCTGGATAATGTGGTCATCCAAAACTGTAATTTAGATAGCATACTGTTTCTGCTTCTGTAAATTTCTTCTTCTTCTTTTTTTTTTTTTTAAACTAGGTTCCTCATTCCAAACCTTGAGACAGCCAGTTTAGAAAATTAAGTCGTCATGACTTAGAACAAAGAATATCGCTACATGGTATTATCCTACAAGTTTCATTAATAATTTTTGATGCTTTACAACAGTATATTGTGCATTTATCCCAAACAAACTTACAAATTAATTCTTTGACATGAAGGGATTTATTCCTTTCCACTGTGAAGGGCCTCCTGTGGAAGGCACTTAAGCATTCCTTATTGACCTTTCTTGATTTTTTTGCCAAGAGGATTCCAATTGTCTACAGTTGTTACCTGAGCTCTCCATTCAAGCTGGGATCATGAAAAGCTGGTACCATGGATCTGTCTCTTGCCCAATGGCGTAAGCTGGAACCTCTCTGGAGAAGAAACCTGGGTTCCCTATGATCAATGCCGGGTCCCCGCCAGCAGGCGAGGGGATCCAAAGGCCGTTGCTGGGCATGGAGACCAGAGGGACATAGGTTAACAAGGAGACAGAACTGAACCTCATATCACCCTACTTGGCCCAGAGATGGTTGGTAGTCAAAGACGGGTAAGACCCCACAGGGTGGGGTGAACTAACTCAGGCATAGCCGGGGGCCAGTAGGAGAAAACTTGGGGTTCAACAGAGGTGGGGCACAGATCCTCACCCCCCAATGGTGCAGGGGCTTGAACACTCGCCCCTTCTGAGGAAGGTCTCCTGTCCCCATGGCTGATTCTTGCTTCCCATGCCCAGCCCAGATCAGGAACCAAATAACAGAAGAGACTTGATCCAGTTGAAAATGGTACCCAGAAAAACGAAGTCTTAGTTTAACAGACTCCAAATTTAAATCTAGCCTAACAACAGGAATGCTGGGGCCTCCTCAAGGGCAGAAAGTGATCTTTTCAATTAATATTTACAGTGTAAATTAAGATCTTGTTAGAATATTAAATTTGACAGTAAAATAGTTGTCAAGTTTTCAAATTAATTAAATTTGGTTAACTTGAAATAAGTAATTATTCATATAGTATTAACCAAAATTTTCAATTCTTGGTAAAATTGCTTAACATGCAATGAACCTAAAGAAGTCATATTTTTGTGCAGAAAAAATAAAAATTTAAAGTTATCTAGAATGCATTAAAATTTTTTCCATAAGCCTCCTAATTAAATCAAAAAAGGGGGATAGTGGAAGAATACCATGTAAGGAAATATATCCTGTAACTAAATTACATCTAGAAAAAATTTTTTTCATTTTGTAATGCTAACAGCAAGACACCGATGAAAAACATATGTGGTGTCAAAATAAGCCAAAGGAAAATCATTTGGGCAAATATAAAAAGGATTCCCCAAGTAAAATTTCCTTTATTAACCTTCGGTCGAGTATATGTTTGTATACTTTCAGAGAACAACTCCAAGACCATGTGGATTCCTGCAACAAGAGATCCCGGAGAGAAACAGACCAGATTGCTCCAGCCACAAAGACAGGAGAGACAGTTCAGAGATGGAGATGGTGAAGACGCCTTGCCATGCTAGTAGTCAGCAGCTGTGTGTCGCTGCAGGGTGCCCAGGACCAAACCAGAGAGGACCGGACCTGCATTTGTCCACCATCCAGAACCAGCATTTAATTGCTGGCATGTACACATGAACTGTCGGACATTGAAACTTGGACTCAAAACTGTTGGACACTGATTTTGGGACATAAACATTTTTTGTTCTTATATGTTTACTTCTGGTTTTTTAAGAAAAAAAATAAGGGGGAGATGTGGGAAACTGTTTATTGCCTTCACTATCTGATAAGCATTGACAGAGAACCCCCAGAAGGCTGGGTGCCTTTGAAGCCCTAGCAAAGGTCAGAGCTAGGCGCCACCTCTGTTTGTCCAGACAGTGGTAGCTGAAACTGCTCCCCCACTTATTATTATGTAAATCCTTGCTGATGGGCTAGTCTGCTTGTTACTAGGGGGTCACCTGCCTAAGGGCTATTCTATGGGTGCATCCCAGATCAAGAAAAGGTTAGTGAGGCCTAAACACGGAGGAAGTCCTTTGGGACTTGCCACCTGGTCCCCAATATGGCAAAATTATCTCGTGTGTTTTTCTATCATTTGTTGTGCAGGTCCTATTTCAGATACCAAACCCTACTCCACGGAGGACGTGGAGGGAGGCTTACGCGACAGTGTCATAATGAATTTGATTTCCTTTTTACATGCTAGACTATGGAATATTGTTAAACTATTGACAGGATTGTCAGCTCAAGATGTGAAGTTTTATGCCACAACTGGTACAGTTTTAATTTCACAACTTGGTATAGAACAGCATTGGTGGATATTAGTTATACTAGAGAAATGAGGTTTCACTCTAACTGTTTCACTGATGATTGACTTCACGTTACATTTTGCCCATACCCAAGTAAGATATTATTAATAAGGGAAATTGGTATGGTGTACATGCGTATTAACTTCACAGTTTTCTGTAATATGGAACTATTCTAAAATAAAACATCTATAAAAACAACACTCAAAATAATAGGAAATGGTAATATCTGAACATAGTGGAATGGAACACTGAAATGACAGTGGGGTTTGAGAAGTTGCATAGAAGAAACACCACCTCCCTGCTATATTCTGGACTTTAGTGGAACTAGAGGAAATAAGAGAGAGAAGGAGGGAGGGAGAGAGAGAGAGAGAGAGAGAGAGAGAGAGAGAGAGAGAGAGAGAGAGAGAGATATCAATTTGGGAAAAATTTTAAGTGGTAAGAGGAAGGTCTCTTTTCTATAACCAGAGCATCTGAGAGTTCTCATGCTCTTCCACCACTGACCCTCCTGGATGGTCAAACTGAGGCTTTGTGATGTCAAGCCACACCATGGCAACCACTTAATTTGGGCAACCAGAGCTGTAGTGAGTGGTTCCTCAGTGACCTACAGAGTATATATACAGGCCAGGACACTTTGAGTAGTGTCTCTTGCCTTAAGATAGCCAAACTTACTGAGAAGATATTTTAGTCTAGTGGAGACAAGGAATAAGACTCCAATCACAAGGATGGGTGAAGAAACTGCAAGTCCTAAAGTGAAATAGAAGTCAGTTTCTCAACTGGATGTCAAAGAAGTGGATAAGGTCAGAATACCGTATTCAAATGTTGCCCCTTCCCCAGTAATTCCTCACCCAAGATTCTGTCCTTGTGCTTTTTGGCCATACACACTTCCTTATTCAATCCATTGTCATTCAATTCCAAGCACATTTCCAAATCATTTTCCAATTTCTTGCTCAAAACCAACGTCTTTCTGTGTTTAACTTATTTCCAAACTACATATGCTATGCCCAGATTTAAAGATCCCCCAAGACAGACCACTAGGGAGCCGAGTCCAATGCAAAAGCATAGAGTCTTTTATTCAAGCCCTGGACTTGGTCCCCCTCCTGCCTCCATTACTGGATGCAAGAGAGAGCCCCGAGTCCCAAGGGAACAAAGAATTTATAACGCATTGTGTTGGGGTGTGGGGGCACAGTCTGACCACTATTTTGGCCGATTCCAGTTGGTTGAGTGAGGACCAGTGGCTAGAGACGCAAGGGCAAGGTGCAGCTAGGATCTGGTTACACAAAGACTGGGGGGTGGGTAGCATACTATTGGCCTAGGGCCAGTATCCCCCGCTTTCCCATTGGCTTAGATAAGGGCAGGCTGAGTAACTGATACATTCTGGGGCTTTTTCTTGGAAGAGGGGATAAGGACACAGCTATCAGTCCTGTTCTGTCCTTTCACATAACCAAGATAGTGGCGATGGTAAATTTGGACTTTAAGCTGAATGAAGACAAGAGGCAGAAAGACAGAAAGAATGCCCCCTTGTCTTAGAACTTCCAGCTCAAATATGAGAAGGACTGAACTAGCAACTGAACTACTTTTATACACTTCTTGACAAATTGGACTAGTTTGTTAATAATGCAAGGACCATAAGTCAACAGCAGCTGGAGTATTACATGGGGTCTGCCGATGTCCGCTGTCTTCTTAAGGGTGAACTTCAGCGGGTGTGTCTAGTCAGAGGTCACCTTCCAGTCAGGCTGCCTGCTGTCCTGGGCACAGAATGATCTGGGCTTGTGACCCGGCAGAGACTAACAATAACAATTGGTCTGTTGGAAGGGAAAGAAAACCTTTCAGTTTTAATAACCTCCATCGAAATAAAGTTTTTCTTCTTAAAATTCCTCTATGGCTATCAAAAAGCCAAATCAAGATGAGTTCATCTACTGTATTCAATTTGGCCTGATGTTTGCATAAACACAACAAGAATGGTAACTGTCTACCTTTGCTGGAATTTCATGATTTAATCTTTATGTGCCGCATTGGGCCAGGAAGCCAAGCCAACCAGCTGCCATCAGGCCTGCCTGCAGGATCTTCTGTGTTAGGTGAATCCCTCACCTGTAGCAACTCCACCTGAGCCCATGCTCTAGGCTTTAAGGCCCATCTCAGTAGCCCTGCTACTCCTTGCGGTCCAGAGTGTGTGGGGGTTCCACATGGATGCAGAGGCGTCCTTATTGCTCCCCTTCTACTCTTTCCAACCGCCAGTGATGGTAGGGCATGTGCCTGAAGCTCCAGTGCCAGCCATCTTCAGGGCTCCCAAGCAGGATACCAGGCTTTCTCCGTGGCACTCTTATTGGCTTCAAGTCTTCAGAGCTCAGACAGGTTTCTTTAAAACATGATACTCCAAAGTTTCCGGTTAATAAAATCACTACTGAAACCTGGTCTTATTGATTTCATGACAAGAAATGTATTGACCTGACTTATTAAGCATTGACAGATTTCAGAGGAATTATATAAGGAGAAAAACATACTGATCTGCTCTAAGATCTTCTGATTTTTCTTGTCAGTCCTTTAAGAATGCATGAGTATGCCTCAGTCCTTCCATTCTAAATAGGCCTTTCCCTGCTCTCTACTGCCGAGGTTTGTACCACTCCTGACATGGGCATGGTCATGCAGGCCTGCAAGACAGTACACAGGCTGCCAACTTTTACCTGTTTCTCAATAGAGACCAAAACCTGATGGGTTTTCTTTTTATGGAGAGGAACCGCTGCAGGTCAGCTCCCCAAGGGTTTTCTTTTTTGTCCAGTTGGGAATCTGCCCTCTTGGCAGCCAGACACCCTTTACTTTTGGAGTTCATCCCATATAGTCCCCTTCCAGGACTGCTATCATATAGCTATAACAATGTCCCTCAGTGTGGGAGACTGGACAATTGCCAGTTATTCCCCAAAACTACCAAGGACTGTAGACCATCACCGGTCCACAGCTACAGCTACATTTAAACCTGTAAGAGAATTGAAGGTTAATACAACATATTAATACAATGAAACATAATATTGACACCATGGCCACTTCAGGCAGATAAATCCTACGCTACTAAACATGAGATATGGCAGGGCTATACAAACATATTAGGGAGGTGACTAAATCCACTCTTTGACCTTTCTATATAAGGTAAAATTGTCCTTGACTTTCTGAAGCCATGTTTATGAAGATGCAGGCATCATCTGAGCCTATTATACAATTTTCTGCAGGTATAGTCTTTTTCAAGTTGGGGTGAGTCCTGGGGGCCTGAACTTCTTTACCCACACTGAGTCCCCATGATGGAAAAGATGTACAGAGTCTGAGGTGGCACTGCCAGGGCATCTCAAGCAAGCTTATGGGTGGCTTGTCATTTCTGTAAGACATCACGTCCAAGTAAGTGGTACAGTCATTCTGGCATAACTAAAAACGAATGAGTTACCATGTTCTTTCTGTGGTCCACTGTCCTCCTTGATGTACAAGGAAAAAGGCAGTTTGTCCGGTGGCTTTTAGAACTGCTGTCTTCTTAGATGTTACTGGTCTCATTGGCTCTGTCAAGACTGAATAGGCTGCTCCAGAATACACCAGATAATTAACGGGGGTTCTATTTATCTACAAATATTTATACATAAGTAGACAAATAAACATCAAATAAACATCCACATTTACACCTTTTCAGTGATCAAGTACTTTTACAATCTTGGGAATTTTGGCAGATAATTGTAACACTGCCCAAGTCCACTGATAGGGGCCTGTCAAGCACAGATGTTGGGGCCTTTGGCTTTGGGGTATAAAGTCTCCATCCTTTCTCTCTTGGCACTGCTAAGGACAGGATCATCGTGGGTCCTGTCCAAATGTTCAGGACGATGAATTAACAGAAATGCAAAATAAATCAAAGTAACTTCTACTTCTCACAGACTAGTAATGAGCAGCCAAAATATACAAACACTCGTATTCACACTCTCTCGGTAGACTAGCCCAGTCTCTAGCTGAGCAGATGAACAAAACAATGCCCAACTTCCCAGACGAGCGTAGGGGCACTCCTGGCACCCATGTCCCAGAACAGAATTCTCAACCAACCTTTTGGTGAGAACCTACCGGAGGAATTAAGACTGCTTCCAGTCCCCCCTCTCGGTAGGAAAATTGGCTACCCCACGCATACAAACACCTGTTTAATCATGCTTTCTCAATGTTTCTGCATTCATTATAGTAACACAATCTCTATTGTACCCCTTTAAATTTTTTTTTAAAATGTAATTAAGAATACCAGGTTTACGTTGTCCCGACCTCATGATGATTGGTGAAGAGAGACAGACAAGGGAGGTGGTGACCTGTTTTCACAGATCCTTACTCAGTTGCCCGCCTGACCTAAGTCGTGGAGCCACACAAAGGATAGGAGAGGGCAGGCACCCTCTCCCCACACTCACATACTTTCACCAAACATTCATTCAGTAAAGGCATTTAGCTACCACAACACACAATTTCTCTAAATTCAATCTGAACCTTAAACTTTTAGCAAATATTCAGCATTTCTCAATCAGTAACATTTTTAAGAATAAACATCAAAAATGCATGACATAAGTATTGTATCATTTGAATTCAGTAAGCTTCAAGGTCCTAAGTTCCCAGCAGTACTGGAAAACCACACCTGAGGCTGGCAAGCAGGTTTGGCCCAGCCCTTGACTTTAAAATGACCATAATCATAAAGGAGTAGTTTGAGTCTTTCCCATAACGTCTGTCCAGTAAGTCCACAGAAAACAAACAAACAAACAAAAAAAAACACACAGACAAATACATTCTTCCAACTCTATGGAAGCAAAACCAAAACAAACTTGCGACTCAACGGAAGCAAACTACAGATTAGATTAGACGATGGCCATGCACCACTCGTCTCGGATTCAGGGGTTTCTCGGCCCCTCCAGATGGAGGATCTGGGCATCCCAAAACTCCTCCCACTCGTGGGCCCCCAGTGCATCCACCTAGTCCGTTACGGGCATTACAGATTTCATAAGTGAGCTCACATAGGACAGAACTCACAGAACACAACAGAAAACACACAGACACTTACCAAGGTCACTCATAAACTCTGAATCAGGGTCCCTTGTGAGTCTCAGGTGTCAGGGACGAGCCCCCAAATGTTAGGCCCAGATTTCAAGATCCCCCAAGACAGACCACTAGGGAGCCGTGTCCGATGCAAAAGCATAAAGTCTTTTATTCAAGCTCGGGACTTGGTCCTCCCACTGCCTCCATTACTGGGTGCAAGAGAGAGCGCAGAGTCCCAAGAGAACAAAGAATTCATAGGGCTTGGGGTGGGGGCTGGGGGCACACTCTGACCACTGATTTGGTCTATTCCAGTTGGTTGAGTGAGGGCAGGGGGGCTAGTGACTCAAGGGCTGGTTGCAGCTAGGGTTCTTCTTACACAAAGACAGAGGGGTGGCTAGCATATTCTTGGCCTTTGGCGAGTTTCCCCCGCATTTCCATTTGCTGAGATAAGGGCAGGCTGAGAAACTGATACATGCTGCGGCTTTTTGTTAGAAGAGGGGATAAGGACAAAGCTATCAGTCCTGTTCTGTCCTTTCACATAAGCAAGATAGTGGTGATGGTAAATTTGGGCTTTAAGCTAAATGAAGACAAGAGTGAGAAAGACAGAAAGAATCAGATAATTGTATTTTACTACAGGAAGGGGAAAACCTCCAATAAGCAAGCCAACAAATGCAGAAGAAGAAGTGCTGGAGTGTTCATCTACCAGAGGTGATACGCAGGGTCTCCCAGAGGAACACACTTAAAAATGTTTATCCCTCTATCAAATATGCTTCAGAAATGGGCCTTATGAGAAGGTGAAAACATTAATGGTCTCCTTGAATAAATACCAGCAAGGGTATAAAGGAAATGTGTTTGTATTTTTGCGAGGTTTCAGATGATGGGGAGCAACCTAAGGAGGGAGAAGGCATGTGAGAAGGAAGAAATGCAGAATTCTTTAATTGGTGCGCCAGAGAAGCCATTACATAGTGAGTCAGTCACTTAGAATACGTACAAGGAGATGACTGAATGGGGATTTTTTCCTCAACAATTTCTCATATGGGCAAGGAAGAAAGAAGCTGATGTTTATTTTAGGTTGGATTGAGGGGTTGGGATGGATGGTGGTGGTTGTAGTCATGAGGAGCAGGGTATTCTATTAATACTGGCAGTGTATAATAAAGAATTAGATTACCTTTTTACATGGCAGACTATTGAATATTGTTAAACTTTTGAAAGGATGGTGGCTTAAAATGTGAAGTTTTATGCCACAACTGGTACAATTTTTCCATTAAGAACTTGGTCTAGAACAGCATTGCTAAATATTGGAGATTCTAGAGAAGTGAGGTTTCAAACAGTTTCACTGATGATTTATTTCATGTTATATTTGCCCCATACCAAAGAGACATACTAGTAATTAGGGAAATTATGTATGGTGCACATGGTTATTATCTTCAAAATTTTTCTGTAAATCTGGAACTATTCTAAAATAAATCATCCATTAAAACAACACTCAAAATACTAGGAAATGGTAATATCCGAACATAGTGGAATGGACGACTGAAAACACAGGGAGTACGGCAAGTTCCTTAGAGGAAACAAAACCTCCCTGCCATATGCTGAACTATAATGTAACTAGTGGAAATTAGATAGAGAGAGAGAGGTCAGTGTGGGAAATATTTTAGGAGGTAAGAGGAAGGTCTCTTCTATAAGCAAAGCGTCTGATACTTCTTTATCCTCTGCCACCCCTGCTCCTCCTGGATGGTCAAGCTGAGGTTTTGTGATGTTAAGCCACACCATGGCAACCACTGATTTTGGGCAACCAGAGCTGAAGTGAGTGGCTCCTCATTAACCTAAAGAGTATATATAGAGGCCAGGACCCTTTGAGTAGTGTCTGTTGCCTCAAGATAGGGAAACTTAATAAGACGAGAGTGTAGACTGGTAGAGATAAGGAATAAGACTCCAAACACAAGGATGGATGAAGA
The DNA here is from genome assembly GCF_963259705.1 of Myotis daubentonii. NCBI lineage: Eukaryota > Metazoa > Chordata > Mammalia > Chiroptera > Vespertilionidae > Myotis > Myotis daubentonii. The sequence goes on along the minus strand of NC_081861.1, from coordinate 83,410,919 downwards.
AACTTCAAGTCCAAAAGTGAATTTATGTTTGCATTGGGGGGTATGGGTTGGATGGTGGTGGTCTCAGTCAAGAGGAACTGGGTGTTGTGTTAGTGCTGGCAGTGTATAAGAAAGAATTTGATTTCCTTTTTACATGGGAGACTATTGAATATTGTTAAACTATTGGAAGGATAGTCAGCTCAAGGTCTGAAGTTTTATGCCAAAACCTGTCCAGTTTTTCCTTTAACAAGTTGGTCTAGAACAGCATTACTGGATATTGGTGGTACAAGAGAAGTGAGGTTTCACTCTAATTGTTTTCCTGATGTTTCACTTCATGTTACATTTCCCCCATACAAAAGTAAGATGTTAGTAATAAGGGAAATTGGGTATGGTGTACATGGTTATCTTCACAATTTTTCTGTAAATCTGGAACTATTCTAAAATAAATCATCCATTAATACAGCACTCAAAATCCTAGGAAATGGTAGAAACTGAACATACTGGAATGGACCACTGACATGACTGGGGAGTATGGGAAATGTCTTAGAGGAAACACCACCTCCCTTCCATATGCTGGACTGTAATGGAACTTTAGGAAATGACAGGGAGAGAAAGGTCATTTGGGGAAAAATTTTAGGAGTTAAGAGGAAGGTCTCTTTTCTATAACCAGAGTGTCTGAGATTTCAGCATCTTCTGCAACCCCCGCCCCTCCTGGATGGTCAAGCTGAGGCTTTGTGATGTCAAGCCACACCATGGCAACCACTGATTTTGGTCAAACAGAGCTGAAGTGAGTGGCTCCTCATTAACCGAAAGAGTATATATAGAGGCCAGGACCCTTTGAGTAGTGTCGGTTGCCTCAAGATAGCGAAACTTCTTATGATGATATTGTAGACTGGTAGAGATAAGGAATAAGACTCCAAACACAAGGATGGATGAAGAAATTGCAAGTCCAAAAATGAATTTATGTTTTCACTGGGGGTGTGTTGGATGGATGGCAGTGGTCCCAATCATGAGGAACATGGTGTTTTGTTAGTGCTGGAAGTGTATAAGAAAGAATTTGATTTCTTTTTCACATGGAATACTATTGAATATTGTTAAACTATTTCAAGTATGGTCAGCTCAAAATGTGAAGTTTTATGCCACAACTGGTACAGTTTTTCCTTTAACATCCTGGTCTAGAACAGCATTGTTGGATATTGGAGATACTAGAGAAGTGAGGTTTGACTCTGTTTCACTGATGGTGAGGGATCTAAGGAGGGGGCAGGCATGTGAGAAGGGATTAATGGAGATTTATTTAGTTGGGACACCAGACAAGCGATTCCATACTGAGCCAGACACTTAGAATAAGGACACGAAGAAGTCTGAATGGGGATTTTTTTCTCAAGACTTTCTCATACTGGCAAGGAAAAAAGAAGCTGATGTTTAATTTAGGTTTGAATTGCGGAGGTGGGATGGATGGTGGTGGTCACAGTCATGAGGAACAGGGTGTTGTGTTAGTGCTGGCAGTTTATCATGATGAATTTGATTTCCTTTTTACATGGTAGACTATTGAATATATTTAAACCATTGAAAGGATGGTCAGCTCAAGATCTGAAGTTTTATGCGTCAACTGATCCAGTTTTTCCTTTAACAACTTGGTCTACAACAGCATTGCTGGATATTGGATATAATAGAGTAGTGAGGTTTCACACTAACTGTTTCACTGATGATTCAATTCATGTTTCATTTGCCCCATACATAAGTAAGATATTAGTGAGGAAAATTGGGTATGGTGTACATGGTTACTATCTTCATATTTTTCTGTAAATCTGGATCTATTCTAAAATAAAACATCCATTAAAACAACACTCAAAATCCTAGGAAATGGTAGCAACTGAACATAGTGGAATGGACCACTGAAGTGACGGGGGAGTACAGGAAATGTCTTAGAGCTAACACCACCTCCCTGCCATATGCTGGACTATAATGGAACTAAAGGAAATGAGAGTGAGAGAGAGGTCAGTTTGTGAAAAATTTTAGGAGGTAAGAGATAGGTCTCTGTTCTATAACCAAAGTGTCTGAGATTTCTGGATCCTCTGCCACCCCTGCCCCTCCTAGATGGTCAAGCTTAGGCTTTGTGATGTCAACCACACCATGGCAACCACTGATTTTGGGCAACCAGAGCTGAAGTGAGTGGCTCCTTGTTAACCTAAAGAGTATATATAGAAGCCAGAACCATTTGAGTACTGTCTGTTGCCACAAGATAGAGAAACTTAATAAGATGATAGTTTAGACTTGTAGAGATAAGGAGTAAGACTCCAAACACAAGGAAGGATGAAGAAACTGCAAGTCCAAAAGTGAATTTATGTTTGTATTGGGGTTTGGGTTGGGATGGATGGTTGTGGTCGGAGTCATGAGGAACAGGGTGTTGTGTTAGTGCTGCCAGTGAATAATAAAGAATTTGATTTCCTTTTTACATGGCAGTCTATTGAATATTGTTAAACTTTTGAAAGGATGGTGGCTTAAGATGTGAAGTTTTATGCCACAAGTGGTACAGTTTTTCCATTAACAACTTGGTCTAGAGCAGCATCGCTAAATATTGGAGATTCTAGAGAAGTGAGGTTTCAAACCATTTCACTGATGATTTATTTCATGTTACATTTGCCCCATACCAAAGTGATATATTAGTAATTAGGAAAATTATGTATGGTGCACATGGTTATTATCTTCAAAATTTTTTCGGTAATCTGGAACTATTCTAAAATAAATCATCCGTTAAAACAACACTCAAAATACTAGGAAATGGTAATATCCAAACATAGTGGAATGGACCACTGAAAACACGGGGAGTATGGCAAGTTGCTTAGAGGAAGCACCACCTCCCTGCCATATGCTGAACTATAATGAAACTAGTGGAAATTAGATAGAGAGAGGTCAGTGTGGGAAATATTTTAGGAGGTAAGAGGAAGGTCTCTTCTATAAGCAGAGCTTCTGATATTGATGTATCCTCTGCCACCCCTGCCCCTCCTGGATGGTCAAGCTGAGGCTTTGTGATGTTAAGCCACACCATGGCACCCACTGATTTTGGGCAATGATAGCTGAAGTGAGTGGCTCCTCATTAACCTAAAGAGTATATATAGAGGCCAGGACCCTTTGAATAGTGTCTGTTGCCTCAAGATAGTGAAACTTAATAAGACGATATTGTAGACTAGTAGAGATAAGGAATAAGAATCCAAACACAAGGATGGATGAAGAAACTGCAAGTACAAAAATGAATTCATGTTTTCATTCGGGGAGGGGTAGAATGGATGGTGGTGGTCACAATCATGAGGAACAGGGTGTTGTGTTAGTCCTGGAAATCTATAATAATGAATTCTATTTCCTTTTCACATGTAAGACTATTGAATATTGTTAAACTATTGAAAGGATTGTCACCTGAAGATGTGAAGTTTTATGCCACAACTAGTACAGTTTTTCCTTTAACATTATGGTCTAGAACAGAATTGTTGGATATTGGAGATACTAACGAAGTGAGATTTTACTCTGTTTCACTGATGTGGAGGGATCTAAGGGGGTGGCAGGCATGTGAGAAGGGAGTTATGTAGATTTCTTTAGTTGAGGCACCAGACAAGCCATTCCATACTGAGCCAGACACTTAGAATAAGGACAAGGAAAAGTCTCAATGGGGATTTTTTTTCTCAACACTTTCTAATACTGGAAAGGAAAAAAGAAGCTGATGTTTAATTTGGGTTTGGATTGGGGGGGTGGGATGGATGGTGGTGGTCTCAGTCATGGGGAACAGAGGGCTATGTTAGTGCTGACAGTTTCTAATAATGAATTTGATTTCCTTGATACGTGGTAGACTATTGCATATTGATAAACTATTGAAAGGATGCTCAGCTCAAGATCTGAAGTTTTATGCCACAACTGGCCCAATTTTTCCTTTAACAACTTGGTCTAGAACAGCATTGCTGGATATTGGAAATACTAGAGAAGTGAGGTTTCACTCTAACTGTTACACTGTGATTCACTTCATGTTACATTTGCCCCATACATAAGTAAGATATTAGTAATAAGGGAAAAAGGGTATGGTGTACATGGTTATTATCTTCACAATTTTTCTGTAAATCTGGAACTATTCTAAAATAAAACATCAATTAAAACAACACTCAAAACCCTATATAACGTTAGCATCTGAACTTACTGGAATGGACCGTTGACATGACGGGGAAATATGGCAATTGTCCTGGAGGAAACACCACCTCCTTGCCATATGCTGGACTATAATGGAACTAAAGGAAATGAGAGAGAAAGAGAAGTCAGTTTGGGAAAAATTTTAGGTCAGAGGTTCTCTGTTCTATAACCAAAGTGTCTGAGATTTGTGGATCTTCTGCCACCCGCACCCCTCCTGGATGGTCAAGCTGAGGCTTTGTGATGTCAAGCCACACCATGGCAACCACTGATTTTGGGAAACCGGAGCTGAAGTGAGTGGCTCCTCATTAACCTAAAGAGTATATATAGACACCAGGATCTTTTGAGTAGTGTCTATTGCCTCAAGATAGCGAAACCTAATAAGTCGATATTGTTGACCAGTAGAGATAAGTAATAAGACTCCAAACACAAGGATGGATGAAGAAACTGCAAGTCCAAAAATGAAGGTATGTTTTTATTGGGGGGAGGGTGGTGGGATAGAGGGTGGTGGTTGCAGTCATGAGTAACAGGGTGTTGTGTTAGTGCTGACAGTGTATAATAAAGAATTTGATATCCTTTTTACATGGGAGACTATTGAATATTGTTAAACTATTGATAGGATGGTCAACTCAAGATCTAAAGTTTTATGCCACAACCTGTCCAGTTTTTCATTTAAGAAGTTTTTCTAGAACAGCATTGCTGGATATTGGAGGTACTAGAGAAGTGAGGTTTCACTCTAATTGTTTCACTGATGATTCAATTCATGTTACATTTGCCCCATACATAAGTAAGATATTAGTAATAAGGGAAACTGGGTATGGTGTACATGGTTATTATCTTCACAATTTTTTGTAAATCTGGAACTATTCTAAAATAAAACATCCATTAAAACAACCCTGAAAATCCTAGGAAATTGTAGCAACTGAACATAGTGGAATGGACCACTGAAATGATGGGGGAGTATGGCAATTGTCTTGGAGGAAACACCACCTCCCTGCCATTGGCTGGACTATAATGGAACTAGAGGAAATGAGAGAGAGAGAGAGGACAGTTGGGGAAAAATTTTAGGAGTTAAGAGGAAGGTCTCAGTTCTATAACCAGAGTGTCTGAAATTTCTGCATCCTCTGCCACCCCCGCCCCTCTTGGATGGTCATGCTGAGGCTTTGTGATCTCAAGCCACACCATGGCAACCACTGATTTTGGGCAACCAGAGCTGAAGTGAGTGGCTCCTCATTAACCTAAAGAGAATATATAGAGGCTGGGACCCTTTGAGTAGTGTCTGTTGCCTCAAGATAGCGAAACTTAATAAGACGATAGTGTAGACTAGTAGAGTTAAGGAATAAGACTCCAAAAACAAGGATGGATGAAGAATCAGCAAGTCCAAAAGTGAATTTTTGTTTTTATTTGGGGTGTACTGGGATGCATATTGGGGCGTGCTGTAACGTTTGTTCCTGGAACAGACAGATAGGAAGGTACTGACATCACGTCAGGCGTTGAGATATGGTCTCATGGTCCCTCCTCAATGTACTGTGCTCTTTGTTCCCGGAAAACATAGATAGGAAGGTGGTAATGCTAAACTGTGTCGGTAACAAATTGCTTAAACAAGGCTTTGTAACTTTGTAGTTTTTTCAAATACATAGGCTGTAATGCCTGCAGTCATTTCTGCAGTTCCGACTTTGCTTCGGCGGGGTGCTGGGACTGCAGACAGCTGGCCAGCTTAATAAAGGTTCCTAAATTTAAATACTGAGTCGGTGGTCTATCTCGCTGAGCCAACCCATAACATTTGGAGGCCGCAGCGAGATACCCGGCAGGGAAGAGAGGTACCCCTTTTTTAGGGCCGGTTGCTCTCCCCCACTTCTGGCCTGGCACTCAGCAAGATACCCCACACCTGTGTAGAACGACTACCAAGGAGGCCTCCTATCCTCCCAAAACTTTCAATTCGGAAACCGAGCCACCTGGACTCTTGAGAGAGCTAAGGACTGGTAATTAAAATGGAATTGGCATGTCCCAAGGAAGGACCTATATGGATGGCTGGATGCTGCGGTACTCCGGGTCCTGACCCGCAGCCACGACGGTGGCTGTGGTCCTGGTTTGTGCGGCTGTAGGCTGCACTGGTCTTGTCTGTCTGGTATTTGTTTGTCTTGGTGTTTATTATCAAAAAGCTGTTTGCTTCTGCGTACACCCTGCTGCAATGTTTTTTGAAAAATTTTCAGGACTTCAAGGAGCGAGCTGCAGGTTCCGGGCAACCTTAGGTTGCATTTCGCTGATTTATTTTGTCTTTGTTCTTTGCTGTCTTTGTCTTTGTCAAATCGGTTAGGGTCAGTCATCTTCGTCGACCCCCTACCAGTCTGGCCCACTCTGAGTGAGTGGAAGGGGAGCTTGAGCACCTCCCGGGAAGCCATAGAGCTCCCTTAGGCAATGAGTCAGGAATTGGTTGGATTGTTTAAACTCTGAATTAACATTTGGTAGAAGTCAAAACTCAGACTGTCTGGTGTATGAATGTAAGTATGAGAGTCTGTGTGAAGTGAAAGATACTGAAGTTCTGGGGTAGATTTCAAAGTTATAATGTTAATGTTTTGTGATGTACAGCGATTCTGTGAACGGGAGTGGCCCACTTTCCAGGAGGGGTGGCCTGATGCAGGGTCTTTTGATCTGACCACTGCCTACCGGGTCCATTACGTCACATACGGCCGCCCAGGGCATCCTAATCAAATTCCTTATATTCAGGTTTGTGTTGACATATTGTCCAAGAAACTCCGGAGGATGACGGCTTGCCTCCCGAGGGGAAAATTGGGACAGAGACAGACAGTCCTATTGGCTTCGGCCTAGAAGAACAAAACTCCCCCTGTTCTCCAGGGTCCAAGTGAGGAAGCACACCCCAGGGTCAGGCCTTCCCCTTTTTCTCCCCCACCCGCTGGCCTGACGATGGCTAAAGACCCTGGCCAGGAACCACTGTCTCCTCCACAGCCTGTTTCCTTTCCTCCGAAAACACCAGTCCAGGACCCGGCTTTGTTCTCCCCTCCTCACACTAGGCAAGGAACAGCATATGGAGAGAGAGGGAGAGAGAGAGGGGAAGAACCTGCAGGACACAGCAGAATCCGCCAGTCCTGCAGTTCCTATGCTGCCACTATGGCAGGCAGGCCCTTTAGATTTGGGTCCAGACGGGCATCCTTTCATGGTCTATGTCCCCTTTTCTACCAGTGACCTGTAAAATTGGAAGAACCAGAATCCTTCTTTCTCCCAGAACCCACAGGGGTTAATCTCTCTTTTAGAGTCTGTGTTTTTTACCCATCAACCTACCTAGGATGATTGCCAACAGTTGATGCAAACTCTTTTCACTTCAGAGGAGAGAGAGAGAGAGTCAGGGCAGAAGGGAGGAGATTTGTACTGGGTCTGGATGGGCAGCCTACCTCTGACCAAGATAGATTAGAGGCTGTGTTTCCCTCCAGGCGACCTGACTGGAATCCCAATAGTGAGAGGGGAAAAGAGACTCTCGATCCGTATCGCCAGGCTCTCTTGGGGGGTTTCTGAGCTGCTGCTGGGAGACCCAAAAACCTCTCTAAGGTGCCAGAGACAGTCCAGGGGCCTAATGAGAGCCTGGCATCTTTCCTGGAGACTCTGTACGAGGCCTATCAGGTGTATACCCCCATTGACCCTGATGCCCCAGAAAATCGGAGGGCTGTCATTGTAGCATTTGTTTCCCAGTCGGCCCCAGATATTAGAAAATATTGCAGAAGTTAGAAAGCTTTGAGGGGAAATCAATCTCTGAGTTGGTTGAGGTAGCCCAGAAGGTTTTCAACAATCGGGAGGACCCGACGGCACATTTAAACACCCTGATGGCCAAGGTCCTAATTGCATGAACGAGGAAAAAGGCAGAAGGGGCTGGAGTGACAATAAGAATAAAGGAAAGCCTCGTGGGAGAAAAGGAGTCCAACCCAGGCTTGGAAGAAATCAGTGTGCACTTTGCAAAAAGGAAGGACACTGGAAAAGGGAGTGCCCTGAACATTCGGGGGAACCGACTCCCGTGCTGGTGGGGGAGGTGGATTAGGGATGTCAGGGCTCAGCTGGCCCCCAAGAACCCAGGATAACTCTGACAGTGGGGGGCGAAAAGGTGGACTTCCTTGTGGACACGGGAGCCACCTTCTCTGTCGTGCCACAGCCAGTGGGTCCGGTCTCTAAGACCAAAATCCCCAACAAAGGGGCAAGTGGAAAAGTGAAATCCTACCCATGGACTAAATGTCGGATCAGCGACCTAGGAAATGACTCATTGACTCACTCATTCCTAGTAATGCCAGAGTGCCCTAACCCTCTGCTAGGCTGGGACTTGCTGAGTAAATTACGGGCCACAATCTCTTTTGAAGGGCCAGGGCCAGAGTTCAAGTTGCAAGACCCAGGGACTGCGGGGATCTATCTTCTGACATTGCCCTTACAGGAGGAATATTTACTACATGAGGAGGAGCCTGGGGAAATCTCCGCAGATGCCTATCTGCAACAACTAAGACAGGCTATCCTGGGAGTTTGGGCAGAGGACAATCCGCCAGGGTTAGCTAAACACGGGCCTCCAATTGTAGTCCAGCTAACCAGCAGTAACACCCCAGTCAGAATCCGGCAAAATCCAATGAGCCAGAAAGCAAGAGTGGGAATCGCCAAGCACATTAAGAGGCTGAAAGAGGCTGGAATCTTGATTCCTTGCCAATCTGCTTGGAACACTCCCCTGTTCATAATACAGAAAACAGGGACAGAGGATTTCTTGCCGGTGCAGGACTTAAGGAAAGTAAACAAAAGGGTTGAGACTATCCATCCCATGGTTCCGAACCCTTACACTCTTCTCAGCCTCCTCTAGCAAGAACACCAGTTCTGTACTGTTTTAAACCTCAAGGATGCCTTTTTCTCCCTTCCCTTGGCAAATCAGAGTCAATCTATTTTCGCCTTCAAGTGGGTGGACCCGACAGAGGTAGAGTCTGGACAGTTAACTTGGACTAGGTTGCCACAAGGGTTTAAGAACTCACCCACTCTGTTCGAAGAGGCCCTAAACCAAGAACTCCGGGAGTTCCGTCAGGACCATCCACGGGTGACTCTGCTCCAATATGTAGACGACCTGCTACTGGCCACGGAGGAGGAACAGGACTGTAGACAGGCCACTCAAGAGTTGCTGATAACCCTAGATCATTTGGGGTATCGGGTCTCAACCAAGAAAGCTCAGCTATGCACTACCCGAGTAACATATTTGGGTTACAACATAGAAGGGGTAGGCGAACTTTATCCAGTAGCAGAATAAAGGCCATTTTGTCTATCCTCAGGCCTACCAGCAAAAAGGCAATTCCGGGAGTTCCTCGGGGCAATGGGTTATTGCAGGCTATGGATACTAGGTTTTGCAGAAATTGCGAGACCACTATACTCTGCAACAGGGGGAAAGGAGGCGCCCTGGTCGGGACAGAAAAGGAAGAAGAGGCTTATAAGAGACTGAAAGAAGCCCTGATAAGCGTCCCGGCACTCCCCATGCCAGACCTAACCAAACCCTTTCAGCTATATGTAGCTGAAAACAAAGGGGTGGCTAAAGGGGTCCTCACACAACCCCTAGGACCATGGAAACGCCCTGCAGCTTATCGCTCTAAGAGACTTGACCCGGTGGCCTCGGGATGGCCCAACTGCTTGAGAGCCATTGCAGCAACTGCCCTCCAGGTAAAGGAAGCCTCAAAGCTAACCTTTGGCCAAAATGTCCAGGTAGTTGCCTTGCATGCAGTTGAGGCCTTATTATATAGCCGCCAGGGAGAGATGGATGTCCAAAGTCCGCATTACCCAGTACCAGGTCTTACTGCTAGACCCACCATGAGTCAGCTTCCTGATAACAGCTGCCTTAAACCCAGCCACACTCCTCCCTGACGATTTGGCAGAGTCCCCTTTGCATGACTGCGAGGAGACATTGACTGCCCTCACTTCCCTCTGAGAGGACCTTGTGGACCAGCCCCTGCAGAATCCAGATGAGACCCTCTACACCAACGGGAGCAGCTTCGTAGAGGAAGGTACCCGGTATGCGGGGGCAGCAGTGCTGACACAAAAGGACCTTCTCTGGGCACAGGCCTTAGGACGAGACACCTCAGCCCAAAAGGCAGAACTTATAGCACTCACTCAGGCCCTCTGGTGGGGAAAAGGAAAAAGAGTGAACATTTTCACAGACAGTCGGTATGCTTTCGCCACTGTACACATGCATGGGACCCTGTATCAGGAAAGAGGCCTCCTGACCTCAGAAGCAAAGGACATTAAAAATGCTTCTGAGATACTTCACCTCCTGCAATCCATATGGGGGCCAAAAGAAGTGGTAGTAATTCATTGCCGAGGGCACCATAAGGGTGATAGTCCCGAAGCACAGGGAGTTCGACTTGCAGACCAAACCACCAAGGACGTGTCAAAAAGATCAGTAGGGCCCCGAGAAATTCTCGTAGCCCTGCCAGCAAGAAGGTTCCCAGAGAAGCCTACTTATGTGAAGGGGGAGCAGAGGCTAGCTGTGAAACTAGGGGCCCAGGAAGGAGAGGCTGTATGGCTAATCTTGCCCGATGGTAGGCCTATAGTGCCAGAAGCCCTGGGGTGGACCATCGCTTCCCAGACCCACCAGAGCACCCACCTGGTGGGAACGAAGCTATCAGAACTAGTGGGAAGAGAATTTTACATCCCAGGGCTCCAGAAAAATATCCCAATATGTGGCTAGGGGGTGCCAAGTGTGTGCCCGGGTAAACCAAGGGCCCCCCTGTTGTAGCCGCTCCAGGGCAGTGATTCCGAGGACAGAACCCTGGAGAACACTGGGAAGTGGACTTCCCCGAGATACCAGGAGGACAAGGAGAGTATAAATAAATACTTGTTGGTTTTCATTGATACCTTCTCTGGCTGGCCTGAGGCATACCCAACCAAGGCAGAGACAGCACAGTCCTTACAGGCTTTGCAGAGCAGCGCCTCATTGGCACGACGGGTGGTGAGAGCCGTACGGGAGGAGGACTTGCTGAGATCCAGTCCAACACAGCCTGCCTTCTCACCGGGAGATCTCATCTAGGTCCAGCTCCACGACCCTAGCAGCCTGGAACCTAGCTGGGATGGACCGTACCAGGTGGTGCTGAGCACTCCAACCGCCATCAAAGTCGCAGGAAAGAGGAACTGGATCCATCCTATGCAGGTTAAGAAAACGAAGGACAGCTTTGAGGAGTGGCGGGTCCAGATGACTGGAGACCCGTTGAAGGTCAGACTCACTCGGTGTTCTTCCTAACTCTCCTCATCTGCCTGCAGCCAGGACTGGGAAACCCCCATTTGGCCAGAAATTACTCTTGGGAGGTCACAGGTTCTATTGATGGGACTGTTATAGGCTCTGTTTTTGGAACAGGGATGACTGTCATCCCGACAGATCTCTGTAAATGTTTGTAGAAAACTGGGGAAATTCCCCTAGCAAAACTGCATTGACTGGGTATGGCTCGGGGGGCCATCGCTGGGTCACCAAAGCCATGGATTTCGGGTGCGGAGACCTAACCCTAGAGCAAGAATTGTGGCACACTGGACATTATGCCTGCCGCCGGGAAGTGGGTAGGAACTGTGGAAGAGAGGGTGACTTCTATTGTTCCTCTTGGGGTTGTGACACCCTAGCCCCATGGAAAAAACCTCCCACTGACAAGCTCCTCAGTCTGAACAGAGAGGTTCGTCCTGGGGCCCCGAAGAAGAACTGTAGGATCAGAAATTGTAACCCCGTCCTCCTCATGCCTCTTGCCTGGCGGACTGACCAAAGGGAAGGGGGAAAATGACGTGGGGACTAAGACTCTATGTAAGCGGCCAAGACCCTGGCCAGCTCTTCAACATTCAAAGCCGAACTCTTTCCCAGTGGTGCAACCCGATTGGCCCCTTGTGTCCCACAGACAAGCCAGAGAGGCCAAGCCAGACACAGCACCCAGTCCCAGCTAAACCTCCTGGTTCCCCTGAGTCACAAAGATCTGGGAGCCCCAGCCCTACTCCACCTGCAGCCACGACCTCGTCAGCCCATGGGGACCTAAAATAGCTTTTGGATACAGGCTGTAAAGTTAATGTTTTCATACACCCAACACTCCAGAATCTTAGAGGAGGACACTGAATCAAAGATTTGATTCCCAATTACACCAGGAGGGAATGTACTGGGCTGTATATTGGGATGCACTGTACCGTCTGATCCTGGAACAGACAGATAGGAAGGTACTGACATCAGGTCAGGCCTTGAGATATGGTCTCCTGTTCCCTCCTCAATATACTGTGCTCTCTGTTCCCGGAATACATAGATAGGAAGGTGATAAAGCTATACTGTGTTGGGAACAAATTGCGTAAACTAGGCTTTGTAACTTTGTAGTTTTTGCAAATAAATAGGCCGTAATGTTTGCAGTCATTGCTGCAGTTTTGCCTTTGCTTTGGTGGTGTGCTGGGACTGCAGACAGGTGGCCAGCTTAATAAAGGTTCCTAAATATAAATTCTGAGTCAGTGGTCTATCTCGCTGAGCCAACCCATAACAGGGGGGGTGGGATGGATGGTGGTGGTCGAAGTCATGAGGAACAGGGTTCTGTGTTAGTTCTGGCAGTGAATAATAAAGAATTTGATTTCCTTTTTACATGGTAGACTATTGAATATTGTTAAACTATTGAAAGGATGGTCAGCTCAAGATCTGAAGTTTTATGCCGCAACTGGTCCAGTTTTTCCTTTAACAACTTGGTGTAGAACAGCATTGCTGGATATTGGAGATACTAGAGGAATCAAGTTTCACTCTAACTGTTTCATTGATGATTCACTTCATGTTACATTTGCCCAATGCATAAGTAACATATTAGTAATATGGGAAATTATGTATGGTGTACATGGTTTTTATCTTCACAATACTTCTGTAAATCTGGAACTATTCAAAAATAAAACACCCGTTAAAACAACACTCAAAATACTAGGAAACGTTAATGTCTGAACATAGTGGAAAGGACCACTGAAATGACGGGGGGGAATGGGAATTGTCTTAGAGGAAACACCACCTCCCTGCCATATGCTGGACTATAATGGAACTAGTGGAAATGAGAGAGAGTGAGAGGACAATTTGGGAAAAATTTTAGGAGTTAAGAGGAAGGTCTCTGTTCTATAATCAGAGTGTCTGAGATTTCTTCATCCTCTGCCACCCTCGCCCCTCCTGGATGGTCAAGCTGAGGCTTCGTCATGTCAAACCACACCATCGCAACCACTGATTTGGGGCAACCAGAGCTGAAGTGAGTGGCTCCTCATTAACCTAAAGAGTATATATAGAGGCCAGGACCCTTTGAGTAGTGTCTGTTGCCTCAAAATAGCGAAACTTAATAAGACGAGAGTGCAGACTAGTAGAGATAAGGAATAAGACTCCAAACACAAGGATGGATGAAGAAACTGCAAGTCCAAAAGTGAATTTATGTTTGTATTTAGGAGGGGGTGGGATGGATGGTGGTGGTTGCAGTCATGTGGAACATGGTGTTGTGTTAGTGCTGGCCATGAGTAATAATGAATTTGATTTCCTTTTTACATGGTAGACTGTTGAATATTGTTAAACTATTGAAAGGGTGGTCAGCTCAAGATCTGAAGATTTATGCCGCAACTGGTCCAGTTTTTGCTTTAAGAACTTGCTGGGGAACAGCATTGCTGGATATTGGAGATACTGGAGAAGTGAGATTTCTCTCTGTTTCACTGATGATTCACTTCATGTTATATTTGCCCCACACATAAGTAAGATTTTAGTAATAAGGGAAATTGGGTATGTTGTACATGGTTATCTTCACAATTTTTCTGTAAATCTGGAACTATTCTAAAATTAAACATCTATTAAAACAACACTCAAATCCTAGGAAATGTTCATATCTGAACATAGTGGAATGGAGCACTGAAATGACGGGGGAGTATGGCAATTTTCTAAGAGGAAACACCACCTCCCTGCCATATGATGGACTATAATTGAATTAGAAGAAGAGAGAGAGAGAGAGAGAGAGAGAGAGAGAGAGAGAGAGAGAGAGATCAGTTTGGGAAAAATTTTAGGAGTTAATAGGAAGGTCTCTGTTCTATAAACAGAGTGTCTGAGATTTCTGCATCCTCTGCCACCCCCGCCCTTCCTGGATGGTCAAGCTGAGGCTTTGTGATGTCAAGCCACACCATGGCAACCACTGATTTTGGGCAACCAGAGCTGAAGTGAGTGGCTCCTCATTAACCTAAAGAGTATATATAGAGGCCAGGACCCTTTGAGTAGTGTCTGTTGCCTCAAAATAGCAAAACTTAATAAGACGATAGTGCGGACTAGTTGAGATTAAGAATAAGACTCCAAACAGAAGGATGGATGAAAAAACTGCAAGTCCAAAAATGAATTTATGTTTGTATTGGGGTGGGGGTGGGATGGATGGTTGTGGTCTCAGTCATGTTGAACAAGGAGTTGTGATAGGGCTGGCCGTGTATAATAATGAATTTGATTTCCTTTTTACATGGTAGACTATTGAATATTGCTAAACTATTGAAAGGATGGGCAGCTCAAGATCTGAAGTTTTATGCAGCAACTGGTCCTGGTTTTCCTTTAACAACTTGGTCTAGTAAAGCATTGCTGGATATTGGAGATACTAGATAAGTGAGGTTTCACTCTAACTGTTTCACTGATGATTCACATCTTTGTTACATTTGCCCCATACACAAGTAAGATATTAGTAATAAGAGAAATTGGGTATGGTGTACATGGTTATTATCTTCACAATTTTTCTGTAAATCTTGAACTATTCTAAAATAAAACACCCATTGGAGGAGGAGAAAATGGCGGAGTTATAAACGAAGGTGTCCTGTGTCTTGTCCTGGAGCAGATAAGGGTGAGCACCTGAATCGGGTAACATACAGCCCGAATAGGCAGAGGATTTTCAGCTTAGAGACTGTCTGCAGCCTGGAAAGACTGAGAACTCCCAGAAAAAAAAATGAGGGTTGGAGACTGCGGCTGAAACCTCTCCCGTGCGTCAGTGTAGCAGTGGAGACCGCACCATTTTAAGAGGCCTTGCCGGCATCCAGATACCAGCTTCTAACCTGGAAACAAGGGATCTCAAGAAGCGGGACTTCGTGAACTCAGACAAGCACTGCTTCTTCCCAAGGAAAGGTTAGACTTCCCCTAAAGGTGCAGTTTGCAGTTCGGGTTGGAGAGAGGACCGAGCTCTCGCGCGAGGTGCGAAATCTGTGCCCCACAGAGTCTGCGGCCATTGGGACCAGCGGGACCCGCGAGTGGGGAAGGGTCCCCACAGGGTTGCTGGCAGAAGGGAACGCTAAAAATAAGCCCATAGCTGGACTGGATGTAAAAAAGCAGCCTTGGGCTTTGCCAGTGTGCTGTCTGCTTGGTGCCAGGGGCGAGTGGGCACGCTGAGACTGTGCGCAGACCTGGAAGGTGGAGGCTTGCGAATTCGCACAATGTATCAGGCTCTTGTTCCAGTTCCCCTTAGATCGTGTGTTTGATTATTAAACCCAGTGCATGGGATTCCCCAGTTGGGGTCATCCGCAGAGCCTGTAGGGGAAAGTTCCTTTTGGGGAGCCTGGGAAACAGAGCTGGCAGTAAGGATTAAAGAACCAGCTCTGGGCAGTGGTCTTTTCCCAAATCAGTTTCAAGTACCATAGAGAATAATAACCCTACTGATAGAGAGGACTTATAGCCTTGGAGGTCAATCCAGACACACTGCCACCCAGAGGGAGAGCCACGAACTGTTTCTTCTGTGATCACAAATAAAGGCAGTCTGGTAAACAAATACAACCTACCTTAAAATCAGGACTGTGGTTTACAGCATGGAGGGACAGTGTATCGCAGGGAAATTCAACACTCTCCTGAAAGCCTGGCAGGACTAAGGCGTGCCAAAAAGAAGAGTAGAAGACCTGAAGCACCTTCACTACTGCATATTTTTATTTTTTTTTAATTCTTTTTTTACCATTTTATTAAGAACCTATTTTTTAATTTTTTTATTTTTTTTCATCACTTGATTTTACCTTTTTAATTACTACATTTTTTAAACCAGTATTATTGCTATCATTTTACCATTTTTTCAAGTGTCATTTTATTTTTTTATTTTATTTTTTATTTTTCTTTATTTTATTTTGGGATTAGTGTTCTACACTCTATTTTCATCGTTCCTTCAGCATCATTTCTCTCTAACTCACCTTTATCCTTAAGTCAAAACTCTCTTCCTCACTTTTCCTCTTTTGTTGTCCTGTTTCTCTTACCCTATTCCTGCTTTAGATTTTCTCTATTCCTTCTTTTTACCCACTGTCTAAATTTCACCCTACTTATATATCAAATTTCCAATCCCTTCCTCTAAATCCATATACACCTCTCTCTTATCTTTCTTCAATATCCAATTCTCTCTCTCTCTCTCTCTCTCTCTCTCTCTCTCTCTCTCTCTCTGTCGTTTTGCTAGTGTTTGCTTGATTTTGAGTATATTGGGTTTTTTTATGCTTGTTTGGGAGATTGTTTTGTTTTTCATTTTCATTTTTCTGTTTTGCTTACTTTTTCTTTCTCTGGTTATTTTTGTGCTTCTGTTTTCCCTTGCCTCGCTTGATATTAGTGGTTGTTTGTAGTTTGCATTAATCTCCAGAGATCTGCTGCTGGAATTCATTGAGATTAGTTGCGGCTCTCTTAGAGTTTTCTCCCCATACAAATAGCCTCTTCCCCACCTCTCTTTCATTCTCTTACTTTTTTTGTCTCTTTGTTTTTTTCTTCTCTCCCTTTTCCCAATCTCATTTCAGCACTCGTTTTTGGTTTTTCTTTTTCTCTTTAATCTTTTTCTCTTTTTTCTTCTTTATCCCCTAATTCTCTTCGCTCAGAGGGTCACCTTTATTTGGGGTTATTAATATTTGTGAATACATTTTGTTCAGTGCCTTGTACATTGTGCCTTGTTGTGTTGTATTTTGTGCCTTTAAATCAACAGAACAGAGAGAGAACTACATAAGCAAACACCTTGAGAAGAGAGATCATAGGGAAACAAAGAACCAACCCAAATATGAAAGAAAACCAGGCATCATCAGAAAAGGAAGTAAACGAAATGGAGGCAATGGAGGCAAGCAACCTGTCAGAGAAAGAATTCAGAGAAATGGCCATAAGGTGGATGAAAAGAATGGAAGACCAATTCAACAATATGTGTAGGAACCAAGAGGAAATGAAGAAGAACCAAGAGGAAATGAAGAGAAACCAAGAAGAAATGAAAAATGACATCACTCCTATAAAGAACTCAATAGAAAGCATCAACAGTAGACTAGAAGAAGCAAAGGACCGCATCAGCGAGCTAGAAGACAAGGTAGGAAAATAATACCCAAACAGAACAGCTTCTAGAAAAAAAAAAATAAAAAGCAAGAGGAGAGCCTAAGAGAACTCTGGGACAACGCTAAACGAAACAACATCCGAATAATAGGGCTTCCAGAAGGAGAGGAAACTGAGCAAGAAATAGAAAACCTGTTTGAAAAAATAGTAACAGAAAATTTCCCTGATATAGGGAAGAAAAAACTCACACAAATCCAGGAAGCTCACAGAGTCCCAAACAAAATGAACCCGAAAAGATCGATGCCAAGGCACATAATAATTAAATTGGCAAACACCAACGACAAAGCAAGAATCTTAAAAGCAGCCAGAGAGAGACAGAAAGTTACCTACAAAGGATCCCCCATCAGACTAGCGACCGATTTCTCAACAGAAACACATCAGGCAAGAAGGGAATGGAATGAAATATACAAAGTCATGCAAAGGAAGGGTCTGAATCCAAGAATACTGTACCCAGCGAGGCTATCAATCAAAATGGAGGGTCAAATCAGGAGCTTCACAGACAAAAACGGTCTACGGGAGTTTATTACAACCAAGCCAGCAATGCAAGAAATGCTAAAGGGTCTGCTGTAAATAGAAAAAATAGGAAACAAAGAAGGAACGCAGCGGTAAAGAACAAAAATGGTGACCAACAAGTTTCTATCAATAATAACTTTAAATGTAAATGGATTAAATTCACCAGTCAAAAGGCATAGGGTAAATGAGTGGATAAGAAAATATGACCCATATATCTGCTATCTACAGGAAACCCACCTCAGAAAAAAAGGATGCACACAGACTGATGGTGAAGGGATGGAAAAAGGTTTTTCAGGCCAATGGAAGTGAAAAAAAAAAGCCGGGGTAGCAATACTTATATCTGACAAATTATATCTCAAAGTGAAGGACATAAAAAGAGATAAAGAAGGCCACTTCATAATACTAAAGGGAGCAGTCCAACAAGAAGAAATAACTCTGGTAAATATATATGCACCCAATAAAGGAGCACCCAAATACGTAAGAAATCTTCTGGAGAAGATCAAGGGAGAGATTGACAGCAATACAATCATAGTAGGGGACCTTAACACCCCATTATCACCACTGGACAAATCCTCTAAACAGAAACTCAGCAAAGAAACATCAATCCTAAATGATTCACTAGATCAGATGGAATTAATTGACATCTTCAGGACATTTCACCCAAAAGCCACAGAATATACATTTTCCTCAAGCTCACATTTGTCATCTTCAAAGATAGACCATATATTGGGTCACAGACAAAGTGTCTTCAAATTCAAGAAAATTGAAATCATATCAAGCATCGTCTCAGACCACAAAGGCATAAAACTGGAAATCAACTACAACAAAAACAATCCAGAAAAATCAAACACATGGAGACTAAACAGCATGCCATTAAACAACGACTGGGTTACCAGTGAGATCAAAGAAGAAATAAAAAAACATCATGGCAACAAATGACAATGAAAACACAACAATCCAAAACCTATGGGACACAGCAAAAGCAGTCTTGAGAGGGAAGTTCATAGCTCTACAAGCCTACTGCAAGAAACAAGAAACAATGAGAATAAATGACCTAACTCTACAACTCGAAGAGTTAGAAAGAGAGCAACAAAAAAAGCCCACTGTAAGCAGAAGGAAGGAAATAACAAAGATCAGAGTGGAGATAAATGGTATAGAGACCAAAAAAGCAGTACAAGAGATCAACAAAACCAAGAGCTGGTTCTTTGAAAGGATAAGCAAGATTGATACACCTCTAGCCAGGCTCACCAAGAAACAAAGAGAGAGGACACAAATAACCAAAATCAGAAATGAAAGAGGAGAAATAACAAAAGACCCCATAGAAATACAAAGGATTGTTAGAAAATTCTACGAACAACTCTACTCCAACACACTAGACAACCTGGAGGAAATGGACATATTCCTAGAAAAATACAACATTCCAAAACTTAACCAGGAAGAATCTAAAGATCTCAATAGGCCAATAACTATGGAGGAAATCAAATCAGTAATCCCAAAGCTTCCAGCAAACAAAAGCCCGGGGCCAGATGGCTTCACAGGGGAGTTTTACCAAACATTCAAGGAAGAACTAAACCCTATCCTCCTCAGACTATGTCAAAAGATCCAAGAGGAAGGAACACTTCCCAGCTCATTCTATGAAACCAACATCACCCTAATACCAAAACCAGATAAAGACAATACAATGAAAGAGAATTATAGGCCAATATCCCTCATGAACATAGATGCCAAAATCCCCAACAAAATCCTAGCAAATCGGATCCAGCAGTAAATCAGAAAGATCATACACCATGACCAAGTAGGATTTATCCCAGGGATGCAAGGATGGTACAATATCCACAAATCAATAAATGTGATACATCACATAAACAAATTGAGAGAAAAAAAACACATAGTCATATCAATTGATGCGGAAAAAGCATTTGACAAAATCCAACACCCTTTCTTGATAAAAAATCTCAGCAAGATAGGAATTGGGGGATCATACCTCAACATAATAAAAGCCATATATGACAAACCCACAGCCAACATCATAATCAATGGGCAAAAACTAAAACCATTCCCCCTAAAAACAGGAACAAGACAGGGATGCACCCTCTCACCACTCCTGTTCAACATAGTACTGGAAGTACTAGCTGTTGCGATCAGACAAGAAGAAGAAATAAAAGGCATCCAGATTGGAAAAGAAGAAGTAAAACTGTCCTTATTTGCAGATGACATGATACTGTACATACAGAACCCTAAAGACTCCATCAAAAAACTATTAGACTTAATAAATGAATTCAGCAATGTAGCAGGATACAAAATCAATGCTAAGAAATCCATGGCATTTCTTTACACCAATAGTGAACTTACAGAAAGTGAAACTACAGAAGCAATCCCATTTACCATTGCACCAAAAAATTAAAATACCTAGGAATAAACTTAACTAAGGAGGTAAAAGACTTATATGCCAAAAACTACAGGACACTGAAAAAAGAGATAGAGGAAGACATAAACAGATGGAAGAACATACCGTGTTCATGGATTGGTAGAATCAACATCGTCAAAATGTCCATACTACCCAAAGCAATTTATAGATTCAATGCAATCCCTACTAAATTACCAACGGCATATTTCACAAATCTAGAACGAACGTTCCAAAAATTCATCTGGAATAAAAAAAGACCCCGAATAGCTGCAGCAATCTTTAGAAAGAACAAAGTAGGTGGGATCTCAATACCAGATATCAAACTGTATTACAAAGCCACTGTTCTTAAAACAGCTTGGTACTGGCACAAGAACAGACATATAGATCAATGGAATAGAATAGAGACCCCAGAAATCGACCCAAAGCACTATGCCCAATTAATATTCGACAAAGGAGGCAAGAGCATACAATGGAATCGAGACAGTCTCTTCAATAAATGATGTTGGGAAAATTGGACAGATACATGCAAAAAGATGAAACTAGACCACCAACTCACACCATACACAAAAATAAACTCAAAATGGATAAAAAACTTAAACGTAAGATGGGAAACTATAAAAATACTAGAGGAATCCACAGGCAGCGAAATTGCAAACATATGCCGAAGGAATTTCTTCTCTGATAATGCTCCTAGGGCAATGGAAACTAAAGAGAAAATAAACAAATGGGACTACATCAAAATAAAAAGCTTTTGCACAGCAAAGGAAACCATCAACAAAAAAACAAGAAGACCCACTACATGGGAGAACATATTTGCCAATGATACCACCGATAAGGGTTTAATATCCAACATTTACAGGGATCTCATGAAACTTAACAAAAGGAAGATAATCCAATAAAAAAATGGGCAACCGACCTAGATAGACACTTTTCGAAAGAGGACATACAGAAGGCAGAAAGACATATGAAAACATGCTCAAAGTCACTAATTATACGAGAGATGCAAATCAAAACGACAATGCGTTATCATCTCACACCGGTCAGAATGGCTATCATCAACAAATCAACAAACAACAAGTTTTGGAGAGGATGTGGAGAAAAAGGAACACTTGTGCACTACAGGTGGGAATGCAGACTGGTGGAGCCACTGTGGAGAACAGTATGGAGCTACCTCAAAAAACTACAAATGGAACTCCCATTTGACCCAGTGATCCAACTACTAGGAATATATCCCAAGTAACCAGAAACGCCAATCAGTAAGATATATGCACCCCTATGTTCATAGCAGCACAATTCACCATAGCTAAGATTTGGAAACAGCCTAAGTGCCCATCAACAGATGAGAGGATTAGAAAACTGTGGGACATATACACAATGGAATACTATGCTGCGGTTAAAAAAAAAAGGAACCCTTGCCTTTTGCAACAGCATGAATTAAACTGGAGAGCATTATGCTAAGTGAAATAAGCCAGTCAGAGAAAGATAAATACCACATGATCTCACTCATTTTCGAATTATAGAGAACAACATAGAGTGATGAAAAGGGACAGACCCAAAGACTGAGAAAAAGTGATCAGGCTATCAATCCCCAGAAGGAAAGTAGGGGAGAGCAGGAGTAAGGGGAAGAGATCAACTGAAGGACTTGTATACATGTATATAAGCAAAACCAATGGACATGAACAACAGGGGGATGGGAGCATGAGTGTGCGGGTTGGGGGGGGGAGGTTGGGTTTTAATGGGGGGAATGAGGACACATGTGTAATACCTTCACTAATTATAATAAAAAAATAAAATAAAACATCCATTAAAACAACACTCAAAATCCTAGGAAACATTAATATCTGAACATAGTGGAACGGACCACTGAAATGACAGGGGAGTATGGGAATTGTCTTAGAGAAAACAGAAACTCCATGGATATGCTGGACTATAATGGAATTAGAAGAAATGAGAGAGAGAGAGAGAGAGAGAGAGAGAGAGAGAGAGAGAGAGAGATCAGCTTGGGAAAAACTTTAGGAGTTAAAAGGAAGGTCTCTGTTCTATAACCAGAGTGTCTGAGATTTCTGCATCCTCTGCCACCCCGCCCTTCCTGGATGGTCAAGCTGAGGCTTTGTGATGTCAAGCCACACAATGGCAACCACTGATTTTGGGCATCCAAAGCTGAAGTGAGTGGCTCCTCATTAACCTAAAGAGTATATAGAGGCCAAGACCCTTTGAGTAGTGTCTGTTTCCTCAAGATAGCTAAAATTAATAGGACGATAGATCAGACTAGTAGAGATAAGGAATAAGACTCCAATCACAAGGAAGGATGAAGAAAGTGCACGTCCAAAAGTTTATTTATGTTTGTATTGGGGAGGGGGTGGGATGGATGGTGGTGGTTGTAGTCATGAGGAACAAGGTTTTTTGTAAGAGCTGGCAGTGTATAATAAAGAATTTGATTTCCTTTTTACATGGTAGACTATTGAATATTGTTAAACTATTGAAAGGATGTTCAACTCAAGATCTGAAGTTTTATGCCGCAACTGGTCCAGTATTTCCTTTAACAACTTGGTCTAGAATAGCATTGCTGGATATTGGAGATAGTAGAGAAGTGAGGTTTCACTCTGTTTCACTTACGATTTACTTCATGTTACATTGGCCCCATAATTAAGTAAGATATTAGTAATAAGGGAAATTGGGTATGGTGTACATGGATATTATCTTCACAATTTTTCTGTAAATCTGGAACTATTCTAAAATGAAATATCCATTAAAACAACACTCAAAATCCTAGGAAATGTTCATATCTGAACATAGTGGAATGGACCACTGAAATGACGGGGGAGTATGGCAAGTGTCTTAGAGTAAACACCACCTCCCTGCTATATGCTGGACTCTAATGGAATTAGAAGAAATGAGAGAAGGAGAGAGAGGTCATTTTGGGAAAAACTTTAGGAGTTAAGAGGAAGGTCTCTGTTATATAACCAGAGTGTCAGAGATTTGTGCATCCTCTGCCACCCCCACACTTCCTGGATGGTCAAGCTGAGGCTGTGTGATGTCAAGGCACACCATGGCATCCACCGATTTTGGGCAATCTGGGCTGAAGTCAGTGGCTCCTCATTAACCTAAAGAGTATAGATAGAGGCTAGGACCCTTTGAGTAGTTTCAGTTGCCTCAAGAGAGCGAAACTTAATAAGACGATAGTGGAGACTAGCAGAGATAAGGATTACAACTCCAAACACAAGGATGGATGAAGAAACTGCAAGTCCAAAAGTGAATTTATGTTTGTATTGGGGTGGATGGTGGGATGGATGGTGGTGGTCGCACTCATGAAGAATAGCGTGTTGTGTTAGTGCTGGCAGTGTATAATAATGAATTGGATTTCCTTTTTACATGGTAGACTATTGAATATTGTTAAACTATTGAAAGGATGGTTACTCAAGATGTGAAGTTTTATGCCACAACTGGTATGGTTTTTTCTTTAACATCATGGTCAAGAAAAGCATCGTTGGATATTGGAGATACTAGAGAAGTGAGGTTTGACTCTGTTTCACTGATGGGGAGGGATCTGAGGAGAGGGCAGGTATGTGAGAAGGAAGTAATGTAATTTTCTTTAGTTGGGGCACCAGACAATCATTCCATACTGAGCCAGACATTAGCATAAGGACAAGGAGAAGTCTGAATGGGTTTTTTTTTCTCAACACTTTCTCATACTGGCAAGGAAAAAAGAAGCTGATGTTTAATTTAGGTTTGGATTGGTGGGGTGGGATGGATGGTGCAAGGTCGCAGTCATGAGGAACAAGGTGTGGTGTTAGTACCGGCAGTGTATAATAATGAATTTGATTTCCTTTTTACATGGTAGATTATTGAATACTGTTAAACTATTGAAAGGATTGTCAGCTCAAGATATGAAGTTTCATTCCGCAACTGGTCCAGTTTTTCCTTTAACAACTTGGTCTAGGACAGCATTGTTGGATATTGGAGATACTAGAGAAGTGAGGTTTTACTCTAACTGTTTCACTGATGATTCACTTCATGTTATATTTGCCTCATGCATAAGTAAGATATTAGTAATAAGGGAAATTGTGTATGGTGTACATGTTATTATCTTCATAATGTTTCTGTAAATCTGGAACTATTCTAAAATAAAACACCCATTAAAACAACACTCAAAATCCTAGGAAACGTTAATATCTGAACATAGTGGAACAGACCACTGAAATGACGGGGGAAAATGGGGATTGTCTTGGAGGAAACACCAGCTTCCTGCCATATCCTGGAGTGTAAGGGAACTAGAGGAAATGAGAGAGAGTGAGAAGACATTTTGGGAAATATTTTAGGAATTAAGAGGCAGGTCTCTGTTCTATACCCAAAGTGTCTGAGATTTCTGCATCCTCTGCCACCCCCACCACTCCTGGATGGTCAAGCTGAGGCTTTGTGATGTCAAGCCACACCATGGCAACCACTGATTTTGGGCAACCAGAGCTGAAGTGAGTGGCTCCTCATTAACTTAAAGAATATATATATAGCCCAGGCCCCTTTGAGTAGTGTCTGTTGCCTCAGGAGAGTGAAACTTAATAAGATGATATTGTAGACAAGTAGAGATAATGAATAAGACTCCAAACACAAGGATGGATGAAGAAACTGCAAGTACAAAACAGAATTTATGTTTGCATTGGGTGGGGTTGGAAGGATGGTGGTGGTCGCAGTCATGAGGAACAGCGTGTTGTGTTAGTGCTGGAAGTGTATAATAAAGAACTTGATTTCCTTTTTACATGGCAGACTATTGAATAATGTTAACCTTTTGAAAGGATGGTTACTCAAGATGTGATGTTTTATGCCACAACTGGTATGGTTTTTTCTTTAACATCATGGTCAGGAAAAGCATCGTTGGATATTGGAGATACTAGAGAAGTGAGGTTTGACTCTGTTTCACTGATGGGGAGGGATCTGAGGAGGGGTCAGGTATGTGAGAAGGGAGTAATGTAATTTTCTTTAGTTGGGGCACCAGACAATCATTCCATACTGAGCCAGACATTAGCATAAGGACAAGGAGAAGTCTGAATGGGGATTTTTTTTTCTCAACACTTTCTCATACTGGCAAGGAAAAAAGAAGCTGATGTTTAATTCAGGTTTGGATTGGTGCAGTGGGATTGATGGTGCAAGGTCGCAGTCATGAGGAACAAGGTGTGGTTTTAGTGCCGGCAGTGTATAATAATGAATTTGATTTCCTTTTTACATGGTAGACTATTGAATACTGTTAAACTATTGAAAAGATGGTCAGCTCAAGGCATGAAGTTTCATTCCGCAACTGGTCCAGTTTTTCCTTTAACAACTTGCTCTAGAAAAGCATTGCTGGATATTGGAGATACTAGGGTAGTGAGGTTTCACTCTAACTGTTTCACTGATGATTCGCTACATGTTACATTCGCCCCATACATAAGTAAGATATTAGTAATAAAAGAAATTGGGTATGGTGTTGATGGTTATTATCTTCACCATTTCTCTGTAAATCTGGAACTATTTTAAAATTCAACATCCATTAAAAAAACACTCAAAATCCTATTTAATTTTAATATCTGAACTTAGTGTAATGGACCACTGCAATGACGAGGGAGTATGGCAATTGTCTTGGAGGAAACACCACGTCCCTACCATATGCAGGTCTATAATGGAACTAGAGGAAATGAGACATAGAGAAAGAGGACAGTTTGAGAAAAATTTTAGCAGTTAAGAGGAACGTCTCTGTTCTATAACCAGAGTGTCTGAGATTTCTGCATCCTCTGCCACACCCGCCCCTACTGCATGGTCAAGATGAGGCTTTGTAATGTCAAACCACACCATGGCAACCACTGATTTTGGGCCACCAGGGCTGAAGGGAGTGGCTCCTCATTAACGTAAAGAGTATATAGAGGGGCCAGGACCCTTTGAGTACTGTCTGTTACCTCAACATAGCGAAACTTAATAAGACAATATTTTAGACTTGTAGAGATAAGGAATAAGACTCCAAACACAAGGATGGATGAAGAAACTTGAAGTCCAAAAGTGAGTTAATGTTTGTATTTGGGGAGGGGTGGGATGGATGCTAGTGGTCGCAGTCATGAGGAATAGCGTGTTGTGTTAGTGCTGGAAGTGTATAATAAAGAATTGGATTTCCTTTTTACATGGCAGACTATTGAATACTGTTAAACTATTGAAAGGATGGTCAGCTC
The DNA here is from genome assembly GCF_963259705.1 of Myotis daubentonii. NCBI lineage: Eukaryota > Metazoa > Chordata > Mammalia > Chiroptera > Vespertilionidae > Myotis > Myotis daubentonii. Next base: position 83,384,335 of record NC_081861.1, on the reverse strand, counting down.
AAGATGTGAAGTTTTATGCCACAACTGGTACCGTTTTTCCTTTAACATCATGGTCAGGAACAGCATTGTTGGATATTGGAGATACTAGAGAAGTGAGGATTGACTCTGTTGCATTAATGGGGAGGGTTCTAAGGAGGGGGCACGCATGTGAGAAGGGAGTACTGTAGATTTCTTTAGTTGGGGCACCAGACAAGCCATTCCATACTTAGACAGACACTTAGCATAAGCACAAGGAGAAGTCTGAATGGGGATTTTTTTTTTCTCAACACGTTCTCATACTGGCAAGGAAAAAAGAAGCTGATGTTTAATTTAGGTTTGAATTGCGGAGGTGGGATGGATGGTGGTGGTCACAGTCATGAGGAACAGGGTGTTGTGTTAGTGCTGGAAGAGTATAATAAATAATTTGATTTCCTTCTTACATTGCAGACTATTGAATACTGTTAAACTATTGAAAGGATGGTCAGCTCAATATCTGAAGTTTTATGCCACAACTGGTACAGTTTTTCCTTTTACAACTTGTTCTAGAACAGCATTGATGGTTATTGGAGATAGTAGAGAAGTAAGGGTTCACTCTGTTTCACTGATGATTCACTTCATGTTACATTTGCCACATACAAAATTAAGATATTAGTAATAAGGGAAATTGGGTACGGTGTATATGGTTATTATCTTCAATTTTTTCTGTAAATCTGGAAATATTTTAAAATAAAACATCCTTTAAAACAACACTCAGAATCCTTGGAAATGATAGCAACTGAACATAGTGGAATGGACCACTGAAATGAGGGGGGAATATGGGAATTGTCTTGGACGAAACACTACCTCCCTGCCATATGCTGGACTATTACGGAACTAGAGGAAATGAGAGAGAGGTCAGTTTGGGAAAAATTTTAGGAGGTAAGAGGAAGGTCTCTGTTCTATAACCAGAGTGTTTGAGATTTCTGCATCCTCTGCCATGACCGCCCTTCATGGATGGTCAAGCTGAGGCTTTGTGATGTCCACCCACACTATGGCAACCACTGATTTTTGGCAAACAGAGCTGAAGTGAGTGTCTCCTCATTAACATAAAGAGTATATATAGAGGCCAGGACCCTTTGAGTAGTGTCTGTTGCCTCAAGATAGCGAAACTTAATAAGACGAGAGTGTAGACTAGTAGAGATAAGGAATAAGACTATAAAAACAAGGATGGATGAAGAAACTGCAAGTCCAAAAGTGAGTTTATGTTTGTATTGTGGTGGGGGGAGGGACGGATGGTGGTGGTCGCAGTCCTGAGGGTCAGCGTGTTGTGTTAGTGCTCACAGTGTATAAAAATCAACTTGATTTCCTTTTTACATGGTAGACTATTGAATATTGTTAAACCATTGAAAGGATGGTCAGCTCAATATCTGAAGTTTTATGCGGCAACTGCTCCAGTTTTTCCTTTAACAACTTGCTTTAGAACAGCATTTCTGTATATTAGAGATACTAGAGAAGTGAGGTTTCACACTGTTTCACTGATGATTCAATTCATCTTACATTTGCCCCATACATAAGTAAGATACTAGCAATAAGGGAAATTGGGTATGATGTACATGGTTATATCTTCACAATTTTTCTGTAAATCTTGAAATATTCTAAAATAAATAGTCCATGAAAAAACACTCAAAATCCTAGGAAACATTAATATCTGAACTTAGTGGAATGGACCACTGAAATTACGGGGGAGTATGGCAATTTTCTTGGAGGAAACACCACCTCCTTACCATATGCTGGAGTATAATGGACCTAGAGGAATTTAGAGAGAGAGAGAGGACAGTTTGGGAAAAATTTTTAGGAGTTAAGAGGAAGGTCTCTGTTCTATAACCAGAGTGTCTGAAATTTCTGCATCCTCTGCCACCCCCGCCCCTCCTGGATGGTCAATCTGAGGTTTTGTGATGTCAAGCCACACCATAGCCACCACTGATTTTGGGCCACCAGAGCTGAAGTGAGTGGCTCCTCATTAACCTTAAGAGTATATATAGAGGCCTGGACCCTTTGAGTGGTATCTGTTGCCTCAAGAGAGCGAAACTTAATAAGACGATATTGTAGATGAGTAGAGATAAGCAATGAGACTCCAAACATGAGGTTGGATGAAGAAACTGCAAGTCCAAAGGTGAATTTATATGTGTATTGCGGGGTGGGTGGACGGTGGTGGTGGCAATCATGAGGAACAGGGTTTTGGGTTCGTGCTGGCAGTGTAAAACAATGAATTTGATTTCCTTTTTACATGGTAGACTATTGAAAATTGTTAAACTATTGAAAGGATGGTCTGCTCAAGGTCTGAACTTTTATGCCGCAACTGGTCCAGTTTTTCCTTTCACAACTTGGTCTGGAAGAGCATTGCTGGATATTGGATATACTAGAGAAGTGAGGTTTTACTCTGTTTCACTGATGGGGATGGGTCTAAGGAGGGGGCAGGCATGTGAGAAGGGAGTAATGTAATTTTCTTTAGTTGGGGCACCAGACAAGCCATTCCATACTGAGCCAGACACAGCATAAGGACAAGGAGAAGTCTGAATGGGGATTTTTTTTCTCATCACTTTCTCATACTGGCAGTAAAGAAGAAGCTGATGTTTAATTTAGGTTTGGATTGGAGCGGGGGATTGGATGGATGGTGGTGATCGCAGTCATGAGGAACAGGGTGTTGTGTTAGTGCTGGAAGTGTATCATAATGAATTTGATTTCCTTATTACATGGCAGACTATTGAATACTGTTAAACTATTGAAAGGATTTTCAGATCAAGATCTGCAGTTTTATGCCACAACTGGTACAGTTTTTCCTTTTACAAATTGGTCAAGGACAGCATTGCTGGTTATTGGAGATAGTAGAGAATTGAGGGTTCACTCTGTTTCACTGATGATTCACTTCATGTTTCATTTGCCTCATACATAATTAAGATATTAGTAATAAGGGAAATTCAGTACGGTGTACATGGTTATTATCTTCAAAATTTTTCTGTAAATCTGGAAATATTCTAAAATAAAACATCCATGAAAACAACACTCAAAATCCTAGGAAATGGTAGCAACTGAACATAGTAGAATAGACCACTGAAATGATGGGGGAGTATGGGAATTGTCTTAGAGGAAACACCACTTCCCTGCCATATGCTGGACTACAATGGAACTAGCGGAAATGATAGAGAGAGAGACTTCAGTTCGGGAAAAATTTTATGAGCTAAGAGGAAGGTCTCTGTTCTAAGACCAGAGTGTCTGAGATTTATGCATCCTCTGAGCCCCCCCCCCCGCCCTGCTCCTCCTGGATGGTCAAGCTGAGGCTTTGTGATTTCAAGCCACACCATGGCAACCACTGATTTTGGGCAACCAGAGCTGAATTGAGTTGCTCCTCATTAACCTAAAGAGTATATATAGAGGCCAGGACCCTTTGAGTAGAGAAGTATCTGTTACCTCAAGATAGCGAAACTTAATAAGACGATAGTGTAGACTAGAAGAGATAAGGAATAAGACTCCAAACACAAGGATGGATGAAGAAACTGCAAGTCCAAAAGTGAATATATGTTTGTATTTGGGGTGTACTGGGCTCCATATCGGGGCGCGCTGTACCGTCTGTTTCTGGAACAGACAGATAGGAAGGTTCTGACATCATGTCAGGCCTTGAGATATGGTCTCATAGTCCCTCCTCAGTGTACTGTGCTCTCTGTTCCCGGAAAACATAGATAGGAAGCTGATAATGCTTTACTGTGTCAGGAACAAATTGCGTAAACAAGGCTTTGTAGTTTTTGCACATAAATAGGCTGTAATGCTTGCAGTCATTGCTGCAGTTCTGCCTTTGCTTTAGCGGTGTGCTGGGACTGCAGACAGCTGGCCATCTTAATAAAGGTTCCTAAATTTCAATTCTGAGTCATTGATCTATCTCACTGAGCTAAGCCATTACATTTGGAGGCCGCAGCGAGATAACTGGCAGGGAGGAGAGGTACCCCTTGATTAGGGCAGGAGGCTCTCCCCCACTTGTCCCAGGGCTCTCAGTGAGATCACCCACACCTGTGAAGAACGACTACCAAGGAGGCCTCCAGTCCACCCAAAACTTTCAATTCGGAAACCGAGCCACCTGGACTCTTGAGAGAGGTAAGGACCGGTCATTAAACTGGATTTGGTACGTCCCAAGGAAGGACCTATATGGAGGGCTGGACTCAGTGGTACTCCTGGTCCTGACCCGCGGCCACGATGGTGGCTGGGGTCCTGTTTTGTGCGGCTGTAGGCTGCACTGGGTTTGCCTGTCTGGAATTTGTTTGTCTTGGTGTTTATTGTCAAAAAGTTGTTTGCCTCTGTGTACACCCTGCTGAAATGTTTTTTGAAAAATTTTCAGGACTTCAAGGAGCGAGCTGCAGGTTCCGGGCAACCTTAGGTTGCATTTCGCTGATTTATTTTGTCTTTGTTCTTTGTTGTCTTTGTCTTTGTCAAATGGGTTAGGGTCAGTCATCTTCGTCAACCCCCTACCAGTCTGGCCCACTCCGAGCGAGTGGAAGGGGAGAGTGATCACCTCCCTGGAAGCCATAGAGCTCCCTTAGGCAATTAGTCAGGAATTGGTTGGATGGTTTAAACTCTGAATAAACATTTGGTAGAAGGCAAAACTCTAACTGTCTGGTGTATGAATGTAAGTATGAGAGTCTGTGTGAAGTGAAAGAAACTGAAGTTCTGGGGTAGATTTAAAAGTTATAATGTTAATGCTTTTTGATTTACTGCGATTCTGTGAACGGGAGTGGCCCACTTTCCAGGAGGGGTTGCCTGATGCAGGGTCTTTTGATCTGACCACTGCCTACCGGGTCCATTATGTTATATACGGCCGCCCAGGGCATCCTAATCAAATTCCTTATATTCGGATTTCTGTTGACATATTGTCCAAGAAACCCCGGTGGATGACAGCTTGCCTCCTGAGGGGAAAATTGGGACAGAGACAGACAGTCCTCTTGGCTTTGGCCCAGAAGAACAAAACTCCCCCTGTTCTCCAGGGTCCAAGTGAGGATGCACTTCCCAGGGTCCGGCCTCCCCACTATGCACACCCACCCGCCGGCCCGATGGTGGCTAAAGACCCTGGCCCGAACCTCTGTCTCCTCCACAGCCGGTTTCCTTTCCTCCAAAAACACCAGTCCAGGACCTGGCTTCGTTCTCCCCTCCTCACACTAGGCAAGGGACACCATATGGAGAGAGAGAGAGAGAGAGAGAGAGAGAGAGAGAGAGAGAGAGAGAGAGAACCTGCAGGACCCACAGCATCCGCCAGCCCTGCAGTTCCTATGCTGCCACTACGGCAGGCAGGCCCTTTAGATTTGGGTCCAGACGGGCATCCTTTCATGGTCTATGTCCCCTTTTCTACCAGTGACCTGTAAAATTGGAAGAACCAGAATCCTTCTTTCTCCCAGAACCCACAGGGGTTAATCTCTCTTTTAGAGTCTGTGTTTTTTACCCATCGCCCTACCTGGGATGATTGCCAACAGTTGATGCAAACTCTTTTCACTTCAGAGGAGAGAGGGAGAGTCAAGGCAGAACGGAGGAGATTTGTACTGGGTCCGGATGGGCAGCCTACCTCTGACCAAGATAAATTAGAGGCTGTGTTTCCCTCCAGGCGACCTGAATGGAATCCCAATAGTGAGAGGGGAAAGGAGGCTCTTGATCGCTATCGCCAGACTCTATTGGGGGACATCTGAGCTGCTGTTTGGAGACCAACAAACCTCTCTAAAGTGACAGAGACAGTCCAGGGGCCTAATGAGAGCCAGGCAGCATTCCTGGAGAGGCTGTGTGAGGCCTATCAGGTGTATACCCGCATTGACCCTGATGCCCCAGAAAATCGGAGCGCTGTCATTGTAGCATTTGTTTCCCAGTCGGCCCCAGATATTAGAAAATATTGCAGAAGTTAGAAGGCTTTGAGGGGAAATCAATCTCTGAGTTGGTTGAGGTAGCCCAGAAGGTTTTTAACAATTGAGAGGACCGGACGGCAGGTTTAAACATCCGGATGGCCAAGGTCCTCCTGGCCCTGAACGAGGAAAAAGGCAGAAGGGGCTGGAGTGACAATAAGAATAAAGGAAAGCCTTGTCGGAGTAAAGGAGTCCAAGCCAGGCTTGGAAGAAATCAGTGTGCACTTTGCAAAAAGGAGGACACTGGAAAAGGGAGTGCCCTGAATATTCGGGGGAACCGACTCCCGTGCTGGTGGAGGAGGTGGATTAGGGGTATCAGGGCTCAGCTGGCCCCCTTGAGCCCAGGATAACTCTGACAGTGGGGGGCGAAAAGGTGGACTTCCTTCTGGACACGGGAGCCACCTTCTCTTTCATAAAACAGCCAATGGGTCCGGTCTCTAAGACCAAAATCCCCCTCAAAGGGGCAACTGGAAAAGTGAAATCCTACCCATGGACGAAAGGTCAGATCAGCGACCTAGGAAATGGCTCAGTGACTCACTCATTCCTACTAATGCCAGCGTGCCCTTACCCTCTGCTAGGCTGGGACTTGCTGAGTAAATTATAGGCCACAATCTCTTTTAAAGGGCCAGGGCCAGAGGTCAAGTTGCAAGACCCAGGGACTGTGGGGATCTATCTTCTGACATTGCCCTTGCAGGAGGAATATTTACTCCATGAGGAGGAGCCTGGGGAAGTCTCCACAGATACCTATCTCCAACAACTAAGACAGGCTATCCTGGGAGTTTGGGCAGAGGACAATCTTCCAGGGTTAGCTAAACTCCGGCCTCCAATTGTAGTCCAGCTAACCAGCAGTAACACCCCAGTCAGAGTCCGGCAATATCCAATGAGCCAGAAAGCAAGAGTGGGAATCGCCAAGCACATTAAGAGGCTGAAAGAGGCTGGAATCTTGATTCCTTACCAATCTGCTTGGAACACTCCCCTGTTGCCAATACAGAAACCAGGGACTGAGGATTTCAGGCTGGTGCAGGACTTAAGGGAAGTAAACAAGAGGGTTGAGACTATCCATCCCACGGTTCCGAACCCTTACACTCTTCTCAGCCTCCACAAGCCAGAACACTGGTTCTATACTGTTTTAAACCTCAAGGATGCCTTTTTCTCCCTTCCCTTGGCAAAGCAGAGTCAATCTATTTTCGCCTTCGAGTGGGTGGACCCGACCGAGGGAGAGTCTGGACAGTTATCTTGGACTAGGTTGCCACAAGGGTTTAAGAACTCACCCACTCTGTTCGATGAGGCCCTAAACCAAGACCTCCTGGAGGTCCGTCCGGACCATCCACGGGTGACTCTGCTTCAATATGTAGATGACCTCCTACTGGCCACGGAAGAGGAACAGGACTGTAGGCAGGCCACTCGAGAGTTGCTGACCACCCTAGATCAATTGGGGTATCAGGTCTCAACCAAGAAAGGTCAGCTATGCACTACCCGAGTAACATATTTGGGTTACAACATAGAAGGGGGTAGGCGAACTTTATTCAGTAGCAGAATAAAGGCCATTTTGTAAATCCACAGGACTACCAGCAAAAGGCAAGTCCGGGATTTCCTCGGGGCAGTGGGTTATTCCAGGCTATGGATACAAGTTTTTGCAGAAATTGCGAGACCACTATACTCTGCAACGGGGGAAAGGCAGGCCGCCCTGGTCGGGACAGAAAAGGAGAAAGAGGCTTATAAGAGACTGCAAGAAGCCCTGAAAAGCACCCCAGCACTCGACCTGCCAGACCTAACCAAACCCTTTCAGCTATATGTAGCTGAAAGCAAAGGGGTGGTGAAAGGGGTCCTCACACAACCCCTAGGACCATGGGAACGCCCCGTAGCTTATCTCTCTAAGAGACTTCACCCTGTGGCCTCGGGATGGCCCAACTGCTTGAGAGCCATTGCAGCCACCACCCTCCTGGTAAAGGAAGCTTCAAAGCTAACCTTTGGCCAAAATTTCCAAGTAGTTCCTCCGCATGTAGTTGAGACCTTATTAAGGAGCCCCCCGGGAGAGATGGATGTCCAACCTCCGCATTACCCAGTACCAGGTGTTACTGCTAGACCCACCACGAGTCAGCTTCCTGAAAACAGCTGCCTTAAACCCGGCCACACTCCTCCCTGACGAGGAGGCAGAGCCCCCTTTGCATGACTGCGAGGAGACATTGACTGCCTTCACTTCCCTCTGAGAGGACATTGTGGACCAGCCCCTGCAGAATCCAGATGAGACCCTCTACACCAAAGGGAGCAGCTTCGTAGAGGAAGGTACCCGGTATGCGGGGGCAGCAGTGGTGACACAAAAGGACCTTCTCTGGGCACAGGCCTTAGGACGAGGCACCTCAGCCCCAAAGGCAGAACTTATAGCACTCACTCAGTCCCTTGTGGAGAAAAGGAAAAAGAGTGGACATTTTCACAGACAGTTGGTATGCTTTCGCCACTGTACACGTGCATGGGGCCCTATATCAGGAAAGAGGCCTCCTGACCTCAGGAGGAAAGGACATTAAAAATGCTTCTGAGATACTTAACCTCCTGGCAGCCATATGGGGGCCAAAAGAAGTGTCAGTAATTCATTGCCGAGGGCACCAGAAGGGTGATAGTCCCGAAGCACAGGGAAATCCACTTGCAGACCAAACCGCCAAGGACGAGGCTTAAAGACCAGTAGGGCCCCGAGAAGTACTCGTAGCCCTGCCCACACGAAGGCTCCCAGAGAAGCCTACTTATGTGATGGGGGAGCAGAGGCAAGCTGTGAAACTAGGGGCCCAGGAAGGAGAGGCTGGATGGCTAATCCTGCCAGATGATAGGCTTATAGTGCCAGAAGCCCTGGGGCGGACCATCGCTTCCCAGACCCACCAGAGCACCCACCTGGGGGGAACGAAGCTATCAGAACTACTGGGAAGAGAATTTTACATCCCAGGGCTCCAGAAAAATATCCCAAGATGTGGCTCAGAGGTGCCAAGTGTGTGCCGGGGTAAACCAAGGGCTCCCTGTTGTGGTCGCGCCAGGGCAGCGATTCTGAGGACAGAACCCTGGAGAACACTGCGAAGTGGACTTCACCGAGATACCAGGAGGACAAGGAGTGTATAAATACTTGCTGGTTTTCATTGATACCTTCTCTGGCTGGCCTGAGGCATACCCAACCAAGGCAGAGACAGCACAGTCCTTACAGGCTTTGCAGAACAGCGCCTCGTCGGCACGACGGGTGGTGAGAGCCATACAGGAGGAGTTCATGCTACAATCAAGCTCAACAGAGCCTGCCTTCTCTCCGGGAGATCTCCTCTGGGTGCAGCGCCGCGATCCTAGCAGCCTGGAACATAGATGGTATGGACCTTACCAGGTGGTGCTGAGCACTCCAACCGCCATCAAAGTCGCAGGAAAGAGGAACTGGATCCATCCTACGCAGGTTAAGAAAACGAACGGCAGCGTTGAGGGGTGGCAGGTTCAGAAGACCGGAGACCCATTGAAGGTCAGACTCACTCGGTGTTCTTCCTAACTCTCCTCATCTGCCTGCAGCCAGGACTGGGAAATCCCCATTCGACCAGAAATTCCTCTTGGGAGGTCACAGTTTCTATTGATGGGACTGTTATAGGCTCTGTTGTTGGAACAGGGGCGTCTGTCATCCCGACAGATCTCTGTAAATGTTTGTAGAAAACTGGGGAAATTCCCCTAGCAAAACTGCATCCACTGGGTATGGCTCGGGGGGCCATCCCTGGGTCACTAAAGCCAGGGGTTACGGGTGCGGAGACCTAACCCTAGTGCAAGAATTGTGGCACACTCGACATTATGTCTGCCCCCGGGAAGTGGGTAGGAACTGTGGAGGAGAGGGTGACTTCTATTGTGCCTCTTGGGGTTGTGACACCCTAGCCCCATGGAAAAAACCTCCCACCTACAACCTCCTCCCTCTGAACAGACAGGTTCGACCAGGGGCCCCGAAGAACTGCACGATTGGAAATTGCAACCCTGTCCTCCTTGTGCCTCTTGCCTGGCGGACAGAACAAAGAGAAGGGGGAAAGAGGTGGGGACTAAGACTCTATGTAAGCGGCCAACACCCTGGCCAGCTCTTCATCATTCAAAGCCGAACTCTTCACCGGTGGTCCAACCCGATTGGCCCCTTGCGTCCCCTAGACAAGCCAAAGAGTCCAAGCCATGCAAAGCACCCAGCCCAGGCTAAACCTCCTGTTTCCCCAGGGTCAGAAAGCTCTGGGAGCCCCAGCCCTACTCCACCTGGAGCCACGACCTCGCCAGATCTTGGGGAACTACAACAGGTTTTGGATACAGGCTGTAAAGTTAATGGTTTTATACACCCAATACTCCAGAATCTTAGAGGAGGACGCTGAATCAAAGATTTGATTCCCAATTAAGACCAGTAGGGAATGTACTGGGCTGCAAATCGGGGGGCAATGTACCTTCTGTTCTTGGAACAGAGAGATAGGAAGTTACTGACATCAGGTCAGGCCTTGAGATATGGTCTCATGGTCCCTCCTCAATATACTGTGCTCTGTGTTCCCGGAAAACATAGATAGGAAGGTGATAATGCTATACTGGGTCAAGAACAAATTGGGTAAACAAGGTTTTGTAACTTTTTAGTTTTTCACATAAATAGGCTGTAATGCTTGGAGTCATTGCTACAGTTCCGCCTTTGTTTCCGCGGGGTGCTGGACCATCTAACAGCTGGCCAGCTTAATAAAGGTACCTAAGTATAAATTCTGAGTCGGTGGTCTATCTCACTGAGACAACCCATAACAGGGGGGGGGGATGGATGGTGGTGGTCGAAGTCCTGAGGAAAAGGGTGTTGTGTTAGTTCTGGCAGTGAATAATAAAGAATTTGATTTCCTTTGTACATGGTAGACTATTGAATATTGTTAAACTATTGAAAGTATTTTCAGCTCAAGATCTGAGGTTTATGCCGCAAGTGGTCCAGTTTTTCCTATAACAACTTGGTCTAGAAGAGCATTGCTGGATATAGGAGATAATAGAGAAGTGAGGTTTCATTATAACTGTTTCACTGATGATTCACTTCATGTTACATTTGCCCCATACATTAGTAAGATATTAGTCATAAGGGAAATTGCGTATGGTATACATGGTTATAATCTGCACAATTTTTCTGTACATCTGGAACTATTCTAAAATAAAAAATCCATTAAAACAACACTCAAAATCTTAGGAAATGGTAGCAAATGAACATAGTGGACTGGACCACTGAAATGACGGGGGAGTATGCGAATTGTCTTAGAGGAAACACCACCTCCCTGCCCTATGCTGGACTATAATGGAACTAGATGAAATGAGAGAGAGAGAGAGAGGACAGTTTGGGGAAAATTTTAGGAGTTAAGAGGAACGTTTCTGTTCCATACCAGTGTGTCTGAGATTTCTGCATCCTCTGCCACCCCCGCCCCTCCTGGATGGTCAAGCTGAGGCTTTGTGATGTCAAGCCACACCATGGCAACCACTGATTTTGGGCAACCAGGGCTGAAGTGAGTGGCTCCTCATTAACCTAAAGAGTATATATAGAGGCCAGGACCCTTTGAGTAAAGTCTGTTGCCTCAAAATAGAGAAACTTAATAAGACGATAGTGTAGACTATAGAGATAAGGAATAAGACTCCAAACACATGGATGGATGAAGAAACTGCAAGTCCAAAAGTGAGTTTATGTTTGTTTTGGGGGGAGGGGATGTGGGATGGATGGTGGTGGTCGCAGTCCTGACGGTCAGGGTGTGTTAGTGCTCACAGTGTATAAAAATCGATTTGATTTTCTTTTTACATGGCAGAATATTGAATATTGTTAAACTATTGAAAGGATGGTCAGCTCAGGATCTGAAGTTTTATGCCGCAACTGGCCCAGTTTTTCCTTGAATAACTTGCTCTATAACAGCATTTGTATATTAGAGATACTTGAGAAGTGACGTTTCACTCTGTTTAACTGATGATTCATTTCATGTTATATTTGCCCATGTATATGTAAGATAATAGTAATAAGTAAAATTGGGTATGGTGTACATAGTTATTAACTGCACAATTTTCCTGTAAATCTGGATCTATTCTAAAATAAAACATCCATTAAAACAACACTCAAAATCCTAGGAAATGTTCATATTTGAACATAGTGGAATGGACCACTGAAATGACGGGAGAGTATGGCAATTGTCTAAGAGCAAACACCACCTCCCTGCCATATGATGGACTATAATGTAATTAGAAGAAATGAGAGAGAGAGAGAGAGAGAGAGAGAGAGAGAGAGAGAGAGAGAGATCAGTTTGGGAAAAATTATAGGAGTTAAGAGGAAGGTCTCCGTTCTATAAACAGAGTGTCTGAGATTTCTGCATCCTCTGCCACCCCCGCCCTTCCTGGATGGTCAAGCTGAGGCTTTGTGATGTCAAGCCACACCAAGGCAACCACTGATTTTGGGCAACAAGAACTGAGGTGAGTGGCTCCTCATTAACCTAAAGAGTATCTATAGAGGCCAGCACCATTTCAGTAGTGTCTGTTGCCTCAAGATAGTGAAACTTAATAAGATGATATTGTAGACTAGTAGACATAAGGAACAAGACTCCAAACACAAGGATGGATGAAGAAACTGCAAGTCCAAAAGTGAATTTATGTTTGTATTGCGGAGGGGGTGGGATGGATGGTGGTGGTCGCAGTCATGAGGAACAGGGTAATGTTTTACTGCTGGCAGTGTATTAAAATGAATTTGATTTCCTTTTTACATGGTAGACTATTGAATATTGTTAAACTATTTAAAGGATGGTCAGCTCAATATCTGAAGTTTTATGCCGCAACTGGTTCAGTTTTTCCTTTAACAACATGGTCTAGAATAGCATTGCTGGATATTGGAGATACTAGAGACGTGAGGTTTCACTCTAACTGTTCCACTGATGATTCACTTCATGTTACATTTGCACCATACATAAATAAGATATTAGTAATTCTGGAAATTGGGTATGGTGTACATGGTTATTATCTTCACAATTTTTCTGTAAATCTGGAACTATTCTAAAATAAAACATCCATTAAAACAACACTCAAAATCCTAGGAAATATTCATATCTGAACATAGTGGAATGGACCACTGAAATGACGGGGGAGTATGGCAATTGTCTAAGAGGAAACACCACCTCCCTGCCATATGATGGACTATAATGGAATTAGAAGAAATGAGAGAGAGAGAGAGAGGTCAGTTTGGGAAAAATTTTAGGAGTTAAGAGGAAGGTCTCTGTTCTATAACCAGAGTCTGAGATTTCTGCATCCTCTGCCACGTCCGCCCTTCCTGGATGGTCAAGCTGAGGCTTTGTGATGTCAAGCCACACCATGGCAACCACTGATTTTGGGCAACAGGAGCTGAGGTGAGTGGCTCATCATTAACCTAAAGAGTATATAAAGATGCGAGGACCATTTGAGTAGTGTCTGTTGCCTCAAGATAGCGAAACTTAATAAGATGATATTGTAGACTAGTAGAGATAAGGAACAGGACTCCAAACACAAGGATGGATGAAGCAACTGCAAGTCCAAAAGTTAATTAGAAGTCTGTTTCTCAACTGGATGACGAAGAAGTGAATAAGGTCAGAATACCTTATTCAAACGCTGCCGCTTCCCCAGTAATTCCTCACCCAAGATTTTGGCCTTGTGCTTTTTTGCCACAGACACTTCCTCATTCAATCCATTGCCATTTAATTACAAGCACATTTCCTAATCATTTTCCAATTTCTTCCCTAAAAACAATGTCTTTCTGTGTTTAACTTGTTTCCAAACTACATAACCAAGATAGTACCGATGGTAACTTTGGAATTTAAGCTGAATGAAGACAAGAGGGAGAAAGACAGAAAGAATCTGATAATTGTATTTTACTACAGGAAGGGTTAACCCTCCAGTAAGCAAGACAACAACCTCCAGGAGGTAAGGAAGAAAAGAAGCTGATGTTCAATTTAGATTTGGATTGGGGGGTGGGGGTGGGATGGATGGTGGTGGTCCTAGTCATGAGGAATAGGGTGTTCTTTTAGTGCTGGCTGTGTATAATAATGGATTTGATTTCCTTTTTAAATGGTAGACTATTCCATATTGTTAAACTATTGACAGGATTGTCAGCTCAAGATGTGAAGTTTTATGCCACAACTGGTACAGTTTTTCCTCTAACATCTTGATCTAGAACAGTAATGCTGGATATTGGAGATACTAGAGAAGTGAGGTTTCACTCTGTTTCACTGTTGATTCACTTCATGTTACATTTGCCCCATACCCTAGTAACATATTAGTTATAAGGGAAATTGGGTATGGTGTACACAGATATTATCTTCACAATTTTTCTGTAAATCTGGAACTATTCTAAAATAAATCATCCATTAAAACAACACTCAAAATTCTAGGGAAATTTAATATCTGAACATAGTGGAATGGACCACTGAAATGACGGTGGAGTATGGCAATTGTCTGTGAGGAAACACATCCTCCCTGCCATATGCTGGACTATATTGGAACTACAGGAAATGAGAGAGAGAGAGAGAGAGAGAGAGAGAGAGAGAGAGAGAGAGAGAGAGATCAGTTTGGAAAAAAATTTAAGTGGTAATACGAAGGTCTCATATGTATAACCAGAGCATCTGAGACTTCTTCATCCTCTTCCACCCCCGACCCTCCTGGATAGTCAAGCTGAGGCTTTGTGATGTGAACCACACCATGGCAACCACTTAATTTGGGCAACCAGAGCAGTAGTGAGTGGCTCCTCATAGACCTAGAGAGTATATATAGAGGCTAGGACCCTTTCAGTAGTGTCTCTTGCCTCAAGATAGCGAAACTTACTAAGAAGGTATTGTAGACTAGTAGAGATAAGGAATAACACTCCACACACAAGGATCAGTGAAGAAACTGCAAGTCCTAAAGTGCATTGGAAGTCAGGTTCTCAACTGGATGATGAAGAAGTGGTTAAGGTCAGAATACCTTATTCATATGCTGCCCCTTCCCCAGTAATTCATTACCCAAGTGTCTCCCTTGTGCTTTTTGGCAACAGACCCTTCCTTATTCAAGTCATTTTCATTCAATTACAAGCCCTTTTCCAAATCATTTTCCAATTTCTTCCTCTAAACCAATGTCTTTCTGTGTTTAACTTGTTTCCAAACTAAATATGCTATGCCCAGATTTCAAGATTCCCCCAAGACACACCACATGGGAGCCGAGTCCGATGCAAAAGCATAGAGTCTTTTATTCAAGCCTGGGACGTGTTTCCCCTCCTTCCTCCATTACTAGATGCAAGAGAGAGCCCCGATTCCCAAGGGAACAAAGAATTTATAGGGCTTGGTGTCGGGGGGTGGGGGCACACTCTGACCACTAATTTGGCTGATTCCAGTTGGTTGATTGAGGGTAGGGGGCTAGAGACGCCGGTGTAGGGTACAGGTAGGGTCTGGTTACAGAAAGACAGGGGGGTGGCGAGCATACTCTTGGCCTTGGGCTAGTATCCCCCACTTTCCCATTGGCTGAGATAAGGGCAGGCTGAGTAACTGATACATTCTGCGGCTTTTTCTGGGAAGAGGGGATAAGGGCACAGCTACCAGTCCTGTTCTGTCCTTACATTCCCCCCTTGTCTTGGAACTTCCGGGTAAATCATGAGATGGACTGAACTATCAACTGAATTACTTTTATACACTTCTTGACAAATTGGACTAGTCTGCTAATAATGCAAGGGACCTAAGTCAACAGCAGCGGGAGGATTACAAGGGGTCTGCGGAGGTCCGCTGTCTTCTTGAGGGTGATCTGCAGTGGGTGTGTCTAGTCAGAGGTCAAATACCAGTCAGGCTCCCTGCTTTCCTGGGCACAGAATGATCTGGGCTTGTGACATGGCAGAGACTAACTATAAAAAATGATCTGGTGGAAAGGAAAGAAAACATTTCAGTTTTAATAACCTCCATCAAAAGTGAGTTTTTCTTCTTAAAAATTCCTCTATGGCTATCAAAAGGCCAAATCAAGATGAATTCATCTACAGTATTCAATTTGGCCAGATGTTTTCATAAACACAATGAGAATGGTAACTGACTACCTTTGCTGCAATTTCATGATTGAATCTTAATGTGCACCATTGGGCCAGGAAACCAAGCCATCCAGCTGCCATCAGGCCTGCCTGCAGTATCTGCTGCATTAGGTGAATCCCTCACCTGTAGCAACTCCACCTGAGCCCATGCTCTAGGCTTTAAGGCCCATCTCAGTAGCCCTACTACTTGTTGTGGTCCAGAGTGTGTGGGGGTTCCGCAGGGATGCAGAGGTTTCCTTATTGCTACACTTCTACTCTTACAAACCGCCAGTGATCGTAGGGCATGGGCCTGAAGCTCCAGCGCCAGCCACCTTCAGGGCTCCCAAGCAGGATACTACGCTTTCTCCATGGCACTCTTATTGGCTTCAAATCTTCAGAGCTCAGACAGGTTTCTTTAAAACATGATACTCCAAAGTTTCCGGTTAATAAAATCACTACTGAAAACCGGTCTTATTGATTTCATGCCAAGAAATGTATTGCCCTGACTTATTAAGCATTGACAGATTTCAGAGGAATTATATAATGAGATAAACATACTGATCTGCTCTAAGATCTTCTGATTTTTCTTGTCAGTCCTTTAAGAATGCATAACTATGCCTCAGACCTTCCCTTCTAAATAGGACTTTCCCAGCTCTCTACTGCCGAGGTTTGTACCACCCCTGACATGGGCATGGTCATGCAGGCCTGCAAGACAGTACACAGGCTGCCAACTGTTAGCAGTTTCTCAATAGAGACCAAAACCTGATGGGTATTCTTCTTTGTCCAGTTTGGAATCTGCCCTCTTGGCAGCCAAACACCCTTTACATTTGGGGTTAATCCCATATAGTCCCCTTCCAGGTCATCTAACACATAGCTATAACAATGTCCCTCAGTGTGGGACACTGGACACTTACCAGTTATTTCCAAAGACTACCAAGGACTATAGACCATCACGGGCCCACAGCTACAGCTACATTTAAACCTGTAAGAGAATTGAAGGTTAATACAACATATTAATACAATGAAACTAAATATTGGACACATGGC
This sequence comes from Myotis daubentonii, assembly GCF_963259705.1. Classification (NCBI taxonomy): domain Eukaryota; kingdom Metazoa; phylum Chordata; class Mammalia; order Chiroptera; family Vespertilionidae; genus Myotis; species Myotis daubentonii. Next base: position 83,367,388 of record NC_081861.1, on the reverse strand, counting down.
CGCTTCAAGCAGCTAAATGCTACACTACTAAACATGAAATATGGCAGCGCTATACAAACATTTTAGGGAGGTGAATAAAGTACACTCTTTGACATTTCTATATAAGGTAAAATTGTCCTTGTCTTTCTGAAGCCATGTCTATGAAGATGCAGGCATCATCTGAGCCTATTATACAATTTTCTGCAGGTATAGTCCTTTTCAAGTTGGGGTGAGTCCTGGGGTTCTGAACTTCTTTACCCACACTGAGTCCCCATGATGGAAAAGATGTACAGAGTCCGAGGTGGCACTGCCAGGGCATCTCGAACAAGCTTATTGGTGGCTTGTAATTTCTGTAAGAGATCACGTCCAAGTAAGGGGTACAGGCATTCTGGCATAACTAGAAACGAATGAGTTACCCTGTTCTTTCTGAGGTCTACAGTCCCTCTTTGATGTACAAAGAAAAAGGCAGTTTGTCCTGTGGCTCTTAGAACTGGTGTCTTCTTAGATGTTACTGGTCCCATTGGCTCTGTCAAGACTGAATAGGCTGCTCCAGAATACACCAGATAATTAGCGGGGGTTCTATTTATCTACAAATATTTATACCTAAGTAGACATATAAACATCAAATAAACATCCACATTTACACCTTTCAGTGAACAAGTATTATTACAGTCTTGGGAATTTTGGCAGATAACAGGAACACTGATCAAGTCCCCTGATTGGGGCCTGACAAGCACAGATATGGGGGCCTTTTCCTGGGGGGTGTATAGTCTCCATCCTTTCTCTCTTGGCACTGCTAAGGACTGGATCATTGCAGAGGTCTCTTCACCTAGGCAAGGCTGTGCTGAGCCATCTGGAGCAAAAGTGTTTCTGCTTCCATTTTGACTAAAAGGTCTCTGTCCATTAGAGGGACCAGGTCAACTGGTAAATAGAGAAATTCATGAACCACCTGATGGCCGCCTAACTGATGTCAGCGGGATGGCAGAACAGTCTGCAGCTGTGATACCATAAGGGTAGCCCCAATAATGCTTACTTCCGGTCCTGAGAGGGGAGCTACCTTCTGAGTAACTACCGAGTGCTCTGCCCCTGCATCAATCTTAAAGTTCACAGTCTGGCCCCCAATCTTCATTTTGACCATCGGCTCATGGGGGCCCAGTTGGAAAAAGCCCAGTCTGTCCTAGGAACAGTCAGCTGTTGCCAGTCCAAGGTGGTCTTCCTCAGTCGGCTCTGGCTAATAGTGGCTGGGTGGTTTGGATGGCCTTGCCAGCTTCTTCTGGCCTGGTACTAAACTTTACTCTGTCCCTTCTTACTCATGCAGAACAGGACCCAAGGCAGCGAGGTTTGAGCAATTTCAAAATTCCTTAACATATATTTTATCATTCATGTTGCAGGGAGGGAACGGTTTGCCTCCTCCTGAATAAAAGAACTCATCAAAATAAGGCTTATTTTCTAACTTTATTTGTCCCTGGGTGTGGACAACAAATGACACTAATCAGATTCACATAAAAGATTTAACCTTTGTTTAGGGAGGCAAATGCAAAGCATTTACTCCCAAGTGTCATTGGTTTAGGGAAGATAAGATTTCTGCTCAGTTTCCCTATTTTACTAGTCCCAGCTGACTGGTCTATCATGCATTCAATTTTCTTAAAATGTATTCTGGCACAGGAGAAAGTTTTTGGCTGTACACAGGTAGTTTAACCCCTATATTACTGGGCTTGGACCTCTGCCCAGAAATCTGGAGTATATAAGTTCACTCTGCAGCCTTCGGTTTTTCTAACCCAAGGAGGTTTCAGCCAGTCCCTGAGTCAGACTCCCCCTCTCCTGGAGAATTTCAAAGTCCTGATGGCTTCCAGGTCCAGGGAGAGTGCCTTTTTGTTAACTCTTTGGGCCCTGCTTTTTGCCTTTTTACCAGTTTCCTCTTCGTGGCAGAGAAGCAACCAGGCCTCTTTCAAGGGAGTGCACTAGAAGGGGATATTAGCCCCTCCTGTGAGCCAGCTGCTCCACCTAGGGTCTCCCAGGGGCCCAGCCAGAGCAACCCCCAGCAAATTATGGAAGCTGCTGCCCTTTTGAAGTGTTATGGACTCAAGCAGTGTGTTCACTGGATGTAGCCGGCAGCAAAGCGCTAGCTGGCTTCTGCCTGCAACTGCTCACACCCACAAGCTCTGCCCCGCAGCACACACCTCACTGGTAGCTCCAGCACCTCGGCGTTCTCCACCTTAGCCTGCACTTAGGTGCCCAACAGCAGCTGCTGTAGCTCAAGTAGGCTAGCGTTGATCTAGGAGCAGGCGTCTTCTTTTCCCCCAGGGGCTTCTGGGCCTTGCCGTCAGCTCAGGCATTCAACCCCCCGTTCTTTGACCTGGCTCTCAGGGGCTGAGTCTGCCTGGCAAACAGTTCTAAATTACCAGGGGTCTTCGGATTCTAGCTTTGTGCCTCCTCTGCTTTTCTAGCGGGAGTTTAGTTGTTGTTGTGTTTTTTTGTTTGTTTGTTTGTTTTTATTCTTTGAAACCTTGATCCTTTAATGATTTCCAAATTGAACATTCAGCAATTTTAGATTAATATTTATGAACATATTTTAAATGTACTTTTACTCTTAAGATATATCTAGACCTTTTGTGATAAAACTAAGAACAGATATCGGTCTGATTCAGCATTGAAGGGGTTAAAAGAATAAACCAAGGCAGAGAAAGACTTTGCTTACAATTATTTTTTTGTAACCTTGAAGTTCAATTGATAAGACCTGTTAAGTTTGCAGCCAGCAGCATAACTACCAAAACCCGGCCCCCCTTGTCTCAGCCCAGGCCCATTGCTTTTCCTCACAGAGTCGGCCTGGAAATATAACGAATGCATAGGGAGGTTTCTTGCATACAGAAAACCAGGAGACCTTTTGAAATCCACTTACAGATGCTTTCAGAATCCGGATGAGGGAGGAAGGGAAAGACCAGGTTATGTTCTCTATGTGGTTTCTAATAAACAATTGAAAACAGCAAGTTAAACAAAATACAGTCACAGGCAGTAATTCTCGCCATCCTGCGGAGCTGTCCACCAAAGAGATAAGAAAACCATGAATAACAAGTTCTTAGAAATTTGCTACTTTGTTAATTTGCTAAGCAAACAGTTCACTTGAAAAGACGTCTCTCTTGCTCTTTTATAAGCAATCTCAGACTAAGCCATCTTGGAATTACAGCGATTTACAACCCAGGTAAGAGCAACTTATAGACAGAAATTTATATTAACTAAGTGGGCTGATTCCTTCTGTAATGGCGAGCAAAAGACTCTGAGAACTGCTAGAGATTCTTGCAGCCTATCCCGGGTCCAGTCCAAATGTTCAGCCAGATGAATTAACAGAAATGCAAAACAAATCAAAGTAATTTCCACTTCAGACAGACTAGTAATGAACAGTCAAAATAGACAAACACTCGAATTCACACTCTCTCAGTTGACTAGACCAGAGTGGAGCTGAACAGAAAACAAAACAATGCCCAACTCCCCAGATTAGCGTGGGGGCACTCCTGGCACCCATGTCCCAGAACAGAATTCTCGACCAATGTTCTGGTGAGAACCTACTGGAGGAGTTAAGACTGCTTCCAGTCCCCCCTCTCTATAGCAAATTGGCTAGCCCTACACAAACAAACAGCTGTTCACTAATGCTTTCTCAATGTCTCAGCATTCATTCCAACTCCACAATCTCTATTGCACCCCTTCAAAAGTATTTTTAACAGGTTTACTTTTTTCCGACCTCATGATGATTGGTGACGAGAGACAGATAATGGAGGGAGTGACCTGTTTTCACAGGTCCTTACTCAGTTGCCCGCCTGACCAAAGTCGTGGAGCCACACAAAGGAGAGGAGAAGGCAGGCACCCTCCCTCCACACTCACATACTTTCACCAAACATTCATTCAGCAAAGGAATTTAGCTCCCACAACACACAATTTTTCCCAATTCAATCCGAAACTTAAACTTTTAGCAAATATTCAGCATTTCTCAATCAGTAACATTTTTAAGAATAAACATCAAAAATGCAAGACATAAGTTTTTTATCATTTGAATTCAGTAAGCTTCAAGGTCCCAAGTTCCCAGCAGTTCTGGAAAACCACACCTGAGGCTGGCAAGCAGGTTTGGCCCATCCCTTGACTTTAAAATGACCATAATGCTTAAAGGAGTTGTTTGAGTCTGTCCCATAACGTCCATCCAGTAAGTCCATAGAAAAAAGAAAAAAAAATACAAACAGACAAATAGAGTCTTCCAACTCTATGGAAGCAAAACCAAAACAACCTTCCGACTCCGCGGAAGCAAAACTACAGGTTAGATAAGACGATGGCCATGCACTACTCGTCTCAGTTTGAGGGTTTTCTTGGCCCCTCCAGATGGAGGATCGGGGCGTCCCAAAACTCCTCCCATGCGTGGGCCCCCAGTGCATCCACCTAGGTCGTTAGGGGCATTACAGATTTCATAATTGAGCTCACACAGGACAGAACATACAGAACACAACAGACAACACACACACACACTTACCACGGTTAGTCAGACCCTCCTATTCCGGGTCCCTCGTGAGTCTCCGGGGACCCGGACGAGGCTCCAAATATTAGGCCCAGATTTCAAGATCCCCCAAGACAGACTACTAGGGAGCGGAGTCCGATGCAAAAGAATAAATTATTTTTTTCAAGTCCGGGACATGGTCCCCCCCCAACTGCCTCCTTTACTGGATGTAAGAGAGAGCCCCGAGTCCCAAGGGAAAAAAGTATTTATAGGGCTTGTTGTCGGGGGGTGGGGGCAACTCTGACCACTGATTTGGCCTATGCCATTTTGTTGAGTGACGCCAGGGCAGGGTACAGCTAGGGTTCTTCTTACACAGAGACAGGCGGGTAGCTAGCATATTCTTGGGCTTGGGCTAGTTTCCCCCACATTCCCACATTCCCATTGGCTGAGATAAGGGCAGGCTGAGTAACTGATACATGCTGTGGCTTTTTCTTGGAAGAGAGGATAAGGACACAGCTATCAGTCCTGTTCTGTCCTTTCACATAACCAAGATTTTGGCGATGGTAAATTTGGTCTTTAAGCTGAATGAAGACAAGAGGGAGAAAGACAGAAAAAATCAGATAATTGTATTTTTCTACAGGAAGGGGAAAACCTCCAGTAAGCAAGCCAACAAATGCAGAAGAAGAAGTGCTGGAGTGTTCATCTACCAGAGGTGATACCCCGGGTCTCCCAGAGGAACACACTTAACAATATGTATCTCTCTATCAAAAATGCTTCAGAAATGGGCATTATGAGAAGATGAAAACATTAATGGTCTCCTTGAATAAATACCACCAAGGGTATAAAGGAAATGTGTTTGTATTTTTTCGAGTTTTCAGATGATGGGGAGGGATAAAAGGAGGGGGAAAGCATGTGAGAAGGAAGAAATGTAGAATTCTTTAATTGGGGCACCAGACAAGCCATTCCATACTGAGCCAGACACTTAGCATAAGGACAAAGAGAATACTGAATGGGGATTTTTTCCTCAACACTTTCTCATACTTGCAAGGAAGAAAGAAGCTGATGTTTAATTTAGGTTTGGATCGGGGGGGGGGGGGAATGGATGGTGGTGTGTCGATTGTTTCCTTCCATGTCCAGCGTGGAGTAGGGTTCGGTATCTGAAAGAGGAGCCGCACAACAAATGAGAGAAAAAGACACGAGATAACTTTGTAATATTGGAGGTGCAGACGAGCAAGTCCAACTCAAGGAGAGGGACTTCCACCCATGCTCAGGCTGCTCCAATCATTTATTGATCTGGAGTAGCCTTTAGGCAGGTGACTCCCCATTAACAGGCAGACTAACCCATCAGCATGGATTTACATAATAGTAAATGGGGGAGTAGTTTCAGCTATCACTGTCTGGAAAAACAGAGGTGGCGCCTAGCTCTGAGCTTTTCTAGGGCTTCAAAGGCACCCAGCCTTCGGGGGGATTCGGGGAGTTCTCTGTCTATGCTTATCAGGTAGTTAAGGCAATAAACTGTTTCCCACATCTCCCCCTTATTTTTTCTTTAAAAAAATAATCAAGTCCCAATTTCAATGTCCAAAAGTTCTGAGTCCATGTTTCAATATCCAAAAGTTCATATGTACATGCCAGCAATGAAATGTTGGTCTGGATGCTGGAAAATGCAGGTCCGGTCCTTTCTGGTCTTGTCCTGGGCAACCTGCAGCGCCGCACAGCTGCTGACTGCTAGCATGGCAAGGCGTCTTCCACCATCTCCATCTCTGAACTGTCTCTTCTGTCTTTGTGGCTGGATTTTTGTGATCCTTTGTTACAGGAATCCACATGGTCTTGTAGCTGTTCTCTGAAAGTATACAACCATATTCTTGACCAACGGTTAAAGGAAAAAAAACAAAACCTTACTTGGGATCTTTTCTTTAACATGATCTTTCCCTGGCTTACCCTGGCATAATGTGTGTTTTTTCTGGGTATCTCACTATTAGCATTATAAACGAAAAAAAATTTTCTCTAAATGTAATTTAGTTACAGGATCTATTTCCTTACATGGTATTCTTCCACTATATTTTTCCACTATCCCGACCCTTTTTTTGTTTTAATTAGGAGACTTCTTGGATATTTTATAATGCAGTCTAGATAGCTTTAAATATTAATTTTTTGCACGCAAAAAAATGAACCTGAGCATGCTTTAGGTTCATAGCATGTTTACCAAGAAATGAAAATTTTTGTTAATACTTTTTGAATAATTATTCATTTCAAATTAGCCAAATTTAATTAATTTGAAAACTTGAATTTAATTAATTTGAAAACTATTTTGCTGCCAAATTTAATATTTTAACAATAATCTTAATTTACACTGTAAATATTAATGAAAAGGATCACTTTACATCCTTGTGAAGGCTCTGAGCATTCCTGTTGTTAGTCTAGATTTAGACATAGGGTCTGTTAGCCAAGCCTCCGTTTATCTGGATTCTGATTTCAGCTGGATCAACTCCCTTCTGTTATTTGGTTCCCGATCTGGGCTGGAAATGGGAAGCAAGAAGCAGCCATGGGGACAGGAGACCTTCCTCAGAAGGGGCGAGTGTTCAAGCCCGTGCACCATTGGCGGGGGGTCTGTGCACCACCTTTGTTGCACCCCAAGTTTTCTCCTACTGGCCCTTGGCTGTGCCTGTCTTAGGTCGCCCCACCCTGTGGGGTCTTACCCTTCGTTGACTAACAACTATAACTGGGCCAAGTAGGGTGATGTGAGGTTCAGCTCTGTCTCCTTGTTAACCTATGTCCGTCTGGCCTCCATGCCCAGCAACTGCCTTTGGATCCCCTCGCCTGCTGGCGGGGCCCTGGCATTGATCATAGGGAACCCAGGTTTCTTCTCCAGAGAGGGCCCAGCTTACACCATTGGGCCAGAGACAGATCCATGGTACCAGCTTTTCATGATCCCAGCTTGAACAGAGAGCTCAGATAACAGCTGTAGGCAATTGGATTCCTCTTGGCAGAAAAAAGTCAAGATAGGTCAATACAGAATGCTTAAGTGCCTGCCCCAGGAGGCCCTCCACACAGTGGAAAGGAATAAATCCCTTCATGTAAACCATTCAAATTCCTTTGTAAATTTGTTTGGGATAAATGCACAATATACTGTTTTAAAGCATCAAAAATTATTAATGAGACTTGTAGAATAATACCATGTAAGAATATTCTTTGCTCTAGGTCTTGACAACTTAATTTTAAACTGGCTGTCTCCAAGTTTGGAATGAGGAACCTAGTTTGCAGAAAACAAAGCAATTTACAGAAGCAGAGACAGCATGCTATCCAAATTACAGTTTTGTTTAAACACATTATCTAGAGTCCTTAGGTAACCTAGGTAAAACTTAGGCATGTTATCTAAATTACAGTTTTGGGTCTACAACCCTTGAGTGACCTGGGTTAAACTTTGGCACTTAGGCAGTTTTGGGTCTCCAGAACACTGAGTTGACATGCTAACTGGAGCCCTCTGAACTTGGGATAGATGTGCTGTCCTTCCCAGGTAAAGGAAAAATGTGCCTTCTAAGACATATGAAATTTATAGTTTTTACCTGAATTAATTATTACCATACTTCACTTTACTGTGCTCCAGGTGGCCTCTGGGCTATTGGTTGTCTGGTTTGTCTTCCTCCTGTTCCGCTTCTTCAGTGGACTGCTTGAAGTCGCTGCTCTCTGTGGCTGAGGTAGTTGATTGTTTACAGCTACATGTTATGGCTCCAGGCGCAAGATATTCAGTCTGGCTAGACTCCTGATGCAGTTTAATATTTCCAGCAGGAATCCATACGGGTTTGGAAAAATTCTCTGGGAAAATACAAGTATACCCTCTGCCAAAGCTTAATAATGGGTCAGGTCCCTTCCATAAACCAGATTCGGGATCCTTCCATTTAACTAGACCATTTTCTTTTGTTTTATTCTGACACCAATGTAGCTCCATAGGTGTCTTTCCATCAGCATCACAAGTGAAAAAAATTTAGAGTAATTAAGGCTTGATGCAGCCTACCCACATGTGATTTCTCCATCATCCCCCCTTTTTGTTTTTCTAATTGAGATTTCAGTCTTTGGTGTTGACGTTCAATAATGGCCGGTCCCTGGGAATTATATGGTATTCCTGTAATGTGCTGAATTTTCCACTGTTTACAAAATTCCTGGAATTGACAGCTTGTATAAGCAGGTCCATTATCAGTTTTAATAATCTTTGGAATTCCCATGACGGCAAAAACAGCTAGAAAATGATTAATAACCTGTTTTGCCGTCTCTCCTGTAGATACAGTGGCCCACAGGACTTTGAAAAAGCATCTACAGAGGCATGTAACACTCCAAGACATACAAAAGGATTATAATGTGTTACATCCGTTTGGCAGATATGGTCCCTTAGCAAACCTCTAGGGTTGACTGCTGCGTTAGGCCCTTGAGGTAGATGTAACATGCAACTGGGACATTCCTTGATAATCTGTTTTGCTTTCTGTTGAGAGATTGAGAATTGTTTGGACAACATTTTAGCAGGCTGATGTAAAAGCTGATGAGACTCTGAAGCCTCTTTTAATAAAGCAACCAATTGATCAGCATGTGCATTTCCCTTAGTTAATGGGCCAGGTAATACACTGTGAGCCCTGATGTGAGTGATATAAAAAGGGTATTTTCTCTGCTGCACAATCTGCTGAACCTGCTTAAATAGTAAGAATAAACTTTGGTCACAAAGCGATTTCAGCCGGGCAGTTTCAATTCTACTTACTAGGCCCGAAGCATAAGAGGAATCAGAAATTATGTTAACAGGCTGTTGGAAATCTTGCAATGCAGCCTTAATAGCTTCTAACTCAATTCTTTGCAAAGAAGTATGACTGGTCAGTATGACTCGGTCAGAATTTATAGCGTGATAGGCAGCTTTCCCATTTGATGACCCATCAATAAAAACAGTCAAAGCTCCAGGAATTGGTTCCTGCCTAGTATTTTTTGGTATAATGATGGAGGTCTTATTTAAAAATTGTAAAAGTTTATCTTTTAATAGGTGACAACTAAGTTCCCCTGAATATCCACTTAACCCAATTTGCCAATTTACATCAGTTTGAAACAACATTTCTAATTGCTTTCCAGTGAGGGGAAGATAGATGCATTTAGGTTCTTCTCCTCTAAGCTGCTTGCAATGGTTCCTAAGCTGATATATTAATTGAGCCATTAGTCCTATATAAGTAATAGCAGTTTTAGAGGACTGATGACCTAGGTGGACCCATTCCATAATAGCGGGAGAGTCTTTATTTTAGAAGATGACTCCAGTGGGACTATTTGCAGTATGGTTAATCTGTCCCAATAAAAGCAATTCAGGCTGTACCCGTGCTACTTGAGCTGAGGATATCACCTGTTCAATTCTTAGCAACTCCTTTCTGGCATCATCTGTTAGTGTTCTGGGTGAGGAAAGGTCAGAGTCACCCCTAAGTATATCAAATAAATTTGTCATTTGTCCCGTAGAAATTTTTAGGTAGGGTCTTAGCCAGTTAATGTCCCCTAATAATTTCTGAAAATCATTAAATATTTTAAGACAATCTTTTCTTAGATCCACCTTTTGTGGCCTAATGCATTGGTTTTCAATAATGGTTCCCAGATATTTAATAGGTGTTTCTTTTTGTACCTTTTCCGGAGCAATTTTTAAGCCCCATTTAGGGAGCTCCTTCTCTAATTGGAAAAATATTTCTAAAGTCTGCTCTTCCTGTGGACTTGCTAAGAGCAAGTCATCCATGTGATGGATAATGTAACATCGGGAATATCTGTCCCTTAAAGGTTGAACGGCTTGAGCCACATATTTTTGGCACAAGGTAGGGCTATTGCCCATTCCTTGAGGCAAAACTTTCCACTGATATCTTCTCATGGGTTCTATATTATTAATAGATGGCACTGAAAACGGAAATCTTTCTTTATCTTGAGGTGCCAAGGGAATGGTGAAAAAACAATCCTTCAGATCTACTACTATGAAAGACCAATTTAGAGGGATTTGTGAAGGCGCTGGGAGTCCAGGTTGCAAAGCACCCATGGTATGCATAGTAGCATTAATTGCTCTGAGATCATGTATCAATCGCCATTTCCCTGCCACCTTCTTAGGTATAATAAATATAGGCGTATTCCAAGGGCTATTGGAAGGCTCTATATGACCAGCTTCTATTTGTTCCTGTATCAATCCATGAATATGACCTAATTTCTCCTTGGTTAATGGCCACTGATCCACCCATACAGGTTTATCATCTTTCCATTGTATTGGATCAGAATGGGGGCGAGGAGACTGAGCAGTGACCACTCCTAAAAAGGTTGATATCCTTGCCTTCCTGGTTTTTTTACCCCTTGATCACTCTGATTTCCCATCTGAGTTACAAGCTGCTGACCTTTGCCAGTAATAATACAAGCTTGTAAACCTTCTAAGACATCCCGGCCCCATACATTGACTGTAATTCCAGAGACAATGTAGGGCTGAAACCATCCTGTCTGTCCTTCCTCATCTTGCCATTTTAAGACTGCAGCACTATGTTGTGTGTTATCAGGAACTCCCACCCCTCTAATTGAGTCCATAGCTTCTACCATGGACCAACTAGGAGGCCAGAATTTTTTGCTGATAATGCTGACATCTGCCCCAGTGTCTACTAGGCCTTTTAACATTTTTCCTTCTATTCTCAAATTAATCATAGGACGAGTTTTGCTAATTTCCTGTATCCAATAGATGTCTGAGCTTTCAAGTCCTTGCATTCCTCTTTTCTATTTACAGCCTTGCCTTGTTGAGCATAAGGTAGAAGTAGTATTTGAGCAATTCTTTGTCCTGGAGTAATTTGCATAACATGATTGCATTCCAGTATTCCTTTAATTTCTCCCTCATAATTTGAATCTATGACTCCAGGCAAAACAGTTAATCCTTTCAGAGTGTTTCCACTTCTCCCTAAAATTAACCCTAAAGTTCCTGATGGCACAGGTCCCCAGATTCCTGTAGGAACAGCTTGCGAAGCCATATCAGGGGTCAAAGTGACCTCTATAGTACTGTTAAGATCTAGGCTTGCACTTCCTGGAGTGGCCCAAATCAGAGATTCCACTGTGGGCTTTGCAGGGAAGATCTCCCCTTTTATTGATGGGGCTGGGGGTTGCCCCGTTGTCCGTTTCCCTGCGGTTGGCCATACCCTGTGTCTTGATTTAACGGCTGCCCATTTTTGTGGAATCTTGATTTAGAATGGCCGGCCCAATGGTAGCCCTTCTGGCATCTAGGACACAGAGAGGTTGGATCTGTTTTATCAGCTGAGGAGGCCAGATGTTAGCGCCTTTCCCTGGAGCGCCCCCTTGTGTCCTTCTTGGTTGTCTACATTCTTTTCTAAAATGTCCTATGTTTCCACAGTTATGACACCTTTTATTTACAGTAGCAGTGGCAGTGAGTAAATTCACTTGACAAGTGCCTGACCCCACATTCTGACATGCTCAAGTCATTTCTGTAATGGCACTGCCTTTTCTCAGAGGCATCAGGCATTTCTTACAATCATCATTGGCATTTTCATAGGCTAATTGTTGAATTAAAATGTCTCCTGCTGCCTCATGTTGAATCTGTCATCCCACTGCTCGAGTGAGAGGAGCCACAAAATCAGAAAATGATTCTAAAGGCCCCTGTAAACATTTACTAAAAGCTCCCTCAAAGTCCCCTTTTGCTGGTAAAGTCCACCACGCTTTCCTTCCACAAACTCGAATTTGCTCATATGCCAGTGGCACATAATCTAACTGGGTTCTAACATCGTTGTATTGTCCCAGTCCTGCTAGCATTTCATAAGTTATTTGAGCATTCAGCCCGCGGTATATTTGGGCTTGCTCCTGGCATCTCTCCAAGAATTCTCCTTTCCATAGTAAATAATCTCCTCAATCCAGAGTTGCACGTGCTAGAGAATACCAATCATGAGGGATTAGGAAAGCTTCAGAAATACTATACATAATTTCTCCTGTAAAAGGAGCTGTTGGACCATTTTGGACTACACTTTCACGTAAGGCCTTTATCATTTTAAAGTCAATTTTTACATGCTGTCTGATTACCTGATTCCGTAGCTGTGGATCAGGTACCTCTATGATAGGGAAAGCAAGCCTTTCTTCCGCCAGTATTTCCCTCAATCCTTCTCTGATGGCTTTTTGCACAGGTGATTCAAATGACAGAGAATTAAGCATATCAGAATTAGGACGTGCATGGGGAAGTGGAGAGGAACCTTAAGGCCATTCTTCTAACGTGTCTTCCCACTCCTCACTAGGAGGAGCTGAGGGAACCAGTTGAGGAGACTCCTCCTCAGCCTCTTTTAATAGTTTGGCAAATGCAATATTATGTTCCCCATGGAAAAAGTTTTTTTTTTGAGATGAGTTTTTTCTTGATGCTAACCTTTTTCCAAGTTCTAACTAACTGTTTTGGCAACCTTTTAAGATCTAATGTACCTTCCTCAAGAAAAGCAAAGGTTATGTTCTATAATAACATGCAAAAACTGTAAAAGATTACCTTCTAAAATTTTAACACTTTAAACATGCAAATCAAAAGCACATAATACAGTTTCTTAGTTTTTTAATAGCCAAATATAACTTTTTAGAGCCAAATCTACTTTCTTAAAGCCAAATCCTGCCCCATTTGTTAGCCTGGTTAAGAAAACGTTCCCAGTGTACTTACAGACCCGGGTTTCTGTAGTTGATCCTGGGCATTGCATGCGGTAGATTTTCCCTCACCTTTTTTTGGTGAGTTTTCCACACCTTTTAGGTGAAAACTTCCTTTCTAGCTCCAGCGAGCCCTGCATTTCCAGATTACCAGTTGGGCGCCAGATGTGGAGTGTTTCCTTCCAGGTCCTGCATGGAGTAGGGTTCGGTACCTGAAAGAGGAGCCTCGCAACAAATGAGAGAAAAGGACACGAGATAATTTTGCAAAATTGGAGGTCCAGGTGGGCAAGTCCAACTCAAGGAGGGGGACTTCCAACCATGCTCAGGCTGCTCCAATCTTTTATTGATCTGGAGTAGCCTTAGGCAGGTGACCCCCCATAAACAGGCAGACTAGCCCATCAGAAAGGATTTACATAATAATAAATGGGGGAGTAGATTCAGCTACCACTGTCTGGACAAACAGAGGTGGAGCCTAGCTCCATGCTTTGCTAGGGCTTCAAAGGCACCCAGCCTTTGGGGGTTTGGGGGAGTTCTGTGTCTATGCTTATCAGATAGTGAAGGCAATAAACTGTTTCCCACAGTGGTGGTTGCAGTCATGAGGAGCAGGGTGTCTTGTTAGTGCTGGCAGTGTATAATAATAAATTTGATTTCCTTTTTAAATGGTAGACTATTGAATATTGTTAAACTATTGAAAGGATGGTCAGCTCAAGCAAGAATATTTATGCCACAACTGGTCCAGTTTTTCCTTTAACAACTTGGTCTAGAACATCACTGCTGGATATTGGAGATACTAGAGAAGTAAGGTTTCACTCTAACTGTTTCACTAATGACTCACTTCATGTTACATTTGCCCCCTTCAAAAGTGAGTAAATACTAATAGGGGAAATTGGGTGTGGGGTACATGGGTATTATCTTCACAATTTTTCTGAAATCTAGAACTATTCTAAAATAAATCATCTATTAAAACAAAGCTCAAAATCCTAAGAAATGGTAACAACTGAACATACTTGAATGGACCACTGAAATGACAGGGGAGTATGGGAATTGTCTTAGAGGAAACGCCACTTCCCTGCCATATGCTGGACTATAATGGAACTACAGGAAATGAGAGAGAGAGAGTGGTCAGGTTGGAAAAAAATTTAGGAGTTAAAAGGAAGGTCTCTCTTCTATAACCAGAGTGTCTGAGATTTCTGAATCCTCTGCCACCCCCGCCCCTCCTGAATGGTCAACCTGAGGCTTTGTGATGTCAAGCCACACCATGTCAACCACTGATTTAGGGCAACCAGAGCTGAAGTGAGTGGCTCCTCATTAACCTAAAGAGTATACATAGAGTCCAGGACCCTTTGAGTACTGTCTGTTGCCTCAAGATAGCGAAACTTAATAAGACGATATTGTAGAATATTAGAGATAAGGAATAAGACTCCAAACACAAGGATGGATGAAGAAACTGCAAGTCCAAAAGTGAATTTATGTTTGTATTGGGGGGGTGGATGGTGGTGGTCGCAGTCATAAGGATCAGGGTGTTGTGTTAGTGCTGGCTGTGTATAATAAAGAATTTGATTTCCTTTTTACTCGGAAGACTATTGAATATTGTTAAACTATTGAAAGGATGGGCAGCTCAAGATGTGAAGTTTTATGCCAAAACTGGTACAGTTTTTCCTTTAACATCATTGTCTAGAACAGCATTGTTGGATATTGGAGATACTAGAGAAGTGACTTTTGACTGTGTTTCACTGATGGGGAGGGATCTAAGGAGGGGTCAGGCATGTGAGAGGGGATTAATGTAGATTTCTTTAGTTGGAGCACCAGACAAGCCATTGCATACTGAGCTAGACACTTAGCATAAGGACAAGGAGAATTCTGAATGGGGATTTTTTTTTCTAGACACTATCTCATACTGGTAAAGAAAAACGAAGCTGATATTTAATTTATGTTGGGATTGGTGGGGTGGGATGGCTGGTGGTGGTCTCAGTCATATGGAACAGGGTGTGGTGTTAGTGCCGGCAGTGTACAATAATAAATTTGATTTCCTTCTTACATGGTAGACTATTGAATACTGTTAAACTATTGTAAGGACGGTCAGCTCAAGATCTGAAGTTTTATGCCGAAACTGGTCCAGTTTTTCCTTTAACAACTTGCTCTAGAACAGCATTGCTGGATTTTGGTTATACTAGAGAAGTTAGGTTTCACTCTGTTTCACAGATGATTCACTTTATGCTAAATTTGCCCCACACTTAAGTAAGATATTAGTAATAAGGGAAATTTGGTATGGTGTACATGGTTATTATCTTCACAATTTTTCTGTAAATCTGGAACTATTTCAAAATAAAACATCCATTAAACAAACACTCAAAATTCTAGGAAATGTTCATATCTGAACATAGTGGAATGGACCACTGAAATGATGGGGGAGTATGGCAAGTGCCTTAGAGGAAACACCACCTCCCTGCCATATGCTGGACTTTAATGGAATTAGAAGAAATGAGAGAGGGAGAGAGAGGTCAGTTTGGGAAAAACTTTAGGAGTGAAGAAGATGGTCTCTGTTATATAACCAGAGTGTCTGAGATTTATGCATCCTCTGCCACCTCCGCCCTTCTTGGATGGTCAAGCTGAGGCTGTGTGATGTTAAGGCACACCATGGCATCCACCGATTTTGGGAAACCTGGGATGAAGTGAGTGGCTCCTCATTAACCTAAAGAGTATAGATAGAGGCTAGGACCCTTTGAGTAGTGTCTGTTGCTCAAGATACCGAAACTTTATAAGACGATAGTGCAGACTAGCAGAGATAAGGAATAAGACTCCAAACACAAGGATGGACGAAGAAACTGCAAGTCCAAAAGTGAATTTATGTTTGTATTGGGGAGGGGGTGGGATGGATGTTGGTGGTCTCAGTCATGAGGAACAGGGTGTTGTGTTAGTGCTGGCAGTGTATAATAATGAATTTGATTTCCTTTTTACATGGCAGCCTATTGAATATTGTTAAAAGAATGAAAGGATGGTCAATGCAAGATCCTAAGTTTTATACCTTAAGTGGTCCAGTTTTTCCTTTAACAACTTGCTCTAGAACAGCATTGCTGGATATTGGAGATACTGGAGAAGTTAGGTTTCACTCGAACTCTTTCACGGATGATTCTCTTCATGTTAAATTTGCCCCATACTTAAGTAAGATATTAGTAATAAGGGAAATTGGGTATGGTGTACATGGTTATTATCTTCACAATTTTTCTGTAAATCGGGAACTATTCTAAAATAAAACATCCATTAAACCAAGACTCAAAATCCTTGGAAACGTTCATATCTGAACATAGTCAAATGGACCACTGAAATGACGGGGGAGTATGGCAAGTGTCTTAGAGGAAACACCACCTCCCTGCCATATGCTGGACTATAATGGAATTAGGAGAGAGAGAGAGAGAGAGAGAGAGAGAGAGAGAGAGAGAGAGAGAGAGAGAGGTCAGTTTGTGAAAAACTTTAGGAGTTAAGAGGAAGGTCTCTGTTATGTAACTGGAGTGTCTGAGATTTCTGCATCCTGTGCCACCACCGCCCATTCTGGATGGTTAAGCTGAGGCTTTGTGATGTCAAGCCACACCATGGCAACCACTGATTTTGGGCAACCAGAGCTGAAGTGAGTGGCTCCTCATTAACCTAAAGATTATATATAGAGGCCAGGACCCTTTGAGTAGTGTCTATTGCCTCAAGATACCGAACTTAATAAGACGATAGTGCAGACTAGCAGAGATAAGGAATAAGACTCCAAACACAAGGATGGATGAAGAAACTGCAAGTCCAAAAGTGAATTTATGTTTGTATTGGGGAGGGGTTGGGATGGATGGTGGTGGTCTCAGTCACGACAAACAGGGTGTTTCCTTAGTGCTGGCAGTGTATAATAATTAATTTGATTTCCTTTTTACATGGTAGACTACTGAATATTGTTAAACTATTGAAAGATGGTCAGCTCAAGATCTGAAGTTTTATGCCTCAACTTGTCCAGTTTTTCCTTTAACAACTTGCTCTAGAACAGCATTGCTGGATATTGGAGATACTAGAGAAGTGACGTTTCACTCTAACTGTTCCACTGATGATTCACTTCATGTTATATTTGCTCAGTAAATAAGTAAGATATTAGTAATAAGGGAAATTGGGTATGGTGTACATGGTTATTATCTTCACAATATTACTCTATCTGGAACTATTCTAAAATAAAATATCCATTAAAACCACACTCAAAATCCTTGGAAATGTCCAAATCTGAACATAGTGGAATGGACCACTAAAATAACGGAGGAGTATGGGAATTGACTTAGAGGAAACACCACCTCCCTGCCATATGCTGGACTATAATGGAATTAGAAGAAAGGAGGGAGAGAGAGAGAGGTCAGTCTCAGAAAATTTAGGAGTTAAGAGGAAAGTCTCTGTTATATAACCAGAATGTCTGAGATTTATGCATCCTCTGCCACCCCTGCCCTACCTGGATGGTCAAGCTGAGGCTTTGTGATGTCAAGCCACACCATGGCAACCACTGATTTTGGGAAACCAGAGCTGAAGAGAGTGGCTCCCCATTAACCTAAAGACTATATAGAGGCCAGGGCCCGTTGAGTAGTGTCTGTTGCCTCAAGATAGCGAAAATTAATAGGGCAATAGTGCAGACTAGTAGAGATAACGAATAAAACTCCAAACACAAGGATGGATGAAGAAACTGCAAGTCCAAAAGTGAATTTATGTTTGTATTGGGGAGGGGGTGGGATGGATGGTGGTGGTCGCAGTCATGAGGAACAAGGTTTTTTTTTTTAGTACTGGCAGTGTATAATAATGAATTTCATTTCCTTTTTACATGGTAGACTATTGAATATTGTTAAACTATTGAAAGGATGGTCCGCTCAATATCTGAAATTTTATGCCGCAACTGGTCCAGTTTTTCCTTTAACAATTTGGTCTAGAACAGCATTGCTGGATATTGGAGATACTAGAGAAGTGAGGTTTCTCACTAACTCTTTCACTGATGATTCACTTCATGTTATATTTTTCCCATACAAATGTAAGATAATAGTAATAAGGGAAATTGGGTATGGTGTACATGGTTATTATCTTCACAATTTCTCTGTAAATCCGGAACTGTTCTAAAATAAAACCTCCATTAAAACAACACTAAAAATCCTAGGAAATGTTCATATCTGAACATAGTGGAATGGAGCACTGAAATGACGGGGGAGAATCGGAATTGTCTTAGAGGAAACACCACCTACCTGCCATATGCTGGACTATAATGGAATTAGAAGAAATGAGAGAGAGAGAGGTCATTTTGGGAAACATATTAGGAGTTAAGAGGAAGGTCTCTGTTCCATAACCAGAGTGTCTTAGATTTCTGCATCACCTGCCTCCCCCGCCCCTCCTGTATGGTCAAGCTGAGGCTTTGTGATGTCAAGCCACACCATGGCAACCACAGATTTTAAGCAACAAGAGCTGAGGTGAGTAGCTCCTCATTAACCTAAAGAGTATATATAGAGTCCAGGACCCTTTGAGTACTGTCTGTTGCCTCAAGATAGCGAAACTTAATAAGACGATATTGTAGACTAGTAGAGATAAGGAATAAGACTCCAAACACAAGGTTGGATGAAGAAACTGCAAGTCCAGAAGCGATTTATGTTCGTATTGGGGGTGGGGGGGTTGGATGGATGGTGGTGATCGCATTCATGAGGAACACGGTGTTGTTTTAGTAATGGCAGTGTATAATAATGAATTTGATTTCCCTTTTACATGGTAGACTATTGAATATTGTTAAACTGTTGAAAGGCTGTTCTGCTCAAGATGTGAAGTTTTATGCCGCAACTCAGCCAGTTTTTTCTCTAACAACTTGGTCTAGAACAGCATTACTGGATATTGGAGATACTACAATAGTGTGTTGTCACTCTTACTGTTTCACTGATGATTCACTTCATGTTTCATTTGCCCCATACATAAATAAGACATTAGTCATAAGGGAGATTTGGTATGGTGTACATGGTTATTATCTTCACAATTTTTCTGTAAATCTGGAACTATTGTAAAATAAAACATCCATTAAAACATCAATCAAAATCCTAGGAAATGTTCATATCTGAACATAGTGGAATGGACCACTGAAATGACGGGGGAGTATGGGAATTTTCTTAGAGGACACACCACCTCCCTGCCATATGCTGGACTATAATAGAACTAGAGGAAAGGAGAGAGAGAGAGAGAGAAGACAGCTTGGCAAAAATTGTAGGAGTTAAGAGTAAGCTCTCTGTTCGATAACCAGAGTGTCTCAAATTTCTGCATCCTCTGCCACCCCTGCCCCACCTGGATGGTCAAACTGAGGCTTTGTGATGTCAAGCCACACCATGGCAGCCACTGATTTTGGGCAATCAGACCTGAAGTGAGTGGCTCCTCATTAACCTAAAGAGTATATATAGCCAAAACCGGTTTGGCTCAGTGGATAGAGCCTCAGCCTGCAGACTGAAAGGTCCCAGGTTTGATTCCGGTCAAGGGCATGTACCTGGGTTGCGGGCACATCCCCAGTAAGAGATGTGCAGGAGGCAGCTGATCGATGTTTCTCTCTCATTGATGTTTCTAATTCTCTATCTCTCTCCCTTCCTCTCTGTAAAAAAATCAATAAAATATATTTAAAAAAAAGAGTATATATAGAGGCCAGGACCCTTTGAGTAGTGTCTGTTGCCTCAAGATAGCGAAACTTAATAAGACGATATTGTAGACTGGTAGAGATAAGGAATAAGACTCCAAACACAAGGATGGATGAAGAAACTGCAAGTCCTAAAGTGAATTTAAAGTCAGTTTCTCAACTGGATGACGAAGAATTGTATAACGTCATTAGACCTTATTCAAATGCTGTCCCTTCCCCAGTAATTCCTCACCCAAGATTCTGGCCTTGTGCTTTTTGGCCACAGACACTTCCTCATTCAATCCATTGTCATTCAATTACATGCACATATCCTAATCATTTTCCAATTTCTTCCCCAAAACCAATGTCTTTCTGTGTTTAACTTGTTTCCAAACTACATAACCAAAATAGTTCTGATGGTAACTTTGGATTTTAAGCTGAATGAAGACAAGAAGGAGAAAGACAGAAAGAATCAGATAATTGTATTTTATTACAGGAAGGGGAAACCCTCCAGTAAGGAAGACAACAACCTATAGTAAGCAAGGAAGAAAAGAAACTGATGTTTAATTTAGGTTTGGATTTGGGGGGTGGGATGGATAATGGTGGTCCCATTCATGTGGAACAGGGTGTTGTGTTAGTGCTGGCAATGTACCATAATGAATTTGATTTCCTTTTTACATGGTAGACTATTGAATATTGTTAAACTATTTTTTATTTTTATTTTTTTTATTGCTTAAGGTATTACAAAGGGTATTACATGTGTGTATTTTTTCCCCCTGCCCTTGACTATCCCCTGGCATCCCCGACCCCCAGCGTCCCATGTCCATTGGTTATGCATATATTAGTATGTATGCATATACTAATTCGGTTGATCTCTTATACCCCTCCCTCCTGCCCCCCAAGTTTCCCTGGCCTTCCCGCTTCATTTTGACAGTCTTTTCGAGGCAGCTCTGCCTCTGCATCTATTACTGTTCAAAAGTTTATAATGGTCTCTATTATCCATTAATGAGTGAGATCATGTGATATTTTTCCTTCATTGACTGGCTTATTTCACTTAGCATAATGCTCTCCAGTTCCATCCATGCTGTTGCAAATGGTAAGAGTTCCTTCTTTTTTACAGCAGCATAGTATTCCATTGATTACGGCTTCAATGTCTTCCATAGTTATTGGCCTTTTGAGATTTTTAGATTCTTCCTGATTGTGTTTTGGAAGGTTGTATTTTTCTAGGAATTTGTCCATTTTCTCCAGGTTGTCTAGTTTGGTGGAGTAGAGCTGTCCATAGTATTTTTTTAATCAATCATTTGTATTTCTGTGGGGTGTGTTGTTATGTCGCCTCTATCATTTCTGATTTTGTATTTGGGTCCTCTCTCTTTGATTCTTGGTGAGCCTGGCTAGAGGTTTGTCAATCTTGTTTATCCTTTCGAGGAACCAGCTCTTGGTTTCATTGATTTTCTGTATTATTTTTTTGGCCTCTTTGTCATTTATTTCTGCTCTAATCTTTATTATTTCCTTCCTTCTGCTCACCCTGGGGTGTTTTTTTCTGCTCTCTTTCTAATTCTTTGAGTTGTAGAGTTAGATGATTTACTACCATTTTCTCTTGTTTGTTGAGATAGGCCTGTAGAGCTATAAACTTCCCTCTCAGGACTGCTTTCATTGCGTCCCAAAGGTTTTGGATTGTTGTGTTTTCATTGTCATTAGTTTCCAGGATGTTTTTAATTTCTTCTTTGATCTCATTGGTAACCCAATCAATATTTTATAACATGCTATTCAGCTTCCAAGTGTTTGAGTATTTGGGGTTGTTTTTATTGTAGTTTATTTTTAATATTATGCCATCGTGGTCTGAGAAGATGCTTGGTATGATTTCAATCTTCTTGAATTTGGGGAGAGTCTGTTTGTGACCCAATATGTGGTCTATTTTTGAATCTGTACTATGAGCAATTGAGAAGAATGTATATTCCGTGGCTGTTGGGTGAAGTGTTCTGAAGATTTAAATTAAGTCCATCTGATCTAGTGAGTCATTTAGGATTGCTGGTTCTTCGCTGATTGTTTGTCTAGAGGATTTATCCAGTGATGACAGTGGTGTATTAAAGTCCCCTACTATGATTGTATTGTTGTCGATCTCTCCTTTGATATCTTCCAGGAGTATTTTTATGAATTTGTGTGCTCCAGCATTTGGTCCATATATGTTTATCAGGGTTATTTCTTCTTGTTGTATTGATCACTTTAGTATTATGTAGTGGCCTTCCATATCTCTTGTTATGGCCTTCACTTTGAGGTCTATTTTGTCCAATATAAGTATTGCTACCCCAGCTTTCTTTTCTTTCCATTTGCCTGAATGATATGTTTCCATCCCTTCACTTTCAGTCTGTGTGATTCCCTTCTAATGAGGTCGGTCTCTTGTAGACAACAAATGTATGGGTCATGATTTTTTATCCATTCAGCCACTCGATGTCTTTTGGTTGGAGCATTTATCCCATTTACATTTAAAGTTATTATTGAAAGGTACTTGTTTGTAGCCATTTCTTTTTTGTGTGGCTGTTTTCTTTGTGAGCTTTTTATTTCTTCTTTTTACAGCAGTCCCATTAGCAGTTCTTGCATTGCTGGTTTGGTGGTGATAAACTCCCTTAGCCTTTTTTTGTCTGTGAAACTTCTTATTTCCCCTTCAATTTTGAACGATAGCCTTGCTGGATAGAGTATTCTTGGATTCAGTCCTTTGCTTTGCATCACTTTGTAAATTTCCATCCATTCTTTTCTGGCCTGATGTGTTTCTGTTGATAAATCATTTGATAATCTAATGGGAGATCCCTTGTATGTAACTTTCCGTCTCTCTCTTGCAGCCTGTAAGATTCTCTCTTTGTCCTGAACATTTGCCATGGTCATTATGATGTGTCTTGGTGTGGGTCTTTTCGGCTTCACCTTGCTTGGGACTCTCTGGGCTTGTGTGATGTTTTTCTTCCCCACCTCAGGGAAGTTTTCTGATATTATTTCTTTGAGTAGGTTTTCTAATCCTTGTTCCTCTTTCTGTTGTTCTGGCACCCCTATTATTCGTATGTTGTTTCATTTTATGTTGTGCCAAAGCTCCCTTAGACTCTCCTCCTGTCTTTTAATTTTTTTCTCCAATTGAATTCAGTTTTGGTGTGTTTTGCTTCCTTGTCTTCTAATTCACTAATTCGGTCCTCTGCTTCTCCTAGTCTACTGTTGATACTTTCAATGGTGTTTTTTTTTTTTTTTTTTTTTTATTGCAGCTATGTCACTCTTCATTTCTTCTTGGGTCTTACTTATGTTGTTGATTTTTTCATCTATTTCTTCTTGCTTCTTGCATAAGTTGTCGATTTTTTCCTCCATCTGGTTTACGCACTCTAGGACCCTTGTTCTGAATTCCGTTTTTGTCATGTTGCATGCCTCTGTATCACTTAGCTGCTTTTTTGGCGAGTCCTCCTTTTCTTTCCTTTGAGGATTTCTTTGTCTACCCATGTTTGATCTCACTGACATATATAGATATTAAGTCGTTCAGTTGCTGCTCCCTAGGTGGCAGTGGCACCTCGGGCTGTGGTTGCTCCTTGGGCGGTTGTGGTAGCAGCTGCTCCTCTGTTGGGAGCAGGTCCTCTGCTGGGTGCTCTTCACAGCTGTTGTGGCATTTCTGGCTGGTGGAGGGAGGCTTCACACAGAGCAGCTGTTCCTCAGACAGAGCGTGTGGTGATCAGGAGGCCGCTCTTGCTTGGATCTGCTGCGTTGATATAAAGGCACAAAATACAACACAACAAGGAACAATGTACCAGACACTGAACACAAATGTATTTACGGTAATAATAACCCCAAATAAAGGTGGCCACCCGAGCTAAGAGAGGTGGGGGACAAGGAAGAAAGAAGAGAAAAAGATAGAGAAGAAAACAGGAAAAAAAAGAGAGAGAAATGAGAATGAAGTAGAAGACGGGAGGAGACTATTCCTATGAGGAGAAACATCCGATAGAACCGCCACTAGTCCCATCAAATTCCAGCAATGGATCCCCGGAGTGAATACAAACCACAAACAACCAATAATATCAAGCAAGGCAAGGGTAAACAGAAGCACAAAAATAACCGGTGTGGGGAGGGTGGGATGTGAAAAAGAAAAACAAAAAGAAAAAGCAGAACCACCTCACAAACAATCTTTAAAAAAAACAAATATACTCAACAATCAAATAAACAGCAACAAAACAATAGAGAAAAGAAGAGAAAAAAAAATGGATAGTGAAGAAAGATAAGGGAGAGGTGTATAAGGATTTAGAGCAGGGGATTGGAAAAGGGATATATAAGTAGGGTGAAATTTAGACAGGGAGTAAGAAGAATAGGGAAAATCTAAAGCAGGAATAGGGTAAGAGAAACAGGACAGAAAAAGGGGAAAAGTGGGGAAGAGGGTGTTAGCACAGTGGCACAATTGAGGTAGAGGAAAATGATGCTAAAGGAAAGATGAAAATAGAATGGAAAACCCTAGTCCAAAATAAAATAAAGAGAAAATAAAATGACACTTTAAAAAATGGTAAAATGGTAGCAGTAATAATACTGGTTAAAAATAAAAATGTAGTAATTAAAAGGGTAAAATCAGGTGATGAAAAAAGTAAAAAAAAAATGGTTTCTTAGTTAATAGGTGAAACAATAAGTAAAAAAAAAAAAAATGGGCTGTAATGACGGTGCTTCAGATCTTCTGCCCTTCTTTTTGGCACGCCAGGTATTCAGGAGAATGTTGAATTTCCCTCTGATACACTGTTCCTCCATGTTGTAAGCCACAGTCCTGATTTTAAGGCAGGCTGTATTGGTTTCCCAGACAGCCCTTATCTGTATGTACACAAGAGTCAGTTCGTGGCTCTGCTTCTGGGTGGCAGTGTTTCGGGATTGACCTCTGAGGCTATAAGACCTCTCTGACCAGGTGTTCTCTATTGTACCTGAAGCTGGTTCCCCAGTAGTCACTTCCTGCTCTGTTTCCCAGGCTCCCAAAAAACAATCTTCCCTTATAAGCTCTGCGACTGACCCCAACTGGGCAATCCCATGCACTGGGTTCAATAATCAAATGCACAGATTTAAGATTCTGGGAAGAGGTGCGAACTCACAAGGCTCCACCTTCCAGATCTGCGTGGAGTCTCTGCACACACTCTGGCACCTTGCACCAAGTAGCCGGCAAACTGGCATAATCTGAGGCTTCCCATTTGTGTCCAGTCCAACTGTGGGCTTATTTATAGCGTTCCCTTCTGACAGCAGCCCTGGGGTAGACCTTCCACACTCGTGGGTCACGTCGGCTCCAACGGCCGCGGTCTTTGTGGGGCGCAGAGTTCACCCCATCCTGCCCGCTTTCCACTCTCCAATCTAAATTGAAAACCGCACCGTTGGGGGAAGTCTAACCTTTCCGTGGGGAGAAGCAGGGCTCCTCTGAGTTCACATAGCCGCCCTGCTTGAGAGCCATTGTTGCTGGGTTAGTAGCTGGTATCTGGATATCAGTAACAGCCACTCAAGTTGGCATGGTCTCTGCGGCTGAGCCAGCTCACCTGGAGAGGATTTAGCCTCAGCCTCTACCCATTCCCTTTTTATAGTAATTCTCTGTCTTTCCTGGCTGCAGACTGTCTCTCAGCTGAATCTCCTCTGCTTATTCGGGCTGTATGTGACCCCTTTCAGCTGCTCTCCCTTATCAGTTCCAGGACAAGGCACCAACAAGTCCCTCTAAACCTCCGCCATTTTCTTCCTCGAATATTGTTAAACTATTGACAGGATTGTCAGCTCAAGATGTGAAGTTTTATGCCACAACTGGTACAGTTTTTCCTTTAACAACGTGGTCTAGAACAGCAATGCTGGATATTGGAGATACTAGAGAAGTGAGGTTTCACTCTAACTGTTTCAAAGATGATTCACTTCATGTTACATTTGCCCCATACCGAAGTAAGATATTAGTAATAAGGGAAAGTGGGTATGGTGTACATGGTTATTATCTTCACAATTTTTCTGTAAATCTGGAACTATTCTAAAATAAACCATCAATTAAACCAACACTCAAAATCCTAGGAAATGTTCATATCTGAACATAGTGCAATGGACCACTGAAATGAAGGGGGAGTATGGAAGTGGCTTAGAGGAAACAGCACGTCCCTACCATATGATGGACTATAATGTAACTAGAGGATATGAGAGAGAGAGAGACATCAGTTTGGGAATAAATTTAGGAGGTAAGAGGAAGTTCTCTTTTCTATAACCAGAGGGTTTGAGGTTTCTGCATCTTCTGTCACCACCGCCCCGCCTGAATTGTCAAACTGAGGCTTTGAAATGGGCATTATGAGAAGATTAACACATTAATGGTCTCTTTTTTTTTTTTTTTTTTATTGCTTAAAGTATTACAAAGGGTACATTAATGGTCTCTTGAATAAATACCAGCAAGTGTATAAAGGAAATGTGTTTGTATGTTTTTTGTGTGTTTCCAGATGATGGGGAGGGATCTACGGATGGGCAGGCATGTGAGAAGGGACTAATGTAGAATTCTTTATTGGGGCACAAGACAATACTTTCCATACTGAGCCAGATACTTAGAATAAGGACAAGGAGAAGACTGATTGGGGATTTTTGTCTCAACACTTTCTCCTACTGGCAAGGAAGAAAAGAAGCTGATGTTTAATATAATTTTTGATTGGGGGGGTGGGATGGATGGTGGTGGTAGCAGTCATGAGGAACAGTGTGTTGTGTTAGTGCTGGCAGTTTATAATAATGAATTTTATTTCCTTTTTACATGGTACACTATTGAACATTGTTAAACTATTGACAGGATTGTCAGGTCAAGATGTGAAGATTATGCCACAACTGTTACAATTTTTCATTTAACAACGTGGTCTAGACCAGCATTGGTGGATATTGCTGATACTAGAGAAGGGAGGTTTCACTCTATTTCACTGTTGATTTACTTCGTGTTACATTTGCCCCATACCCAAGTAATATATTAGTAATAAGGGAAATTGTTTAAGTGTACATGGGTATTATCTTCACAATTTTTCTGTAAATATGGAACTATTCTAAAATAAAACATCCGTTAAAACAACACTCAAAATCCTAGGAAACGGTAATATCTGAACTTAGTGGAATGGCCCACTGAAATGCCGGGGGGTATGGAAAGTGGATTAGAAGAAACAACCCCTCCCTGCCATATGCTGGACTATAATGGAAATAGTGGAAATAAGAGAGAGAGAGAGAGAGAGAGAGAGAGAGAGAGAGAGAGAGAGAGAGAAAGGTCAGTTTGGGAATAACTGTAGGAGGTAAGAGGAAAGTTCTTTTCTATAACCATAGTGTTTGAGACTTCTGAATCTTCTTCCACCCCAGCCCCTCCTTAATGATCAAGCTGAGGCTTTTTGACATCAAGCCACAAGATGGGAACCACTGATTTTGGCCAACCAGAGCTGAAGTGAGTGGGTCCTCATTGACCTAGAGAGTATATAAAGAGAGTTGGACCCTTTGAGTACTGTCTGTTGCCTCAAGATAGCCAAAAATAATAAGAAGATATTGTAGACTAGTGGAGATAAGGAATAAGACTCCAAACAAAATAATGGATGAAGAAACTGCAAGTTCCTAAAGTGAATTAGAAATCAGTTTCTCAACTGGAGGACGAAGAAGTGGATAAGGTCAGCATAACATATTCAAATGCTGCCCCTTCCCCAGTTATTCTGCACCCAAGATTCTGGATTTGTGCTTTTTGGCCACAGACACTTCCTCATTCAATCCATTCTCATTCAATTAAAAGCCCTTTCCAAATCATTTTCCAATTTCTTTCCCAAAAGCAATGTCTTGCTGTGTTTAACTTTTTTCCAAACTTCATAACCAAGATAGTGGTGATGGTAAATTTGGACTTTAAGCTGAATGAAGACAAGAGGGAGAAAGACAGAAAGAATCAGATAATTGTACTTTACTACAGGAAGCGGAAAACCTAAAGTAAGCAAGCAAACGAATGTAGAAGAAGAAGTGCTGGACTGTTCATCTACCAGCGGTGATACCCAGGGTCTCCCAGAGGAACACAATTAATAATGTGTATCCCCGTATTAAAAATGCTTAAAAATGGGCATTATGCCAAGATGAAAACATTATTGGTCACCTTTACTAAATACCAGCAAGCATATAAAGGAAATGTGTTTGTATTTTTCCGTGTTGACAGATGATGGGGAGGGATCTAAGGAGGGGCAGGCATGTGTGAAGGGAGTATTGTAGAATTCTTCAAGTGGGCTACCAGACCAGCCATTCCATACTGAGCCAGACACCTAGAATAGGGACCAGGAGAAGACTGAAGGGGGATTTTTTCCTCAACACTTTCTCATACTGGCAAGGAAGGAAAGAAACTCATGTAAAATTTAGGTTTGTATTGGGGGGTGTGATGGATGGTGGTGGTCGCAGTCACGAGGAACATGGTGTTGTGTTAGTGCTGTCAGTGTATAATAATGAATTTGATTTCCTTTTTACATGCTAGACTATTGAGTATTGTTAAATATTGGCAGGGTTGTCAGCTCAAGATGTGAAGTTTTATGCCACAACTGGTGCAGTTTTTCCTTTAACAACTTGGTGTGGAACAGCATTGCTGGATATTACTATTACTAGAGAAGTGAGGTTTCTCTCTAACTGTTTCACTGATGATTCACTTCACGTTACATTTTTCCCATACCCAAGTAAGATATTATTAATAAGGGAAATTGGGTATGGTGTAAATGCGTATTAACTTCACAGTTTTTCTGTAATATGGAACTATTCTAAAATAAAACATCTATTAAAACATCACTCAAAATAGGAAATGGTAATATCTGAACATAGTGGAATGCACCACTGAAATGATGGTGGAGTTTGAGAAGTCGCTTAGAGGAAACACCACCTCCCTGCCATATGCTGGACTTTAGTGGAACTAGTGGAAGAGAGAGAGAGAGAGAGAGAGAGAGAGAGAGAGAGAGAGAGAGAGAGAGAGATCAGTTAGGAAAAAATTGTAAGTGGTAAGAGGAAGGTCTCTTTTCTATAACCAGAGCATCTGAGTCTTCTGCATCCTCTTCCATCCCTGCTCCTTCTGGATGGTCAAGCTGATGCTTTGTGATGTCAAGCCAGACCATGACAACCACTTAATTTGGGCAACCAGAGCTGTAGTGAGTTTATTGCCTTCACTATCTCATAAGCATAGACAGAGTACCCCCCGAAGCCTGGGTGACTTTGATGCCCTAGCAAAGTTCGGAGCTAGGCGCCACCTCTGTTTGTCCAGACAGTGATAGCTGAAACTGCTCCCCCATTTATTATTATGTAAATCCTTGCTGATGGGCTAGTCTGCTTGTTACTAGGGGGTCACCTCCCTAAGGGCTATGCTATCGGTGCATCCCAGATCAATAAAAGCTTGGTGAGGCCTGAACACGGAGGAAGTCCTTTGGGACTTGCCGCCTGGTTCCCCAATATTGCAAAATTATCTCGTGTCTTTTTCTCTCATTTGTTGTGTGGCTCCTCTTTCAGATACCGAACCCTACTCCATGCAGAATGTGGAGGGAATCTTACTCGACATCTGGCGCCAGACGGGTAATCTGGAAGTGCAGGCCTCGCTGGAGCGAGAAATGGAAGTTTTCACCCAAAAGATGTGGAAAACTCACCAAAAAAATGTGAGGGGAATTCCAACTCACGCAATGCCCAGGTTCAACTCCAGAAGCCCGGGTCAGTAAGTACACTGGGAACGTTTTCTTAACCAGGCTAACAAACGGGGCAGGATTTGGCTTTAAAAAAGTAGATTTGGCTTTAAAAAGGTATATTTGGCTTTTTTAAAAAAAGTAAGAAACTTTATTATAGACTTTTGATTTGCATGCTTAATGAGTTAAAATTTTAGAAGGTAATATCTTATAGTTTTTGCATGTTATTATAGAACATAACCCTTGGTTTCTTGAAAAAGGTACATTAGATCTTAAAGTTGCCAAAACAGGGCATTTCATTTCCTAGAGGCTTTAGGAGAGGTCAAGGAGGATGGATCTCTTCCCCCTTGCACCCTCCGCTCCTTAAGAGGAGCAGAAAGAAAAGAAAAAAAATAGGAGGAATGGCCTTCATGGCTCCCTCCACATCCATGTCCTAATTCTGAAATGTTTGATTCTCTGTTAATAGAATCACCTGTGCAAACAGGCCAAATTATAAAGAAATTGGAATATTTTCATTAAAATATATTTTATTGATTTTTTAGAGAGGAAGGGAGAGATACAGAGAGTTAGAAACATCGATGAGAGAGAAACATCGATCAGCTGCCTCCTGCACATCTCCCACTGGGGATATGCCCGCAACCCAGGTACACCCCTTGCCCAGAATCGAACCCGGGACCTTTCAGTCCACAGGCTGACGCTCTATCCACTGAGCCAAACCGGTTTCGGCAAGAAATTGGAATATTAAAAGGTACTCTTAAATCAGGCTGAAAAAAGAGTGCCATGGTCACCTCAATGTGGTTTCTTTTTCAAATTAATATCTGAATTTATGTTTGGAATCTAAAATCGGTAATAAGTAATGAAACCTTGCTGCTGAATCTGCCTCTGGTGTGAGAGATTCAAAGGTGGCTGGAAAGGGCAGAGCTATAAGCTCTCCCACAATGAGATTACTCAATATTTTATTTAAAAATTACCGGAGAACATGTTTGGAACACCTAAAATTGGCTAAGATAAACTTAGGTGCTAGCCATTGCTTTAGAAAGCGAAATAGGAAAAAATTTAAAATGACTTTTTCTATTAAGCATGACTTTGGGAAAAATACGCCATCTGAGACATTTGCTGAAACTTCCCCCAAAGCAGGATGTGGGCGAAGGGAAGAAGGAGCACATGGCCATCCAATATGGACGCCCCCTCCCCAAGTATTGTAAAATTAAAGTCCTTCTTGTAATTGAAAAGCTTTTACAAATTCATAAATGCATCCAGGATTTCTTTGCACATGTAAAGGGGAAAGGCCAGTTTAAAAAACGAGTGCGCATAGTTTTGAGCTGAACTTGACTTTTGCTGTGTATAGAATAAAAACCCGAGACTGTTTTGGCCTTAAATATGGCGTACATGAACCTGAGAAAGAAATGCAGGCTGGTTTCCCAAGGAGATTTAAAGTAGCTCTTTTGAAATTTCCTGCCCTGAGGCAAGTACCACCAGGAAGTTGCTAGTCAAGTTTACCTGTGAATAGCTATGGTTTTGCTTCTTGACTTCCCCAGCAGGAAAATTGTGACCATTCTGAAATTTAGCAGCTATGCCAGGCTTATTGGCTGGAGACTTAAAACTTTTAGGGTCAAATCATCTAAAAGTATTGAGATTTACAATACTGAAATGTTGATCTGAGTATGCCTAGTATGAAGTCTAGAAGATAGAAGTTAATGTATTAATGGAAAATGCCTTCTATTTTATTTGAAATGTATCCTTAAATGCAAAAGTATTGATTTGAAAAATGCCAAGTATTTAATTTGCTACCTAAGATTTAAAGCTCTGAAAGTTTAAGGTGCAAATTGAATCGGGAAAAATTAATTAAATATCTAATGTATAACTTGTTTTTGAAAAAATTAAATGTGTTTTCTCTTAAATGATTAGGAATTCAAAATATATTACTTCTTGGTCTGATTTTAAAAAAAGAGGATAATTTTTAAGATCTCAACTGAAATTTTTAATACAAAAACCAGTTTAAATTTGATTAATATTCTTTAAGATAATTATAAAGGGTATAAACAGCGAATGAGATTTCTGTTTGTCTACAATATAATGATGGCCATCCACCTTTTAGGGATTTTGGTTTGCTCTTCCATTGTTTATTGTGAGAATAAGGAAATCTTCTTTTCTGTCAGTGAACAGTGTAGACAGCCACAATGTTGAGCTGTGGGACTTGGCAGCTTCCATGTTGGCCGCATGGCTTACCCCGCCCCTGGGGGCCGCCATCTTGAAACAGCATAGGCCCCGCCCTCTGATTTAGCCAATCACAAAAGGAATGTCTTCTCACTGTGGCAGGATGTTATTTCAGGGGTGGAGCTTTAAGGCAGAATTTCACTACAGAAATGCGGATGGGGCAGAAAGTGTTTCTAATCTCTTAAATCTAGAAAACCCTGCTTTCCTTAAACTAAAGACAATTAAAGGTTATATGTTCCCTCCCTAAACAAAAGTTAAATAGCTTATGTCAAAGCATTAAAAGGGACTGATAACAGTAATCCAATCTCTGTGACCCCAGCCAAAATTTTAAAACCAGTTTAAATTTAACTGATATCTCTTAATAATTAAAGTAAGTATATAATTTTTAAATCATATATATATATATATATATATATATATATATATATATATATATATAGTTGATGGTCTTTCAAGTTGGATTTCAAAACTATAACAAAAGAATGACTTTGAGAAATTTCCCGGGCCCTGAAATGGTTTCAAAAGTTTATTCTCTCATTTTAAAGGATTTTTTAATTTAGCTAAATTTAATACACTTGAAATCACATGGAAAGCTTGATCAAATAAAAATTAATGAATATATTTTAAGTTTTTGCCTCTGAGAAAGGGCAAAACAAGTTATTTTGTTTAATATTTTTAAAATTCAGCAGTGAAATTTTAATATGTAATTTGACATAACAAAAGCACCTCACTTCTGCATTTTAAATTAGGCAGGAAGTGGTGCAGCGTTTGCCCCTTGTGAATCAGAAGTTTACTAAATACTAAATTTACTTGCTCTGCTTTTTAAAAAATACTTACTTAAATTACAATCCTTGTAAGCAATTGAATCCTAGTAAAGTAAATTCTTCTGAAAAGGTTACTGAAGGCTTCCCATGATTCCTATGTATATGCAAATAAGCCAAAGGGTATACTCTTTAAAAATATAATTGCTAACATTTAAAGATTGTTGTTAAAATACTAAATCTGATAATAATTAGTCACCATAAATGAAAAATCACTTGAAATATATAGCTTTGCGAAAGTATTTGTTAAAATCTCAAAAGGCAACCATGTTCTTCACATTTGTTGCTTGTGTGAGAAAGCTGTCTGAAAGGAAATAAAAAGAGGTTTCCTTCAGATGTCTAAGTAAAATTAAAAATCAATATATTGCGCCTCATAAGCTAAATTAAATAATTTGTGTTTTGCCTCCTTAAACAAAGTTTATGTAAATTTACTTAAAGACTAATACCAGAAATTTAATTGTCATTTACTGTCCATAACTAAGAGCAAGTAAAGTTAAAAGAATAAATGTTATTGCAAACTGACTTAAATTGGAAAATTGGGCTAAGTGGATATTCAGGGGAACTTAGCTGTCACCTATTAAAAATATGAACTACTACAATTTTTACATAAGACCTCCATCATTATACCAAAAAACACTAGGCAGGAACCAATTCCTGGAGCTTTAACTGTTTTTACTGATGGGTCATCAAATGGGAAAGTTGCCAATCATACTATAAATTCTGACCAAGTCATACTTCTGTGCAAAGAATTGAATTAAACGCTATTAAGGCTGCATTGCAAGATTTCCAACAGCCTGTTAACATAATTTCTGATTCCTCTTATGCTTCGGGCCTAGTAAGTAGAATTGAAACTGCCCGGCTGAAATGGCTTAGTGACCAAAGTTTATTCTTACTATTTAAGCAGGTTCAGCAGATTGTGCAGCAGAGAAAATACCCTTTTTATATCACCCACATCAGGGCTCACAGCATATTACCTGGCCCATTAACTAAGGGAAATGCACATGCTGATCAATTGGTTGCTTTATTAAAAGAGGCTTCAGAGTCCCATCAGCTTTTAAAAATCCCAACTTGAAAAACAAAAAAGGGGGATGATGGAGAAATCACCTACAGGTAGGCTGCACCTAGCTTTAATTACTCTAAATTTTTTCACTTGTGATGCTAATGGAAAGACACCTATGGAGCTACATTGGTGTCAGAATAAAAGGAACAGCCCAGAGACCACCTGGGGCATGGTAAAGTGAAGTATGGTAACAATTAATTCAGGTAAAAACTATAAGTTTCATATGTCTTAGAAGGCACATTTTTCCTTACCTGGGTAGGACAGCACAGCTATCCCAAGTTCAGAGGCCTCCAGTTAGCATGTCAACTCAGTGTTCTGGAGACCCAAAACTGCCTAAGTGCCTAAGTTTAACCCAGGTCACTCAAGGGTTCTAGACCCAAAACTGTAATTTAGATAACATGCCTAAGTTTAACCTAGGTCACCAAGGACTCTAGATAATGTGGTCATCCAAAACTGTAATTTAGATAGCATACTATTTCTGCTTCTTTAAATTTCTTTCTTATTTTTTGAAAACTAGGTTCCTCATTCCAAACCTTGAGACAGCCAGTTTAGAAAATTAAGTTGTCATGACCTAGTACAAAGAATATTGCTACATGGTATTATTCTACAAGTTTCATTAATAATTTTTGGTGCTTTACAACAGTATATTGTGCATTTATCCCAAACAAACTTATAAACTAATTCTTTGACATGAAGGGATTTATTCCTTTCCACTGTGAAGGGCCTCCTGGGGAAGGCACTTAAGCATTCCGTATTGACCTATCTTGATTTTTTTGCGAAGAGGATTCCAATTGTCTACAGCTGTTACCTGAGCTCTCCGTTCAAGCTGGGATCATGAAAAGCTGGTACCATGGATCTGTCTCTTGCCCAATGGCGTAAGCTGGGCCCTCTCTGGAGAAGAAACCTGGGTTCCCTATGATCAATGCCAGGGCCCCGCCAAAAGGGGAGGGGATCCAAAGGCAGTTGCTGGGCATGGAGGCCAGAGGGACATAGGTTAACAAGGAGTCAGAACTGAACCTCACATCACCCTACTTGGCCCAGAGATGGTTAATAGTCAGAGACGGGTAAGACCCCACAGGATGGGGCGAACTAAGACAGGCACAGCAGGGGGCCAGTAGGAGAAAACTTGGGGTTCAACAGAGGTGGGGCATAGATCCTCACCCCCGCAATGGTGCAGGGGCTTGAACACTCACCCCTTCTGAGGAAGGTCTCCTGTCCCCATGGCTGCTTCTTGCTTCCCATGCCCAGCCCAGATCAGGAACCAAATAATAGAGGAGACTTGGCCCAGCTGAAAATGGTACCCAGAAAAACGAAGGCTTAGTTTAACAGACTCCAAATTTAAATCTAGCCTAACAACAGGAATGCTGGGGCCTCCTCAAGCACGGAAAGTGATCCTTTCCAATAATATTTACAGTGTAAATTAAGATCATTGTTAGAATATTAAATTTGACAGTAAAATAGTTGTCAAGTTTTCAAATTAACTAAATTTGGCTAACTTGAAATAAGTAATTATTCATATAGTATTAACCAAAATTTTCATTTCATGGTAAAATTGCTTAACATGCAATGAACCTAAAGAAGTCATATTTTTGTGCAAAAAAAAATAAAAATTTAAAGTTATCTAGAGTGCATTATAAAATTTTCCATAAGCCTCCTAATTAAATCAAAAAAGGGGGATAGTGGAAGAATACCATGTAAGGAAAAATATCCTGTAACTAAATTACATCTAGAAAAATTATTTTTTTCATTTTGTACTGCTAACAACAAGACACCCATGAAAAACATATGTGGTGTCAAAATAAGCCAAAGGAAAATCATTTGTGCAAATATAAAAAGGATTCCCCAAGTAAAATTTCCTTTATTAACCTTCGGTCGAGTATATGTTTGTATACTTTCAGAGAACAACTCCAAGACCATGTGGATTCCTGCAACAAGAGATCCCGGAGAGAAACAGACCAGATTGCTCCAGCCACAAAGACAGGAGAGACAGTTCAGAGATGGAGATGGTGAAGACGCCTTGCCATGCTACCAGTCAGCAGCTGTGCGGCACTGCAGGGAGCCCAGGACCAAACCAGAGGGTACCGGATCTGCATTTGTCCACCATCCAGAACCAGCATTTCATTGTTGGCATGTACACATGAACTATCGGATATTGAAACTTGGAATCAAAACGGTTGGACATTGATTTTGGGACTTAAACATTTTTTGTTCTTATATGTTTATTTCTGTTTTTTTTTTTTAAGGAAAAATAAGGGGGAGATGTAGGAAACTGATTATTGCCTTCACTATCTGATAAGCATTGACAGAGAACCCCCCGAGGGTGGGTGCCTTTGAAGCCCTAACAAAGGTCAGAGCTAGGTGCCACCTCTCTTTGTCCAGACAGTGGTAGCTGAAACTGCTCCCCCATTTATTATTATGTAAATCCTTGCTGATGGGCTAGTCTGCTTATTACTATGGGGTCACCTGCATAAGGGCTATGGTATGGGTGCATCCCAGATCAATAAAAGCTTAGTGAGGCCTAAACACAGAGGAAGTCCTTTGGGACTTGCAGCCTGTTCCCCAATATTGCAAAATTATCTCCTGTGTTTTTCTCTCATTTTTTGTGCTGCTCCTCTTTCAGATACCAAACGCTACTCCACGCAAACGTGGAGGGAGTCTTACTCGACAGTATCATAATGAATTTGATTTCCTTTTTACATGCTAGACTATGGAATATTGTTAAACTATTGACAGGATTGTCAGCTCAAGATGTGAAGTTTTATACCACAACTGGTACAGTTTTAATTTAACAACTTGGTATAGAACAGCATTGGTGGATATTAGTTATACTAGAGAAATGAGGTTTCACTTTAACTGTTTCACTGATGATTCACTTCACGTTACATTTTCCCCATACCCAAGTACGGGAGTATTAAAAAGGGAAATTGGGTATGGTGTACATGCGTATTAACTTCACAGTTTTCTGTAATATGGAACTATTCTAAAATAAAACATCTATAAAAACAACACTCAAAATACGAAATGGTAATATCTGAACATAGTGGAATGGACCACTGAAATGACAGTGGGGTTTGAGAAGTTGCATAGAGGAAACACCACCCCCCTCCCATATGGTGGACTTTAGTGCAACTAGAGGAAATGAGAGAGGGAGATAGGGAGAGAGAGAGAGAGAGAGAGAGAGAGAGAGAGAGAGAGAGAGAGAGAGAGAGAAAGATAAAGAGAGATCAGTTTGGGAAAATTTTTAAGTGGTAAGAGGAAGGTCTCTTTTCTATAACCAGCGCATCTGAGAGTTCTCATCCTCTTCCACCCCCGACCCTCCTGGATGGTCAAGCTGAGGCTTTCTGATGTCAAGCCACACCATGGCATCCACTAAATTTGGGCAACCAGAGCTGTATTGAGTGGTTCCTCAGTGACCTACAGACTATATATACAGGCCAGGACACTTTGAGTAGTGTCTCTTGCCTCAAGATAGCCAAACTTACAAAGAAGATTTTGTAGTCTAGTGGAGACAAGGAATAAGACTCCAAACACAAGGATGGGTGAAGAAACTGCAAGTCCTAAAGTGAATTAGAAGTCAGTTTCTCAACTGGAAGTCAAAGAAGTGGATAAGGTCAGAATACCTTATTCAAATGTTGGTCCTTCCCCAGTAATTCCTCACCCAAGATTCTGTCCTTGTGCTTTTTGGCCACACACACTTCCTTATTCGATCCATTGGCATTCAATTCCAAGCACTTTTCCAAATCATTTTCCAATTTCTTCCTCAAAATCAATGTCTTTCTGTGTTTAACTTATTTCCAAACTACATATGCTAGGCCCAGATTTAAAGATCCCCCAAGACAGACCACTAGGGAGCTGAGTCCGAAGCGAAAGCATAGAGTCTTTTATTCAAGCCCGGGACTTGGTTCCCCTTCTGCCTCCGTTACTGGATGCAAGAGAGAGCCCCGAGTCCCAAGGGAACAAAGAATTTATAAGGCTTTGTGTTGGGGGGTGGGGGCACACTCTGACCACTATTTTGGCCGACTCCAGTTGGTTGAGTGAGGACCAGGTGCTAGAGACGCAAGGGGAAGGTGCAGCATTGATCTGGTTACACAAAGACTGGAGCATGGCTAGCATACTCTTGGCCTTGGGCTAGTATCCCCAGCTTTCCCATTGGCTTAGATAAGGGCATGCTGAGTAACTGATACATTCTGGGGCTTTTTCTTGGAAGAGGGGATAAGGACACAGCTATCAGTCCTGTTCTGTCCTTTCACATAACCAAGATAGTGGCAATGGTAAATTTGGACTTTAAGCTGAATGAAGACAAAAGGCAGAAAGACAGAAAGAATCCCCCCTTGTCTTAGAACTTCCGGCTCAAATATGAGACGGACTGAACTATCAACTGGACCACTTCTTGACAAATTGGACAAGTCTTTTAATAATGCAAGGGCCGTAACTCAACAGCAGCGGGAGTATTACATGGGGTCTGCCAACCTCCGCTGTCTTCTTGAGGGTGAACTTCAGCAGCGGAACTTCACCTTCCAGTCAGGCTCCCTGCTGTCCTGGGCACAGAATGATCTGGGCATGTGACCCGGCAGAGACTAACTATAACAAATGGTCTGTGGAAGGGAAAGAAAACATTTCAGTTTTAATAACGTCCATCGAAATAGAGATTTTCTTCTTGAAAATTCCTCTATGGCTATCAAAAAGCCAAATCAAGATGAATTCATCTACTGTATTCAATTTGGCCTGATGTTTGCATAAACACAACAAGAATGGTAACTGTCTACCTTTGCTGGAATTTCATCATTTAATCTTGATGTGCCCCATAGGGCCAGGAAGCCAAGCCATCCAGCTGCCATCAGGCCTGCCTGCAGTATCTGCTGCGTTAGGTGAATCCCTCACCTGTAGCAACTCCACCTGAGCCCATGCTCTAGGCTTTAAGGCCCATCTCAGTAGCCCTACTACTCGTTGCGGTCCAGTGTGTGGGGGTTCCACAGAGATGCAGAGTTGTCCTTATTGCTCCCCTTCTACTCTTACAAACCGCCAGTGATGGTAGGATATGTGCCTGAAGCTCCAGTGCCGGATATCTTCAGGGCTCCCAAGCAGGATACCAGGCTTTCTCCATGGCACTCTTATTGGCTTCAAGACTTCAGAGCTCAGACAGGTTTCTTTAAAACATGATACTAAAAAGTTTCTGGTTAATAAAATCACTACTGCAAACCGGTCTTATTGATTTCATGCCAAGAAATGTATTGCCATGACTTATTAAGCATTGCCAGATTTCAGAGGAATAATATAAAGAGAAAAACATACTGATCTGCTCTAAGATCTTCTGATTTTTCTTGTCAGTCCTTTAAGAATGCATAACTATGCCTCAGACCTTCCATTCTAAATAGGCCTTTCCCAGCTCTCTACTGCCGAGGTTTGTACCACCCCTGACATGGGCATGGTCATGCAGGCCTGCAAGACAGTACACAGGCTGCCCACTTTTAGATGTTTCTCAATAGAGACCAAAACCTGATGGGTATTCTTTTTTGTCCTGTTGGGCATCTACCCTCTTGGCAACCAGACACCCTTTACTTTTGGGGTTCATCCCATATAGTCCCCTTCCAGGAATGCTATCATATAGCTATATCAATGTCCCTCAGTGTGGGAGACTGGACACTTGCCAGTTATTCCCAAAAACTACCAAGGACTGTAGACCATCAATGGTCCACAGCTACAGCTACATTTAAACCTGTGAGATAATTGAAGGTTAATACAACATATTAATACAATGAAACATAATATTGACACCATTTCCGCTTCAGGCAGCTAAATCCTCCACTACTAAACATGAGATATGGCAGGGCTATACAAACATATTAGGGAGGTGACTAAAGTCCACTCTTGGACCTTTCTATATAAGGTAAAATTGTCCTTGTTTTTCTGAAGCCATGTCTATGAAGATGCAGGCATCATCTGAGCCTATTATACAATTTTCTTCAGGTATAGTCCTTTTCAAGTTGGGGTGAGTCCTAGGGTCCTGAACTCCTTTACCCACACCGATTCCCCATGATGGAAAGGATGTACAGAGTCTGAGGTGACACTGCTAGGGCATCTCGAACAAGCTTATGGGTGGCTTGTCATTTCTGTAAGAGATCACGTCCAAGTAAGGGGTACAGTCATTCTGGCATAACTAGAAACGAATGAGTTACCGTGTTCTTTCTGAGGTCCACAGTCCTCTTTGATGTACAAGGAAAAAGGCAGTTTTCCGGTGGCTCTTAGAACTGGTGTCTTCTTAGATGTTACCGGTCTCATTGGCTCTGTCAAGACTGAATAGGCTGCTGGAGAATACACCAGATAATTAACGGGGGTTCTATTTATCTACAAATATTTATACCTAAGTAGACAAATAAACATCAAATAAACATCCACATTTACACCTTTTCAGTGAACAAGTACTTTTACAGTCTTGGGAATTTTGGAAGATAACAGGAACACTGCCCAAGTCCACTCAC
The DNA here is from genome assembly GCF_963259705.1 of Myotis daubentonii. Lineage (NCBI taxonomy): Eukaryota > Metazoa > Chordata > Mammalia > Chiroptera > Vespertilionidae > Myotis > Myotis daubentonii. The sequence continues at coordinate 83,327,425 of NC_081861.1, read as the reverse complement.
AGGGGCCTGACAAGCACAGATGTTGGGGCCTTTGGCTGGGGGGTATAAAGTCTCCATCCTTTCTCTCTTGGCACTGCTAAGGACAGGATCATCGTGGGTCCAGTCCAAATGTTCAGCACGATGAATTAACAGAAATGCAAAATAAATCAAAGTAACTTCTACTTCTCACAGAGTAGTAATGAGCAGCCAAAATATACAAACACTCGTATTCACACTCTCTCGGTAGACTAGCCCAGTCTCTAGCTGAGCAGATGAACAAAACAATGCCCAACTTCCCAGACGAGCGTAGGGGCACTCCTGGCACCCATGTCCCAGAACAGAATTCTCAACCAACCTTTTGGTGAGAACCTACCGGAGGAATTAAGACTGCTTCCAGTCCCCCCTCTTGGTAGCAATTTGGCTACCCCACACAAACAAACACCTGTTTAATCATGCTTTCTCAATGTTTCTGCATTCATTACAATAACACAATCTCTATTGTACCCCTTTAAAATTTTTTTTTAAAATGTAATTAAGAACAGCAGGTTTACGTTGTCCCGACCTCATTATGATCGGTGAAGAGAGACAGACAAGGGAGGTGGTGACCTGTTTTCACAGATCCTTACTCCGTTGCCCGCCTGACCTAAGTAGTGGAGCCACACAAAGGATAGGAGAGGGCAGGCCCCCTCTCTCCACACTCACATACTTTCACCAAACATTCATTCAGCAAAGGCATTTAGCTACCAAAACACACAATTTCTCTAAATTCAATCTGAACCTTAAACTTTTAGCAAATATTAAGCATTTCTCAATCAGTAACATTTTTTTTTATTATTGCTTAAAGTATTACAAAGGGTATTACATATGTATCCATTTTATCCCCCCGCCCTAGACAGTCCCATAGCCTCCCCTATCCCCCAGTGTCTTATGTCCATTGGTTATGCTTATATGCATGCATACAAGTCCTTTAGTTGATCTCTTACCCCCCTACCTCCTGTCCCCCAACCCTCCCCGGCCTTCCCACTGCAGTTTGACAATCTGTTTGAGGCAGCTCTGCCTCTGTATCTATTATTGTTCAAAAGTTTATAATGGTCTCCATTATCCATGAATGAGTGAGATCATGTGGTATTTTTCCTTCATTGACTGGCTTATTTCACTTAGCATAATGCTCTCCAGTTCCATCCATGCTGTTGCAAATGGTAAGAGTTCCTTCCTTTTTAGAGCAGCATAGTATTCCATCGTGTAGATGTACCACGGTTTTCTAATCCATTCATCTACTGATGGGCACTTAGGCTGTTTCCAGATCTTACCTATGGTGAATTGTGCTGCTATGAACATAGGGGTGCATATATCCTTTCTGATTGGTGTTTCTGGTTTCTTGGGATATATTCCTAGAAGTGGGATCACAGGGTCAAATGGGAGTTCCATTTTCTGTTTTTTAAGGAAACTCCATACTGTCTTCCATAGTGGCTGCACCAGTCTGCATTCCCACCAGCAGTGCACAAGTGTTCCTTTTTCTCCACATCCTCTCCAGCACTTGTCGTTTGTTGATTTGTTGATGATAGCCAGTCGAACATGTGTGAGATGGTACCTCATTGCTGTTCTGATTTGCATCTCTCGTATGATTAGTGACTTTGAGCATGTTTTTATATGTCTCTTGGCTTTCTGAATGTCCTCTTTTGAAAGGTGTCTATTTCGGTCCCTTGCCCATTTTTTGATTGGATTGTTTATCTTCCTTTTGTTAAGTTGTATGAGTTCCCTATAAATTTTGGAGATTAGGCCCTTATCAGATATGACATTGGCAAATATGTTTTCCCACACAGTGGGTTTTCTCGTTGTTTTGTTGATGGTTTCTTTTGCTGTGCAGAAGCTTTTTATTTTGATGTAGTCCCATTTGTTCATTTTTTTCTTTAGTTTCAAGTGCCCTAGGAGCTGTATCAGTGAAGAAATTGCTTCGGCATATGTCTGAGATTTTGTTGCCTTTGGATTCTTCTAGAGTTTTTATGGTTTCCTGTCGTACATTTAAGTCCTTTATCCATTTTGAGTTTACTTTTGTGTATGGTGTAAGTTGGTGGTCTAGTTTCATTTTCTTACATATATCTGTCCAATTTTCCCAACACCATTTATTGAAGAGACTATCTTGGCTCCATTGTATGTTCTTGCCTCCTTTGTCAAATATTAATTGAGCATATTGGTTCTGGCCGATTCCTGTGCTCTCTATTCTATTCCATTGATCTATATGCCTATTCTTGTGCCAGTACCAGGCAGTTTTGAGAACAGTGGCTTTGTAATACAACTTGATATCTGGGATTGAGATCCCACCTACTTTGTTCTTTTTCAGGATTGCTGCAGCTATTCGGGGTCTTTTTTTATTCCAGATGAATTTTTGGAAAGTTCGTTCTAGATCTGTGAAGTATGCCGTTGGTATTTTAATGGGAAGTGCGTTGAATTTATAGATTGCTTTGGGTAGTATGGACATTTTAATGATGTTGATTCTACCAGTCCATGAACACGGTATGTTCTTCCATCTGTTTATGTCTTCCTCTATCTCTTTTTTCAACGTCCTGTAGTTTTCTGAGTAGAGGTCTTTTACTTCTTTAGTTAAGTTTATTCCTAGGTAGCTTAATTTTTTTGGTGCGATGGGAAACGGGATTGTTTTTATAATCTCTCTTTCTGAAAGTTCACTATTGGTGTATAGAAATGCCTCAGATTTCTTGGGGTTAATTTTGTATCCTGCTACATTGCCAAATTCATGTATTAACTCTAGTAGCTTTTTGATGGAATCTCTAGTGTTTTGTATGTATAATATCATGTCCTCTGCAAATAAGGACAGTTTTACTTCCTCTTTTCCAATTTGGATGCCTTTTATTTCTTCTTCTTGCCGAATTGCAATGGCTAACACTTCTAGTACTATGTTGACCAGGAGTAGTGAGAGGGGGCATCCCTGTCTTGTTCCTTTTCTCAGGGGAAATGGTGTTAGTTTTTGTCCATTGAGTATGATGTTGTCTGTGGGCCTGTCATATATGGCTTTTATTATGTTGAGGTATGATCCTTCTACTCCCACCTTGCTGAGAGTTTTTATCAAAAATGGGTGTTGAATTTTGTCAAATGCTTTTTCTGCATCAATTGATATGACCATGTGGTTTTTCTCTTTCAATTTGTTTATGTGATGTATCACGTTTATTGATTTGCGGATATTGTACCATCCTTGCATCCCTGGGATAAATCCTACTTGGTCATGGTGTATGATCTTCCTGATGTACTGCTGGATCCGATTTGCTAAGATTTTGTTGAGGATTTTGGCATCTATGTTCATGAGGGATATTGGCCTGTAATTCTCTTTCATTGTGTTGTATTTACCTGGTTTTGGTATTAGGGTGATGCTGGCTTCATAGAATGAGCTTGGAAGTGTTCCTTCCTCTTGAATTTTTTAGTAGTCTGAGGAGGATAGGTTTTAGTTCTTCCTTGAATGTTGGGTAAAACTCCCCTGTGAAGCCGTCTGGTCCTGGGCTTTTGTTTGCTGGAAGCTTTTTGATGAATGCTTCAATTTCTTCCATAGTTATTGGCCTGTTGAGATTTTTAGATTCTTCCTGATTGAGTTTTGGAATGTTGTATTTTTCTAGGAATTTGTCCATTTCATCCAGGTTGTCTAGTTTTTTGGAGTAGAGCTGTCCATAGTATTTCTTAACAATCATTTGTATTTCTGTGGGGTCTGTTGTTATTTCGCCTCTATCATTTCTGATTTTGTTTATTTGGGTCCTCTCTCTCCGCTTCTTGGTGAGTCTGGCTAGAGGTTTGTCAATCTTGTTTATCCTTTCAAAAACCAGCTCTTGGTTTCATTGATTTTCTGTATTGTTTTTTTGGTCTCTATGTCATTTATTTCTGCTCTAATCTTTATTATCTCCTTCCTTCTGCTCACTCTGGGGTTTTCTTGTTGCTGTCTTTCTAATTCTTTGAGTTGTAGAGTTAGATGATTTACTACCATTTTTTCTTGTTTTTTGAGATAGGCCTGTAGAGCTATAAACTTCCCTCCCAGGACTGCTTTCATTGTGTCTCATAGGTTTTGGATTGTTGTGTTTTCATTGTCATTAGTTTCCAGGTTGTTTTTAATTTCTTCTTAGATCTCATTGGTAACCCAATCAATATTTAATAGCATGCTATTCAGCTTCCAGGTGTTTGAGTATTTTGGGTTGTTTTTATTGTAGTTTATTTCTAATATTATGCCATCGTGGTCTGCGAAGACGCTTTTTATGAGTTCAATCTTCTTGAATTTGGGGATACTTTGCTTGTGACCCAATATATGGTCTATTTTTGAATATGTCTTATGAGCATTTGAGTAGAATGTATATTCCCTGGCTTTGGGGTGAAGTGTTCTGAAGATGTCTATTAAGTCCATCTGATCTAGGGAGTCATTTAGGATTGCTGTATCTTTGCTGATTGTTTGTTTAGAGGGCTTATTCAGTGCTGTCAGTGGTGTATTAAAGTCTCCTACTATGATTGTATTGTTGTTGATCTCTCCTTTGATATCTTCCAGGAGTTTTTTTTTTATAAATTTGGGTGTTCCTGCATTGGGTGCATATATGTTTACCAGGGTTATATTTTCTTGTTGTATTGATCCCTTTAGTATTATGAAGTGGCCTTCCTTATCTCTTGTTATGGCCTTCACTTTGAGGTCTATTTTGTCCGATATAAGTATTGCTACCCCAGCTTTCTTTTCCTTTCCATTTGCCTGAAAGATATTTTTCCATCCTTTCACTTTCAGTCTGTGTGAGTCCCTTCTAATGAGGTGGGTTTCTTGTAGACAGCAGATGTATGGGTCATGTTTTTTTATCAATTCAGGCACTCGATGTCTTTTGTTTGGAGCATTTAGTCCATTTACGTTTAAAGTTATTATTGAAAGGTACTTGTTTGTAGCCATTTTTTTTTTGTGTGTGGCTGTTTTCTTTCTGAGCTTTTTATATCTTATTTTTATACCAGTCCCTTTAGCATTCCGTGCATTGCTGGCTTGTTGGTGAAAAACTCCCTTAGCCTTTTTTTGTCTGTGAAGCTTCTTATTTCCCCTTCAAGTTTGAATGATAGCCTTGCTGGATAGACTATTCTTGGATTCAGTCCTTTGCTTTGCATCACTTTGTAAATGTCAGTCCATTCTTTTCTGGCCTGGTGTGTTTCTGTTGATAAATCATTTGACAATCTAATGGGAGATCCCTTGTATGTAACTTTCTGTCTCTCTCTTGCAGCCTGTAAGATTCTCTCTTTGTTCTGAACATTTGCCATGGTCATTATGATGTGTCTTGGTGTGGGTCTTTCCGGGTTCACCTTGTTTGGGACTCTCTGGGCTTGTGTGACTTTTTTCTTCCCCACCTCAGGAAAGTTTTCTGATATTATTTCTTCAAGTAGGTTTTCTAATCCTTGTTCATCCTTCTGTTGTTCTGGTACTCCTATTATTCGTATGTTGTTTCGTTTCATGTTGTCCCAAAGCTCCCTTAGGCTCTCCTCCTGTCTTTTAATTTTTTTCTCCAATTGCAGTACATTTTGGGTGTGTTTTGCTTCCTTGTCTTCTAATTCACTAATTCGGTCCTCCGCTTCTCCTAGTCTACTGTTGATACATTCAATGGAGTTTTTCATTGCAGCTATATCAGTCTTCATTTCTTCTTGGGTCTTACTTAAGTTGTTGATTTTTTCATCTGTTTCTTCTAGCTTCTTCCATATGTTATTGATTTTTTCATCTGTTTCTTCTTGCTTCTTGCAGAGGTTGTCGATTTTTTCCTCCATCCGGTTTATGCACTCTAGGACCCTTATTCTGAATTCTTTATCTGTCATGTTGCATGCCTCTGTATTACTTAGCTGCTTTTCTGGAGAGTCCTCCTTCTCTTTCCTTTGGGGGTTTCTTTGTCTACCCATGTTTGATCTCACTGACATATCTAGACGTTGAGTCATTCAGTGGTTGCTCCCTTGGTGACAGTGACTCCTTGGTCTGTGGTTGCTCTTCGGGCGGTTGCGGTAGCAGCTGCTCTTCAGTTGGCAGCAGCTCTTCTGGTGGGTGCTGTTCACAGCTGTGGTGGCTCTTCTGGCTGGTGGGGCGAGGTTTCACGTACAGCTGCTGTTCCTCAGCAGAGGATGTGGTGCTCAGGAGGTTGCTGTTTCTTGGATCTGCTGCATTGATTTAAAGGCACAAAATACAACACAACAAGGCACCACGTACCAGGCTCTATACACAAATATATTCCCGATATTAATAACCCCAAATAAAGGTGTCCACCTGAATTAAGAGAATTAGGGTATAAGGAAGAAGGAAGAGAAAATGATAAAAGAGAAAAAAGAAAAGAAAAGTAGGGACTAAAAAAAGGAGTGCAAAAATGAAATTGGGAAAAAGGACGGGGGAAAATAAAAGCAAGAAAAGAAAAGCCAAAAAAAAAAAAAAAGAGCGAAAAGAGAAAATGAAGTGGAAGAGGGGAAGAGACTTTTTATATGAGGAGAATGCTCTTATAGAACAGCCATTAATCCCAACAAATTCCAGCAACAGCTCCCTGGTTATGAATGCAAACTAGAAACAACCAATAATATTACGATGAAAATAGAATGGAGAACACTAATCCCAAAATAAAATAAAGAGAAAATAAAATGGCACTTTATAAAATGGTAAAATGGTAGCAGTAATAATACTGGTTAAAAATAAGAAGGTAGTAATTAGAAGGTAAAATCAGGTGATCGAAAAAGAAGAAAAAAAAAGAAAAGAAAAAAAAAGTAAAAAATTGGTTTCTTAGTTAAAAAGTGAAAAAAGAAAAAAAATTGCAGTAGTGAAGGTCCTTCGGTTCTTCTATTCTTCAGTGTGGCTCGCCTTAGACCTGCCAGGTATTCAGGAGAGTGTTGAGTTTCCCTGCGATATACTGTTCCTCTGTGTTATAAACCACAGTCCTTATTTTAAAGCAGGCCGCATTTATTATCCAGACTGCCTTATTTTGTGTTTAGCAAAGAGTCAGTTTGTGGGTCCGCCTCTGGGTGGCAGTGTTCTGGGGTTGGCCTCTGAGGCTATAGGGCCTCTCTATCCAGTGGAAGTTCACTGCCCAGAGCTGACTGCGTAATAGTTAGTTACCAGCGCTATGTTGTTGCTGGGAATGAAAATCCCTCTATAGGCCAGACCCTGTTAACTCCCAGGGACTGATCAGGTTATTTTAATCCTTTATCCCCTACAGGGTGGAATCTGGGTGTGGCTGTGCTCCTTGCCTGGGGGCTGGGGGGGAGGAGTCTCACTCTCCGGAGAGGATGGCTGCCCCAGTCCTGGGCTCAGGGGTGTCTCAGCACTCAATTCACTGCCACCTCTCCTGGCTCCCCCTCTCTCCCCAGTCTCTCCCCAGATTCCACTCCTCCGCAAACTCTCCCTCTCTTCAGCACAGGTGAGTGTCTGTATCCGAAATGTCCCATGAAAAGGATTCAGTGAAAACAAACAAACAAACGCCGGCCGCAGAAATGGGGAAGGCTTGGTTTCTGTAAGCTTCTTCTCTTACCAGGACTGCATGGTCAGGTCAGCTCTTCAGGCTGCCCCCTTTAGGCTCAGTCCTCCGTGATCACAGAACCCAGCTCTCAATTCCCCCGGCAGCGCCAGGAATCCCACAGTTCTCCTTTCCCCCGTCAGGGGCTGTGCCTGACCCAAGGGACGCAGCTGTCTGCCACGAGGTCTCCCTCTGACTCTCTGGGCTCAGAGGTCTGGCAAACTTTCCTGCCCAAATCCCTGGTTTTTTTTTACCTTTCCAGGGGAGTTCTGCTCTTCCTGGCTGCAAACTGTCTCACCAGCTGAGCAATTTCGCCAATTCGGTGTGGGTGTTACTAGTTTCAGCTGCTCACTCCATTTGCTCCGGGACACGATCTGGGACGCGTCTGCCTATATAGCCGCCATCTTCCGTCTCCAACATTTTTAAGAATAAACATTGCAAATGCAAGACATAACTATTTTATCATTTGAAGTCAGTAAGCTTCAAGGTCCCAAGTTCCCAGCAGTTCTGGAAAACCACACCTGAGGCTGGCAAGCAGGTTTGGCCCAGGCTTAGACTTTAAAACGACCATAATCTTAAAGGAGTAGTTTGAGTCTGTCCCATAACGTCCGTCCAGTAATTCCACAGAAAACAGAAAAAAAAATAAAAACACAGACAAATACAGACTTCCAACTCTATGGAAGCAAAACCAAAACAAACTTCCGACTCCGCAGAAGCAAAATCTACAGATTAGATTAGATGATGGCCATGCACCACTCATCTCAGATTGAGGGTTTTCTCGGCCCTTCCAGATGGAGGATCTGGGCATCCCCAAACTCACCCACCCGTGGTCCCCCAGTGCATCCACCTAGTCCATTTCGGGCATTACAGATTTCAGTGAGCTCACACAGGACAGAAAACACAGAACACAACAGACAACACACAGACACTTACCTCGGTCAGTCATACACTCCGAATCAGGGTCCCTTGTGAGTTTCAGGGGTCAGGGACGAGCCCCCAAATGTTAGGCCCAGATTTCAAGATCCCCCAAGACAGACCACTAGGGAGCCGAGTCCGATGCAAAAGCATAAAGTCTTTTATTCAAGCTCAGGACTTGGTCCTCCCACTGCCTTCATTACTGGATGCAAGAAAGAGCCCAGAGTCCCAAGAGAACAAAAAATTCATAGGGCTTGGGGTTGGGGGCTGGGGGCACACTCTGACCACTGATTTGGTCTATTCCAGTTCGTTGAGTGAGAGCAGGGTGCTAGTGACTGAAGGGCAGGTTGCAGCTAGGGTTCTTCTTACACAAAGACATGGGGGTGGCTAGCATATTCTTGGCCTTGGGCTAGTTTCCCCCGCATTTCCATTTGCTGAGATAAGGGCAGGCTGAGTAACTGATACATTCTGCGGCTTTTTCTTGGAAGAGGGGATAAGGGCACAGCTATCAATCCTGTTCTGTCCTTTCACATAAGCAAGATAGCGGTGATGGTAAATTTGGACTTTAAGCTGAATGAAGATAAGAGGTAGAAAGACAGAAAGAATCAGATAATTGTATTTTACTACAGGTAGGGGAAATCCTCCAATAAGCAAGCCAACAAATGCAGAAGAAGAAGTGCTGGAGTGTTCATCAACAGGAGGTGGTACCCATGGTCTCGCAGAGGAACACACTTAACAATGTGTATCCCTCTATCAAAAATGGTTCAGAAATGGGCATTATGAGAAGATGAAAACATTAATGGTCTCCTTGAATAAATACCAGCAAGGGTATAAAGGAAATGTGATAGTATTTTTGCGAGTTTTCAGGTGATGGGAGGGGTCTACGGAGGGGGAAGGCATGTGAGAAGAAAGAAATGTAGAATTCTTTAATTGCTGCACCTGACAAGCCATTCCATAGTGAGCCAGTCACTTAGAATAAGTACAAGGAGATGACTGATTGGGGATTTTTTCCTCAACACTTTCTCATACGGGCAAGGAAGAAAGAAGCTGATGTTTATTTTAGGTTTGGATTCGTGGGGTGGGCTGTAAATCTGGAACTATTTTAAAAGAAAACATCCATTAAAACAAAAACACTAGATAAAGTTAATATCTCAACTTAGTGGAATGGACCTCTGAAATGATGCGGGAGTGTGGGAATTGTCTTGGAGGAAACACCACCTCCCTCTCATATGCTGGACTAAAATGGAACTAGAGGAAATGAGAGAGAGATAGAGGATAGTTTGGGGAAAATTTTAGGAGTTAAGATCAAGGTCTCTCTTTTATAACCAGAGTGTCTGAGATTTCTGCACCCTCTGCCACCCACACCCCTCCTGGATGGTCAAGCTGAGGCTTTTTGATGTCAAGCCACACCATGGCAAAAACTTAATTTGGGCAACCAGAGCTGTATTGAGTGGTTCCTCAGTGACCCACAGAGTATATATACAGGCCAGGACACTTTGAGTAGTGTCTCTTGCCTCAAGATAGCCAAACTTACAAAGAAGATTTTGTAGTCTAGTGGAGACAAGGAATAAGACTCCAAACACAAGGATGGGTGAAGAAACTGCAAGTCCTAAAGTGAATTAAAAGTCAGTTTCTCAATTGGTTGTCAAAGAAGTAGATAAGGTCATAATACATTATTAAAATGTTGCTCCTTCCCCAGTAATTCCTCACCCAAATTTCCGTCCTTGTGCTTTTTGACCACACACACTTCCTTATTCAATCCATTGTCATTCAATTCCAAGCACATTTCCAAATCATTTTCCAATTTCTTCCTCAAAACCAACGTCTTTCTGTGTTTAACTTATTACCAAACTACATATGCTCTGCCCAGATTTAAAGATCCCCCAAGACAGACCACTAGGGAGCCGAGTCCGATGCAAAAGCATAAAGTCTTTTATTCAAGCCCGGAACTTGGTCCCCCTCCTGCCTCCATTACTGGATGCAAGAGAGAGCCCTGAGTCCCAAAGGAAGAAAGAATTCATAAGGCTTTGTGTTGGGGGGTGTGGGCACCCTGTGACCACTATTTTGCCCGATTCCAGTTGGTTGAGTGAGGAGCAGTGGCTAGAGACGCAAGGGGAAGGTGGAGCTAGGATCTGGTTACACAAAGACTGGGGGGTGGCTAGCATACTATTGGCCTTGGGCTAGTATCCCCCGCTTTTCCATTGGCTTAGATAAGGGTTGGCTGAGTAACTGATACATTCTGGGGCTTTTTCTTGGAAGAGGGGATAAAGAAACAGCTATCAGTCCTGTTCTGTCTTTTCACATAACCAAGATAGTGGCAATGGTAAATTTGGACTTTAAGCTGAATGAAGACAAGAGGCAGAAAGACAGAAAGAGTCCCCCCTTGTCTTAGAACTTCGGGCTCTAATATGAGAAGGACTGAACTATCAACTGAACTACTTTTATACACTTCTTGAAAAATTGGACTAGTTTGTTAATAATGGAAGGACTGTAAGTCAACAACAGCGGGAGTATTACATGGGGTCTGCCAACGTCCGCTGTCTTCTTGAGGGTGAACTTCAGCGGGTGTGTCTAGTCAGAGGTCACCTTCCAGTCAGGCTCCCTGCTGTCCTGGGCACAGAATGATCTGGGCTTGTGACCCGGCAGAGACTAACTATAACAAATGGCCTGGTGGAAGGGAAAGAAAACATTTCAGTTTTAATAACCTCCATCGAATAGAGTTTTTCTTCCTAAAAATTCCTCTATGGCTATCAAAAAGCCAAATAAAGGTGAATTCATCTACTGTATTCTATTTGGCGTTATGTTTGCATAAACACAACAAGAATGGTAACTGCCTACCTTTGCTGGAATTTCATCATTTAATCTTGATGTGCCCCATAGGGCCAGGAAGCCAAGCCATCCAGCTGCCATCAGGCCTGTCTGCAGTATCTGCTGCATTAGGTGAATCCCTCACCTGTAGCAACTCCAACTGAGCCCATGCTCTAGGCTTTAAGGCCCATCTCAGTAGCCCTACTACTCATTGCGGTCCAGTGTGTGGGGGTTCCACAGGGATGCAGAGGGGTCCTTATTGCTCCCCTTCTACTCTTACAAACCGCCAGTGATGGTAGGATATGTGCCTGAAGCTCCAGCGCCAGCCATCTTCAGGGCTCCCAAGCAGGATACCAGGCTTTCTCCGTGGTACTCCTATTGGCTTCAAGAATTCAGAGCTCATACAGGTTTCTTTAAAACATGATACAATAAAGTTTCCGGTTAAGAAAATCACTACTGAAAACCGGTCTTATTGAGTTCATTCCAAGAAATGTATTGCCCTGACTTATTAAGCATTGACAGATTTCAGAGGAATCATATAATGAGATAAACATACTGATCTGCTCTAAGATCTTCTGATTTTTCTTGTCAGTCCTTTAAGAATGCATAACTATGCCTCAGACCTTCCATTCTAAATAGGCCTTTCCCAGGTCTCTACTGCCAAGGTTTGTACCACCCCTGACATGGGCATGATCATGCAGGCCTGCAAGACAGTTCACAGGCTGCCAACTTTTAGCTGTTTCTCAATAGATTCCAAAACCTGATGGGTATTCTTTTTTGTCCAGTTGGGCATCTACCCTCTTGGCAACCAGACACCCTTTACTTTTGGGGTTCATCCCATATAGTCCCCTTCCAGGAATGCTATCATATAGCTATATCAATGTCCCTCAGTGTGGGAGACTGGACACTTGCCAGTTATTCCCAAAAACTATCAAGGACTGTAGACCATCAATGGTCCACAGCTACAGCTACATTTAAACCTGTGAGATAATTGAAGGTTAATACAACATATTAATACAATGAAACATAATATTGGCCACATGGCTGCTTCAGGCAGCTAAATCCTCCACTACTAAACATGAGATATGGCAGGGCTATACAAACATATTAGGGAGGTGACTAAAGTCCACACTTGGACCTTTCTATATAAGGTAAAATTGTCCTTGTTTTTCTGAAGCCATGTCTATGAAGATGCAGGCATCATCTGAGCCTATTATACAATTTTCTTCAGGTATAGTCCTTTTCAAGTTGGGGTGAGTCCTGGGGTCCTGAACTTCTTTACCCACACCGAGTCCCCATGATGGAAATGATGTACAGAGTCCTAGTTGGCACTTGCAGGGCATCTCGAACAAGCTTATGGGTGGCTTGTCATTTCTGTAAGAGATCACGTCCAAGTAAGGGGTACAATCATTCTGGCATAACTAGAAACGAATGAGTTACCATGTTCTTTCTGAGATCCACAGTCCTCTTTGATGTACAAGGAAAAAGGCAGTTTGTCCGGTGGCTCTTAGTACTGGTGTCTTCTTAGATGGTACTGGTCCCATTGGCTCTGTCAAGACTGAATAGGCTGCTCCAGAATACACCAGTTAATTAATGGGGGTTCTATTTATCTACAAATATTTATACCTAAGTAGACAAATAAACATCAAATAAACATCCACATTTACACCTTTTCTGTGAACAAGTACTTTTGCAATCTTGCGAATTTTGGCAGATAACTGGAATACTGCCCAAGTCCCCTGATAGGGGCCTGACAAGTACAGATGTTGGGGCCTTTGTCTGGGTGGTATAAAGTCTCCATCCTTTCTCTCTTGGCACTGCTAAGGACAGGATCATCGTGGGTCCAGTCCAAACGTTCAGCACGATGAATTAACAGAAATGCAAAATAAATCAAAGTAACTTCTACTTCTCACAGACTAGTAATGAGCAGCCAAAATATACAAACACTCGTATTCACACTCTCTCTGTAGACTAGCCCAGTCTCTAGCTGGGCAGATAAACAAAACAATGCACAACTTCCCAGACTAGCATGGGGGCACTCCTGGCACCCATGTCCCAGAAAAGAATTTTGACCAACCTTTTGGTGAGAACCTACCAGAGGAATTAAGTCTGCTTCTAGTCACCCCTCTCAGTAGCAAATTGGCTACTCCACACAAACAAACACCTGTTTAATAATGCTTTCTTAATGTTTCTGCATTCATTACAATAACACAATCTCTATTGTACCCCTTTAAAATTTTTTTAAAATGTAATTAAGAACAGCAGGTTTATGTTGTCCCGACCTCATGATGATCGGTGAAGAGAGACAGACAAGGGAGGTGGTGACCTGTTTTCACAGATACTTACTCAGTTGCCAGCCTGACCTAAGTCGTGGAGCCACACAAAGGATAGGAGAGGGCAGGCCCCCTCTCTCCACACTCACATACTTTCACCAAACATTCATTCAGCAAAGGCATTTAGCTACCACAACACACAATTTCTCCAAATTCAATCTGAACCTTAAACTTTTAGCAAATATTCAGCATTTCTCAATCAGTAACATTTTTCAGAATAAACATCAAAAATGCAAGACATAAGTATTTTATCATTTGAAGTCAGTAAGCTTCAAGATCCCAAGTTCCCAGCAGTTCAGGAAAACCACACCTGAGGCTTGCAAACAGGTTTGGCCCAGCCCTAGACTTTAAAACGACCATAATCTTAAAGGAGTAGTTTGAGTCTGTCCCATAATGTCTGTCCAGTAAGTCCACATAAAACAGAAAAAAAAAATAAATACACAGACAAATACAGACTTCCAACTCTATGGAAGCAAAACCAAAACAAACTTCCGACTCTGCAGAAGCAAAACTACAGATTAGATTAGATGATGGCCATGCACCACTCCTCTCAGGTTGTTGGGTTTTTTGGCCGCTCGAGATAGACGATCTGGGCATTCCCAAACTCCTCCCACCCAGGGGCCCCCAGTGCATCCACCTCATCTGTTACGGGCATTACAGATTTCATAAGTGAGCTCACACAGGACAGAAAACACAGAACACAACAGACAACACACAGACACTTACCACGGTCAGTCATACACTCCGAATCAGGGTCCCTTGTGAGTCTCAGGGGTCAGGGACGAGCCCCCAAATGTTAGGCCCAGATTTCAAGATCCCCCAAGACAGACCACTAGGAAGCCTAGTGCGATGCAAAAGCATAAAGTCTTTTATTCAAGCTCAGGACTTGGTCCTCCCACTGCCTTCATTACTGGATTCAAGAGAGAGCCCAGTGTCCCAAGAGAACAAATAATTCATAGGGCTTGGGGTTGGGGGCTGGGGGCACACTCTGACCACTGATTTGGTCTATTCCAGTTGGTTGAGTGAGGGCAGGGTGCTAGTGACTGAAGGGCAGGTTGCAGCTATGGTTCTTCTTACACAAAGACATGGGGGTGGCTAGCATATTCTTGGCCTTGGGCTAGTTTCTCCCGCATTTCCATTTGCTGAGTTAAGGGCAGGCTGAGTAACTGATACATGCTGTGGCTTTTTCTTGGAAGAGGGGATAAGGACACAGCTATCAGTCCTGCTCTGTCCTTTCACATAAGCAAGATAGCGGTGATGGTAAATTTGGACTTTAAGCTGAATGAAGATAGCGGTGATGGTAAATTTGGACTTTAAGCTGAATGAAGATAAGAGGAAAGACAGGAAGAATCAGATAATTGTATTTTACTACAGGTAGGGGAAATCCTCCAATAAGCAAGCCAACAAATGCCAAAGAAGAAGTGCTGGACTGTCCATCTACCAGAGGTGATACCCAGGGTCTCCCAGAGGAACACACTTAACAATGTGTATCCTTCTATCAAAAATGCTTCAGAAATGGGCATTATGAGAAGAGGAAAACATTAGTGGTCTCCTTGAGTAAATACCAGCAAGGGTATAAAGGAAATGTGTTTGTATTTTAGCGAGTTTTCAGATGATTGGGAGGGATCTGAGGAGGCAGTCATGTGAGAAGGGAGAAATGTAGAATTCTTTAATTGGGGCACCAGAGAAGCCATTCCATACTGAGCCAGACACTTAGAATAAGGACAAGGAGAACACTAAATGGGGATTTTTTCCTCAACATTGTCTTATACTGGCAAAGAAGAAAAGAAGCTGATGTTTAATTTAGGTTTTGATTGGGGGGATGGGGTGGATGGTGGTGGTCGCAGTCATGAGGAGCAGGGTGTTGTGTTAGTGCTGGCAGTGTATAATAATGAATTTGATTTCCTTTTTACATGGTAGACTATTGAATATTATTAAACTATTGAAAGGATAGTCAGCTCAAGATCTGAAGTTTATTCCACAACTGGTAGAGTTTTTACTTTAACAACTTGGTCTATAACAGCATACCAAAGTGAGATATTAGTAATCAGGGAAATTGGGTATGGTGTACATGGGCATTATCTTCAAAATTTTTCTGTTATTCTGGAACTATTCTAAAATATATCTTCCATAAAATGTGTGTTTCCTTCCCACGCCCCGCGTGGGTCATGTTTCAGGGACTGGAAGCATACCCACACAAAAATGAAAACAGGAGATAATTTGGGAATATTGGGGGACCAGGCAAGCAAGTCCAACTCAAGGGGAAGGACTTCCTCCCGTGCTCAGGCCTCACCAAGCTTTTATTGATTCTGGGATGCACTCATAGCATAGCCCTTAGGCAGGTGACCACAAATTAACAAGCAGACTCGCCCCTCAGCAAGGATTTACATAATAATAAATGGGAGAGTACTTTAAGCTACCACTGTCTGGACAAACAGAGGTGGCGCCTAGCTCCGACCTTTGCCAGGGCTTCAAAGGCACCCAGCCTTTGGGGGTACTCTGTCTATGCTCAAGAGATAGTGAAAGCAATAAACAGTTTCCCACATCTGCCCTTTATTTTTTCCTTAAGAATCTTGTATCTGCAGACCAGAAGTAAACATACAAGAACAAAAAATATTTAAGTCCCAAAATCAATGTCCAACAGTTTTGAGTCCAAGTTTCAATGCCCGACAGTTCATGTGTACATGCCAGCAATTAAATGCTGGTTCTGGATGGTGGACAAATGCAGGTCCGGTCCTCTCTGGTTTGGTCCTGGGCACCCTGCAGCGACACACAGCTGCTGACTACTAGCATGGCAAGGCGTCTTCACCATCTCCATCTCTGAACTGTCTCTCCTGTCTTTGCGGCTGGAGCAATCTGGTCTGTTTCTCTCCGGGATCTCTTGTTGCAGGAATCCACATGGTCTTGGAGTTGTTCTCTGAAAGTATACAAACATATTCTCGACCAAAGGTTAATAAAGGAAATTTTACTTGGGGAATCCTTTTTATATTTGCCCAAATGATTTTCCTTTGGCTTATTTTGACACCACATATGTTTTTCATGTGTGTCTTGCTGTTAGCATTACAAAATGAAAAATATTTTTTCAAGATGTAATTTAGTTACAGGATATTTTTCCTTACATGGTATTCTTCCACTATTCCCCCTTTTTTTATTTAATTAGGACACTTTTTGGAAAATTTATAATGCAGTCTAGATTACATAAAACATTATTCTTTGCACAAAAATGACTGCTTAAGTTTATAGCATGTTAAGCAATTTTACGATGAAATGAAAATTTTGGTTAATACTGTTTGAATAACTTATTTCAAATTAGCAAAATTTAATTAATTTGATAACTTGACAACTATTTTACTGTCAAATTTAATATTTTAACAATAATCTTTTTTAATATATATTTTATTGATTTTTTACAGAGAGGAAGGGAGAGAGATAGAGAGTTAGAAACATCGATGAGAGAGAAACATTGATCAGCTGCCTCCTGCACATCTCCTACTGGGGAAATGCCCGCAACCCAGGTACATGCCCTTGACCGGAATCGAACATGGGACCTTTCAGTCAGCAGGCCGACGCTCTATTCACTGAGCAAAACTGGTTTCAGCTTTAACAATAATCTTAATTTATACTGTAAATATTAATTGAAAGGATAACTTTACGTCCCTGAGGAGGCCTGAGCATTCCTGTTGTTAGGCTAGATTTAGACATAGGGTCTGTTAACTAAGCCTCCGTTTATCTGGATTCTGATTTCAGCTGGACCAAATCTCTTCTGTTATTTGGTTCCTTTTCTGGGCTGGGAATGGGAAGCAAGAAGCAGCCATGGGGACAGGAGACCTTCCTCAGAAGGGGCGAGTTTTCAAGCCCCTGCACCATTGGGGGGGTGAGGATCTGTGCCCCACCTCTGTTGAACCCCAAGTTTTCTTCTACTGGACCCTGGCTGTGCCTGTCTTAGGTCACGGCACCCTGTGGGCTCTTACCCGTCATTGACTACCAACCATGTCTGGGCCAAGTAGGGTGATGTGAGGTTCACTTTTGTCTCCTTGTTAACCTATGTCCCTCTGGTCTCCATGCCCAGCAACTGCCTTTGGATCCCCTTGCCTGCTGGCGGGGCCCCAGCATTTATCACAGGGAACCCAGGTTTCTTCCCAGAGAGGGCCCAGGTTACACCATTGGGCCAGAGACAGATCCATGGTACCAGCTTTTCATGATCCCAGCTTGAATGGAGAGCCTAGATAACAGCTGTAGACAATTGGATTCCTCTTGGCAAAAAAAAAAAAAAAATCAAGAGAGGTCAATACAGAATGCTTAAATGCCTTCCCAGGAGGGAATAAATCCCTCCATGTCCTTAAATATGAATTGAATTATTTGTAAGTTTGTTTAGGATAATTGCACAATATGCTGTTGTAAAGCATCAAAAATTATTAATAAAACTTGTAGAATAATACCACGTAAGAATATTCTTTGCTCTAGGTCATGACAACTTAATTTTAAACTGGCTGTCTCAAGGTTTGGAATAAGGAACCTAGTTTGCAAAAAAAAAGCAATTTACAGAAGCAGAGACAGCATGCTATCCAAATTACAGTTTTGGGTAAACACATTATCTAGAGTCCTTGGGTAACCTGGTTAAACTTAGAAATGTTATCTAAATTACAGTTTTGGATCTCCAGAACACTGAGTTGACACGCTAACTAGAGCCCCCTGACCTTGGGATAGCTGTGCTGTCCTTCCCAGGTAAAGGAAAAATGTGCCTTCTAAGACCAGTATGAAACTTATAGTTTTTACCTGAATTAATTGTTACCATACTTCACTTTACCATGCCCCAGGTGGGCTCTGGGCAGTCCTCTTCCTGCTGGATTACACTTGGAGAATTTTAACTTAAAAAAGAAAAACCTTCCTTTTTTTATACCAAGTAACCTACAGGGTTACTTCTTGGATGTTTACTGATAGTGCCGCAAGGTCATGTATTTCAAGTCAAAGTCATTAAACATTTATGGTAACTGTACTTGTTTTCAGATGTGGTATTTAATCAGCAAATCATTAGAGTATCCTTTAAAGTTTAGTGGAAGTTATTTCAAAATATTAAAATTTCTCCTTTTTATTAAAGGTATTTATTTATTTATTTTTTATTGCTGAAAGTATTACAAAGGGTATTACATATGTGTCTTTTTCCCCGCGCTCTTGAGTATCCCATGGCCTCCCCCAACCCCCAGCGTCCCATGCCCATTGGTAATGCATATATGCATGCATACAAGTCCTTCAGTTGATCTCTTATACCTCTCCCTCCTGCCCCCGAGCTTTCCCCGGCCTTCCCGCAGCATTTTCACAATCTATTCGAGGCAGCTCTGCCTCTGTATCTATTATTGTTCAAAAGTTTAGAATGGTCTCTATTATCCATGAATGAGTGAGATCATGTGGTATTTTTCCTTCATTGACTGGCTTATTTCACTTAGCATAATGCTCTCCAGTTACATCCATGCTATTGCAAATAGTAAGAGTTCCTTCTTTTTTACAGCAGCATAGTATTCCATCCCATAGATGTACCACAGTTTTCTAATCCATTCATCTACTGATGGGCATTTAGGCTGTTTCCAGATCTTAGCTATGGTGAATTGTGCTGCTATGAACATATGGGTGCATATATCCTTTCTGATTGGTGTTTCTGGTTTCCTGGGATATATTCCTAGAAGTGGGATCACAGGGTCAAATGGGAGTTCTAGTTTTAGTTTTTTGAGGAAACTCCATAATGTCTTCCATAGTGGCTGCACCAGTCTGCATTCCCACCAGCAGTGCACGAGTGTTCCTTTTTCTCCACATCCTCTCCAGCACTTGTCGTTTGTTGATCTGTTGATGATAGCCAGTCTGACAGGTGTGAGATGGTACCTCATTGTTGTTTTGATTTGCATCTCTCAGATGATTAGTGACTTTGAGCATGTTTTCATATGTCTGTTGGCTTTCTGAATGTCCTCTTTTGAAAGGTGTCTATTTAGGTCCTTTGCCCATTTTTTGATTGGATTGTTTATCTTCCTTTTGTTAAGTTGTATGAGTTCCTCATAAATTTTGGAGATTAGGCCCTTATAAGATATGACATTGGCAAATATGTTTTCCCACGCAGTGGGTTTTCTCGTTGTTTTGTTGATGGTTTCTTTTGTTGTGCAGAAGCTTTTTATTTTGATGTAGTCCCATTTGTTCATTTTCTCTTTAGTTTCAAGTGCCCTAGGAGCTGTATCAGTGAAGAAATTGCTTCGGCATATGTCTGAGATTTTGTTGCCGTTGGCTTCTTCTAGAATTTTTATGGTTTCCTGTTAT